>NC_135234.1:226286098-226911098 GCF_051348905.1 Ranitomeya variabilis
GATCGCATCCCTGCAGATCGGGTGAAAGGGTTAATTCCTATTTTACCCGATCTGCAGGGAGAGGGGGAGTTGTACTTCAGCCTAGGGGGGGTGGCTTTGCCCCCACGTGGCTACGATCGCTCTGATTGGCTGTTGAAAGTGCAACAGCCAATCAGAGCAATTTGCAATATTTCACCTATGAAAATGGTGAAATATTGCAATCCAGCCATGGCCGATGCTGCAATAGCATCTGCCATGGCTGGAAATCATGTACTGGCCCCCCCCACCGCCCCCGATCTCCTCCCCAGTCCTCCGTTCTGTCAGGTACCCCCCTCCGTCCCCCTGTTCGCTCCCCCGTGCTCCTGTCCGCTCCCCCGTGCTCCTGTCCGCTCCCCCCGTCCTCCGATCCCCCCCCCTGTGCTCCGATCCACCCCCCCACCATCCCCTCATACTTACCGATCCTCCCGAAGTCGGTCCGTCTTCTCCCTGGGCGCCGCCATCTTCCAAGATGGCGGGCGCATGCTCAGTACGCCCGCCGAATCTGCAGGCTGGCAGATTCGTTACAGGTACATTTTGATCGCTGTGGTAGGTTCTACCACAGCGATCAAAATAAAAAAATAATAAATAAACCCCCCCCTTTATCACCCCCATAGGTAGGGACAATAATAAAATAAAGAAAATATTTGTTTTTCTTTTTCCACTAGGGTTAGGGTTAGAACTAGGGGTAGGGTTAGGGGTAGGGTTAGGGTTACGGGTAGGGTTAGGGTTAGGGGTAGGGTTATGGCATGTGCACACAGAGCGGATCGGCCGCGGATCCGCAGCGGATCGGCAGCGGATCGGCAGCGGATCGGCCGCGGATCGGCCGCGGATCGGCAGCGGATCGGCAGCGGATCGGCAGCGGATCCGCAGCGGATCGGCCGCGGATCGGCCGCGGATCGGCAGCGGATCCGCAGCGGATCGGCCGCGGATCCGCAGCGGATCAGCTACGGATCCAGAGCGGATCCGCAGCGGATTGGCCGCGGATCTGCAGCGGATTGGCAGCGGATTGGCCGCGGATCTGCAGCGGATTGGCAGCGGATTGGCCGCGGATCCGCAGCGGATCGGCAGCGGATCCGCAGCGGATTGGCCGCGGATCTGCAGCGGATTGGCAGCGGATTGGCCGCGGATCCGCAGCGGATTGGCAGCGGATTGGCCGCGGATCCGCAGCGGATTGGCCGCTGCGAATTCGAAGCAGTTTTCCAACAGGTTTACAGTACCATGTACACCTAAGGAAAACCAAATCTGCTGTGCCCATGGTGCGGAAAATTCCGTGCAGAAACGCTGCATTGTATTTTCCGCAGCATGTCAATTCTTTGTGCGGATTCCGCAGCGTTTTACACCTGTTCCTCAATAGGAATCCGCAGGTGAAATCCGCACAAAAAAACACTGGAAATCTGCTGTAAATCCGCAGGCAAAACGCAGTGCCTTTTACCTGCAGATTTTTCAAAAATCGTGCGGAAAAATCTCACACGAATCCGCAACGTGGGCACATACCCTTAGGGTTAGGGTTGGAATTAGGGCTAGGGTTGGAAATAGGGTTAAGAATAGGCTTGTGGTTAGGGTTACGGATAGGATTAGGGGTGTGTTGGGGTTACAGTTGTGGTTAGGGTTGGGATTAGGGTTACGGTTGGGATTAGGGTTAGGATTAGGGTTGGAATTAGGGTTACGGTTGTGTTGCGGTTAGGGTTGTGGTTAGGGGTGTGTTGGGGTTAGGGTTGTGATTAGGGTTATGGCTACAGTTGGGATTAGGATTAGGGGTGTGTTGGGGTTAGTGTTGAAGTTAGAATTGAGGGGTTTCCACTGTTTAGGCACATCAGGGGTCTCCAAACGCAACATGGCGCCACCATTGATTCCAGCCAATCTTGCGTTCAAAAAGTCAAATGGTGCTCCCGCCCTTCCAAGCCCCGACGTGCACCCAAACAGTGGTTTACCCCCACATTTGGGGTACCAGCGTACTCAGGACAAACTGGGCAACAACTGTTGGGGTCCAATTTCTCCTGTTACCCTTGCAAAAATAAAAAATTACTTGCTAAAACATAATTTTTGAGGAAAGAACAATTATTTTTTATTTTCACGGCTCTGCGTTATAAACTTCTGTGAAGCACTTGGGGGTTGAAAGTGCTCACCACACATCTAGATAAGTTCCTTGGGGGGTCTAGTTTCCAAAATGGGGTCACTTGTGGGGAGTTCCTACTGTTTAGGCACATCAGGGGCTCTGCAAACGCAACCTGATGCCCGCAGAGCATTCCATCAAAGTCTGCATTTCAAAACGTCACTACTTCCCTTCCGAACCCCGACGTGTGCCAAAACAGTGGTTTACCCCCACATATGGGGTATTAGCGTACTCAGGAGAAACTGGACAACAACTTTTGGGGTCCAATTTCTCCTGTTACTCTTGCAAAAATAAAAAATTCTGGGCTAAAAAAATATTTTTGAGGAAAGGAAACACATTTATTATTTTCACGGCTCTGCGTTATAAACTTCTGTGAAGCACTTGGGGGTTCAAAGTGCTCACCACACATCTAGATAAGTTCCCTTGGGGGTCTAGTTTCCAAAATGGAGTCACTTGTGGGGAGTTCCTACTGTTTAGGCACATCAGGGGCTCTGCAAACGCAACCTGATGCCCGCAGAGCATTCCATCAAAGTCTGCATTTCAAAACGTCACTACTTCCCTTCCGAACCCCGACGTGTGCCAAAACAGTGGTTTACCCCCACATATGGGGTATCAGCGTACTCAGGAGAAACTGGACAACAACTTTTGGGGTCCAATTTCTCCTGTTACTCTTGCAAAAATAAAAAAATTCTGGGCTAAAAAAATATTTTTGAGGAAAGGAAACACATTTTTTATTTTCACGGCTCTGCGTTATAAACTTCTGTGAAGCACTTGGGGGTTCAAAGTGCTCACTACACATCTAGATAAGTTCCCTTGGGGGTCTAGTTTCCAAAATGGAGTCAATTGTGGGGAGTTCCTACTGTTTAGGCACATCAGGGGCTCTGCAAACGCAACCTGACGCCCGCAGAGCATTCCATCAAAGTCTGCATTTCAAAACGTCACTACTTCCCTTCCGAACCCCGACGTGTGCCAAAACAGTGGTTTACCCCCACATATGGGGTATCATCGTACTCAGGAGAAACTGGAAAACAACTTTTGGGGTCCAATTTCTCCTATTACCCTTGGGAAAATAAAAAATTGTGGGCTAAAAAATCATTTTTGAGAAAAGAAAAATTATTTTTTATTTTCATGGCTCTGCGTTATAAACTTCTGTGAAGCACTTGGGGGTTCAAAGTGCTCACCACACATCTAGATTAGTTCCTTGGGAGGTCTAGTTTCCAAAATGGGGCCACTTGTGCGGGAGCTCCAATGTTTAGGCACACAGGGGCTCTCCAAACGCGACATGGTGTCCGCTAATGATTGGAGCTAATTTTCCATTCAAAAAGCCAAATGGCGTGCCTTCCCTTCCGAGCCCTGCCGTGCGCCCAAACAGTGGTTTACCCCCACATATGGGGTATCATCGTACTCAGGACAAACTGGACAACAACATTTGGGGTCCAATTTCTCCTATTACCCTTGGGAAAATAAAAAATTCTGGGCTAAAAATCATTTTTGAGGAAAGAAAAATTATTTTTTTATTTTCACGGCTCTGCGTTATAAACTTCTGTGAAGCACCTGGGGGTTATAAGTGTTTACTATGCATCTAGATAAGTTCCTTGGGGGGTCTAGTTTCCAAAATGGGGTCACTTGTAGGGGAGCTCCAATGTTTAGGCACACAGGGGCTCTCCAAACGCGACATGGTCTCCGCTAACGATTGGAGCTAATTTTCCATTCAAAAAGTCAAATGGCACGCCTCCCCTTCCGAGCCTTGCCGTGCACCCAAACAGTGGTTTACCCCCACATATGAGGTATCGGCATACTCAGGAGAAATTGCCCAACAAATTTTAGGATCCATTTTATCCTGTTGCCCATGTGAAAATGAAAGAATTGAGGCTAAAAGAAATTTTGTGTGAAAAAAAAGTACTTTTTCATTTTTGCGGATCAATTTGTGAAGCACCTGGGGGTTTAAAGTGCTCACTATGCCTCTAGATGAGTTCCTTGGGGGGTCTACTTTCCAAAATGGGGTCACTTGTGGAGGAGCTCCAATGTTTAGGCACACAGGGGCTTTCCAAACGCGACATGGTGTCCGCTAACGATGGAGATAATTTTTCATTCAAAAAGTCAAATGGCGCTCCTTCCCTTCCGAGCCTTACCATGTGCCCAAACAGTGGTTATCCCCCACATGTGAGGTATTGGTGTACTCAGGAGAAATTGCCCAACAAAATTTAGGATCCATTTTATCCTGTTGCCCATGTGAAAATGAAAAAATTGAGGCTAAAATAATTTTTTTGTGAAAAAAAAAGTACTTTTTCATTTTTACGGATCAATTTGTGAAGCACCTGGGGGTTTAAAGTGCTCACTATGCTTCTAGATAAGTTCCTTTGACTTCAAAAAGTCAAATGGCACGCCTCCCCTTCCGAGCCTTGCCGTGCACCCAAACAGTGGTTTACCCCCACATATGAGTAATAGAAACAGCCCAAAATGAAAGAAAATAGTATATTGATCCTCCACATGCTCACAGCCTCAGTGGGGGAGCCTATCAGGAGGACATGTTTGCTAGAGTCGAATAGGGGGGGACACTCCTCAACTCACTATTACAACACGAAAAAATGGAGTTAATGTCCACAACAATTATTTACAAAATAATAATTTATTATTAACAAGTAATGTCACAACAACACATTGCCGTGATTTAAAAACCACACATAGAAACAAATAGACAGGAATGGTAATAGCACATAGAAATAAAACACACAGTGCAGCTCATGGACTGGTGCCAAGTATCCAACTATTTGTATGCCACAGTGCAAAGTTATACATTGGCAAGTACACGGGGGAGGGCCTATATGTCAGTATATAGTGTACCTTGGAGCCCTGTACACTGGCTCTACATATTCCACAACACACCCAACAAACCCCGGATGCTTACCAACTTCACAGGCACCAGGACAGAGCCACACCGTCGCCCCAACGCGCGTTTCGCGTTGGCTTCGTCAGGGGGCGGTGCTGCTTACTGTCCGGCGTTCTTATTTATAGGAACCTCATTATTCTTACAGAGATCACCTGTATCGGCGCATGTCCCAGGGGCGTCCAGCCAGGTGCTGCATCAGAAGCGACGGCCAAGATGGCGGCGCGGTCCAGCGGTCACAGTACGTGACATCACTGAACCGCAAACGTCATCAGACGGCGCCGCCCACAATGCCCCGGGACACAAACACTCCCGGACATGCGCGCAGTAGATCTCACTGCTGACCCGATCACACTACCACGGAGGACTCAAGACTGCCCCTCTCTCAAAAGAAAGGGGAGGAGTCAAGGCCGAAAGAAAAAAAGAAAGAAAAAGGGAAGAAACGAATCTACAGTCATGCAGATAAGGAAGGGAACAAAACGTACAGCATGGGATTAATATGTGAAGAAGTGGGCCATAAAGGAACCCTTAATATATACTAATTATACATGTAAACCTGGTATATATATATATACATATGTGCAAATAATGCAAGAAAGTGAACATAATGATATTCATATATACAAATAAACATAAATATAGCAAGGAATAAACATTCAAGTGATACGTAAGAATAGATCTGCAACAGATCATTGCATGTGATACAATAAAATTACATACATAATATGACACATTGTGCTAATTGGTAAAAAATCTTCTCCTTTTATTCAGCCAATTTTATATCTGTCCAAAGATATCCCAAGGGACAGCATTTACAACGGCAGCCCGTCATCCATCCATGTGTTCTATGACAGTCAGGCCTTCAGCAGCAGAGGAACCATTTCAAGAACACCTACATCTAAGGTAATCAAATATAAATGGATCAAAAAAACAAAAGATTAAAAAGCAGGAAGGACAGACAAACAACACACAAATAAAAATAAAAACAATACACACTGGAGATAGCCTAGAGAAATGGGCTAAAGCTCAAGCTTTCATTTAAGCCCGCAGGGGCTAGTGTATTTAGTACCGTAATCCAACGGCATTCCCTTTGAGCTAATTTTTGTTTTGCGTCACCACCTCTAACGCCCATTCGGATCTTCTCAATCCCCCAAGCTTTAAGGTCTTTGGGGTTACATTTATGGTGTTGCCGAAAATGTCTCGGAATTGGTTTCAAACTCTCAAGATCATCAACTTCTCGTGCAGCTTCTATATCTCGTACGTGTTCCCGTATCCGGACACGTAGTTCTCTCGATGTAAGTCCAATATAGACGAGATTACACGTGCATACTGCGTAATACACCACGTGTGTCGTGCTACACGTAATGTATTGGTTAATTCTGAATTGTCTTTTACCATCTGATGAACAGAAGGTAAAAGATCTACTCAGATTCTTGCACGCAAGACATCCACCACATGGGTAAAATCCATTTTTTTGTTTGCCAGCTCGAAAAGGATCTGGTACATTAGCCACATAGTGGCTATGTACCAGTATATCTTTGAAACTGCTGCTTCTCCGAGCCGTCATTTGGGGTTGGTCAGACAGACACTTACCAAGTAGGGGATCAGTGGTAAGAACAGACCAATGTCTGTTAAGGATGCTCCGCATTTCATCCCACCTATGATTAAAGGTGGAGATGAATCTTGGTTGTTCATCCCAGGTCTTTTCGATTTTGCTTCTCTCTGCCAAAAGTTCATTCCTCCTTGTTCTTTTAGCCCTCAAATATCCCTTCTTTATGGCACGCCCACTATAGCCACGTTGTCTAAATCGCTCCCCAAGGTCCCTCGCCTGCCTTTCAAATAAAGTGTCAGAGGCACAGATCCTTCGAGCCCGAAGGAACTGTCCAATAGGGATGGCCTTTATCGTGGAGGGTGGATGGGATGAGGTTGAGTGCAGCAATGCGTTAACCGATGTCTCCTTCCTATACATGTCAGTATAGATGTACCCATTCGTTTGTACCCTTAAAGTTATGTCTAGGAAGGAGATCTCCTTCTCATGGTATGTATATGTGAGTCTAATGTTGGAGCCGTTGTCATTCAGTCCCACCATGAATCTCTTTAACTCCAGGACAGGGCCGTGCCATATAAACAGAACATCATCTATGTATCTGTACCACCCAAGAATTTGGGGGGCCGACTGTGCGCCATCATGAAAAACCTCACGCTCCCAATAACCCAAAAATAAATTAGCATAAGATGGCGCACAGGCCGCCCCCATGGCAGTGCCCTGCCTCTGGAGAAAAAATCGGTCCTTAAAAACAAAAAAATTATGTGTAAGGATGAACTCCAACAGCTCCAACACCAGCTCACGCAAATCCGGATCCAAATTGCTGGACTCAAGAAAAAATCTCGAAGCCCTCATCCCATCCACATGGCGGATGCTGGTATATAAAGACTCAACATCCGCCGTGACTAGAACCATGTCCTTCTCCACGACAAGGCCATCCAAACGTCTCAGGACGTCCGTAGTGTCTCTGACATAGGAGGGCAGAGTTTCAACCTGTGGCCGCAAATAATGTTCGATAAATTTGCATGTTGCATCACACAACCCTCCAATGCCAGAGACAATCGGACGCCCAGGAGGAGATACCAGGTCTTTGTGGACCTTGGGGAGCAAATAGAAGGTTGGTATCACCGGGTATTGTACTAATAGACCACCCAACAACTTCTTATTAATGATACCTCTTTCGAACGCTATCTCCAAAATATTTTGCAATTGGGTCTGAAATTTGGTCAGAGGGCTCTGTGGCAGTGGGGTATAGGTCTCCCTGTTCCTCAATTGTCGAAACGCTTCTTTTTCGTACCTCTCCACAGGCCAGATGACAACGTTTCCCCCCTTGTCCGCCGGTTTAATAACCACGTCCTCCCACATTTTGATCTCCTGTAAGGCTTCCCTCTGTACAATTGAAAGATTATCCCTCTTTAGGATGATCTTCCGGGCATACAAATGTAGATCCTTTACTGCTACAAAAAAATCAAAATTGTTACAAGGAGAAAACGACAAACCAAGCTCCAAAACTTGTTTTTGTGGTTCAGAGAGAATATGACTGGACAGATTGATTACCTCTAGTACATTAGTTTTTGATTTTTTATCCATAGAGGGAGGAGTATTCATTTTTCGTTTATTCCTCAAACGTCCTTCTCTCCAGTCATTATTCCTCTCTGAATCCTTTTTTGTCCATCCAGATCTCATATTATCCAACCTCTGTGTTCTTTCCTCAGTCGAGGATGTAGAAGAGATTGACATAGATCGACCTCTCGAGGGATTCCTACTGTATACACGTCTATTATGCCACTTGTATGTTTTCCCTTGTTGTCGATCAGCCAAATCACGCTGATATTTTTTGGTTTTATATTGTACAACCTCAGTCTCCCATTTTTTCAGAGATACATCAATCTCATCTTTAAATTTTGTGGCCGCCTCACCAATAAGACACTTGTTTATCTCATCTTGTGTAGAATTTAATTCTACGTCTAGTTCTTTTAGTTGTTTCTCATTATACTTAGATAGCAATTCCATAAATCTCTTAGAGCACTGGGAGGCGGCCCCACATATGAGGTATCGGCATACTCAGGAGAAATTGCCCAACAAATTTTAGGATCCATTTTATCCTGTTGCCCATGTGAAAATGAAAGAATTGAGGCTAAAAGAAATTTTGTGTGAAAAAAAAGTACTTTTTCATTTTTGCGGATCAATTTGTGAAGCACCTGGGGGTTTAAAGTGCTCACTATGCCTCTAGATGAGTTCCTTGGGGGGTCTAGTTTCCAAAATGGGGTCACTTGTGGGGGAGCTCCAATGTTTAGGCACATGGGGGCTCTCCAAACGCGACATGGTGTCCGCTAAAGATTGGAGCCAATTTTTCATTGAAAAAGTCAAATGGCGCTCCTTCCCTTCCGAGCCCTGCCGTGCGCCCAAACAGTGGTTTACCCCCACATATGAGGTATCAGCGTACTCAGGACAAATTGGACAACAACGTCCGTGGTCCAGTTTCTCCTTTTACCCTTGGGAAAATAAAAATTTTTTCGCTAAAATATCATTTTTGTGACTAAAAAGTTAAATGTTCATTTTTTACTTCCATGTTGCTTCTGCTGCTGTGAAACACCTGAAGGGTTAATAAACTTCTTGAATGTGGTTTTGAGCACCTTGAGGGGTGCAGTTTTTAGAATGGTGTCACTTTTGGGTATTTTCAGCCATATAGAACCCTCAAACTGACTTCAAATGTGAGGTGGTCCCGAAAAAAAATGGTTTTGTAAATTTTGTTGTAAAAATGAGAAATCACTGGTCAAATTTTAACCCTTATAACTTCCTAGCAAAAAAAAAATTTGTTTCCAAAATTGTGCTGATGTAAAGTAGACATGTGGGAAATGTTATTTATTAACTATTTTGTGTCACATAACTCTCTGGTTTAACAGAATAAAAATTCAAAACCTAAATTTACCACTAACATGAAGCCCAATATGTCACGAAAAAACAATCTCAGAATCGCTAGGATCCGTTGAAGCGTTCCTGAGTTATTACCTCATAAAGGGACACTGGTCAGAATTGCAAAAAATGGCAAGGTCATGAAGGGGTTAAAAACACATGCTAAAAAGGAAGAAAGAAATGTTTATCAAATGGAAAGGGAGGCATATCTAAAGAAGAATATAATGCTCTCTGCAGAACTTGCAGCACAAATCAGATTAGTAAAGCTGACAATTAATTAACACTTGCAAGAAACATCAAAAGCAATAAAAAAAGATTTTGTGGATATGTCAAAAGTAAAAGAAAAGTCAAAAATGCTATAGGATTTTTACAGGACGAAGATGATGAAATGGTAAGAAAGCATGTTGAGAAGGCCGAAGTTTTAAATTCCTATTTTGCATCTGTTTTGTCTCAGGAAGAAATTGTAACATCAACTGATCTTCACTGTCCTACTAAAGGAATAGAAGAATCCAGGATATCTATAAACAGAAAGATAGAAAGGAAACACTTAGCTAACATAAATGAATTCAAGTCTCCAGGTCAGATGAATTACACCTTAGAGTACTGAAGGAGATAGCAGAAGAAATTTTTGTTTGAACCACTCTCCATAATCTTTGAAAATTCTTGGAGAGCAGGAGACGTCCCAGAAGATTGGAGAAGAGCAAAT
This sequence comes from Ranitomeya variabilis, assembly GCF_051348905.1. NCBI lineage: Eukaryota > Metazoa > Chordata > Amphibia > Anura > Dendrobatidae > Ranitomeya > Ranitomeya variabilis. The sequence goes on from NC_135234.1 coordinate 226,296,285, forward strand.
ATTGTTCCTATCTTTAAAAAGGGGAAGAAGGTAGACTATAGGCTGGTGAGTCTGACTTCTATACCAGGAAAGATCTTTGAACAAATTTTTAAACAACTTGCATGTAAGTACCTGGATAAGAATGAATTCATTAACCAATGTCAACATGGGATTGTAATTAATAAGTCATGTTAGACTAACTTAATTTCCTTCTATGACAGAATCACTGACTGGGTGGTTCAGGGAAATGCTGTAGATATAGTATATCTTGACTTCAGCAAAGCATTTGACAAAGTATCTCACACCATCCTTATTGAAAAAATGACTAAGTATGGAGTGGACAAGGCAACTGTCAGGTGGATTCATAACTGGCTAAGTGATCGGACTCAGAGTGGTCATAAATGGCTGCACATCCAGTAGGAAGAATGTCTCAAGTGGGGTACCACAGGGTTCTGTCCTGGGCCCTGTATTGTTCAACATCTTTATCAATGATTTAGATGAAGGAATTGAGGGTACACTGATTAAATTTGCTGATGACACAAAACTAGGAGGGATAGCTAATACTAGAGAAGAGAGAGAGGATTCAAGAAGACATAAATAAACTGAAGCAGTGGGCAGCAACTAATAGAATGGTTTTTAACAGGGAAAAATGCAAAGTACTACATCTGGGCAATAAAAATGAACAAAAGCATATACAGAATGGGAGGAATAGGGCTAAGCAACAGCACATGTGAAAAAGAATTGGGTATACTAATAGATCATAAACTGAACATGAGTCAACAGTGTGTTGCAGCAGCTGAAAAGTCAAATGCAATTATGGGATGTATTAATAGAAGCATACAGTCTAGATCACGTGAAGCCATTATTTCCCTCAACTCCTCTTTGGTCAGACCTCACCTGGAAAACTGTGTCCAGTTTTTGGCACCACATTTTAAAAAAGACATTAACAAACTCAAGCAAGTTCAGAGAAGAGTGACCAGAATGATGACCGGTCTGCAAACCATGTCCTATGAGGAATGGTTACAGAATTTGGGAATGTTTAGCTTGCAAAAAAGAAGACTGAAAGGAGACTTAATAGCTGTTGTGGTGCGGTGACCCATGTTGCAGCCAGGGGGCGCTGTGTGTGTGCTTCAGGATGGCTTGGAGGCATAATTATGGTGATGAGACAAGGTCCGGCAGGATTGTAAATGGCCGGTATGTGTCGCAGAGGTGCTCTGCGCTGTAAGCCCAAAATGATATGGTTGTGCTGGGACTTATAGTTCCACAAGAGTTTATTGTGTTTACTTATTAGGGTGGGCTTATACGGTTAGCTGTTGAGCTTGGCGGGACTGGCTAACCACACACACTCCCATCTAGGGGAGTGGTTACAACCATATAATGTGACTGAGGTCTGGTCACATGGTCTGAGTGTATGGATCTGTTTGGTCCATGTGCAAGATCCTGGACAGTCGGTGTTGGAAGCTCCTGTGAGTGGAGTCTTCCTGGAAGCACCTGAGAGACAGTGAACCTGAATGCTCAGGCTGTTGGATTGTCCTGGGATGGACTGGAGTCCTGCAAGCACCTGGTGAGACCATGGACTGATGGCCTGTGTGTTGGAAGTGCCTGTGATTGGACTTCCTGGAAGTGCATGGAGAGGCTGCATCTACAGAGCCTGAGATGGTTTTTGTATTGGGAAAGCTACAGTTCCTACTGTGGGTCTGGACTATCTGAAGTGCCCTGGTCTCAAGGACGGTAATCCCAGTGAGGCAGCTTTCCCCTGTGAACCAGCACTGTGTGTGGAGCCGGAGCTCCTGTAAGGTAACTCCAGGTAACAAGGGGTTATGGGCAGACACGGATGCGCCATTGGAACAGACTGTCGGTGGTAAATGTGTTCTCTTGATCTATGTAACGAACTGTTTGTGATATGGTTCATGACGCTTAATAAACCAAATAAGACTGTTTACGTGGAGAAACCGTGCCTGAGTGCTTAAATCCCGTGCCAAGCGAGTGTTCCCCAACCCACTCAGGTAGCGTTTCACCACACTGTCTACAAATACCTCAAGGGCTCTCACATTGTAGAAGGATCATCCTTATTCTCATTTGCACAAGGAAAGACTAGAAACAATGGTATTAAACTGAATGGGAGGAGACACAGAATAAGTATTAAAAAATTTTTTTGAGAGTCAGGGTGATCAATGAGTGGAACAGGCTGCCACGAGAGGTGGTGAGTTCTCCATCCATGGAAGTCTTCAACCAGAGGCTGGACAGACATCTGTCTGGGATGATTTAGTGAATCCTGCATGAGCAGGTGGTTGGACCAGATGATCCAGGAGGTCCCTTCCAACTCTGCCATTCTACAATTCTATGATTCTATTCTATTAGCTGGGGTGCTACCAGGAGATCCTAAATTATTGTAGGACCTGCCCCACCTGCCAGATAAGCACTCCCTTTACTCACTTCCAAAGATCCCTATTTCCACTACCTGTGTTAGAGGATTGCCATGGATCTAGTGGATCCTCTATTTAAATCTGCATGAGTGCACCAATACATCTTAGTGGTCATGGACTATGCGACCCTTTTCCCTCAAGCAGGACCAGTAAGAATCTCCTCGGCCAAGAGTATCACCCAGGAACTTGCTCATGTTTTTGCCGGAACAGGTCTGCAGAAGGAGATTTTGACAGACCAGGGAACCCCTTTCATGAGCAAGGTAATGAAGGAGTTGTATAAGGTCCTTCAGATTGCCCAACTGTGAACCTCAGTCTACCATCCGTAGACAGACGGTCTAGTAGAGCACTTCAATAAGACCTTTGAGGTGAAGCTCAAGAAGGTCATTGAAAAAGATGGCTGAGACTGGGACTATCTGCTTCCATTTCTGCTCTTCTCAATCAGAGAAGTTTCACAACCCTCTACTGGCTTCTCGCCATTCAAGCTCCTGTATGGTCAACATCCGCAAGGGCTCCTGGACAACATCACCAAGGAAACCTAGGAAGCTGAGGTCATGCCACACCAGAGCGTTGTAGAGCATGTTGCCCAGTTACAGGAGAAGATGGTGAAAGTAATGCCCATGCTCCAGGCATAGGAGGCACAGGCAAGGGTGTATATCCGTTCAGCAATAGTAAGGCAGTTCCAGCCTGGGGACTGCATGCTGCTGCCTATCCCCATGGAGGAGAGCAAGTTCCTAGCCCAGTGAAAAGGCCCCTATATTAATCTTTATTTTTATAGAGGTGGTGGAAAAATTGAGAGAGGTGAATGACAAGGTACACCAGCCAGGCCGAAGAAGCCTCACAAAATATACCATGCAAACTTACTCAAATCGTTGCGAGATCGGGAGTCACTGGAAACCCTTTGCCTGGGAGCCAATCCCAAAGCCACAGAGGACGATGTCACTGTTGCAGAGACTCTAATGTCAGCCCAGAGACAACAGTTTTGGGAACTGTTGCAGCAGAACCATAACCTGTTCTCGGAGTTTCCAGAACATATGCAGGTTGTCGAACATGACGTGCTGACAGACCAACATGTAATGGTGAATCTCAGGCCCTATAGAATTCCTGAAGCACATCAGGAAGTAATAGCCAATGAGGTGAAGAGGATGTAAAACTTTGGGGTGATTGAAGAGTGGAAAAGTGGATGGTCGGGTCCCATCATCCTCAAGCCGAAGGCTGGCGGTGAGTGATGGTTTTGCAATGATTACCATAAGCTGAATGAGGTCTCCAAATGTGATGCAAATCTGATGCCCTGTGGGCTTGATCTAATTGAGAGACTGGGAACTGTGAGGTACAATACAACCCTAGACCTGATGAAGGGCTAGTGGCAGATCCCCATATCCTACAGTGCCAAGGAGAATCCAGCCGTTTAGACTGCAGGGGGCCCAAACAACCTTCCAGAGGGTGATGGATCGGCTCCTGGCTCTGCATAAGAAGTATTCCGCAGCTTACCTAGATGACATTGTGGTCTTCAGCCTTAATTTGGGTAGTCATCTACCAAAGGTACACCAGTCCGGGAAACATTGAGGAATAAGGGGTTCACCATAAACCCCAAAAAATGTGCCGTAGAGAAGGGAAAGTCCAAATGCATAAACTATGCCATCGGGAGAGATGAAATCAAGTCCCGGATAAACAAGATTGAGGCAATCCAGAAATGGCCACAACCGCTTTCCAAGAAGCAAGTGAGGATGTTTCTTTAAATTGTGGGTTACTACCAGGTTTTTATCCCAAGGTTCACCATGATTGCCTCGTTGTTGACGGACCTCCTTCAAGGCACAAGATTCTCATTGATTTAATGGTCTGTTGAGACTGAGATGGCTTTCGAGGAGCTGAAGCAGGCTATGTGTAAACATCCGGTTCTGGTCTCACCAGACTTCAGCAAAGAGTTTGTGGTCCAGAACAATGTGTCAGAAGTTGGCTTGGTAGCCGTGCTGTCTCAGAAAGTGAATGGGGAGGAGCATCCCATCCTGTATCTAAGCCAGAATCTCTCTTCATGTGAAAGAAACTATGCCACTATGTGTGGAGAAGGAGTGCTTAGCCATAAAAAGGGCCGCAGATACCCTGAGATATTACCTGTTAGGCCACGGGTTTAAGCTGGTATCTGACCATGCTCCTCTGAGGTGGTTGAGGGAAAAGAATTGTAAAAATGCTTGGGTAACTAGATGGTTTTTAGGCCTCCAAGATTTCACTTTTCACTTTCATCGTGCATAGGACAGGAAAGTTGCACATGAACGCAGATGCCTTGTTCAGACTCTCCTGCTTTGGGCAGAGGGGGCGGATATGTGACAAAGTCATAGGTAATGTCATAAAGGAGAGATATGTGTCACTGCGCTTAATGGCATCAGTGATATGAAAACAGAGTATTTTCCACCAGCACACTATGTGTTATGAGGATTAAGTTAAAGTTGCATGATAGGCTGGTTTTATGTTGATATTCATAGTGTGGGTAGGAGATTGTCCACTTGATCTCCACCTGCAGAGCTGAAAGGACCTGTGTGATGTCATAATCATGTGGTCAGTGACATGATGGAAACAGTCACATGGTCTGGGGTTTAAATATCAGCTGTAGAGGCAGTCAGGGCTCATAGAGACTGGGGAGAGGATCCTCCAGTGGTTTTGTGTCCTGAAGAGAGTCTGAACCTGTATTGCTCCAGAGCGGGGTGCATTATTTTTGTTTCTATATTTGCTTTCTGTTTTAGCCAGAAAGACTGCATTTATTTTCCATTCTTGGTGCTTTATGCACATAAAAATAAACCAAAAAAGAATTATAGACTGTGTTCCATTTTTTCTACCTCTGCATACTGCCATGTACGTTGAACTATCACTATATATATACACTCACCGGCCACTTTATTAGGTACACCATGCTAGTAATGGGTTGGACCCCCTTTTGCCTTCAGAACTGCCTCAATTCTTCGTGGCATAGATTCAACAAGGTGCTGGAAGCATTCTTCAGAGATTTTGGTCCATATTGACATGATGGCATCACACAGTTGCCGCAGATTTGTCGGCTGCACATCCCAAAGATGCTCCATACAAGGCAGGATGGATCCATGCTTTCATGTTGTTTACGCCAAATTCTGACCCTACCATCCGAATGTCGCAGCAGAAATCGAGACTCATCAGACCAAGCAACGTTTTTCCAATCTTCTACTGTCCAATTTCGATGAGCTTGTACAAATTGTAGCCTCAGTTTCCTGTTCTTAGCTGAAAGGAGTGGTACCCGGTGTGGTCTTCTGCTGCTGTAGCCCATCTGCCTCAAAGTTCGACGCACTGTGCGTTCAGAGATGCTCTTAGGCCTACCTTGGTTGTAACGGGTGGCGATTTGAGTCACTGTTGCCTTTCTATCAGCTCGAACCAGTCTGCCCATTCTCCTCTGACCTCTGGCATCAACAAGGCATTTCCGCCCACAGAACTGCCGCTCACTGGATTTTTTTTCTTTTTCGGACCATTCTCTGTAAACCCTAGAGATGGTTGTGCGTGAAAATCCCAGTAGATCAGCAGTTTCTGAAATACTCAGACCAGCCCTTCTGGCACCAACAACCATGCCACGTTCAAAGGCACTCAAATCACCTTTCTTCCCCATACTGATGCTCGGTTTGAACTGCAGGAGATTGTCTTGACCATGTCTACATGCCTAAATGCACTGAGTTGCCGCCATGTGATTGGCTGATTAGAAATTAAGTGTTAACAAGAAGTTGGACAGGTGTACCTAATAAAGTGGCCGGTGAGTGTATATATATATATATATATATATATATATATATATATATATATACATATATATATATATATATATATATATATATATATATATATATATATATATATATATATATATAAACAGTGGGTATGAAAAGTATTCATACCCCTTTACATTTTTCACTCTTTGTTTCATTTCAGCCATTTGGTAAATTCCGAAAAAGTTCAATTTTTTTCTCATTAATGTACACTCTGCAAAAAATCTTGACTGAAAAAAAAACAGAAATGTAGTAATTTTTGCAAATGTATTAAAAAAGAAAAACTGAAATATCACATGGTCATAAGTATTCAGACCCTTTGCACAGTATTGAGAAGAAGCACCCTTTTGAGCTAGTACAGCCATGAGCCTTCTTGGGAATGATGCAACAAGTTTTTCACACTTGGATTTGGGGATCCTCTGCCATTCTTCCTTGCAGATCATCTCCACTTCCATCAGGTTGGATGGTGAACTTTGGTGGACAGCCATTTCAGGTCTCTCCAGAGATGATCAACTGGATATAGGTCAGGGTTCTGGCTGGGCCAGTCAAAAATGGTTACAGAGTTGTTCTGAAACCACTCTTTTGATATTTTAGCTGGGTGTTTAGGGTCATTGTCTTGTTGGAAAATGAACCTTCGGCCAAGTCTGAGGTCCAGAGCACTCTGGAAGAGGTTTTCATTCAGGATATCTCTGTATTTGGCCACATTCATGTTTCCTTCAATGACAACCAGTCATCCTGTCCCTGCAGCTGAAAAACACCCCCATAGTATGATGCTGCCACACCATGTTTCACTATTGGGATTATATTGGGTAGGTGATGAGCAGTGCCTGGTTTTCTCTCCACATACTACTTAGAATTATCACCAAAAAGGTCTATCTTTATCTCATCAGGCCAAAAAATATTATTTCTTATAGTCTGGGAGTCCTCCATGTGTTTTTTAGCAAACTTTTTGTGGGCTTTCATATGTCTTGCACTAAGGAAAAGGTTCCGCCGGGCCTCTCTGCCATAAAGGCCAGACTGGTGGAGGGCTGCAGTGATAGTTGACTTTATGGAATTTTCTCCCATCTCTCTACTGCATCTCTGGAGCTCAGTCACAGTGATCTTGTGGTTCTTCTTTACCTTTATCACCAAGGCTCTTCTCCCACGATTGCTCATTTTGGCTGGACGGCTAGGTCTTGGAAGAGTTCTGGTGGTCCCAAACATCTTACATTTAAGGATTATGGAGGCCACTGTGCTCTTAGGAACCTTGAGTACAGCAGAAATACTGTTGTAACCTTGGCCAGATCTGTGCCTTGCCACAATTCTCACTGAAAGAGACATAAACATACAATATATTAAAAGCTAAAAGGACAAACAGATTATACATCAGATCCATGAATTATAACAGTGGCCACACATAATATATCAGCTATGTACAAATATATACAAATATATACACAATTATATACAAAAGAACTATGTATAAATAAACCCATGGAAAAAATGCGTATACAGGTCTATCATAATTGCGTTACGAATGCACACATAAGTTGGATATTCACGAAAAAGGAAATGGAGAGCACTACATGTCATCAAAAGCATATACAGCACAAAGCCATTATGTCTCTAGAATGTGGGGGAGATGCAAACATGAAAACTGACCTTAGAAGAAAAGAGAGACAAGAAGCGGATATGATGCCGCACTGTAGGTACTTATAAAGGTTCCTGGCAAGGACTGTGGAGAGAAAGGTATATACTGGATGCAGGTCGAGGGGAAGAGGGGTATATGCTGGATGTAGGTAATAGAACCAGCGGAAAAAAAAGAGGGGGGGAGAAAGCGCAGATAGCATACCTAATAATGTAGAATACAGGGATCTGGGAATGCACGGAAGGAAAACACGATACCGATGGCGGCTGGAATAATGTAGGCAAGATTGCCTTGTGCAGGCATGTACTACGGAGGACAGAGAATGAACTTCAATCCCATATTGCAGCCAGCATGCAGCCAGCGGGTAAGGAAAGGGTGAATCAAACACGCGAAAACCCCGCCCCTATGGCTAAAGATTGTTCCCACCAAATTCAGGTGACAGTGTCCCTTTAAACACAGCTGGACTCCAATGAAGGAGTAGAACGATCTCAAGGAGGATCACAAGGAAATGGACAGCATGTGACTTAAATATGAGTGTCTGAGCAAAGGGTCTGAATACTTATGACCGTGTGATATTTCAGGGTTTTTTTAATTAAATTTGCAAAAATTTTTACTTTTCTGGGGGGTTTTCAGTCAAGATAGGGTGCAGAGTGTACATTAATGTATACAAATAGCACTTTTTTGAATTTACCAAATGGCTGCAATGAAACAAAGAGTGAAAAATGTAATGGCGTCTGAATACTTTCCATACCCACTGTATATACAGTATATATATTCACATATATACTATATATATATATATATATATATATATATATATATATATATATATATATATATATATACAATGTAATTTTTTCCTTGGGATTGGTACATTATTCCAAACTGGAAAACACAGAGAAAATGAGAAAACACAGAGAAAAGAGAAAAAGGGCTAAAGTAATTAGCTCACAAAATTGGTGTGATTTGCTAATTAAAGATTTTTAAAATTATATTTATAACGACATTTCTTTTTAAATCCCTATTACATTAAAAAAGTAAACTTATTATATAGCAGTATATTTGTTTGACGATGAAAGAATACTTTACAGTATTGTATTCCTCTCTCTGTACTTATCAATTTTTATGCTATAACTTTTTGTATTTATGAATAAAGTTTCATATTTTTGGTTTCAGCAGCAGCAAAAAATACAGTGATGATTCATACAATTGTAATGTACGGTATTGTACGTTTCATTCACATGTTAGGGCATGTTGGGTTAGGCGATAGATTGAACTAGATGGACTTAAAGTCTTCCTTCAACCTTAATAACTATGTTACTATATATGAGATTTAATTAATCTCCAGTGACTTGACAATTTTCACACAATGGGCTTATAAATACAAAGCAGGAATACCATTTCTACATTCCAACAGCACCAGCTTTAGTGAGGTTTGCCTACTGTATTTCTATATATTCTACTCTCTAGAAATTATATTTTTCCTACATGTTATCAATATTAGTTCAAGAATTGAAAATGTTAATAGTAATATTTTTATGAGTTATTTCTAGGTGCTACACATATATATATATATATCACAAACACACACATGTTCTCCAGTGAACATTTATTTTCACATGAAATGTATTTGTAATCCATGTGTTATGTTATCACGGTCCTATTTAATATTTCAATGTTAATATTTCTGATTTTGTAGGTTATAAACATATAATATTATATGTCAGATGGACCTTTATCGTCTCTTTAAAGCAATTGGATTTTTCGTACTTGTGATCATTGGGATTCCAGGAAATATGTTCATTGTTTTACAATTTACCTCAATCAAGATTATTGAGAAGAAGCTTATTCCAACCAACACAATACTGACCATGTTGGCCACAGCCAATCTTCTAGTTATACTTTCTCGAATCATTCCACAATTTCTTAATGCTTTAGGTCTAGAAAATTTGCTCAATGATACAGAATGCAAATTTGTTATTTTTACTTATAGGGTAGGTAGGGCTATGTCTATTTGTGTCACCAGTCTACTAAGTTGCCACCAATGCATTCTGATTGCCCCATCAACTAAATTGTGGACTTTCCTAAAACAGAAGGTCCCACAAAATACCTTGACCATAATCCTTATCTTCTGCTTCATCAACTTCTCCATGTATCCATACAGTATTCTTAATGCACATGCTAGGGAAAATGTGACCTCTTCACCATATACTCTTCACTTGGCATACTGTGATGCTGATTTTCTAACCTACACTGCATACATTGTCAATGGAACATTTTATAGCATTCGAGACTTTTTTTTTGTGGGACTGATGGTGATCGCAAGTGTTTATATAGTGTACACATTGCTTCAGCATGAGAAAACTGTGAAAGGAATCAGGAGTTCAGACAGAGTTAAAAAAAGATCAACTGAGTACAAAGCTTCAAGAGCGGTCATTTTATTAGTGGCACTTTACGTGATACTTTTTGGACTAGATAATGCAATGTGGATTTATACCTTAACCTTGTCTGATGTAAGCCCTGACATGAATGATATCCGGATCTTCTTAGCATCCTCTTATGCAACATTAAGCTCTATAGTCATGATTTTAACCAATCCAAAACTTAAGCACAGTTGGAAATATTCATACAAAAAGTGGTCTATTCACAAAAGGTCAGGAAATAATAAAGTTGTGTTCTCTCTAAGTAAATAGCTTTGGAAACAAATATAAATTTTGAAATTGCACAAAGTATTCTTCCATTATGTCTACTGAGCTGAAGGGAAATCATTTTTGTTATCTTCTTCACAGGGTATATTATCTCATTTTCCTGTGTTTAACCTCCATGTGTGTACAATACACAGTATATGAAACTGATATATGGTGTATAGTTGTATATGTCACTTCTTTGTATTGCAGTATACACTATGTAAGCACTATACTTTTTTGAAGGAAGTCTTTAGTACATTATGCCAAATTTTCCAATGTATACCTACCAGGAGTACACCAATGAACAATCTTTTGGAATTTGTCAGGCCCATTGAACCTTAAAAAGAATCTGTCATCAAGGGTATGCATATTAAACTAAAACTATACCCTTAATGGAATTGTTTTACTTATTTAATACATACATTCAGTGAAGAAATCCACAGCTTGGTTGTTTTAAAAATCATTATTAGGAATTTTGGTCTCTGAGCATCGGGGCGGGACTATATGGTGGGACTTCGGGTAGAGTCTTCAGCTCTGCCATGGCCTCTCGGTTGCCTCTGGTGTCTTGATCCTATTCCTTAAATTTTGTAACTGTACTGGCCTAGTCTAAAAAGCTCAGGCAGTCTAAAAAGTCCAGTCAGTTTTAAGTGTACTTAAAAGCATAGTTGACCAGTTTTGTACACCTCTGAAAAGAAGGACACAGCTAATCAGAGGTCAGTTTGAGTCCAGAGTACTCTGCTTACTCATTACAGTGAATGGATCCATTGGGAGTTTCATTTAAATAACATCGTTTGGAGATTTAGATGGGAACCCTAATGTAAGTGCTCAGTGTAGAGCATGAGATACATAGAACAGGAACAGGAAAAAAGCTTCAAATAAATCTCTAGAAAAACAATTCTCCACTCAGGTTCGTCAACAGAAAAAAAGGGGTTTCCACATTACTGGTAACAAAAATGCTCTGAAAAAGCAAAATGGCTCCTTGCCCTCAAAAGTTTGTTGATACTGTAGTGGTGAGAGCCCATTTATTTCGGGTGTGTGTCTCCAATGGCACAATCTGGGCACAATTTATGGGCACTACAATGTACTGGGCCTTACAATGTAATGGACACTACAATGGCTGATTTGCAATTTTCACTCAGCAACATCGATTGCTGCTTGTTTCTTGAAAAAAACCATGGAGACAAAATAATCACTACATCCATAAATAAAATAAAATAAAACTACTTGTTTCTCTCCATAAGGAGAAACGTTACTCCTTAGACCCCAGTCCAGAGCCTCTCACCTAGACAAATCAGTTCTCATGCTTTGCACTGAAGGGGCCAACAGCCCGAAACACAGTGTCTGTGAATTGAGATACTGATTTGGCTTTTATCCTAAGTCATATTGCATGACTCGTTAAAGGGTTGATTGTGACTTGTAGGATCGCTACTTCCAACAGGTGGCGCTATAGAGTAAAGTCCTCTTTTTCTCAGAAGAGGCAATTTGCATATTTACATCCATAAAAAAATTCCCAGTGGTGTAATTTCCAAAATGGGTCACATGAGGGGGGATTCTTATCTTCTGGCACTTAGGAGCTCTGTATATGGAATCTGAAAACCATTCTTAGACAATTTGCCCTCCAAGTGTCAAATAGCGCTACTGCCCTCCCTAGTCTCAATGGGAGGCTAAACAGTACTGTACAACCACACATGGGCTATTGCAACATTCAGTAGAAATTGTGTGACAAATTTTGTCTCTACTTTAACCCATTTCTCAGTGTGAAAATGTAAAATCTGGGGCTAAAACTAAATTTGTAGTAAAAATGTCATTATTTTTTTCTTCACCACCTTATGGCATAAAATTCTGTGATGCACCTGTGGTGTCAATATGACCACTGCACACATGAATTCATTTAGAGGGGTAGATGGTGAAAAGGGGATTGTATGGGGAATGTTCTGCTATTCTGGGAACTCATGAACTCTGTCATTATGATATAGCTATAGCACATGCAAACCGCTCCAGCCAAAATCAGCAGTACAATATGGCGGTCCATACTTTCTGAGCTTTCCACTGTGCCTGAAAAGTCATTTCCAATTACATGCAGGGTATCCCCATACTCAGGACTCTGGAAAAATTGAACAACAAACTGTGCAGTCTGTTCTTTCATAATAGTTCTTATAAAAATGAAATAGTTGAGACTAAAATAACATTTTCATTGTAAAAATGTAATTAGTCTTTTATTTACTTATCAATAAATAAAATTATGTGACACTCCTGTGGTGTTAATGTGCTCACCGCACATCTAGATGATTTAACTGAGGAGCGTAGTTTGCAAAATGGGGGGGGGTCACTTGTGGGGGTTTTCCACTGTTTAGGCACATCTGGGGCTCTGCAAACGCGGCATTGCATCCACTATCTTTTACTTCCAATCAATGAACACCAAAAGTTGAATAGTGCTGCTTCCCTTCCGAGCCCTGCCGTGTGTCCAAACTGTTTTCCTTCATCACATATGATGCATCAGTGTACTCAGGAGAAATTGCTTTGTTTATTTTCTCCTGTTACCATTGTGAAAATGAAAAATTTGTGGCTAACGCAACATTTTTGTGGGAAAGGTATGATTTTTGTTATTTTCACAGCTCAACTTTTATTAATACTAAAATCCTCAAAAGTGCAAACAATAGTGCAGAAAAGGTGCTTAGTGCAAACGACAACAACCAAAAGAAAACACAATACCACAGCTAAAAATATTATTACTGCCATCTGCCGTCTCATATCCAGCATCTCATACTATTTGATATCGGCTTGTGATTATATCATTAGAGAAAATATAACACTCCTATTCAGTTAACCACAACTTACAGAGGGTAACCTATCCTAGTATTGTCAATCAATTTAAACTGCTGTGTTTTAAATCCCTGGATGGCAACAGTGATCCATCACACAGTTAGTCTTAAACTAAATGCCATCCCAGATATAACTCATCAACACGTATAAAAAATGGGGGATGCTTCATCAAACCCCCTATATTAAAGTGTAGTCATCACAGCTCGTGCGATCTTTATGAGAGTGGCAGTATTTCTCATTCACTATTTGCTCATCAAGGAAAATTTATGTATTATTCCATAGGTCAAACAATTCCCATAATCACAGCTTGGATACAACTATACCACTTCAAATATGGAAACCCTTTATGGCATACGTTCACGTCAGCTGTTATACAGGATTTGTCTCATAGTTAGATCATTTTATACTCATCTGTCATTTCCCGATTAGCGCCCCGGTTAATGCAGGCTGAGTCCACATCGACCCTCTTCCGGCTATGTAATGTGTCCGCATCCTTTCTTTCAGGTCCTACTTTATGAATAATGTCTCCCGACACGTTTCATCCAGCAAAGAATCATCAGGGGATTATGACATATTTTCTGTAAAAAATGAGCATTGCTAAGGTTACGTTCATCATACTCGCCTTATATCGAAAGCTCACCGGCATTTAGAGCCGCATGCTTCCGGACGCCAATAATGGAATTTCCAGTCTGTTGAGACACGTGCACCGTACAATGAAGCGCATACATCACTTCTGGCTACTGAGACGCAAGCACACTGTGTTATAATGTCACATCCGGTTAGCGGACACTCCAGTGATCGTGCCGCTTCTCATGCAATGATGCGCATAAAGCCCGTTACGATCAGTGAGGTGCACATTCTAATTACAGTCTATACAATAAACTGCTACTAGTGCTTCCTCATCTTCAAACGTTGATAAGTCAGGTAATTTACCCTGAGCCAAAATTCAGTATGTGCAGGTTTGTCTACCAATACTTTGAAAATTATACCCCCATTGTTCCAGCAGTTTAAATTGATTGACAACACTAGGATAGGTTACCCTCTGTATGTTGTGGTTAATTGAATAGGAGTGTTATATTTTCTCTAATGATATAATCACAAGCCAATATCAAATAGTATGAGATGCTAGATATGAGACGGTGGCAGTAATAATATTTTTAGCTGTGGTATTGTGTATTCTTTTGGTTGTTGTCGTTTGCACTAAGCGCCTTTTCTGCACTATTGTTTGCACTTTTGAGGATTTTAGTATTAACCCCTTCATGACCCAGCCTATTTTGGCCTTAATGACCTTGCCGTTTTTTGCAATTCTGACCAGTGTCCCTTTATGAGGTAATAACTCAGGAACGCTTCAACGGATCCTAGCGATTCTGAGACTGTTTTTTCGTGACATATTGGGCTTCATGTTAGTGGTAAATTTAGGTTGATAATTTCTGAGTTTATTTGTGAAAAAAACGGAAATTTGGCAAAAAATTTGAAAATTTCGCAATTTTCACATTTTGAATTTTTATTCTGTTAAACCAGAGAGTTATGTGACACAAAATAGTTAATAAATAACGTTTCCCACATGTCTACTTTACATCAGCACAATTTTGGAAACAATTTTTTTTTTGCTAGGAAGTTATAAGGGTTAAAATTTGACCAGTGATTTCTCATTTTTACAACAAAATTTACAAAACCATTTTTTTTAGGGACCACCTCACATTTGAAGTCATTTTGAGGGTTCTATATGGCTGAAAATACCCAAAAGTGACACCATTCTAAAAACTGCACCCCTGAAGGTGCTCAAAACCACATTCAAGAAGTTTATTAACCCTTCAGGTGTTTCACAGCAGCAGAAGCAACATGTAAGTAAAAAATGAACATTTAACTTTTTAGTCACAAAAATGATCTTTTAGCAACAATTTTTTTATTTTCCCAAGGGTAAAAGGAGAAACTGGACCAGGGACGTTGTTGTCCAATTTGTCCTGAGTACGCTGATACCTCATATGTGGGGGTAAACCACTGTTTGGGCGCACGGCAGGGCTCGGAAGGGAAGGAGCGCCATTTGACTTTTTGAATGAAAAATTGGCTCCAATCTTTAGCGGACACCGTGTCGCGTTTGGAGAGCCCTCGTGTGCCTAAACATTGGAGCTCCCCCACAAGTGACCACATTTTGGAAACTAGACCCCCCAAGGAACTTATCTAGAAGCATAGTGAGCACTTTAAACCCCCAGGTGCTTCACAAATTGATCCGGAAAAATGAAAAAGTACTTTTTTTTCACAAAAAAATTATTTTGGCCTCAATTCTTTCATTTTCACATGGGCAACAGGATAAAATCGATCCTAAATTTTGTTGGGCAATTTCTCCTGAGTACACCAATACCTCACATGTGGGGGTAAACCACTGTTTGGGCACATGGTAAGGCTCGGAAGGGAAGGAGCGCCATTTGACTTTTTGAATGAAAAATTATCTCCATCGTTAGCGGACACCATGTCGCGTTTGGAAAGCCCCTGTGTGCCTAAACATTGGAGCTCCTCCACAAGTGACCCCATTTTGGAAACTAGACCCCCCAAGGAACTCATCTAGAGGCATAGTGAGCACTTTAAACCCCCAGGTGCTTCACAAATTGATCCGCAAAAATGAAAAAGTACTTTTTTTTCACACAAAATTTCTTTTAGCCTCAATTCTTTCATTTTCACATGGGCAACAGGATAAAATGGATCCTAAAATTTGTTGGGCAATTTCTCCTGAGTATGCCGATACCTCATATGTGGGGGTAAACCACTGTTTGGGTGCACGGCAAGGCTCGGAAGGGGAGGCGTGCCATTTGACTTTTTGAATGGAAAATTAGCTCCAATCGTTAGCGGACACCATGTCGGGTTTGGAGAGCCCCTGTATGCCTAAACATTGGAGCTCCCCTACAAGTGACCCCATTTTGGAAACTAGACCCCCCAAGGAACTTATCTAGATGCATAGCGAGCACTTATAACCCCCAGGTGCTTCACAGAAGTTTATAACGCAGAGCCGTGAAAATAAAAAAATAATTTTTCTTTCCTCAAAAATGATTTTTAGCCCAGAATTTTTTATTTTCCCAAGGGTAATAGGAGAAATTGGACCCCAAATTTTGTTGTCCAGTTTGTCCTGAGTACGATGATACCCCATATGTGGGGGTAAACCACTGTTTGGGTGCACGGCACGGCTCGGAAGGGAAGGCACGCCATTTGGCTTTTTGAATGGAAAATTAGCTCCAATCATTAGCGGACACCATGTCGCGTTTGGAGAGCCCCTGTGTGCCTAAACATTGGAGCTCCTGCACAAGTGACCCCATTTTGGAAACTAAACCTCCCAAGGAGCTAATCTAGATGTGTGGTGAGCACTTTGAACCCCCAAGTGCTTCACAGAAGTTTATAACGCAGAGCCGTGAAAATAAAAAATGTGTTTCCTTTCCTCAAAAATATTTTTTTAGCCCAGAATTTTTTTATTTTTGCAAGAGTAACAGGAGAAATTGGACCCCAAAAGTTGTTGTCCAGTTTCTCCTGAGTACGATGATACCCCATATGTGGGGGTAAACCACTGTTTTGGCACACGTCGGGGTTCGGAAGGGAAGTAGTGACGTTTTGAAATGCAGACTTTGATGGAATGCTCTGCGGGCATCAGGTTGCGTTTGCAGAGCCCCTGATGTGCCTAAACAGTAGGAACTCCCCACAAGTGACTCCATTTTGGAAACTAGACCCCCAAGGGAACTTATCTAGATGTGTGGTGAGCACTTTGAACCCCCAAGTGCTTCACAGAAGTTTATAACGCAGAGCCGTGAAAATAAAAAATCATTTTTCTTTCCTCAAAAAAGATGTTTTAGCAAACAATTTTTTATTTTCACAAGGGTAACAGGAGAAATTGGACCCCAACAGTTGTTGCCCAGTTTGTCCTGAGTACGCTGGTACCCCAAATGTGGGGGTAAACCACTGTTTGGGCGCACGTCGGGGCTTGGAAGGGCGGGAGCACCATTTGACTTTTTGAATGCAAGATTGGCTGGAATCAATGGTGGCGCCATGTTGCGTTTGGAGACCCCTGATGTGCCTAAACAGTGGAAACCCCTCAATTCTAACTTCAACACTAACCCCAACACACCCCTAATCCTAATCCCAACTGTAGCCATAACCCTAATCACAACCCTAACCCCAACACACCCCTAACCACAACCCTAACCGCAACACACCCGTAACCCTAATTCCAACCCTAATCCTAACCCTAATCCCAACCGCAACCCTAATCCCAACCCTAACCACAACTGTAACCCCAACACACCCCTAACCCTATCCGTAACCCTAACCACAAGCCTATTCTTAACCCTATTTCAAACCCTAGCCCTAATTCCAACCCTAACTCTAATTCCAACCCTAACCCTAAGGCTATGTGCCCACGTTGCGGATTCGTGTGAGATTTTTCCACACGATTTTTGAAAAATCTGCAGGTAAAAGGCACTGCGTTTTACCTGCGGATTTACAGCAGATTTCCAGTGTTTTTTTGTGCGGATTTCACCTGCGAATTCCTATTGAGGAACAGGTGTAAAACGCTGTGGAATCCGCACAAAGAATTGCTGCGGAAAATACAACGCAGCGTTTCTGCACGGAATTTTCCGCACCATGGGCACAGAGGATTTGGTTTTCCTTAGGTGTACATGGTACTGTAAACCTGATGGAAAACTGCTTCGAATTCGCAGCGGCCAATCCGCTGCGGATCCGCGGCCAATCCGCTGCAGATCCGCGGCCGATCCGCTGCGGATCCGCGGCCGATCCGCTGCCGATCCGCTGCCGATCCGCTGCCGATCCGCGGTCGATCCGCTCTGTGTGCACATGCCATAACCCTACCCCTAACCCTACCCGTAACCCTAACCCTACCCCTAACCCTACCCCTAGTTCTAACCCTAGTTCTAACCCTAACCCTGGTGGAAAAAGAAAAAAATATATTTTCTTTATTTTATTATTGTCCCTACCTATGGGGGTGATAAAGGGGGGGGGGGTTTATTTATTATTTTTTTATTTTGATCGCTGTGATAGAACCTACCACAGCGATCAAAATGTACTTTGTAATGAATCTGCCGGCCGGCAGATTCGGCGGGCGCACTGAGCATGCGCCCGCCATTTTGGAAGATGGCGGCGCCCAGCGAGGAGACGGACCGACACCGGGAGCCTCGGTAAGTATAAGGGGGGGAGATCGGGGCACGGGGGGGCGTCGGAGCACCGGGGGGTGACATAGGAGCAGGGAGGGAGCGGAGCACAGGATGGAGGGGACCGGACCCCATAACAGAGCACTGGGGGGGCGATCGGTGGGGTGGGGGGGTCACTTCAGGTTTTCCAGCCATGGCCGATGGTATTGCAGCATCGGCCATGGCTGGATTGTAATATTTCACCAGTTTTTTAGGTGAAATATTACAAATCGCTCTGTTTGGCAGTTTCACTTTCAACAGCCAATCAGAGCGATCGTAGCCACGGGGGGGTGAAGCCACCCCCCCTGGGCTGAAGTACCACCCCCCCTCTCCCTGCAGATCGGGTAAAATAGGAGTTAACCCCTTCACCCGATCTGCAGGGACGCGATCATTCCATGACGCCACATAGGCGTCATGGGTCGGATTGGCACAAGTTTTCATGACGCCTACGTGGCGTCATGGGTCGGGAAGGGGTTAATAAAAGCGAAGTTTTATACATATTTTCGCTCTTCAAAAAACCCACTGTTGCATATAAGAAAATTTGCTTTTTGTTAAAATTAGAGCCTTGGCTTTTGACACAGCTCAACTTTGTAAAATTCTGTGAAGCACCTGGGGTTTAATGTGCTCATGATACCTCTTGATAATTTTTTTAAGGGGTGTAGTTTCTATAAGGTGATCACTTGTGGCAGATTTGCACTGTTTAGTCACATCATTGGCCCTGCAAATGATACATGGCAGCCACTGTCTATTAATACCAATTTTGTGCTTTAAAATTTGAATATTGCTCTTTCACTTTCCAATGCCTTGCTGTGCACTGAAAAGTTTTTTCTACCACGTATGGGGTAATATTGTACTTAGGCAAAAATTTCACAACAAATTGTATAGTTCATCTCCTCCTGTCACCCTTTTGAAACTGCAAAAGCAACATTTTTGTGGGAAAATAAAATTTGTAATTTTTTTCCTTTGAACATTGCTTTAATTCCTGTGAAGCACTTAAAGGGTTCATACATTTGTTGAATATGATTTTGAGCGGTTTCACTTTTGGGTATTTTTTGTCATTTAGGCCCCTCAAAGTCAATTCAAATGTGGTCGCTAAAAAAATTAGTTTTGGAAATTTTGTTGGAAAAATGAAAAATTGGTGATAACCCTCCTAACTTTCTAACCAAACTAATATATTTAAAAATTATTCTGTTATAAAGTATATATGTGGTAAATGTTATTTAATAACTATTTTGTGAGGTATAACTATCTGGTTTACAGATATAAAAATTAAACGATTACAATTGCAAAATTCTTACATATTAATTTTAGGTATTTTTATAAATAATAGCACATCATGCCATCCAAAATTCA
Source organism: Ranitomeya variabilis (assembly GCF_051348905.1). Classification (NCBI taxonomy): domain Eukaryota; kingdom Metazoa; phylum Chordata; class Amphibia; order Anura; family Dendrobatidae; genus Ranitomeya; species Ranitomeya variabilis. The sequence goes on from NC_135234.1 coordinate 226,316,142, forward strand.
CCACTAACATCGAGTACAACATGTCACCAAAAAAATAATCTCAGGATTATTGAAATTTGGAAGCATTCCAGAGTTATTACCTCATATGTTTATACTGGTCAGAATTTTTTTAAAAATTGCCTGATTAGGAAGGTGAAAACAGTCTTAGTGGCGAAGGAGTTAAAGTAAGTGTCAAAGTCTGTGCAGCATGTCAGAAACACTACCTAGTTTCAGAGAAAATATAGTTTGAAAAGCCAATCAGAAACTAGAAAAGACCGGCCTAGTCCTGTGCGTTTTCTGGCAGGCTTAAAAACTGCCGCCTGAAATTAGTTTCACAGGAGATACCTGGAGCAATCATGCATCCAGGCTTTGATTCATGCTGACTATGGTTTCGGCAGTGTAACTCTAATGACAGATTCCTTGCAGGGACAAGATAGATATTTATTTGGGGAATAATTTACAATGTAGATATTTAACTGAGGAAAAACTTTTCCTACAGGGGAATCAAAAGACAGGTTAAGATAAAGCCTAGACCTTGACAGACAGACAAAGATGATGTTTGAGTCTCACGATTAATAATTCTCCTTTTTTTGATCATGAACCCAATAATAGTTGCAAATATATTCAAATTGACTCATATATGTTTCTAAGCTAGACATTTCTGCAGCCTAAGAAAGAAGTTTTCAAAATATGACAAAAGTGTCTATTCAGCTGCCCATTACTATCAACTAGGGGGTGGCTCAATGGTGAGCTCACCTCATAATTTAAGAAACACTATCCTATGAAAAACTCATGGAAAATATAACTTTCTAGTGTAATACTTTAGCTGTGCAATTTGTTTACTCCCAGCTCAGTTACATATATACATTTTAAAACCATTCATTGTAGGAAGCTATGTCTTGCGATTTTCACCCCGACCACCAGTCCAGAGCTTTCAGTCCTCTCAAGCAAGACGTTCTGTATTCCCTATGTAGAAGGATTCTTGTGAACTGCAGGATGAGGGCTCGCTCTCAATTGCGATTAAATTGTACAAATGCAATCTGATAAAAAATCGGATTGCAATCCGACCAATGTTATTCTATGATTGTGTGTTAATCTACAATTTTTTTTACAGCTCAGATTGGATCACAATCGGATTGGAAAAAAATTGTAGCATTCTGTGATTGAATGTACAAATCAGATCGCATGCACAAATAGGTCAATGGGTGTGAGAAAAAAAATCACACAGCTCTCAGACGATGCGAGTGCCGTCCGATTTTTACACAGCCATATCCTTTAAAAAGCTGGCAATTCATCTGCAGTGTAAAATCACGGCGTGACCCAACAAAATAGAACAGATATATACACATAGAATAGATAGATATAAAGATGTCACTGACATATAATTAGTACATTTTGCTTGTGTAGCTTACTGTGCATGTATTTTATTACTAAATTATTTTCTGAAAAACCAGCAGAGGAAAAGCGGACAGCTGGGGACAGATGTTTATAGCCAGGGAAGGAGGAAATACCCATGGAGCTTCCAAGGCTATTAATGTCAGCTCACAGCCGTATACTTAGCCTTTCCTGGTTATTAAAATGGGGGACCCCCCAAAAAAACATTCCGGGTCCCCCTATAACTAATAAATTGCAAAGGCTAGGCAGACAGCTGTGGACTGATATTAAAAGGCTAGGAAGGTACAATGGATGTTGGACCCCGCCCAGACTAAAAACATCAGCTGTCTGTCTCTTCAGAAAAGGCACATTGATAACATGCAGAAATTCTGGCACTTAGCCTTGCTATTCCTGCTTGACCTGGTGTACTGGCAAGTGAGGTGATAGTTAGTTGGGTTGATGTCACCTTTGTATTGTCAGGTGACATCAAGCCCAGAGGTTAAACGCCCCCATTACTAACCTGGTAGTGATATTGTATAAAAAAAGAAAACCAGAATAAAGACTCCTTTAAGTAATCTACATTTACCGAAAACACATATTGTCACATCAAAACCCAATCCACTGAAGCCAATGTCTCCTGTAACAGACATAAAATAATAAACATCCGTATTCATCACCAGTCCACTGAGAAGATAATAATCCATTTGTCCAATGACGCATCTAGCTTTGTTACATCTAGATGGCAGGCTGCATTGTTGCATGATGCGACTATACAGTCTGCCATCCAGAAGAAACACTGAGCTGTATGTGCTTACTCAGTATACAGCTGTGAGCTGACATTAATAGCCTGGAAAGCTCCATGGTTATTACCCCTTTCCCAGGCTAGAAACATCTGCCCCCAGTTGTCCGCTTTCCCTCTGCTGGTTAATAAAAATGACCTGACATTCCATGACTTTTTTTCTGAAAGGAATGTATTCACAAAAAACAACACGTACAGCAAACTACACACACAAAGCACTGGTTATGTATCTCACTCATATATTTAAATATATATACATATATATGTATATATCTTTTTGTATCTATCTATATATCTATCTAATCTCTCCATATATATCTCTGTATATATCTGTGTGTGTATATATATATATATATATATATATATATATATATATATATATATATATATATATATATACTGTATATATACAGGGTGGGCAATTTATGTGGATACACCTAAATAAAATGGGAATGGTTGGTGATTAGTGTTGACTGTTGAGCATTCCGATACCGCAAGTATCGGGTATCGGCCGATATTTGCAGTATCGGAATTCCGATACCGAGTTCCGATATTTTTGCGATATCGGGAATCGGGATCGGGATGCATATTCATGTGTAAAATAAAGAATAAAAATAAAAAATAGGGATATACTCACCCTCTGACGCGCCCTGGTTGTAACCGCTGCAACCAGCAGCCTCCGTTCCTAAGAATGAGCGAGTGAAGGACCTGCGATGACGTCGCGGTCTTGTGATTGGTCGCGTGAGCGGTCACATGAGCGGTCACGCGACCAATCACAAGGCGCCACGTCATCGCAGGTCCTTCACTCGCTCATTCTTAGGAACAGAGGCTGCCGGTTGCAGCGGTTACAACCAGGGAGCGTCAGAGGGTGAGTATATCCCTATTTTTTATTTTTGTTCTTTATTTTACACATGAATATGGATCCCAGGGCCTGAAGGAGTGTTTCCTCTCCTTCAGACCCTGGGAACCATCCAGGATCACTTCCGATATTTGTGTCCCGTTGAATTGTATTGGTATCGGGTATCGGTATCGGCGATATCTGATATTTTTCGGATATCGGCCGATACAATCCGATACCAATACTTTCAAATATCAGAAGGTATCGCTCAACACTATTGGTGATATCAACTTCCTATTTGTGGCACACTAGTATATGGGAGGGGGAACTTTTCAAAATGGGTGGTGACCATGGCAGCCATTTTGAAGTTGGCCATTTTGGATTCAACTTTATTTTTTTTCAATGGGAAGAAGGCTATGTGACATTAAAAGTTTGATATTTGCCTGGGGGGCATGGCACTCGAATACATTGCTGAAGCTGCATTTTTTTTATATGTATATATCATGATGTACCAACTAGTTGTATCGTGAGAGACATGTATGTGTTGCACAGACAGAGGTCTGCTGCGATCTGAATCCAAGACAGGTTGCTGGGTCTTGTTGTCCCACAAACCTGTATATTTGAAAAGGGATGGATTTAAGGGTTAACTAGAAAGTAATGGGTGGATCAGGTTAACCACATACCTTCAAGGCGGTGTGTTCCTGTGAGGTCAGAAAGGTCCTAGATGCTTCCTGGTTGCAAGAGAGACGAGGAGAGAAAAGGCCATGTGTGAGTCTGGAGTTGGCTGGAGTTCCTCAAAGTCCAGGAAGCTACTGAGGGTCTGGACTAGTGACAGGACCAATATAAAACTCGTGTGTTAAGCAGGTAACCCAGAGCACGGGGAATTGCGTGCACTGACGGGTTTCAGTGATTGAACTGTGTTGACATAACCGGAGTTGAAATGGACTACTAGGGCAGATACGTTTCTGTAAAGCGTGCAGATGTATCTACTAAAGCGAGTGTATGGTATGTTGGGTCTGTGATGTTTACATGGCCTACAGTGGTTTATGATTCTGTAATAAACCAGAACTGGACTTATTTAAATGAAGCAACGGTTGCTGTATGTTTAAATATCGCTGCCAAGTGAGTATTCCCCAACCTGCTTAGTGATCGCTACGTTGCAATATATATATATGTATATATATATATATATATATATATATCTATATATATATATATATATATATATATATATATATATATATATATATATATATGTATATATAAATATATACATATCTACAGTACATACCAAAAGTTTGGACACACCTTCTCATTTAAAGATTTTTCTGTATTTTCATGACTATGAAAATTGTACATTCACACTGAAGGCATCAAAACTATGAATTAACACATATGGAATTATATACTTAGCAAAAAAGTGTGAAACAACTGAAATTATATCTTATATTCTAGGTTCTTCAAAGTAGCCACCTTTTGCTTTGATGACTGCTTTGCACACTCTTGGCATTCTCTTGATGAGCTTCAAGAGGTAGTCACCGGGAATGGCTTTCACTTCACAGGTGTGCCCTGTCAGGTTTAATAAGTGGGATTTCTTACATTATAAATGGGGTTGGGACCATCAGTTGTGTTGTGCCCAAGTCTGGTGGATACACAGCTGATTGTCCTACTGAACAGACTGTTAGAATTTGTATTATGGCAAGAAAAAGGCAGCAAAGTAAAGAAAAATAAGTGGCCATCATTACTTTAAGAAATTAAGGTCAGTCAGTCTGAAAATTGGGAAAACTTTGAAAGTGTCCCCAAGTGCAGTTGCAAAAACCATCAAGCGCTACAAAGAAACTTTCTCACATGAGGACCGCCCCAGGAAAGGAAGACCAAGAGTCACCTCTGCTTCTGAGGATAAGTTTATCTGAGTCTCCAGCCTCAGAAATCACAGGTTAACAGCAGCTCAGATTAGAGACCAGGTCAATGCCACAGAGAGTTCTAGCAGCAGACACATCTCTACAACAATAGACTTTGTGCAGCAGGCCTTCATGGTAAAATAGCTGCTAGGACACCACTGCTATGGACAGGCAGCAACCAGAAGAGACTTGTTTGGGCTAAAGAACACAAGGAATGGACATTACACCAGTGGAAATCTGTGCTTTGGTCTGATGAGTCTAAATTTGAGATCTTTGGTTCCAACCACCGTGGCTTTGTGCGATGCAGAAAAGGTGAACAGATGGACTCTACATGCTTGCTTCCCACCGTGAAGCATGGAGGAGGAGGTCTGATGGTGTGGGGGTGCTTTGCTGGTGACACTGTTGGGGATTTATTCAAAATTGAAGGCATACTGAACCAGCATGGCTACCACAGCATCTTGTAGCGGCATCCTATTCCTTCCAGTATGCGTTTAGTTGGACCATCATTTATTTTTCATCAGGACAATGACCACAAACACACCTTCAGGCTGTGTAAGGGCTATTTGACCAAGAAGGAAAGTGATGGTGTGCTACGCCAGATGACCTGGCCTCCACAGTCACCAGGCCTGAACCCAATCGAGATGGTTTGGGGTGAGCTGGACCGCCAAGTGAAATAAAAAGGGCCAACAAGTGCTAAGCATCTCTGGGAACTCCTTCAAGATTGTTGGAAGACCATTCCCGGTGACTACCTCTTGAAGCTCATCAAGAGAATGCCAAGCATGTGCAAAGCAGTCATCAAAGCAAAAGGTGGATACTTTGAAGAACCTAGAATATAAGACATAATTTCAGTTTTTCACACTTTTTTGCTAAGTATATTATTCCACATGTGTTAATTCATAGTTTTGATGCCTTCAGTGTGAATGTACAATTTTCATAGTCATGAAAATACAGAAAAATCTTTAAATGAGGTGTGTCCAAACATTTGGTCTGTACTGCATATATCTTGAAGAATATTTCCTTGGAAAACTATATATATACCGTATATACTCGAGTATAAGCCGACCCAAGTATAAGCCAAGACCCCTAATTTTGCCCAAAAAACTGGGAAAATTTAATGAGTATAAGCCTAGGGTGGAAAATGCAGCAGCTACCGGTAAATGTCAAAAATAAAAAGAGATACCAATAAAAGTAAAATTAATTGAGACTTCAGTAGGTTAAGTGTTTTTGAATATCCATATTGAATCAGGAGGCCCATATAATGCTCCATACAGTTCATGATGGGCCCCATAAGATGCTCCATTTAAAAATATGCCCCATATAATGCTGCCCAAATGTTGACTATGACCCCATAAGATGCTCCATAGAGACATTTGCCCCATACAATGCTGCACAAATGCTGATTATGGCCCCATAAGATGCTCCATACAGACATTTGCCCCATATAATGCTGCCCAAATGCTGATTATGGCCCCATAAGATGCTCCACCATAGACACATTTGCCCCATATAATGCTCCACAAATGCTGATTATGGCCCCATAAGATGCTCCATAGAGATATTTGCCACATATAATGCTGCACAAATGCTGATTAAGGCCCCATAAGATATTCCATAGACTATTGTGCCCCATATGCTGTTGCTGCGATTAAAAAAAAAAAAAAATTACATAATCACCTCTTGTCGCTCAGGCCCCAGCACTTGCTATAGTTACCTTCCCCGTTCCACCTCTGGGCGCACACTAATCGCATTATCGCGCCCTCTGACCTGAGCATCACTGCAGAGGACGTGGAAGACGGAGCGGCGCCGACGGTGGAACGGGGGACAGGTGAATATCGCGCACTGCCCCGTCATACTCACCTGCTCCTGGCACGGTCCCTGCACGTCCCTGATTCTCTGGGCGCTGACAGCTTCTTCCTGTATTGAACGGTCACATGGTACCGCTCATTACAGTAATGAATATGCGGTTCCACCCCTATGCAAATCATTCAGCTGCAGCAGGAAAAAATAAAACTCTGAGCACTAAAAAATACTCAGAGGACCCCCGATCATGCTCGAGAAATATCGAGTAACGAGTATATTCGCTTATCACTAATCCTGGGCTTTTTGGCACCCATTTTGGTGTATAATTATCTCCATGTACCAGTGTGTGTAACCTGTTATTTTATTATTTTTATTACACTTGATACAGATGCCAGTACAAAACTGAAGCATGTAGTGGACATTAAAAAACCTTCCAAGAATATCGTAGCAAGAGACTTCTTTCCTGCAGCGCAGCCAATGTTTAAACAGGTTTTTTTCCTGTTTTGGTAAAACCTGTTGGTAAGAGACAGGGAGACTGCAGGCAGAATCACTAGCTGACCCTAGAAAGCACTTTAAATAATTTTTTTGAGATTGGACTCCATTGCCTCTGAAAAACAAAAGGCACCATGGGCAATTTACTCTACAATAGGAGAGCCACATCAAAGGTGAAAAGGGAGCCAAAATGTGGCACATAAGTTAAACAAGGCATAAGCAAGCAGCTCTACATTTCTCTTTAATTAGACAAAATTTTGGAATACTTCTTTAACCCCTTCATAACAATGCAATTTTCTATTTTTACGCTTACTTTTTTTCCTCCCCTTATTCCAAGAGCCATAACTTTTTAATTTTTCTGTTTTTATAGCTGTATGATGGATTGCTTTTTGTGGGATGAGTTGTGATTCTGAACAACACCATTTATTTTATCATGTGATGCACTGGAAAGTGACAAAAAACTTCCAAGTAAGTTGAAATTGCAAAAAAAAGTACAATTTGACAATTATTTTTTGGGGTTTTTAATTATCACGTTCACTTTATGGTAAAACTGACCTGGCAATATGATTCTCCAGGTCAGTACAATTACGCACATAACAAACATGTATGGTTTTTTTTATTTAAGTGGTGAAAAAAAATTGGAAAATTGTAGGAAATATTTTTTTGTCCTTATGTCGCCACTTTCCAAAATCCTTAGCGTTTTCATATCTTGGGATATGGGGCTGTGTGAGAGCTTATTTTTTGTGCCCTGATCTGGCATTTTTACTGATACCATTTTAATGTAGATATGATGTTCATGTTTTATTGCACTTTATTGCAACATTGTGGCAGCAGTTGCATTTTGATTTCACACTTTTTTTTATTCTTAATACAGAAAATAAAAGCTAACAATATTGCTGAAAGAAGAGAAATCTAAAGTCAGTGTATGCCAATATTTAAGCACTGCCATTCTGGATTCGTTTTTCTAAGTCTACATATTTTTGCTACTCTTGAACAATTACTTTTGTCTTGGTAGCATAGTATGACTATTTTGTGTCCTATTGTACTTGTGGGGCAAGTTTTTTATGTGCAGTCATATGTCCTGCGTCACGGTGGATCTACTTTAAGCTTCTTTTTACATCATTTTGAGCTTGTTTAAATTTTGCATATACTTAACAATATATTGGCCTTGATACTGCTCATTTATAGTTCAGTATAACTTCTGCTTTGCATAATATTTAATTACTTACATAAATACAAAATAAACATTAACTTTAATAATTTAATTAGCATTTTTCTTCAGCATCAAATTTTATGTGCTGGTTTTCTGTGTTCCTATGTCACTATTATAGTTTTCTGGAGCATTACATGTGAGGTTCTTTTTTGAGGGTATTTTTATTTTCATCTTCTCTTAGTCTTCATATGTTCTTTTATGTTCTTCATATGTTCTTTTTCCCTCACTCTAATTGTGCTGTTATTTTTATTATTGTTTTGATGTAATAAAACATATTAATTGTTCTATGTTCTATCTAGTTCTATGCTCAGTTTTTTTCATCTCCCCCTATTATGAGGCATTCAGTACTGACACATGTCCTCTGAGATGTTCTTGAGGAAATGTATTATGATTTTCATTTATCTACAACTTTCTACCTCATAAATGTGTCACAAATTACTGATTTTTGCACAATTGTTGTAGCAATCAATTTTGACACTCACACCCTCCACATCATTACTGCGGTATGCTGGCAGTGGAAACTTTTTGGACATATACCTTTAATTTTTTTGCACTCCTTTTTGGCACGGTGGTAATTGTGGTTTAAAGCAGACAAAATGGTGAATGATATTGTAGTAAAAATTGTTTGGTAACATAAAAAATGTCAATGAAACCTAGCGTGTGACCATCAGCTATGTAGCATGTGTCCTTGTAGGCTGCATCATTGGAAGCAGAGAGGAGAGTACTGGTATTTTCCTTGGTCAAGCTAGGCTCATCCAGCATACTTATGCAAGATACTTTGAACATGTCCACATTCAAAATATCTTAGGTGAGAAAGTTCCATTTACATTACCTATGATGATTGTTGAATCAAGGATCATTTGTTATTGTTTGGTACCATCGCATTGGTTTAATGATTATTTCATGTTATTATGGTACCCTTTTTGCCACTGATCTAATGCCCCTGCGGTGCAATTTATGATTGGGCCTGTTGGCATTGGCTCAAAGTACCACTGTGGTGCACCTTGTGATTTCGCAATAAAAAGTGTCTTTTAGTGTGTGTGCCAAGCATAAAAATCCAATATAAATCTGTAATCGCTGTAATCGCACGAACCCAAAGAATAAAGTCACCTAATCACTTATACAGCATGAGGAATGGCGTAAAAAATAAATAAAACCAATTCTTCACATGCTATTGATTTTTTTATTCTGCCTCCCAAAGATCGCAGTAAGGCTCGGCACACATTCATCCTGCGCTCTATGCTGAGCACTTACACCGGGGTTTCTGTGCAAATCTCTGAAATACCTGATTCAGACAGAACCCCTGGAAAATTCTCCTTAATAAAGCAGATGGAGGCACTGTGGATTCCAGAGAACCTGTGATCCGGTGGTGTACGTCTTCTTAGGATTGCATAAAAGTGCCGTCTGCCACAGTTTTGTGCACTTCTGAAAAGAACACCGCTGAACAGAAGCCAGACGGTGTCCAGAATAAATCTGCTGCCTCATTATAGTGAATGGATCCCTAGGGGGTTTCATCTGAATCATGTCACTCAGAGACTTAGATGGAAACTCCAAAGTAAGTGATCCCAAAAGTTATGTAAAATGTTCCCAATAAAAGCTTTAACTCAATCCACAAGAAAGCATCTTCACTCAGATCTGTCGTCTGTTAATGGAAATATAGGGGGCTTCCATGTTACTGGTAGCACAAAGGCTCTGGAAAAGCTGAATGGCTCCTCTCTCGCCAAAAGAAATTCAGCAAATTCTCCGCTCCCAAATCCAAATGCCTCCCCTCCCTTCTGAGCCCAAGTCTGCCTAAACCACATATAGCAGCCACATGTTTGGCATTTCTGTACTGATGAGAGCCTGCCTAACAGGTGTGTGTCTCCAGAAGCATGAGCTGGGCATAACATACTGGTGACTGCAACATACTGGTCACTACAATGTCAGTTTTCAATTTTCACTCAGCAACATCCACTACTGCCTGTTTCTGAAAAACATCCATGGAGTCAAAATTGTCACTACATCTGTAGATAAATTCCCAAAGGAAAAAATTTTCTAAAATGTGGTCACTTGAGGGGGATTCTACTTTTATACGTGGTCTTTATTTGGAATCCGCAAAATAGTCTAGGAAAATATGCGCTCCAGGAGGCAAATAGAGCTCCGTCTCTCCCAAGTCTCTCCGTATGGCAAAGTAGTACTGTACAGCCATATATGGTATATTGCCACATTCAGTAAAAATTGTGGAACACATTTTGTTGCCATTTTTACCCATTTTCCAGTGGGAAAATGAAAAACGTGGGGCTAACACACAATCTTGGTTGTGAAAATGTAAATTATTTTTTCTTCACTTTCCAATGGTATAAAAGTCTGTGACACATCTGTGGTGTCAATATGGCATTAGTTCCCTTCTGAGATTTGCACAGTGCCTCAAAATAAGTTTTCGACCACATATGGGGTATCAGTGAACTCAGGAGGAATGGCACAACTAAATTTGTGGTCCATTTTCTCCTTGTAAAAAAATAAAATTTGTAGCTAAAAAAGATTTTTGTGGGAAAATTTTGATTTTGTTTTTATTTTCATGGCTTAATGTTAAAAACTTCTGTGAAGCACTTGGAAGTTCAAGGTGCTCAATACAAATCTAGATAAAGTCCCAAAGGGGTCTAGTTTCCAAAATGATGTCATTTGTGGGGGGTTTTCACTGTCTAGGTAGATTAGGGGTTTTTCAAACGCGACATGGCGTCCACTAATTATTCCATCAAATTTTGCACTCAAAAAGTCAAATGGCGCTCCTTCCCTTCCAAGCCCTGCCGTGCGCCCAAACAGTAGTATTCCCCCACATATGTGGTATCAGCATACTCAGGAGAAATAACACAACAGATAGTATTTAGCAATTTCTCTAATTTCCCTTATAAAAATGCAAAATTTGGAGCTAAAAAAGATTTATTTGGGAAAAATTATATTTTTTTATTTTCATGATTTAACGTTATAAACTTCTGTGAAACAGCTTTGGATTCAAATGGTGTCACTTGTGGGGGGTTTGCTTTCCTTCCGAGCCCAACCACATGAACAAACAGTAGATTTCCCCCAAATATGGGGTATCAACATGCTCAGGAGATATTGCACAACACATTTTGTGGTCCATTTTCTCCGGTTACCCTTGCGAAAGTAAAAAAAAAATAGGCCTAAAGGAAAATTTTTGTCAAAGAAAAGTAAATGTTTTTTTTTCCTTCCACATTCTAAAAAACCCTGTGAAGCACCCGAAGGGTTAAAAAACTTATTGAAAGTAGTTTTTAGTACCTTGAGGAGTGCAGTTTTTAGAGTGGAGGTTCTAGCAGGAAGGTGGGATGCAGTGACAGATGGGAGGCAGAGCAAGGGTTGACAGGTTAATTTCCGGGGGAAATACTCCACGCAGGGAGGTAAAGAGTTAAACAGTGTAAGATGCAAAACTGAAGTACGACGGTACGAGTAACGACAATATGGTAGCAAGGGTTACAGGAAGTCCAAACACTGCAGCTTCTGTTGCGTACTCTATAGCGTCGGCAACGGCGGGTGCTGTGTCCGTGCTAATGGGGTTCAGCACACAACAATACTTCGTCTTCTGGTGACAGTGGTCAGTCTCCTGTACCTTCCATTGCCCCTAGTCCATACTGTAGTGGCTAACTAATGTGAGGGCCATAGTCCTGTACAATCCCAGCGTGGCTCTGGTAACGCACTGGCAAGGTTAGGTCACAAGTGTCTGGCCGATATTAACAGCACAGTCAGGGGTAGCTGATGGTCATGCTCCAGTCTCCGTCAAGCAGCATGCGTGTGGTACTCACTATCATGGAGCGACTGGCACCTGGCTTTATGGCGGTCAACGGGCATGCACTTCCCATCTCTCTCTCTCTGGTCCCCACTGTCGATGGTGGGCAACAGTGGTCTCTGGTCTGTGTGGCGCTGGTGCTCTCTGTACGGAGCACTCCTCTCTTTGGCTGCTCCAGCACCCAGCTTAGCTCTGCTCTGCAGGCACAGCTCTGCCAGACTCTGCTCTGCAGGGCTCTCTCTGCTGGCACAGCTCTGCTCTGCACGGCTCTCTCCACAGGCAATGGGGGGATCTTTCTATACATCTCGTCGCCAAGTCAGTCCTCTCAGGTTGGGGAAGCAGAGCGCGCCGCTCACCGCTCTGCACGCTGCTCTCTGCATTACTCACCGCTCTGCCTGCTGCTCTCTGTGCTGCCCTTTGTACTGCTGTGTACTGTGTTTCACATGCTTTCCTCCTCTCCTACTCCTTCGCTGCGCTCGCTTCTTTAGCTCTCCCCACCCTCCTGGGACAGCAGGAAGCTCTGTCTAGCTAAGGCTTCCCCCAGACAGCAGAAGATGGTCCGCCCCACTCAGGCTTCCCCCCAGAAACAGAGGATGCAGCCCTCTCAGTTCTGGACCCAGCATGCAGGTACCCGCAGTCCAGTCTATCTCCTTACATACAGATCACTTGCAAAAGGAGCAACTTTAATGCTAATGCTGACAGTCAGTGAGAATTTGATGATGGCTATGATGACTTAATTTGCTATGGCAACTAACCATCGCAAGTGCAGAAAGTGAACCTATCTTCAGTCATAACAGTGAGCATGGCAAGCTGCATGCTTGATTGCTTGTGGGCTGACATCAGGCAGAGAGAAAACTATTGGATAGCCATACTTTTAGACTCATATTTTCCACTTTGCGGTTGCTGACACTGCTGATAGACAAAAGAAAACCTACCCTGTACTGCACCGGTTAAAAAAACTTGAAACTACTCCAAAAAACGGATAATTTTAGCAAGTTTTTTAAAAAAAAAAGATATTTATTTTTCAGTTTCCAAGCAGCAAACTTGTTTTTAATCCCAAAAAGGGATAATTCTTGGACAATTTATTAAAAAGTTTTTGATACTTCATTTTCTAAATAGCAAATCTGTTGCTGATCCCAAAATGAGAATTATTTTGAACGGCTTGTTAAAAACAATTGCTTTCTCCCTTTCCAAACAACAAACCTGCTGCTGCTCCCAAAAAGAAAATATTTTTTGAATGCTTGTTAAAAAGTTATTGCTTCTATATTTTACAAACAACAAACCTGTTTCCATTCCCCATAAATGGGATAATTTTGGACCACTGCTTGCCAAAAAAACACGGCTTCTTTTATGTACACCAGCACATCAGCCATTTGATGATAAAAAGGGAAAATTATAATTGTTCCATTTTTATATTTCAGAAACAAAAAAAGTCTGTCATTGCAATGTGTAATTAATCAGATTGTAGGATATCACTAGTTACCCTCTATTTACCCATAGCTATATATGTCAAGGTCATTTTCACAATAACAAAGCTGTGTTTTATTTAAAGATCTTGAAAAGGGAAGAACACTGTCTTAAAAGAGCAGTATACTCATCTTTTCAGAGCAGTTGGGAGTTCTGTAGTGTTTGCAATTCACCACAAATCAAATTTTGGGGTCAAAAATCCAGGAAAGCTAGTGAATTCAAATGTGAAAAGATTCAATCATTAATAGATTAATCATTATTAAAGAGGGCTTTACCATACCAATAGGACACATTGCAAAATGTTGTTGCACTTACTTCAATTTGATTCAATTTAAGAGTTAATAATTTTATCTTGCAATTCAAAAAAGAGGAAAGAAAAGCAGAAAAGATTGATTATACTTCCTAAATTTGAACAAGATTAATTTTTATAATAAAACAAATGCAAAATCATATTATAATTATATTACATATACTACAAATACAATAACTTAAAATTTAGCTAATTGTACAATAATCTAATTACTAGTCCAATGTGGCACTAAGTTACAACGCATATGACATGCTTGATAGCCAATAAAGCCATATCCTGTAAACATATAGAATAAATGAAATAGATATACAGTACAGACCAAAAGTTTGGACACACCTTCTCATTTAAAGATTTTTCTGTATTTTCATGACTTTCATGACTATCGAAGTTTGTAATGTTAGAATCTGAAAAGAAACGTAAGGCTTTCTGAAAAATTTGTTGGGGTGTACTCTTTTATGTTGAACACTGTCTCTCTCTATATATATATATATTTATATATAGACAGTGTTCAGCATAAATACATACCTACAAAAGCCGTATATCTTTAGTACATACAGAAAATTCCTAATAATTGTGAACAAGATGTCAGATTGATGCATTTATTACTCAGAAAGCTTCACAATCCATTGCATATTTCTGTCTCAATTTTAGAAAACTTTTTTTATACTATTGAAAATAAAAATACTTTTACAAAATATGCCACCTGAAAGAGAGAACAGCTTGCAAACCAAACTTTGCAGGTATCACATGACATACGGTACAGACCAAAAGTTGGACACACCTCTTTTAAAGATTTTTCTGTATTTTCAAGACTATGAAAATTGTACATTCACACTGAAGGCATCAAAACTATGAATTAACACATGTGGAATTATATACTTAACAAAAAAGTTTGAAACAACTGAAATTATGTCTTACATTCTAGGTTCTTCAAAGTAGCCACCTTTTGCTTTGATGACTGCTTTGCACACTCTTGGCATTCTCTTGATGAGCTTCAAGATGTAGTCACCGGGAATGGTCTTCCAACAATCTTGAAGCAGTTCCCATTTTGCCATTTTGCCATTTTGCCTTCACTCTGCGGTCCAGCTCATCCCAAACCATCTCGATTGGGTTCAGGTCTGGTGACTGTGGAGGCCAGGTCATCTAGCGTAGCACCCCTTCACTCTCCTTCTTGGTCAAATAGCCCTTACACAACCTGGAGGTGTGTTTAGGGTCATTGTCCTGTTGAAAAATAAATGATGGTCCAACTAAACACAAATTGGATGGAATAGCATGCCACTGCAAGATGCTGTACCAGCCATGCTGGTTCAGTATGCCTTCAATTTTGAATAAATCCCCAACAGTGTCACCAGCAAAGCACCATCACACCTCCTCCATGCTTCACGGTGGGAACCAGGCATGTAGAGTCCATCCGTTTACCTTGTCTGCGTCTCACAAAGACACGATGGTTGGAACCAAAGATCTCAAATTTGGACTCATCAGACCAAAGCACGGATTTCCACTGGTCTAATGTCCATTCCTTGAGTTCTTTAGCCCAAACAAGTCTCTTCTGCTTGTTGCCTGACCTGGTCTCTAATCTGAGCTGCTATTAACCTGTGATTTCTGGGGCTGGTGACTGGGATAAACTTATCCATAGAAGCAGAGGTGACTCTTGATCTTCCTTTCCTGGGGCGGTCCTCATGTGAGTCAGTTTCTTTGTAGCGCTTGATGATTTTTTCCACTGCACTTGGGGACACTTTCAAAGTTTTCCCAATTTTTCAGACTGACTGACCTTCATTTCCTAAAGTAATGATGGCCACTCGTTTTTCTTTACTTAGCTGCTTTTTTCTTGCCATAATACAAATTCTAATAGTCTATTCAGTAGGACTATCAGCTGTGTATCCACCAGACTTCTGCACAACACAACTGATTGTCCCAACCCCATTTATAAGGCAAGAAATCCCACTTATTAAACCTAACAGGGCACACCTGTGAAGTGAAAACCATTCCCGGTGATTACCTCTTGAAGCTCATCAAGAGAATATATTTGAAAAAACTGACCGTCACATCCATACATAGACTAAGTGTGAACAGGTGCTGAACCCAGAGTAACCAACTCATATATAGTCAAGTAAAAAAGGCAGCACACTGCAGCGCTAAGACATGCAAACATAAAACATGAAAACTGAACTGCAATACTGCACTAGAAATATGAAAAATGAGAGCGTTTAGCGCATAAAAATGGCCAATTTTATGTGTACCTGATAGCCCCTTTACGGCATCTCTCGTATATCAGGTCCTACGCTTGCCTACCTCGCTGAGAATAAACGTCTCCATGTGAATGGGTACCTGTGAAAACCTCTGCCTAGACTCATATTCTCTCTCTCTGTGGAGGGGTGCTGGACCTGCTGCGATTAAAACACCTGGGCTAGGAGGCGGAGTGCTCAGTCAGAAGGCTAAATAATATATTTGAAAAAACTGACCGTCACATCCATACATAGACTAAGTGTGAACAGGTGCTGAACCCAGAGTAACCAACTCATATATAGTCAAGTAAAAAAGGCAGCACACTGCAGCGCTAAGACATGCAAACATGAAACATGAAAACTGAACTGCAATACTGCACTAGAAATATGAAAAATGAGAGCGTTTAGCGCATAAAAATGGCCAATTTTATGTGTACCTGATAGCCCCTTTACGGCATCTCTCGTATATCAGGTCCTACGCTTGCCTACCTCGCTGAGAATAAATGTCTCCATGTGAATGGGTACCTGTGAAAACCTCTGCCTAGACTCATATTCTCTCTCTCTGTGGAGGGGTGCTGGACCTGCTGCTATTAAAACACCTGGGCTAGGAGGCGGAGTGCTCAGTCAGAAGGCTAAATAATATATTTGAAAAAACTGACCGTCACATCCATACATAGACTAAGTGTGAACAGGTGCTGAACCCAGAGTAACCAACTCATATATAGTCAAGTAATAAAGGCAGCACACTGCAGCGCTAAGACATGCAAACATGAAACATGAAAACTGAACTGCAATACTGCACTAGAAATATGAAAAATGAGAGCGTTTAGCGCATAAAAATGGCCAATTTTATGTGTACCTGATAGCCCCTTTACGGCATCTCTCGTATATCAGGTCCTACGCTTGCCTACCTTGCTGAGAATAAACGTCTCCATGTGAATGCGTACCTGTGAAAACCTCTGCCTAGACTCATATTCTCTCTCATCAAGAGAATGCCAAGAGTGTGCAAAGCAGTTATCAAAGCAAAGGGTGGCTACTTTGAAGAACCTAGAATATAAGACATAATTTCAGCTGTTTCACACATTTTTGTTAAGTATATAATTCCACATGTGTTAATTCATAGTTTTGGTGCCTTGAAAATACAGAAAAATCTTTAAATGAGGTGTGTCCAAACTTTTGGTCTGTACTGTAAATGGACACTACCCCTAAAGTAATGTCAGCTAGCAATCAATAATATAAAAAGTGAAATACACATGTACAGATAATAGCAGATAAATGATGCAGAATTAAAGAAATTTGCTATGTGCACGTGAATCGGCTCATAGAGAAAGGATCATTTAGTGATGAGAATGGTTCTTCATTCTCTTATGATTTTTTTAAATTTATATATGTTTTGCACTTATTTTGGTCAGCACTTCATTAATATAAAGGTGATGCCCACTCCATTGGGATTTTTTTGGTAAATTACTCCTTGCATACATAGAAGGGCAAATATATTTTTCTATAGATGGGAAAAAAAATAATTATACAAATCATATGTGGTTTAGCTTTAATTAATCTCTGGTGAAATGGCTTTACATACACTGTATATAAATACAAGTCACTCTTATGTTGGAGCATCTCTTGGTGAAGAAGTAGATATATTCCAAAAAGGTATGCAAGTAGTCCTGCACATTGCTGATAATGGTTTCCACTCCAGACAACAATTAATATCAATTCTGCTTTGTCTTTTAGCATTAGAGTTACCATGGCAGAGTAAGATGATTTTACAACTTAAGTGTGAAGTATGGTAGCGGCATTTTTTATGTTAACAGAGATCTCATGTTTATAGTATTCCTGTTTGCTGCAATGCAATAAATCCTTAGTTTACAATATTAAGTAGAACCATTAGTACAATGGAGGGAAATACACCAGAATTTTATTAGCTTAGTTATTTTGAAAAGATTTGGATAAAATGATTAATTTTTGCATCATTTCTTTGTATAAGATATAATGATAATAATGATCTTGAGTTCTTGACCTTAATTATTCTACAACCACAGATATTTCAAAGAAGTTAAATAGTCTACTGATGGGTTCAACTTTCCGGGCCAGGATATTGAAAGTTCATTCCCCAGCTGTAACTCATTTTTAACCATTATGATATACTTACATTTGGTGTGCTGCTATGCTCTATAGTACAAAAGGTAGAAAAATATTTTTAGAAAAGTAAGTTTCAAATGTCCCTCTGAAACATGGTGCTTAAAGGCAATATATCATTCATTGGAAATATATATATATATATTTAAAATTTAGTTTATATGTTCTAAGAATAGAAATTATTGCAATTTTTGCGCTGACATGTAGGCCTATTTCCTGTTTTTCACATAGACTTTAAAAGCAATACACTCACTGAGACCTTATCGATTTAAATAGAAATATTATCTGATTATGGTCTAATTTGTACAAAGGTTAATGAGAACGGAGTACAAGTGAGATCAGACATTGTGAATGGTGGATTCTGTATTATCCACTCTATATAGAGGTGTTACTAGTCATGGTAATCCTGTTTGTCATGATAATGACACTGCAGATGAAGAGGAGCAGCATCAGGTGGATCTGGAGGGGGCATTTGTACAGAACAAGAATCATGCATTTAATATAAGGCCTAGTGACCAGTGTGAAAATTCCTAAATTTCATTTTTTTAGACAGAAAATTAGAATTTAAAATATGTCAACAATTTAAAAAAAAATAGATTTAAATAGTAAATAAAGTTTTAATTTTTAATAATTTTGTCCAGCATGGAAAACTATGACATTTTGCAAATAATTTTATTGGGGGATTTATCTTCATTCCTGTGAGCAAAAATGCATGTAAGTGGCTTCCAAACCTTTGATTTTCAGGAGTAGATTTGACTGTCTTTAGCTACAATAATATCAGAACTGCAGGGTGTGGAAAAAAATAAGTAACATCTGGGCACTTTTCGAAATATTGATGGCTAATGGTTAAAGGTGCAGTCACTTTACTGAGGGCATGCATTTCAGCACTGCACAGAATAGCATTGAAAATGACAGCCCAGCACCTGTTTTTCACTAGCTTTAAGGATAAGCCTGGTGCAGGAGTAGGAGATTAATGCTGATCCTTTCACTGCCAGCATCAGAACTCCAACTGAGTATGTTCTGATAGCAACACAAATAAAGGCAGATAAATTGATTGGGGAAAGCAGGGGGGTTTGGATGCCACTCAGATGGCCATTTTTACATAAATTAATACAAAACTTTAATATAGTTTCATACATTCTAAACTGCGCAAAAGTCTTAAAAAAGAAATGAAACAGAATGTCACAATTTTAAATTGCCATTATCAATGTACAGTGAGTACGGAAAGTATTCTGATCCCTTTAAAGTTTTCACTCTTTGTTTCATTGCAGTCATTTGGTAAATTAAAAAAAGTTCATATTTTTCTCATTAATGTTCACTCTCCACCCCATCTTGACTGAAAAAACGGAAATGTAGACATTTTTTAAAATTTATTAAAAAAGAAAAACTGAAATATCACATGGCCATAAGTATTCAGACCCTTTGCTCAAACACTCATATTTAAGTCATACGCTGCCCATTTACTTGTGATCCTAAATGAGATGGTTCTACTCCTTCATTGAAGTCCAGCTGTGTTTAATTAAACTGATAGGACTTGATTTGGAAAGGCACACGCCTGTCTATATAAGACCTCACAGCTCACAGTGCATGTCAGACCAAATGAGAATCATGAAGTCAAAGGAACTGGCCAAGGAGCTCAGAGACAGAATTCTGGCAAGGCACAGATCTGGCCAAGGTTAAAAAATAATTTCTGCAGTACTCAAGGTTCCTAGAAGCACATTGGCCTCCATAATCCTTAAATGGAAGAAGTTTTGGACCACCAGAAGTCTTCCTAGACCTGGCCATCCTGCCAAACTGAGCATTCGAGGGAGGTAAGCATTGGTGAGAGCTCCAGAGATCCAGAAGGGAGATGGGAGAAAGTTCCACAAAGTCAACTATCACTGCAACCCTCCACCAGTCTGGCCTTTCTGGCAGAGTGGCCCGATGGAAGCCTCTCCTCAGTGCAAGACATATGAAAGCCTGCATAGAGTTTGCTAAAAAACACATGAAGGACTCCCAGACTATAAGAAATAAGATTCTCTGGTCTGATGAGGTGAAGATAGACCTTTGTGGTGATAATTGTAAGCGGTATGTGTGGAGAAAACCAGGCACTGCTCATCATCTGCCCAATGCAATCCCAACAGTGAAACATGGAGGTGGATGCATCATGCTATGGGGGTGTTTTTCAGCTGCAGGGGCAGGACGACTGGTTGTCATTGAAGGAAACATGAATGCAGCCGGGTACAGAGATATTCTGGATGAAAACCACTTCCAGAGTGCTCTGGACCTCAGACTTCGCCAAAAGTTCACCTTCCAACAAGACAATGACCCTAAGCACACAGCTAAAATAACAAAGGAGTGGCTTCAGAACAACTCTGTGACCATTCTTGACTGGTCCAGCCAGAACCCTGACCTAAACCCAATTGAGCATCTCTGGAAAGACCTGAAAATGGCTGTCCACCAACGTTCACCATCCAACCTGATGAAACTGGAGAGGATCTGCAAGGAAGAATGGCAGAGGATCCCCAAATCCAAGTGTGAAAAACTTGTTGCATCATTCCCAAGAAGACTCATGGCTGTACTAGCTTAAAAGGCTGCTTCTACTCAATACTGAGCAAAGGGTCTGAATACTTATGACCACGTGATATTTCAGTTTTTGTTTTTTAAGAAATTTGAAAAAAATACTACATTTCTGTTTTTTTCAGTCAATATGGGGCACAGAGTGTACATTAATGAGAAAAAAATACACTTTTTGAATTTACCAATGAAATAAAGAGTTAAAAATTTAAAGGAGTCTGAATACTTTCCGTACCCACTGTACAGTGAATGGTCTCTAATCTTAGAATGATGGACTTTACAAGACTTCTCTCATGTTGTATCTATGCTTTTGTTTGGATGAATGCAGTATGAAAGTCATAACAAGTCAGTGCAAAACCATCGGGCAGTTGATGTCACTCCTGCACTGCTGCTCATGAATACACATTGGTTACCAACGGATAAAAATGTATTCATAAAACAGGTTTACAGGCTCAACATGTTTTGAGGTCTCGCAGGACATTTTCATCAGGATGAAGAAACCTTGAGTTTTCTGTCCTGATGAAGAGGTCCTGCATGACCTCGAAACGCCTTCACTATGTAAACCTGTTTTATGAATGCCATTTTATCCGTTGGTAACCATTGTGGATTCATTATCAGCAGCGCAGGAGTCACGATCGTTTTTACTCTGTTTGGTCCTTCTAGTGACCGATGTCCTTGCAGCAGCTGATATCTATTTCATGCCAGCTACATGTTGCTCTGTAGAAACTATATAACGTCTGTGGATCCCTTTCCTTGCCACCTTTTTGTTACCAGTTAAGGCCCTATTGAGCTTTCTCTCTTTCCCAGTTTCATTGTTTGCATAACAAGTCAGTGGTTTAGGTAGATTAAAATTGACAGTCTTATCTTTTTCCATGCACAACAAATGTTAGGTATTTCAAATATTTTATTGGCTTCTCAAAGAGTTTTAAATCTAGTGATTGTTATTTATTCTGAGGTTTTTCAACAGGAGCTTCATAAATTGTAGAAGTAGTGTGTTCAGCAACTTTTGAAAATTAATGGAAAAATTCATGTACAGGGCCGTTCTCAAAATAGAAGTGACAACCAGTGGTAGGATTTTCATTTTTCAGATCATATAGACCACTTGAGACCATCCCATTAAAGAGACTGAGGTCTCTAGAACTGTATATAGATTTCCATGCATATATACAATTGTAGAACATTTCAAATAATGCCATTCTTCCATATGATTGTTGTAGGGCAACTAAGACATTTCAAATTGTTCAGATCAGTTATTGATTAAAAATTGTTCCTACTGCAAGATAACAGAAACAACATTTCTGAACAAGGTTTCTTAGCTATAATATGAAGGTAAAGGGAGTCTAATCAGATATTTAAGAGAGTATACAGAAGATAT
The DNA here is from genome assembly GCF_051348905.1 of Ranitomeya variabilis. Taxonomy (NCBI): domain Eukaryota; kingdom Metazoa; phylum Chordata; class Amphibia; order Anura; family Dendrobatidae; genus Ranitomeya; species Ranitomeya variabilis. The sequence continues at coordinate 226,338,391 of NC_135234.1, forward strand.
TCAAGATGTAGCCCATATGTTCTACACCTTGAAAGATTTTCAAACTATTCCTACCTAGTACAGGGTGGGCCATGTATATGGATGCATCTAAATTAAATAGGAATGGTTGGTGATATCAACTTCCTGTTTGTGGCACATTAGTATATGGGAGGGGAAAACTTTTCAAGAAGGGTGGTGACCATGGTGGCCATTTTGAAGTCAGCCATTTTGGATCCAACGAGTACACCATTGTTTGTCATGTGAAATTCTCAATAAGTTTGATTTGCCACATGACCCTCATCCCATTGGAAAAAATAAAGTTGGATGCAAAATGGCCTACTTCAAAATGGCCACCATGGTCACCACCCATCTTGAAAAGTTTTCCCCCTCCCATATACTAATGTGCCACAAACAGGAAGTTGATATCACCAACCATTCCCATTTTATTTAGGTGTATCCATACACATGGCCCACCCTGTAGATGCTATAGCCACATGATGGTTGATTAAATCAGCCATTATCAGACAGAAAAGATGCGGACTCGGTGTGCGAACTAGAATCAAGCGCATGAACACTGCACATGATTTATCTGTATGTCATATGCATGTCCTAAAGAGGTTAATTACTAGTCTACTTTCTTTATCAGATTCCAGTAAGTTTATATAAGCTGATTTGTGATTGTTTTATATTTGATTGTTCATCCTGTGTATTTTTATACTTTTTATACTTTACTATAAATCCAATAAACAACAAAGTAAAAAAAATACCTGTTTTATTGTAGGTTACTAATATTCATTATGGAACTCCGAGTTTTTATTAAAGCATTTGGATTTCTGCTTTTGCTCATAATTGGAATCCCAGGAAACGTGTTTATCTGTTTACAATTAACATATGTGAGAATCACTGAGAAAAAACTCCTTCCTACCAACATAATAATGGCAATTTTGTGTTTCTTCAATTTCTTTGTTCTATTTTCACGTATAATACCGCAGTCCCTCAATGCTTTAGGTGTTGAGAATTTGCTCAATGACACTGAGTGTAAGCTGGTCATATACACATACAGAGTAAGTCGAGCAATGTCCATATGCATCACCTGTCTGCTTAGCTGCCACCAATGTATTCTCATTGCACCAATGAAACAAATTTGGATTTATCTAAAACAAAAAGTAAATCAAAGATGTGTGATCATTATTCTGTTTTTTTGGATCATTAATCTTTGTACATATCCTTTCTTTGTCCTAAATGCCTATGCTAGAAAAAATGGAACAACCTCAGTGTATACTCTCCATCTGGTCTACTGCGAAGCAGACTTCATAAATTATAGATCCTATATTACAAATGGAATGTTTTATGCAGTTCGCGATTTCATTTTTGTCACCATCATGATTATTTCAAGCAGTTACATGGTGTTCATCTTGCTTTACCATGGAAGAAATATGAGAAGAATGATGACCATGGAAAAGTCCCAAAGGCGCATGGTGCATTACAAAGCCTCAATAGCTATCATCTCATTGGTTTCTTTGTATGTGGCACTATTTGGACTTGACAATTCATTGTGGATATATACATTAACTTTGTCAAATGTGAGTCCAGACATGAATGATACTCGGATATTCTTAGCTTCATCATACGCTGCTTTAAGTCCAATACTAATAATAGCCACCAACCCTAAGCTTCAGCTTAATTGGTTATGTTCACATAAACAGAAACCATATCCAATTTCTTTAGAAGATCATGGACATGTAAACTCCATTACGGAATGGAAAAGTAGTAGTGGATAACATTTTTATAATTGATTTCCAGGGTTAAAATAATCCAAATACATAACAGAACATCTGGTTACATTTTTTATCATTTACTGCATAAAAAAAATATTTCAGCCAAAGTAAAAATGTTGAGTTTGGGCAAAAAGACTTCATGTGTCATCAGAAAAAATTCAGTGAAATCATCACTATTTCTAAAAATGTACATTTACGCTAAAATAATAAAATGTAAAAAAAAGACATTCCCAGAAGGGACTCTTACATACTATTTACGTTCTTTAATGTAGTCTTTTGTTAAATGCCATGTTTATACTGAGCCAAATTAACCCTAATCACGTTGAAATATAGAAAATAATGTTCCTACAAATGAAAGTACTGTACTTATGCAAATATTACATTGTTTCATAAATAGTATTTCCCAGCTATAATATGATTAAGCCATGCTTTATTTTACTCATTTTATGAATAATATACTGCAAATGAAATATAATAAAATACAAATATATCTTTGCACATATGTGTATTACATAAAGCATCTTAGAAGGACGCATTAAAGGAGGAGATTTATATGGTTGTAAATTACATAAATTTGTAAAGATGTAGATTTAAGATAAACATTTATGATTTAAAATTTAAATTATAAATAAGTTTTGATTGTAATATAACTGTATGAGTTATTATGATTTATGTAAAAGACTTCAAGTAGCCAGGCCACACTTGTCCTTGGCATATACCTGGTACAGGGCAGTACATAGAAATCATGGGTTTCCCATAGCAAAAGTCTGCATTGAGCTACCCCCTCCGAACCCCCCAAAAAAATTCAATGCAGTAGGCTGAGACAGGACACATTGGTATAGTCACAGAAGGGCATACTTCCCAACTGTTGAAGGCAGGAAGAGAGACATGTGTTCCTTACTGTTCTCACCCACTATCTTTCATGGATACCTTACAGTATAATGCTCCTCTATTTAATACTGTGCTCCAAAAACTACTCCCCACACACACACAAACAACATGATATCCTCACAGTCAATAACCTTACCTAACTTCACAGTACCTACTACATGCTCGCTATAATGTCCCCCACTGTGTTTCCAACACAGTATGATGTCCACACAGCACTCCCAACGTAGTAAAAGACTCCCACACTGCCCACCACACAGTATGATGCCTTCACAGTGAACCCCCACAGTATGAAACCCTCAAAGTACTCCCCACATGTTCATAGAAAGTTAGAGTTGGAAGGGATCTCAAGGGTCATCGTGTTCAACCCCCTGCTCAATGCAGGATTCACTAAACCATCCCAGACAGATATCTGTAAAGTCTCTGCATGAAGACTTCCATTGAGAGGATCCCACAGTTATTTCCCTGGGTATGATATCCCTACAGTGACACCACATAGTTTCATGCCCTTGTAAGGGGGTCGTCGAGGCAGCGGGTAACTGCGTGCGGGGTCTGAAACTGGAGATGCCGCATCCACTGTTCCCGGGGGGAAGCCTGAGTGAGCCTGTGGGAAGCTCTAGAGAGGAGAGGCTTCCTGCTGTGAGAGGGGGAGGAAGAAAAGAGGGATAAAGAAGCAGGGCAGTGTGGGGCCAGCACAGAGCAGTGAGGAGCGTGCTCTGCTTCCCCCTCCAGAGAGCGCTGCAGCAGGCCTGAAAGATGGGTACTGCTGCATTGAGGGGAGTAGAGTGCTCATCAGCAACCTGGAGAGCTGAGCCGTGCAGTGCAGAGCTGTGCAGAGCTGACCTGAGCAGAGCAGAGCCGTGTAGAGCCGTGTATACAGGGCAGAGCCGAGCCAGGTGTTGCAGCAGGCACTGAGAGTGGTGCTCCAGTCGGGAGCACCAGAGCCAAGCAGATCAGCATGACAACAGAGGGGACAAAGGAGAGCGGGACATGCTGTGTGTGTCCAGTGACAGCCAGAGAGAACCGGGTGCCATACACTACGTGACCGTGAGTACCGCACATGTGCTGCCCCAAGAGAGACCACACACGGGACTGACACTTGTGCCCTGACTTGGGCAGAGAATAGTTTTCCTGACTCTTGTTACCTGACTACCCTAGTAAAGATAGTTAAGGAGCCACGTTGGGCTCGCATAAGACTGTGGCCCTTGGTTTTGTTGGCCACACAGTATATGGACAAGGGGCAGTGGAAGGTACCGGAGACTGACCACTGCCACCAGAAAAAAGACCAACGACTACAGTACCATCCTGGAAAAGGTGCTGTGTCCGCCGTTGCAAGCGCTATTGAGCTTGCAGGAGCTGCAGTGTTAGGACTTCCTGATACTCTTGCTACCGAAGTGTCGTTATTTGTAGGGTTGAGCGAAACGGGTCGGCCATTTTCAGAAGTCGCCGACTTTTGGCAAAGTCGGGTTTCATGAAACCCGACCCGACCCCTGTGTGGGGTCGGCCATGAGGTCGGCGATCTTCTGAATCTGGTATTGGAATTCCGATACCGAGTTCCGATATGTTTGCGATATCGGAAATCGGTATCAGAATCCACATTTAAGTGTAAAATAAAGAATTAAAATAAAAAATATTGATATACTCACCTCTCCGGAGGCCCCTGGACATTGCCGCTGGTAACCGGCAGCCTTCTTTGCTTAAAATGAGCGCGTTTACGGCCTTCCATGACGTCACGGCTTCTGATTGGTCGCGTGTCGCTCATGTGACCGCCACGCGACCAATCACAAGCCGTGACGTAATTCCCAGGTCCTAAATTCCTCATTCTAGGAATTTAGGACTTGAGAATTACGTCACGGCTTGTGATTGGTCGCGTGAGCGGTCACATGGGCGGCCTCGACCAATCACAAGCCGTGACGTCATCTAAGGCCCTTCACGCGATCATTCTTAAGAAGGAAGGCTGCCGGAAAGAAGCAGGGCGCGTCCGAGGGTGAGTATATACCTAATAGGAATATACTCACCCTCGGCTTCTTTCCGGTAGCCTTCCTTCCTAAGAATGAGCGCGTTCAGGGCCTTAGATGACGTCACGGCTTGTGATTGGTCGCGGCCGGCCATGTGACCGCCACGCGACCAATCACAAGCCGTGACGTAATTCTCAGGTCCTAAATTCCTAGAATTAGGAATTTAGGACCTGAGAATTACATCACGGCTTGTGATTGGTCGCGTGGCGGTCACATGAGCGGCACGCGACCAATCAGAAGCCGTGACGTCATGGAAGGCCCTGAACGCGCTCATTTTAAGCAAAGAAGGCTGCCGGTTACCAGCGGTGATGTCCAGGGGCCTCCGGACGGGTGAGTATATCAATATTTTTTATTTTAATTCTTTATTTTACACATTAATATGGATCCCAGGGCCTGAAGGAGAGTTTCCTTCCTTCAGACCCTGGGAACCATAGTATCCCATTGCACTGCATTGGGTTTCGTGTTTCGGCCGACCCCGACCCTGACTTTTTTATAGGATCGGCCGATTTCGCTCGACCCGACTTTTGAGAAAGTCGGGTTTCGTGAAACCCGACCCGATCCTATAAAAATAAAAGTCGCTCAACCCTAGTTATTTGTACCATTGTACTTCACTTTGCTATTGATGCTGTTTAACTCCCTTCATGGAGTATTCCCCTGTAAATAAACCAGTTAACCCTTGCTCTGCCTCCCATCCATCACTGCATCCCACGTTCCTGTGATTTCTACTCTTGGCATAGTCAGCAGGATGCAGTCTACAGGCGCAGGGGTTGCAGACTGTTGTGAATTCTGCTCTTGGGCTCCCTCCGGTGGTTATAAGTGGTAGCGCTGCTGTCTCTGGATCGCAGCATTCATCAGGTGTGTCCACCTTTTGCAATTCTGACTGGGCTATTTAGTCTTGCTTGACACTTTAGTCAGTGCCAGTTGTCCATTGTTCCTGGAGGATTCACATCCCTGCCTGGTCTCTCCTGCCTTGCTGTTCATTTCAACAAAGATAAGTTCTGGCCTTGATTTTTGCAGTCCACATGCTGTGGGCCTTATTGTTCAGTTCTTTTCCATGTTTTTGTCTTGTCCAGCTTGGTCTGTATAAGGATTTGTTTAGTCAAGCTGGTATCTCTGGAGATGCAGATATACCCTCCATATCTTTAGTTAGATGTGGAGATTTTGTATTTTCTGTGGTGGATATTTTCTAGTGTTTTAATACTGACCGCATAGTACTCTGTCCTATCCTTTCTATTTAGCTAGAAGTGGCCTCCTTTGCTAAATTCTGATTTCAGTCTGTGTATGTTTTTTCCCTCTCCTCTCACAGTCAATATTTGTGGGGGGCTGTCTATCCTTTGGGGATTTTCTCTGAGGCAAGATAGTTTTCCCATTTCTATCTCTAGGGGTAATTAGTCCTCCGGCTGTGTCGAGATGTCTAGGGAGTGATAGGTACATTCCACGGCTACTTCTAGTTGCGGTGTTAAGTTCAGGGTCTGCGGTCAGTACAGGTACCACCTTCTCCAGAGTACGTCTCATGCTGCTCCTAGGCCACCAGATCATAACAGTACAACTGGCCAACAATAAGTTAACCGCATCTCAGAAGAAGGGAAGGAAAGTGCTGAGCCATTTTTTTTTTCTGTAGTCTGTTGTGTTTTTTTTTCCCTCTCTACCTCTGGGTGGCTCAGGAGTTTGGCGCTGGCATGGATGTTCAGGGATTGGCTTCTCGTGTGGATCAACTTGCTGCTAGAGTACAGGGTATTTCCGATTATATCGTTCAGACTCCGGTTTTAGAGCCTAGAATTCCAACTCCTGATTTGTTTTTGGGGGAATTTAAAAATAACTGTAAACTGTTTTTTGCTCTGAAACCCCGTTCCTCTGGTGATCCCATCCAGCAGGTTAAAATTGTTATATCTCTGCTGCGTGGTGACCCCCAGGATTGGGCATTTGCCCTGGAACCTGGGAATCCGGCTTTGCTTAATGTAGACACCTTTTTCCAGGCGCTTGGGTTATTGTATGATGAACCTAATTCAGTGGATCATGCTGAGAAGACCTTGTTGGCCCTGTGTCAGGGTCAAGAAGCGGCAGAATCATATTGCCAGAAATTTAGAAAATGGTCTGTGCTGACTAAATGGAATGAGGATGCCTTGGCGGCAATTTTCAGAAAGGGTCTTTCTGAATCCGCTAAAGATGTTCTGGTGGGGTTCCCCACACCTGCTGGTCTGAGTGATTCCATGTCTCTGGCCATTCAGACTGATCGGCGCTTGCGCGAGCACAGAGTTGTGCACACTATGGCATTGTCTTCCGAGCGGAGTCCTGAGCCTATGCAGTGTGATAGGATTGTGTGTAGAGCTGAGGATTCAGACGTCAGAATAGGTTGTGTTTTTACTGCGGCGATTCTGCTCATGTTATTTCTGATTGCCCTAAGCGTACCAAGAGAATCGCTAGTTCCGTTACCATCAGTACTGTACAACCTAAATTTCTGTTATCTGTGACCCTGATCTGCTCATTATCGTCATTTTCTGTCATGGCGTTTGTAGATTCTGGTGCCGCTTTAAACTTAATGGACTTAGAATTTGCCAGACGTTGTGGTTTCCCCTTGCAGCCTTTGCAGAGTCCTATTCCTTTGAGGGGCATTGATGCTACACCGTTGGCTAAAAATAAACCTCAGTTTTGGACACAACTGACCATGTGCATGGCGCCAGCCCATCAAAAAGATTGTCGTTTTCTGGTGTTGCAGAATTTGCATGATGCTATTGTGCTGGGTTTCCCATGGTTACAGGTGCATAATCCGGTATTAGATTGGAAATCTATGTCTGTGACTAGTTGGGGTTGTCAGGGGGTTCATGGTGACGTTCCTTTGATGTCAATTGCCTCCTCCCCCTCTTCTGAAATTCCTGAGTTTTTGTCAGATTTCCAGGATGTATTCAATGAGCCCAAGTCCAGTTCCCTTTCACCGCATAGGGACTGTGATTGTGCTATTGACTTGATTCCAGGCTGTAAGTTCCCTAAGGGCCGACTTTTCAACCTGTCTGTGCCAGAACATACCGCCATGCGGAGCTATGTTAAGGAGTCTTTGGAGAAGGGGCATATTCGGCCATCTTCTTCACCATTGGGAGCAGGTTTTTTTTTTGTTGCCAAGAAGGATGGCTCCTTGAGACCTTGTATTGATTATCACCTCTTGAATAAGATCACGGTCAAATTCCAATACCCTTTGCCTTTGCTTTCTGATCTGTTTGCTAGGATTAAGGGGGCTAGTTGGTTTACTAAGATTGACCTTCGAGGGGCTTATAATCTTGTTCGTATTAAGCAGGGTGACGAATGGAAAACTGCGTTTAATATGCCCGGAGGCCATTTTGAATACCTTGTGATGCCATTCGGACTCTCTAATGCTCTATGTGTGTTTCAGTCCTTCATGCATGATATATTTCGGAATTATCTTGATAAATTCATGAATGTATATTTGGATGATATTTTGATTTTTTCAGATGATTGGGAGTCTCATGTGAAACAAGTCAGGATGGTATTTCAGATCCTTCGTGATAATGCCTTGTTTGTGAAGGGGTCTAAGTGCCTCTTTGGAGTACAGAAGGTTTCTTTTTTGGGCTTCATTTTTTCTCCCTCATCTATAGAAATGGATCCGGTTAAGGTTCAGGCCATTCATGATTGGATCCAGCCCACATCCATGAAGAGCCTTCAGAAATTTTTGGGCTTTGCTAATTTTTATCGCCGTTTCATTGCCAACTTCTCCAGTGTGGTTAAACCCCTGACCGATTTGACAAAGAAAGGCGCTGATGTGACGAATTGGTCCTCTGCTGCTGTTTCTGCCTTTCAGGAGCTTAAACGCCGATTTACTTCTGCCCCTGTGTTGCATCAGCTGGATGTTTCTCTTCCTTTTCAGGTTGAGGTTGACACTTCTGAGATTGGGGCAGTGGCCGTTTTGTCTCAGAGGAATTCTGATGGTTCCTTGATGAAACCGTGTGCCTTCTTTTCTCGAAAGTTTTCGCCTGCGGAACGCAATTATGATGTCGGCAATCGTGAGCTGTTGGCTATGAAGTGGGCATTTGAGGAGTGGCGACATTGGCTTGAGGGGGCCAAGCACCGTATTGTGGTCTTGACCGATCATAAGAATCTGATTTACCTCGAGTCTGCCAAACGGCTGAATCCTAGACAGGCCCGATGGTCCCAGTTTTTCTCCCGTTTTGATTTTGTTGTCTCGTATCTTCCGGGCTCTAAGAATGTTAAGGCTGATGTCCTCTCTAGGAGCTTTTTGCCTGATTCTCCTAGGGTCCTTGAGCCGGTCGGCATTCTGAAGGAAGGGGTGATTCTTTCTGCCATCTCCCCTGATTTACGACGGGTTCTTCAGGAATTTCAGGCTGATAAACCTGACTGCTGTCCAGTGGGGAAACTGTTTGTTCCTGACAGATGGACTAGTAAAGTGATTTCTGAAGTTCATTGTTCTTTGTTGGCTGGTTATCCTGGGATTTTTGGTACCAGAGATTTGGTTGGTAGGTCCTTTTGGTGGCCTTCGTTGTCATGTGATGTGCGTTCTTTTGTGCAGTCCTGTGGGACTTGTGCGCGGGCCAAGCCTTGCTGTTCCCGCACTAGTGGGTTGCTTTTGCCTTTGCCGATCCCTGAGAGGCCTTGGACGCATATTTCTATGGATTTTATTTCGGATCTTCCGGTTTCCCAGAGGATGTCGGTTATCTGGGTGGTTTGTGACCGGTTTTCTAAGATGGTTCATTTGGTACTTTGCCTAAATTGCCTTCCTCTTCTGATTTGGTTCCGTTGTTTTTTCAGCATGTGGTTCATTTGCATGGCATTCCGGAGAATATTGTGTCCGATAGAGGTTCCCAGTTTGTTTCTAGGTTTTGGCGGGCCTTTTGTGCTAGGCTGGGCATTGATTTGTCTTTTTCTTCCGCATTTCATCCTCAGACAAATGGCCAAACCGAGCGAACTAATCAGACTTTGGAAACTTATTTGGGATGCTTTGTGTCTGCTGATCAGGATGATTGGGTGGCTTTCTTGCCATTGGCCGAGTTTGCGCTTAATAATCGGGCTAGTTCTGCTACCTTGGTTTCACCCTTCTTTTGTAACTCTGGTTTTCATCCTCGTTTTTATTCAGGGCAGGTTGAGCCTTCTGATTGTCCTGGGGTGGACTCTGTGGTTGACAGGTTGCAGCAAATTTGGCCTCATGTTGTTGACAATTTGGTGTTGTCTCAGGAGGGGGCTCAGCGTTTTGCTAACCGTCGTTGGTGTGTTGGTTCCCAGCTTCGGGTTGGGGATTTGGTCTGGTTGTCTTCCCGTCATGTTCCTATGAAGGTTTCTTCCCCTAAGTTCAAGCCTCGGTTTATCGGCCCTTATAGGATTTCTGAGATTATCAATCCAGTGTCTTTTCGTTTGGCCCTTCCAGCCTCTTTTTCCATCCATAATGTTTTTCATAGATCTTTGTTGCGGAAATATGTGGTGCCCGTTGTTCCCTCTGTTGATCTTCCTGCCCCGGTGTTGATTGATGGGGAGTTGGAGTATGTGGTTGAGAAGATTTTGGATTCTCGTTTTTCGAGGCGGAAGCTTCAGTATCTTGTCAAATGGAAGGGTTATGGCCAGGAGGATAATTCTTGGGTTGTTGCCTCCGATGTTCATGCTGAGGATTTGGTTCGTGCCTTTCATTTGGCTCGTCCGGATCGGCCTGGGGGTTCAGTGACTCCTCCTCAAGGGGGGGGTACTGTTGTGAATTCTGCTCTTGGGCTCCCTTCGGTGGTTATAAGGGGTAGCGCTGCTGTCTCTGGATCGCAGCATTCATCAGGTGTGTCCACTTTTTGCAATTCTGACTGGGCTATTTAGTCTTGCTTGACCCTTTAGTCAGTGCCAGTTGTCCATTGTTCCTGGAGGATTCACATCCCTGCCTGGTCTCTCCTGCTTTGCTGTTCATTTCAACAAAGATAAGTTCTGGCCTTGATTTTTGCAGTCCACATGCTGTGGGCCTTATTGTTCAGTTCTTTTCCATGTTTTTGTCTTGTCCAGCTTGGTCTGTATAAGGATTTGTTTAGTCAAGCTGGTATCTCTGGAGATGCAGATATACCCTCCATATCTTTAGTTAGATGTGGAGATTTTGTATTTTCTGTGGTGGATATTTTCTAGTGTTTTAATACTGACCGCATAGTACTCTGTCCTATCCTTTCTATTTAGCTAGAAGTGGCTTCCTTTGCTAAATTCTGATTTCAGTCTGTGTATGTTTTTTCCCTCTCCTCTCACAGTCAATATTTGTGGGGGGCTGTCTATCCTTTGGGGATTTTCTCTGAGGCAAGATAGTTTTCCCTTTTCTATCTCTAGGGGTAATTAGTCCTCCGGCTGTGTCGAGATGTCTAGGGAGTGATAGGTACATTCCACGGCTACTTCTAGTTGCGGTGTTAAGTTCAGGGTCTGCGGTCAGTACAGGTACCACCTTCTCCAGAGTACGTCTCATGCTGCTCCTAGGCCACCAGATCATAACAGCAGACCAAGTGGTTGGGGGTTCCCGAAGGTCCAGTATACCGCTGGGAACAGTGTGGAGCAACCTCAAAAAGTTTACTGGAAGTAACACCATGTTGTGGAGCCAGACAGAATGGGTCAGGGGGATGATGAGAATGCACCCTATGACCCCGGCATTAGAGGCGGAGGTGGCCATAATGGCTTTGGATGGTGAAGCCAGGGACTCTGTAGTGCTTCCACCCCTTCGGGCCCGGGACACCTTTTCCTTTGAAAAAGTACTGCAGATACTGGAGGAGACTCATGGGACCCCACAGGCATAGGGGAGTTATGTATGTATTTATTTTGATGTATTCAAAGAGAGGGTGAAACTGTGATGCAGTATATGAATGTGCTTCAGGAAATCCACACTGCCATTATTATGAAAGACAGCACAGGCGTAGGACTACCTGACATAGTGCAGCGAGATCAGTTGGTGACAGGCTTGTGAGACATGCTGTTAAGGCAGGCTTTGCAGGAGCGCTTGCAGACAAACACGGGCATGACGTCTACTGAAGTGGGAGGTGAAGTTCATGTACACGAGAAGACCAAGTTGCAACCTTGACAGGGATGGTCCGCTGTTGAAGAGTACCCACCATGAACGAGGAAGAGCTGAAGGGGTCCCACAAATTATGGCAAGGACTGCAAAGAATATGGGAAGAAGTTGAAGGCCTGAAGAAAACCCTTGCTGCTATCTTGAAGCCCAGCGTCATACCCCGAGATAATTTATGGCAAAGGATGGAAGGAGTTAGAGGAGAGGTGCGGAGCACCAGAAGTACTTCAGCAGCCACCCAAAAATATGCTTCCAGGATGTGGAGTGAAGAGCATTCGTAGATGGATATGCTTCCTGCAGAGTCTGATGATCCAGAGGAAGCGCCCACCAGACAGGTACAGAAGTAAGTGCTGGACATGCGGAAGAGTGGGACACCAGACCAGAAATTGCCCTGCCTGAGACCGACGATGGCGGATAACTGCTCACCCCTTCAAAGGTACTGATAATTGGAGAGAACGCTGCCCTTGGGATAGATGGTATGAAAAGTGAAGAGGAACCGCACCTAGAGACAGACAGAACCATGACAACAGGCGCCGAAAAGAGATGGAGAAGGTGATGACTGTCCATGGTGAGATGTCTGCGCTGTCCAGGCGTGTGGAGGCGGGTCTGGTTGAACTCCTATCTGGATCTGAAGGTCCCATCTGTGAGATTCAACCCACAAGAGACGAAGGGACGTCTGCCTGAGTGGTCCACCAGAGTAAAACCACACACCACAAGCTCCTGACAGAGGAGATAATGTGACACATGTTCCTCAGATGCCCGCTCCTACAGTTTCAATTTATGCTAAGGAAGAGCCACTAATCGTGTTCTCTGAAGTGGAAAGTTTGCCGCCCTCCAACTCAAGGGACCCTGTTCCATTGGAACAATTGCAAGATGCCCCTGAGGTACCCCCACCAGAAGTAGTGACTGTGAAGAGGAAAAAGATCCTGAGACATTGCCTCCGGCAGCTATGGATGATGTAGAGGGGGAATCTCCCAACCTGCCATATGTTGACTCAGAAGAAGAACAGACCCAGAAGATTGCTGCTCCATGGAACCTGCATGAACTCCCGATTCCTGCCACTCTACCCAAAATTTGGAGTCCTGGTGGCAAGCCATATTGGCAGAAGATGGAGACAGAGAGGCAGGAGTGCTTGTGAAAATTGTGGGCATCTATTGGCCCTCAGAAGAGCATAGTAGATTACGAAGAGTTCTCGCTCGTGGAATGGCGAGCTAAAAGAGAGGGGTATTGTAAGAAGGTCAACAGGGCAGCAGGTACGTGCGTGCTGGAGAGCCTGCATCCACTGTTGCTGGGGGGAAGCCTGAGTGAGATGGACCTCCCCCTGTTGCCTGGGGAAGATCTATAGAGGGGCTTCCTGCTGTGAGGGGGCGGAAGAAAAGAGGGAAAAAGCATGCAAAGCAGGGCAGTATGGGTCCAGTGCAGAGCATTGAGGAGCATGCTCTGCTTCCGCCTCCAGAGAATGCTGCAGCAGGCCTGAAGGATGGGGACTGCTACATTGAAATGAGCAGTGTGCTCAGCAGCAACCTGGAGAGCGAGAGCCATCCAGAGCAGAGCCGTGCAGAGCAGAGCCATGCAGAGCCATGCTGTGCAGAGCAGAGCCTTGCAGAGCAGAGTCGTGCAAAGCATAGCCAGGTTGAGCCATGTACACAGAGCAGAGCTGAACCGGGTGTTGAGGCAGCCACAGAGAGTGGGGCTTCAGCCAGCAGCACCAGCGCCAAGCAGATCAGCATTGCCCACCGCCAACAGCGGGGACCAGGGGGAGTGGGACATGCGGTGTGTGTCCAGTTACCGCCAGAGAGAACTGGGTGCCGTACACTGCGTGACCGTGAGTATGCACATGCTTTGCCCCAAGAGAGACTACACACGGGACTGACACTTGCACCCTGACGTGGGCAGAGAATTGTTGTCCTGACCCTTGTTATCTAACTACCCCATTTGGGCTCACACAGGACTGTGGCCTGTTATGATCCGGTGACCTTGGAGCCGCATGAGAGACTTTCTCAGGAGTAGGTGGTACCTGTACTGACCGCAAACCCTAAACTAACACCGCAACTAGAAGGAGCCGTGGGATGTACCTAACACATCCTAGACACCTCGACACAGCCGGAGGACTAAATACCCCTATAGATGGAAATGGGAATTCTATCTTGCCTCAGAGGAGAACCCCAAAGGATAGGCAGCCCCCCACAAATATTGACTGTGAGTATAAGAGGAAAAACACGCGCAGGCAGAAAAACAGGATTTAGCAAAAGAGGCACTTCTAGCTAAATAGAAAAGGATAGGATAGAATTCTAAGCGGTCAGTATTAAAATCCTAAAAATATCGACAGCAGATAATACAAATATTCTACATCTAACTAAAGACATAGAAAGTATATCTGCATCTCCTGAGAATCCAGCATGACTGAAAAATCCAAACAAAGCCTAAGCTGGACAAAAACACAATGAATTGCACTGAATTGCAAAGCACACTGCATGTGTGCACAGAGACAAAAAAACAGACACTTATCTTAGCTGAATTGGCAGCAGGGCATGAGGAGCCAGAGAGAGATGCAATCCCTCCAAGTACAATGGACAACTGGCATGGACTCATGGATCCTGCAGACCTAAATACCTAATAGAGCTGCAATCAGCAGAAACACCTGCCCGGATTACAACCACAAGACAACTGCACTACCACCAACAACCACCGGAGGGAGCCCAAGAGCAGAATTCACAACAGTACCCTCCCCTTGAAGAGGGGTCACCGAACCCTCACCAGAGCCCCCAGGCCGATCAGGACGAGCCAGATGAAAGGCACGGACCAAATCAGCAGCATGGACATCAGAGGCAAAAACCCAAGAATTATCCTCCTGGCCATAACCCTTCCATTTGACAAAGGTACTGAAGCCTCCGCCTCGAAAAGCGAGAATCCAAAATCTCCTCAACCACATACTCCAACTCCCCATTAACCAACACAGGAGCAGGAGGATCAACCGAGGGAACAACGGGCACCACATATTTCCGCAATAAAGATCTATGGAAAACATTATGGATGGCAAAAGAGGCCGGAAGGGCCAAACGAAAAGACACCGGATTCATAATCTCAGAAATCCTATAAGGACCAATAAACCGAGGCTTAAACTTAGGGGAAGAAACCTTCATAGGAACATGACGGGAAGACAACCAGACCAAATCCCCAACCCGAAGCCGGGAACCAACACACCGATGACGGTTAGCAAAACGCTGAGCCTCTTCCTGAGACAACATCAAATTGTCCACCACATGAGCCCAAATCTGCTGCAACCTGTCAACCACAGAATCCACACCAGGACAATCAGAAGGTTCAACTTGCCCCGAAGAAAAACGAGGATGAAAACCAAAATTACAAAAGAAGGGCGAAACCAAAGTAGCCGAACTAGCCCGATTATTAAGGGCAAACTCGGCCAATGGCAAGAAAGCCACCAATCATCCTGATCAGCAGACACAAAGCATCTCAAATAAGTTTCCAAAGTCTGATTAGTTCGCTCAGTCTGGCCATTTGTCTGAGGATGAAATGCGGAAGAAAAAGACAAATCAATGCCCAGCCTAGCACAAAAGGCCCGCCAAAACCTAGAAACAAACTGGGAACCTCTGTCGGACACAATATTCTCCGGAATACCATGCAAACGAACCACATGCTGAAAAAACAACGAAACCAAATCAGAAGAGGAAGGCAATTTAGGCAAAGGCACCAAATAAACCATCTTAGAAAACCGGTCACAAACCACCCAGATAACCGACATCCTCTGGGAAACCGGAAGATCTGAAATAAAATCCATAGAAATATGCATCCAGGGCCTCTCAGGGACCGGCAAAGGCAAAAGCAACCCACTAGCACGGGAACAACAAGGCTTGGCCCGCGCACAAGTCCCACAGGACTGCACAAAAGAATGCACATCACGCGACAAAGAAGGCCACCCAAAGGACCTACCAACCAAATCTCTGGTACCAAAAATACCAGGATGACCAGCCAACACAGATTAGTGAACCTCAGAAATCACTCTACTAGTCCATCTATCAGGAACAAACAGTTTCCCCACAGGACAGCGGTCAGGTTTGTCAGCCTGAATTTCCTGCAGAACCCGTCGCAAATCAGGGGAAATGGCAGAAAGGACCACCCCTTCCTTCAGAATGCCGACCGGCTCAAATACCTTAGGATAATCAGGCAAAAAACTCCTAGAGAGGGCATCAGCCTTAATATTCTTAGAACCTGGAAGATACGAGACCACAAAATCAAAACGGGAGAAAAATAGGGACCATTGAGCCTGTCTAAGATTCAGCCACTTGGCAGATTCGAGGTAAATCAGATTTTTATGATCGGTCAAGACCACAATACGGTGCTTGGCTCCCTCAAGCCAATGTCGCCATTCCTCAAACGCCCACTTATTAGCCAACAACTCCTGATTGCCAACATCATAATTGCATTCAGCAGGCAAAAACTTACGGGAAAAGAAGGCACACGGTTTCATCAAGGAACCATCAGAATTCCTCTGAGACAAAATGGCCCCTGCCCCAATCTCAGAAGCGTCAACCTCAACCTGAAATGGAAGAGAAACATCTGGCTGACGCAACACAGGGGCAGAAGTAAATCGGAGTTTAAGCTCCTGAAAGGCAGAGACAGCCACAGGGGACCAATTCGTTACATCAGCGCCTTTCTTCGTCAAATCGGTCAGGGGTTTAACCACACTGAAGAAGTTAGCAATGAAACGGCGATAAAAATTAGCAAAGCCCAAAAATTTCTGAAGGCTCTTCACAGATGTGGGTTGAATCCAATCATGAATGGCCTGAACCTTAACCGCATCCATCTCTATAGATGAGGGAGAAAAAATAAAGCCCAAAAAAGAAACCTTCTGCACTCCAAAGAGACACTTAGACCCCTTCACAAACAAAGCATTATCACGAAGGATCTGAAATATCATCCTGACCTGTTTCACATGAGACTCCCAATCATCAGAAAAATTAAAGGGAACCTGTCACCTGAATTTGGCGGGACCAGTTTTGGGTCATATGGGCGGGGTTTTCGGGTGTTTGATTCACCCTTTCCTTACCTGCTGGCTGCATGCTGGCTGCAATATTGGATTGAAGTTCATTATCAATATTGCCTTGTGCAGGCGTGTACTCCGGAGGACAGAGAATGAACTTCAATCCAATATTGTGGCCAGCATGCAGCCAGCGGGTAAGGAAAGGGTGAATCAAACACCCGAAAACCCCGCCCATATGACCCAAAACTGGTCCCGCCAAATTCAGGTGACAGGTTCCCTTTAAGATGTCATCCAAATATACAATCATGAATTTATCAAGATAATTCCGAAATATATCATGCATGAAGGACTGAAAAACAGATGGAGCATTAGAGAGCCCGAATGGCATCACAAGGTATTCAAAATGGCCTTCGGGCGTATTAAACGCAGTTTTCCATTCGTCACTCTGCTTAATACGAACAAGATTATATGACCCCCGAAGGTCAATTTTAGTAAACCAACTAGCCCCCTTAATCCTGGCAAACAAATCGGAAAGCAAAGGTAAAGGGTACTGAATCTTGACCGTGATCTTATTCAAGAGGCGATAATCAATACAGGGTCTCAAGGAGCCATCCTTCTTAGCAACAAAAAAAAATCCTGCTCCCAACGGTGAAGAAGATGGCCGAATATGCCCTTTCTCCAAAGACTCCTTAACATAACTCCGCATGGCGGTATGTTCCGGCACAGACAGCCTGAAAAGTCGGCCCTTAGGAAACTTACAGCCTTGAATCAAGTCAATAGCACAATCACAGTCCCTATGCGGTGGAAGGGAACTGGACTTGGGCTCATCGAATACATCCTGAAAATCAGACAAAAACTCTGGAACTTCAGAAGAGGAGGAAGAGAAGATTGACATCACAGGAACGTCATTATGAACCCCCTGACAACCCCAACTAGTCACAGACATAGACTTCCAATCCAACACAGGATTATATATCTGCAACCATGGAAAACCCAGCACAATAGCATTATGCAAATTATGCAACACCAGAAAACGACAATCTTCCTGATGGGCTGGCGCCATGCACATGGTCACCTGTGTCCAAAACTGGGGTTTATTTTTAGCCAAAGATGTAGCATCAATGCCCCTTTAAAGGAATAGGGTTCTGCAAAGACTGCAAGGGGAAACCACAATGCCTGGCAAATTCAAAGTCCATTAAGTTCAAAGCGGCGCCTGAATCCACAAATGCCATGACAGAAAATGACGACAATGAGCAGATCAAGGTAACAGATAACAGAAATTTAGGTTGTACAGTTCCGATGGTAACTGAACTAGCGATTCTCTTTGTACGCTTTGGGCAGACTGAAATGACATGAGAAGCATCGCCACAATAAAAACACAACCTATTCTGACGTTTGAATCCTTGTTGTTCCGTTCTAGACAGAATCCTATCACACTGCATAGGCTCAGGCATCTGCTCTGAGGACAACGACACAGCACGCACAGTTCTGCGCTCCCGCAAGCGCCGATCAATATGAATGGCCAGAGACATAGAATCACTCAGGCCAACAGGCGTGGGAAACCCCACCATAACATCTTTAACAGATTCAGAAAGACCCTTTCTGAAAATTGCCGCCAAAGCATCCTCATTCCATTTAGTCAGCACAGACCATTTTCTAAATTTCTAACAATACAATTCTGCCACTTCTTGACCCTGAGACAGGGCCAACAAGGTCTTCTCCGCTTGATCCACAGAATTTGGTTCATCATATAATAATCCTAGAGCCTGAAAAAAGGCATCTACATTAAGCAAGGCCGAATTCCCAGATTCCAGGGAAAAAGGCCCAATCCTGAGGGTCGCCACGCAGCAGGGAGATGATAATTTTAACCTGCTGAATGGGATCACCAGAGGAATGAGGCTTCAGAGCAAAAAACAGTTTACAATTGTTTTTAAAACTCAAAAATTTGGACCTGTCCCCAAAAAACAAATCAGGAGTAGGAATCCTAGGTTCTAAAAGCGGAGTCTGAACAATATAATCAGAAATACCCTGTACCTTAGCAGCAAGCTGGTCTATACGAGAAACTAATCCCTGAACATCCATGCTAGCACAAGACTCCTCAGTCACCCAGAGGAAAACAGGGAAGAAAAGACAAAGCAGGCTACAGAAAAAAAATGGCTCTTTCTTCCCTTCTTCTGAGATGCATTTAACTCATTGTTGTCCAGTTGTACTGTTATGATCCGGTGACCTTGGAGCCGCATGAGAGACTTTCTCAGGAGTAGGTGGTACCTGTACTGACCGCAACCCCTAAACTAACACCGCAACTAGAAGTAGCAGTGGGATGTACCTAACACGTCCTAGACACCTCGACACAGCCGGAGGACTAAATACCCCTATAGATGGAAATGGGAATTCTATCTTGCCTCAGAGCAAAACCCCAAAGGATAGGCAGCCCCCCACAAATATTGACTGTGAGTATAAGAGGAAAAACACATGCAGGCAGAAAAACAGGATTTAGCAAAAGAGGCACTTCTAGCTAAATAGAAAAGGATAGGACAGAATTCTAAGCGGTCAGTATTAAAATCCTAAAAATATCCAGCATGACTGAAAAATCCAAACAAAGTCTATGCTGGACAAAAACACAATGAATTGCACTGAATTGCAAAGCACACTGCATGTGTGCACAGAGACAAAAAAACAGACACTTATCTTAGCTGAATTGGCAGCAGGGCATGAGGAGCCAGAGAGAGATGCAATCCCTCCAAGTACAATGGACAACTGGCATGGACTGATGGATCCTGCACACCTAAATACCTAATAGAGCTGCAATTAGCAGAAACACCTGCCCGGATTACAACCCCAAGACAACTGCACTACCACCAACAACCACCGGAGGGAGCCCAAGAGCAGAATTCACAACAGTGGCCCATGCTTTTGTTAGCCACTAGTGATGAGCGAGTATACTCATTGCTCGAGTTTTCCCGAGCATGCTCGGGGGTCTCTAAGTATTTGCAAATGCTCGGAGATTTAGTTTTTGTTGACGCAGCTGCATGATTTACAGCTGCTAGCCAGCATAAGTACATGTGGGGGTTGCCTGGTTGCTAGGGAATCCCCACATGTAATCAAGCTGGCTAACAGATGTAAATCATTCAGCTGCGGCGTTGAAAACTAAATCTCCGAGTGCTAAAAAATACTCGGAGGACATCCGAGCGTGCTCTGGAAATCTCGAGTAACGAGTGTACTCGCTCCTCACTATTAGCCACATCAGTATATGGACAAGGGGCAGTGTAAGGTACCGGAGACCGACCACTGCCGCCAGAAGATGGACAAACAACTAAAGTACCATCCTGGAAAAGGCGCTGCGCCCGCTATTGCTGGCGCTATTGAGTTTGCAGCAGGAGCTGCAGTGTTAGGACTTCCTGATACGCTTGCTACCGAAGTGTCGTTATTTGTACCTGTGTACTTCACTTTGCCATTCATGCTGTTTAACTCTTTACCTCCCTGCGTGGAGTATTCCCCTGTAATTAAACCTGTTAATCCTTGCTCTGCCTCCCGTCCATCACTGCATCTCGTGTTCCTGCGATTTCTACACCCTCACAGTGATATATTTTAGTATAAATGCATGTCAATCACTGGCTGGAGGGTGCGGAGGGTTGAGGGAGCTCACTTATCATGCATATCTACAGTATATTCTTTTCACTCCATTCCTGCAACAAACCTCACATACAAAGCTGCACAACAGTTAAATATGATTAGTCAGTGTTCTCATTGATACCCAGGTGTGTTACAAATAGTAAATGTTTCATTTAGTTCCCAAAAGAGAATATCGTGTCGGTTACCAGGACCATGAACCAGCGGCTATGTCAGGAGTCAATTACTTCTGGATTGCAGCCTTGTGAACCTCCTCAAACCTGCTGGCATATCCAGCACTTCTTCTGATTAATAGGCATGGTGCAATGTCATGATTATGGCAAGTAGGAGTAGTTTTGCAGGGCTCCAGTCTGACTGGCACAGAATACTGACATAACCAATGAAACAGGGTCTTGCAAATTATTTTGTTCTTTTCTGTAATACATTCTTGATCAGCAGGAAGCATCTGCATTAAAGGGAAGGTACCGCGTTTGTAGATCATTAATAAATCACTTTAATGTAGCATAACATGCTGCTATAACCAAGTTTTAAATGCATGTGAAACAGATTTCGTGTGTTATATGAGTTTAAAGAAGGCACTGGGGGCTGACATCTTGGTTTCACAGCAGTTTGTGACACTATCAGTGTCATTTTACGGCACCCCATGGACATAGGAGATAATAGACCGGCGCTGACCCTATCTATAACATTGCAGCAAAATTAGCAGTGAGCTGGGCACGCCTCTGTGGGCTGCACAATTCACTGTTGTAGGTGTGACTGGCCTCCATTTTATTATAGCCCAGTGCTATCTGCCGAGCTCCACTTACTCTATCACAGGAGAGAAGCACGTCCTGAGCAGACATCCCCTGCTCTCACATGCTGCCCTCCCTTTGTGCTTCTCCTGCTCTGTCTCCGCCTCCTCACACACAGTCCCGGAGATCTCTGGTAAGCTGCATTCACAGCCTGCAGAGAGGGAGCTGACACCTGGAGAGAGAGCAGGAAAGCTGACAGGACAGGGATTAAGGTGGGGGAAGGGGGGATGGCAAGAGTGTTAGTCACAAAACAGGAGAGACATAGCATGCACACAATATAGCATAGCATGCACAATATGTGTCTCACTCATCATTCTACATGTCACTCTCCCATCAGTCTTTCTCAGCCATACCAATGTATCTCTTCCCTCCATTTACAATGCCTGGCCATTCACTGCAGACCTGGATCTCCTTATCTTACTGAGGGATGAGTCACAGACAGCTCTGCTCAGATAATGCTGCTCCATACATAAACACCACATGTCTTCACTTTTCCTCCAGTCCACCATGCTGCTGAGCCCACTGTGTTCTGCTCCTCTGTAAACAAGCTGTGCTTCTGATGCAGTAACTGCTGGTGATAGTCACACACAAAATGGCGCTGCCCTGTGATGCTGCTCTTCATTCTGCCCCAGGGATATTAGACCACCCAAAAGGGGAGGGAAATGCTGATGTCAGCAGTTACTGCCCCAATTTTCCAGCTAACAGTAAAGCTGGTAAGTCTTACTATAGCTGCTTGAGGTCTAAAACGGAAAATGCTCCCCCTAGTGGTCAATATATATATTTGTAAGAAAATATATAATATTTTTCATATAGAAATGTTTGAAAACAGTGAAAACATTGCATTAATACATTTTATTTACTATTTTAAGCTTAATTTCACAAAAAAACAAACTACAAAAAAACTGGTGGCACCTTCCCTTTAAATCTGGTTGCAGGTAAAGCAACAAATGGATTTCTGCTGGATGCAGATGCCTAAAAATACAAAGGTAACTGTCTGTTGCTGGAGACCTTCTGTAAATTTTCTGTAGAAAAAATATGCAACAAAAACTTCCAAAGCAACATCAAAACCTGAATGTGTTACATGTACATTGTGGTGTGAATTTTGTACCTGGTTTGCTGTGAATATCACCCAAAATATTGTAAAGGTTGAAATCCACTGTGAAATAATTGACAAGCTGTGGATTTTAAAATGTGTACCTTAGATCAATTTATGCATGAAAAAGTGTGCAACTCTGGTGTGTGAGCTGCTGGAGCTCAGAAAATGGAAGAATTCTGCTAACAAACTACATTCTTATGGTCTATTTAAGGCTGCTTTCACGCATCAAGTTTTTGCCGTCAGCCTCAATCCGTCAAATTTTGCAAAAAACGGATCAGTCGCAGATTGTGAAAAACTGATGCGACTGATCAGTTTTTTTTGCCGGATCCGACTATTCAGATCCTCCTGCTATTTTGGATCCTGGGAAGGAGAGAGATAGCGAGAGAGAGAGAGAGAGAGACTCTCACATAACTATCTCTGTTCCACTGTCCCTTGGCAAAACTTAACCTTTCACCTAGTAATGTACCAGAGTGAAAAGGAAGACAGCAACATCTTGTGATCTTGGTTAGTACTGAAGGAAATTAACACTTGTTACCACAAGAAAAACACATTTCACATAACAATAACCATTAGAAACATGCCTCGACATCTTCTTGGGGGTACAGGACTCATTGTCCACTCTCTTGCACATAGCTTTTAATTGGGTGGTCCACATATTACTCTGCAATCACAAACTAAATCCTTGTAGTATAGCTAGCATCTGTATAAGATTATGAAGCTGTGGAAGTGGAAAGCGAGCTGGCAGACCTAGCCAAACTCAGGATAGAGAAGGCAGAGAGGGTTTATTACCATCTCAGGGTACTGTCACACTATACGATTTACCAACGATCACGACCAGCGATACGACCTGGCCGTGATCGTTGGTAAGTCGTTGTGTGATCGCTGGGGAGCTGTCACACAGACAGCTCTCCAGCGACCAACGATGCCGAAGGCCCCGGGTAACAAGGGTAAACATCGGGTTACTAAGCGCAGGGCCGCGCTTAGTAACCCGATGTTTACCGTGGTTACCAGCGTAAAAGTAAAAAAAAACAAACAGTACATACTTACATTCCGGTGTCTGTCCCCCGGCGTTCTGCTTCTCTCCACTGTGTCTGCGCCAGCCGGAAAGCACAGCGGTGACGTCACCGCGTCACCGCTGTGCTCGCTTTCCGGCCGGCAGGCGCTCACACAGTGCAGAGAAGCTGAGACGCCGGGGGACAGACACCGGAATGTAAGTATGTACTGTTTGGTTTTTTTTAACTTTTACGCTGGTAACCACGGTAAACATCGGGTTACTAAGCGCGGCCCTGCGCTTAGTAACCCGATGTTTACCCTGGTTACAAGCGAACGCATCGCTGGATCGCTGTCACACACAACGATCCAGCGATGACAGCGGGAGATCCAGCGACGAAAGAAAGTTCCAAACGATCTGCTACGACGTACGATTCTCAGCAGGGTCCCTGATCGCTGCTGCGTGTCAGACACAGCGATATCGTATGGATATCGCTGGAACGTCACGGATCGTACCGTCGTAGCGACAAAAGTGCCACTGTGTGACAGTACCCTCAGTCCTCATGATCATTGTATACACAGCGCTAAAGAGGCATTGTGTATGCATCTTAAGACACACAGACTGCGATTCCTCTTGTGGACTCAGCGATCATGTTATCACAGGGTGCTGGGAAGGAGGGCAGTCCCAAGTCAGCACTGCCCTGTAACTAATATGCATGCCCAGTTGCAGGAAAAATTAAAAGTGAGAACATAGTTATTTAAATGTTGCAATGCTTCCTAAAGATTTTTTATGATCTTATGTATGTAAGTGTGAAATAAATGAAAAAAAAATTAATAATGCAGGAATTATGTTTTTTTATTAAATTAGAAAAAGAAGGCCACAACTAGACTAACTCACTTTATGCAACCCCACTATGTTGGAAAAAAGTGTACAATATGTAACTATAATTGTTACAGAAAGGGAAACACAAAAATTGAAAATGCATTTTAGTGACTTTTGTGTGTGGTCATATATAAAATTTAAAAAAATGTGGAAAGTATTCATTTTTTTCTTGATATTTTCTCCGATATTGGCAACCCCCCCGAAAAAAAGCAACATGATTTAAATATTCAAAAGATAAATTATTTTGCAGCTCTTATAACCACATACATGAAAAAAAAAGTGTGCCTGGTCATGAATAGTGAAAAATATCCTGGTCTTTAACTTATTTGAGATATGTGGTAATTTTTGATAACTTGTATTTATTATTCTTGCACATAAAGCACTAGCATGTTCCACAGCATTTTATAATGTCCTCAATGTCCCCACTGGATCTCATAATGCATTTTTCCTTCTATTCCTGTAGAAAACTATGCTACAATTATACATGTGTCTTAACTTTTCCACTTGACTCTAGATATTCTGACTTGAATGGCACAAGATTACAAGTTTTGAAAACAACATTTTCAATATGCTATTTGCTGTTAGCCATGGATGGTTATATGTGCTTATATGTTGCCACCCAGTGGTTCTTTCTGATGGGGTTTGCAGCCTGTCGAAGGATAAGCTAATAATGATAATGTGCTGAACTTGTATAGTGAGACATTGGAGACCTTAAAGGTAAAGATGGAAACATCTATTGTTAAGGATTCTTCACTGGAAACACCACGTACAGAGACCATGGGTATTCTGCGATACCTGATGTTCTGCAGGAAATGGGCAATTATCATAATACCTGTATCCCTTTATCACTTCTGTTTATCCTTATTTATTTTGACAAGTTTGTTACCCAACTTCATAGTAAGTGTATTAGAGAACCACAAAATGAAGCAATGAAATCTCCTGTTAGGCACAACCTTGCTTTGTGGGTCCCTCATTAACTGATTGCGAAAGGTATGGCAATTTAATCAATTGTATGCAATTTGAT
The DNA here is from genome assembly GCF_051348905.1 of Ranitomeya variabilis. Taxonomy (NCBI): domain Eukaryota; kingdom Metazoa; phylum Chordata; class Amphibia; order Anura; family Dendrobatidae; genus Ranitomeya; species Ranitomeya variabilis. The sequence continues at coordinate 226,363,506 of NC_135234.1, forward strand.
TGGAGTTGAATTTGATGCTGTTGGGTCCCTAGACAAGTTGAACACAGGGAAATTAAGTATTGGAAAAACAAAAAAATCCCTATAATTGTTTAAAATGAGATATGCCAGAGCCTAATGAAAAAGTACTAATGCTCAAAGCAATCTGAGCTCTACAAATGGCTATTTTTACTAAACATAGTAATTTGAGAAATATCGATTTCAATTGCATTATATGTTGTATTAGCGATCGTCCTCCCAGGGAAGAGGAAAGTCTCATTAAACAGTTAATATAAAACCCATATTTTTCACAGATGCTCAGGAGCTAAAATCTATATCTGGATGAATTATTTCTAAAACATATACTTATATGATTTCTTGACAAATGAGATGTCAAGATGAGCTAAAATATGAATGATGGTTCTGCAACAGATATATAAATCATCTCAATGGCTCTTCAATTGAACAAGAACAGAATGTTTTATGAAGATGAAGAAGTATCAAACTGCCTTTCAAGAAAGTGGAAAATTACAAAGATATTTTTTCACATTGCAATAAGAGGAATATGTTTACAGATACAAAACAGTATTAGAATTTCCATCGGGGCATTTATCACATTAGCATAGATTTTTGCTACGCTTCATGACATGACATATGGTATGCAGTAATGCAGAAAGTGAAAATAATTATATTCCATCAAAGCCTAAAGAACATTACACTCCAATCACAAGCAGATGCAATTTATAAATGCTGCATGCTATCATGTGTTGTATCTTTGTCATTCTGAATGTCTGATTTACATATATAGATTCAAAATTGAAGTTGGGGTTTTAACCTGTCTAAAAATATATTGGAAAAAATCCTAGGACCTCTATCCCAAGAATGGAAATCACTCATGTGCCAGTGAGAATGGGAAGGTGGCTCTCTGTATTCATTTGTATTGAAGCTCTGAAAATTGCCAAATTAGTTATCAGAACTTTTTGGGCATAGTTACGGATATTCCATAAATGTAACACATGGAAATAACCCTTAAAATTTTATCCCAACCTAATATAATCTCACCTGAAAACAATGTGCAGTTATACAGCATGCAAATGGAGATCAGTGTGTAGTCTGACCACAGCTGTGACCATGTGGGCTTTCCCACAATTATGAGACCACGTGGGCAATATCCCGAAGAGGTCTTCACAAGGGAACTTCACACCGGTCCTCTCTCAAAACTAATAGGTAGGGTGGCATAATATACAGTAGCTGACATTGGACATTGTTTCAGGTGCACTAGCAGCTTGACACAACATTAATTTGGTTGTGGAACCAGTAGTATGACCAGTTCTCCAAAGTGTCCTAGGAGCCATTTTTTAACATTCCACTTGTTGGTGGTGCTATGGCGAGCAGACTGCATAGCTTAAATGTGCCATCATGCTATACATGGTCTCTAAACTCATCTTCCATCCAGCAAATCAGGGAAGTCATTGGTCAGCAATTACAAAGGGAGCTACCAGCAGAGAATCTTTATGATTTGCATGGGCAAATGTATTCACCATGGCAGAACATTCCTCAGACTGTCATTAGTAATCTTATAGCTATAGACAGCATGCCAAGGTGTTTAATTAAGTGTTGTTGTGTGCATGGTGCTTCTTAGTGATAAGCCCCCGTCACACTAAGCGAGGTCGCTAGCGAGATCGCTGCTGAGTCACAAGTTTTGTGACGCAACAGCGACCTCAGTAGCGATCTCGCTATGTTTGACACGTAGCAGCGACCAGGCCCCTGCTGTGAGATCGCTGGTCGTGTCAGAATGGCCTGGACCTTTTTTTGATCATTGAGGTCCCACTGGGTAGCACACATCGCTGTGTTTGACACCTTACCAACGACCTCGTTGACTACAACGTCACACAGGACGTCCCTCATCGAGGTCTGAATCGTCATTATAGCTGCCATGTGACAGGGTCACAACGACCAACGACATCGTTGTACAGGTCGCTACAGGTCGCCGCATCGCTGCTGCGTCGTTGGGAAGATTTCACTGTTTGACATCTCACCAGCGACCACATAGCGACGCAGCAACGATCCCTGACAGGTCGTATCGTTGTCGGGATCGCTTTAGCGTCGCTAAGTGTGACGGGGCATATACTGAATACATTTGAATAATTTGGCAATGTTTGCTTAAACCTTCTCAAAAGGGGTTTAGGTTTTAACATTTTTTCTGTCCATAGGTTTGTGCTAAGGAGAAAAAAAGAAAATCAGCATTAAAGAGGTTTCCCCAAGAACAAAAGTTAATTTTCATCAATAGATCTTGGAATAATAATAAGTTCCACAATTTGATATATTTAAATAAAATGTTCCTGTGCTGAAATAATATTATAAATGTTCCCCTACTGTGTACTGTGTAATGGTTGTGTCTGACTGTGCAGGAACATGGTCTGATCATTACTCTGGTTCCACTGGATTTGTGGAGGGTGAAGTGCAAGCCTATAGACACCAAAAATATATAATGGAACCCCACTTTAAATAAAGTCACTTAAAGCATGTATTTACTACAGCTGAGCAAATGTATTTATCCTAGTGGAATTGAACTTTACTTAAATTTTACAAAAATCTGTTTTCTTTAGCTGTGGTAGACATTTTGATAAGGCCAGGCAAAAGGTTAAAGATAAGATCTCCCTGAGAATCTGCCTCTAGATTTTATTTTAATTGAAAGGGGACATTACCAGTGTGATACATGCAGATAAAGAGAGCAGACTGTCGTTATAAGTCTCACACTTGTAACGCCCCTTTCCATTCAAAATATACTCTGGAGGCAGATTGTCAGGAAGATCGTAAAGGGAACCTGTCAGCAGTTTTGGCCGATATGGCCACTGCCTTTCATGGCTTATCTACAGCATTCTATAATGCTGTAGATAAGCCCCCGGTACAACCTGAAAGATAAGAAAAATAAGTTTTACTTTAATCACATGGGGGATGGGTGTTGCAGTGCTGCAGTGTGCAGGCACCAGGAAAGGTCAGAGAGGCCCAGCGCCTGTGCACTGCAGTACTGGGCAGATAAGTACACCTGCAAAGAAGCAACAGGAGGGTGGCATTGCAAGAATATGGGAGGAGTCAGACCCGGACCTGCGACAGCGACACCCATTGGACCAGACCGCCCCTGGGTGAGTATAGTAAAACTTATTTTTCTTATCTTTCAGGTCATACGGGGCTTATCTACAGCTTATCTATGGTTTTATTTTATATATACATATCCAATATATAATTGTCTAAGGGTCACTTCCGTCTTTCTGTCCTTCTGTCTGTCTGTCTGTAACGGAAATCCCAAGTCGCTGATTGGTCGTGACAAAACAACCACGACCAATCAGCAACGGGAACAGTCCGGCGGCAAAATGGCTGCTTCTTCCCCCCCCGCAGTCAGTGCCCACTCCATACTGCCCGCAGTCATCGCTCACACAGGGTTAATGGCAGCGTTAGCAGACAGCGTTATGTCGTGGTGTAACGCACTCCGTTAACGCTGCTATTAACCCTGTGTGACCAACTTTTTACTATTGATGCTGCCTATGCAGCATCAATAGTAAAAAGATCTAATGTTAAAAAAAATTTAAAAATAGTTGTATACTCACCGTTCGTCCGCCCCCTGATCAGGAGCAGGCCTTTCCCGCTCCTCGCGACACTCTGGTGACCGCTCCATGCATTGCGGTCTTGCGAGATGATGATGTAGCAGTCTCACGAGACCGCTACGTCATCATCTCGCATGACCACAATGCACTCTTGGGACCAGAGCGCGCAAAGAGCATCGGTAACCACTTCGCCTGCATCTGGGGGCCAACGGAAGGTGAGTATATAACTATTTTTTATTTTAATTCTTTTTTTAACAGGAATATAATGCCCACATTGCTATATACTATGTGAGCTGTGCAATATATTATGTGGCAAATAGATAATGGCTGCACTCAAGTTTATTGTGCTAAAGCAAGGAAATGTGCAATACATGAAATGTGAACAGCATAATGGCTTGTGAAATTTATGAAAAAACACATGAGATTTTTAGCACAAGATTTGGCCAAAAGTTGTGAGCCCATTCACCAAACGTCAAGGTAATCTCAGATCGAATGGGTAACTAACCTGTCTGCCTAGTGTGAACACTTACCTATGGCTAATAACATGGTAAAGCCTGCATTTATAGAGGAGGTTAGAACCAACTGTGTTTGGATGTAATTAAAATCACAGCATGGTGAAGGGCGGGGCGTTCAAGTCAGAAAAAGCAATACATAGTAAATATAGAAAAACTGACTGAACAGCCATCTAGTCTGAACTGGTGCATAACCAAAAAGTCTTACATAGCAAATAGATAATGGCTGCACTCAAGTTTATTGTGCTAAAGCAAGGAAATGTGCAATACATGAAATGTGAACAGCATAATGGCTTGTGAAATTTATGAAAAAACACATGAGATTTTTAGCACAAGATTTGGCCAAAAGTTGTGAGCCCATTCACCAAACGTCAAGGTAATCTCAGATCGAATGGGTAACTAACCTGTCTGCCTAGTGTGAACACTTACCTATGGCTAATAACATGGTAAAGCCTGCATTTATAGAGGAGGTTAGAACCAACTGTGTTTGGATGTAATTAAAATCACAGCATGGTGAAGGGCGGGGCGTTCAAGTCAGAAAAAGCAATACATAGTAAATATAGAAAAACTGACTGAACAGCCATCTAGTCTGAACTGGTGCATAACCAAAAAGTCTTACATAGCAAATAGATAATGGCTGCACTCAAGTTTATTGTGCTAAAGCAAGGAAATGTGCAATACATGAAATGTGAACAGCATAATGGCTTGTGAAATTTATGAAAAAACACATGAGATTTTTAGCACAAGATTTGGCCAAAAGTTGTGAGCCCATTCACCAAACGTCAAGGTAATCTCAGATCGAATGGGTAACTAACCTGTCTGCCTAGTGTGAACACTTACCTATGGCTAATAACATGGTAAAGCCTGCATTTATAGAGGAGGTTAGAACCAACTGTGTTTGGATGTAATTAAAATCACAGCATGGTGAAGGGCGGGGCGTTCAAGTCAGAAAAAGCAATACATAGTAAATATAGAAAAACTGACTGAACAGCCATCTAGTCTGAACTGGTGCATAACCAAAAAGTCTTACATAGCAAATAGATAATGGCTGCACTTAAGTTTATTGTGCTAAAGCAAGGAAATGTGCAATACATGAAATGTGAACAGCATAATGGCTTGTGAAATTTATGAAAAAACACATGAGATTTTTAGCACAAGATTTGGCCAAAAGTTGTGAGCCCATTCACCAAACGTCAAGGTAATCTCAGATCGAATGGGTAACTAACCTGTCTGCCTAGTGTGAACACTTACCTATGGCTAATAACATGGTAAAGCCTGCATTTATAGAGGAGGTTAGAACCAACTGTGTTTGGATGTAATTAAAATCACAGCATGGTGAAGGGCGGGGCGTTCAAGTCAGAAAAAGCAATACATAGTAAATATAGAAAAACTGACTGAACAGCCATCTAGTCTGAACTGGTGCATAACCAAAAAGTCTTACATAGCAAATAGATAATGGCTGCACTCAAGTTTATTGTGCTAAAGCAAGGAAATGTGCAATACATGAAATGTGAACAGCATAATGGCTTGTGAAATTTATGAAAAAACACATGAGATTTTTAGCACAAGATTTGGCCAAAAGTTGTGAGCCCATTCACCAAACGTCAAGGTAATCTCAGATCGAATGGGTAACTAACATGTCTGCCTAGTGTGAACACTTACCTATGGCTAATAACATGGTAAAGCCTGCATTTATAGAGGAGGTTAGAACCAACTGTGTTTGGATGTAATTAAAATCACAGCATGGTGAAGGGCGGGGCGTTCAAGTCAGAAAAAGCAATACATAGTAAATATAGAAAAACTGACTGAACAGCCATCTAGTCTGAACTGGTGCATAACCAAAAAGTCTTACATAGCAAATAGATAATGGCTGCACTCAAGTTTATTGTGCTAAAGCAAGGAAATGTGCAATACATGAAATGTGAACAGCATAATGGCTTGTGAAATTTATGAAAAAACACATGAGATTTTTAGCACAAGATTTGGCCAAAAGTTGTGAGCCCATTCACCAAACATCAAGGTAATCTCAGATCGAATGGGTAACTAACCTGTCTGCCTAGTGTGAACACTTACCTATGGCTAATAACATGGTAAAGCCTGCATTTATAGAGGAGGTTAGAACCAACTGTGTTTGGATGTAATTAAAATCACAGCATGGTGAAGGGCGGGGCGTTCAAGTCAGAAAAAGCAATACATAGTAAATATAGAAAAACTGACTGAACAGCCATCTAGTCTGAACTGGTGCATAACCAAAAAGTCTTACATAGCAAATAGATAATGGCTGCACTCAAGTTTATTGTGCTAAAGCAAGGAAATGTGCAATACATGAAATGTGAACAGCATAATGGCTTGTGAAATTTATGAAAAAACACATGAGATTTTTAGCACAAGATTTGGCCAAAAGTTGTGAGCCCATTCACCAAACGTCAAGGTAATCTCAGATCGAATGGGTAACTAACCTGTCTGCCTAGTGTGAACACTTACCTATGGCTAATAACATGGTAAAGCCTGCATTTATAGAGGAGGTTAGAACCAACTGTGTTTGGATGTAATTAAAATCACAGCATGGTGAAGGGCGGGGCGTTCAAGTCAGAAAAAGCAATACATAGTAAATATAGAAAAACTGACTGAACAGCCATCTAGTCTGAACTGGTGCATAACCAAAAAGTCTTACATAGCAAATAGATAATGGCTGCACTCAAGTTTATTGTGCTAAAGCAAGGAAATGTGCAATACATGAAATGTGAACAGCATAATGGCTTGTGAAATTTATGAAAAAACACATGAGATTTTTAGCACAAGATTTGGCCAAAAGTTGTGAGCCCATTCACCAAACGTCAAGGTAATCTCAGATCGAATGGGTAACTAACCTGTCTGCCTAGTGTGAACACTTACCTATGGCTAATAACATGGTAAAGCCTGCATTTATAGAGGAGGTTAGAACCAACTGTGTTTGGATGTAATTAAAATCACAGCATGGTGAAGGGCGGGGCGTTCAAGTCAGAAAAAGCAATACATAGTAAATATAGAAAAACTGACTGAACAGCCATCTAGTCTGAACTGGTGCATAACCAAAAAGTCTTACATAGCAAATAGATAATGGCTGCACTCAAGTTTATTGTGCTAAAGCAAGGAAATGTGCAATACATGAAATGTGAACAGCATAATGGCTTGTGAAATTTATGAAAAAACACATGAGATTTTTAGCACAAGATTTGGCCAAAAGTTGTGAGCCCATTCACCAAACGTCAAGGTAATCTCAGATCGAATGGGTAACTAACCTGTCTGCCTAGTGTGAACAATTACCTATGGCTAATAACATGGTAAAGCCTGCATTTATAGAGGAGGTTAGAACCAACTGTGTTTGGATGTAATTAAAATCACAGCATGGTGAAGGGCGGGGCGTTCAAGTCAGAAAAAGCAATACATAGTAAATATAGAAAAACTGACTGAACAGCCATCTAGTCTGAACTGGTGCATAACCAAAAAGTCTTACATAGCAAATAGATAATGGCTGCACTCAAGTTTATTGTGCTAAAGCAAGGAAATGTGCAATACATGAAATGTGAACAGCATAATGGCTTGTGAAATTTATGAAAAAACACATGAGATTTTTAGCACAAGATTTGGCCAAAAGTTGTGAGCCCATTCACCAAACGTCAAGGTAATCTCAGATCGAATGGGTAACTAACCTGTCTGCCTAGTGTGAACACTTACCTATGGCTAATAACATGGTAAAGCCTGCATTTATAGAGGAGGTTAGAACCAACTGTGTTTGGATGTAATTAAAATCACAGCATGGTGAAGGGCGGGGCGTTCAAGTCAGAAAAAGCAATACATAGTAAATATAGAAAAACTGACTGAACAGCCATCTAGTCTGAACTGGTGCATAACCAAAAAGTCTTACATAGCAAATAGATAATGGCTGCACTCAAGTTTATTGTGCTAAAGCAAGGAAATGTGCAATACATGAAATGTGAACAGCATAATGGCTTGTGAAATTTATGAAAAAACACATGAGATTTTTAGCACAAGATTTGGCCAAAAGTTGTGAGCCCATTCACCAAACGTCAAGGTAATCTCAGATCGAATGGGTAACTAACCTGTCTGCCTAGTGTGAACACTTACCTATGGCTAATAACATGGTAAAGCCTGCATTTATAGAGGAGGTTAGAACCAACTGTGTTTGGATGTAATTAAAATCACAGCATGGTGAAGGGCGGGGCGTTCAAGTCAGAAAAAGCAATACATAGTAAATATAGAAAAACTGACTGAACAGCCATCTAGTCTGAACTGGTGCATAACCAAAAAGTCTTACATAGCAAATAGATAATGGCTGCACTCAAGTTTATTGTGCTAAAGCAAGGAAATGTGCAATACATGAAATGTGAACAGCATAATGGCTTGTGAAATTTATGAAAAAACACATGAGATTTTTAGCACAAGATTTGGCCAAAAGTTGTGAGCCCATTCACCAAACGTCAAGGTAATCTCAGATCGAATGGGTAACTAACCTGTCTGCCTAGTGTGAACACTTACCTATGGCTAATAACATGGTAAAGCCTGCATTTATAGAGGAGGTTAGAACCAACTGTGTTTGGATGTAATTAAAATCACAGCATGGTGAAGGGCGGGGCGTTCAAGTCAGAAAAAGCAATACATAGTAAATATAGAAAAACTGACTGAACAGCCATCTAGTCTGAACTGGTGCATAACCAAAAAGTCTTACATAGCAAATAGATAATGGCTGCACTCACGTTTATTGTGCTAAAGCAAGGAAATGTGCAATACATGAAATGTGAACAGCATAATGGCTTGTGAAATTTATGAAAAAACACATGAGATTTTTAGCACAAGATTTGGCCAAAAGTTGTGAGCCCATTCACCAAACGTCAAGGTAATCTCAGATCGAATGGGTAACTAACCTGTCTGCCTAGTGTGAACACTTACCTATGGCTAATAACATGGTAAAGCCTGCATTTATAGAGAAGGTTAGAACCAACTGTGTTTGGATGTAATTAAAATCACAGCATGGTGAAGGGCGGGGCATTCAAGTCAGAAAAAGCAATACGTAGTAAATATAGAAAAACTGACTGAACAGCCATCATAATATATTATGTGGGCTGTGCAATATACTACGTGGGCTGTGCAATGTACTACGTGGGCTGTGCAATGTACTACGTGGGCTGTGCAATGTACTACGTGGGCTGTGCTATATACTACGTGGCTGTGCAATATACTATGTGGCTGTGCTATACACTACGTGGGCTGTGCTATATACTACGTGGGCTTTGCTATACACTACGTGGGCTGGTATATACTATGTGGACTGTGTTATACACTACATGGGCTGTGTTATACACTCAGTGGGCTGTGTTATACACTACGTGGGCTGTGTTATACACTACATGAGCTGTGTTATATACTGCGTGTGTGGGCTGTTATATACTATGTGAGCTGTGTTATATGCTACTTGGGCTGTTATAAACTAAGTTGCTGTGTTATATGCTATGTGGGCTGTTATACACTCCGTGGGCTGTGCTATATACTACGTGGCTGTGCTATATACTCCATGGGCTGTGTTACATACTACATGGCTGTGATATACTATGTGGACTGTGTTATACACTACGTGGGCTGAGTTATACACTACGTGGGCTGTGTTATACACTACATGGGCTGTGTTATACACTATGTGGGCTGTGTTATACACTACGTGGGCTGTGTTATACACTACATGAGCGGTGTTATATTCTGCATGCATGGGCTGTTATATACTATGTGAGCTGTGTTATATGCTACTTGGGCTGTTATAAACTAAGTGGCTGTGTTATATGCTATGTGGGCTGTTATACACTCCGTGGGCTGTGCTATATACTATGTGGCTGTGCTATGTACTCCGTGGGCTGTGCTATATACTACATGGCTGTGCTATATACTATATGGCTGTGCAATATACCATGTGGCTGTGCTATATACTACATGGCTGTGCTATGTACTACGTGGCTGTGCTATATAGTATGTGGGCTGTTATATACTACGTGGCTGTGCTATATACTACGTGGCCGGCTGCGAACAATCAGCGACAGGCGCAGTCCAGCCGCAAAGTGGCGCGGGATTTGAACCACACTTCGCTAATTGGTCACGGCCGGCCGAACCCTGTGCATAAATTGCATTATTCTAAAATCTTCATAAATAAACTACACACATATTCTAGAATACCCGATGCATTAGAATCGGGCTACCATCTAGTACATACATATATACAGTATATATATATACTGTATATATATATATATATATATATATATATATATATATATATATACACACGTGGTCAGAATTGTTGGTACCACTCTTTTAATGACAGTAAAACCCACAGCTTTTACATAAATAACTTGAATCTAACGAAAGTACCATATTTTTGTATTATAAGATGCTCAGAATTATAAGACGCACCCCAAATTTTGAGGAGAAAAATAAGAAAACTTTTTTTAATAAAATGTTGGTGCTTCTTATATTCCATGAGTCATATTGCTTACCAGGGCTGGTGGCTGTGGTGAAGCGGGGTTACTGCTGGAGTAGGCAGGAGTGGGGTGATGCTGCAGGATGCAGGCTGGGATGAGGGGGTGTTCCGATGTGCGGCGCACTGCTGTGGGGATCTTCGGTGCCATTGCGGGAGTCTTCCATGCTGAAGCAGTGGTCAAAATTGTTGATACCCCTCATTTAATGACAGAAAAACCCACAATGGTCGCAGAAATAACTTGAATCTGCCAAAAGTAATAATAAATAAAAGATCCATGAAAATGAACAAATTAAAGTCAGACTTTGCTTTTCAACCATGCTTCCACAGAATTTGAAAAAAAATAAAACACATGAAATAGGCCTGGACAGAAATGATGGTACCCTTAACTTAATATTTTGTTGCACAACCTTTTGAGGCAATCACTGCAATCAACCAATTCTTGTAACTGTCAATGAGACATCTGCACCTCTCAACAGGTATTTTGGCCCACTCCTCAAGAGCAAACTGCTCTAGAGATGCAGTGGGGAGATAGGAGAAAGTTCCACAAAGTCAACTGTCACTGCAGCCCTCCACCAATCGGGTCTTTATGACAGAGTGGCCCAACAGTAGCCTCTCCTCTGTGCAGGACATTTGAAAGTCCACATAGATTTTGCCAAAAAACACATAAAGGACTCCCAGACTATGAGAAATAAGATTCTCTGGTCTGATGAGACAAAGATAGACCTTTTTGGTGATAATTGGTGTGGTATGTGTGGAGAAAACCAGGTACTGCTTGCTCATCCCATGCCCAACAGTGAAACATGGTGGTGGCAGCATCAGGCTAATGGGGGCGTTTTTCAGCTGCAGGGAAAGGAAGACTAGCTGTCATTGAAGGAAACATGAATGCGGCCAAGTACAGAGATATCCTAGATAAAAACCTCTTCCAGAGTGCTCTGGACCTCAGACTTGGCTAAAGGTTCACCTTCCAACAAGACAATGACCCTAAGCACACAGCTAAAATAATAAAGGACTGGCTTCAGAACAACTATGTGACCATTCTTGACTGTCCCAGCCAGAGTACTGACCTAAACCCAATTGAGCATTTCTGGAGAGACCTGAAAATAGCTTTCCCCCAATGTTCGCCATCCAGCCTGAAGGAACTGGAAAGGATCTGCAAGGAGGAATGGCAGGGGATCCCTAAATCAATGTGTGAAAAACTTGTTGCATCATTCCCAAGAAGACTCATGGCTGTACTAGCTCAAAAGGGTGCTTCTGCTCAATACTGAGCAAAGGGTCTGAATACTTATGACATGTGTTATTTAAATTTTTCTTTTTTAATAAATTTGCAAATATTTGTACATTGACTTCTGCTCAACACAACCCCAATTATAAGGCAAAAAATCCCACTTATTAAACCTGACAGGCTACACCTGTGAAGTGAAAACCATTTCTGGTGACTACCTCTTGAAGCTCATAAAGAGAATGCCAAGAGTATGCAAAGCAGTCATCAAACCAAAAGGTGGCTACTTTAAAGGACCTAGAATATAAGACATATTTTCAGTTGTTTCACACTTTTTTTGTTAAGTATATAATTCCACATGTGTTAATTCATAGTTTTGATGCCTTAAGTGTAGTGTTGAGCATTCCGATACTGCAAGTATCGGGTATCGGCCGATACTTGCTGTATCGGAATTTCCGATACCGAGATCCGATATTTTTGTGATATCGGGTATCGGGTATCGCAACAACATTAATGTAATAATGTGTAAAAAAGAGAATTAAAATAAAAAATATCGCTATACTCACCTGTCCGACGCAGCCGGGACCTCAGCGAGGGAACCGGCAGCGTTGTTTGTTTAAATTTCGCGCTTTTACTTGGTTACGTGAAGTCCCGGCTTGTGATTGGTCAGGGCGGCCATGTTGCCGGGACGCGGACCAATCACAGCAAGCCGTGACGAAATTACGTCACGGCTTGCTGTGATTGGTCCGCGTCCCGGCAACATGGCCGCCATTAACCAATCACAAGCCGGGACGTCACGGGAGGCTGGACATGCGCGTATTTTGAAAAGCGCGCGTGTCCAGCCTCCAGTGACGTCCCGGCAACATGGCCGCCATTAACCAATCACAAGCCGGGACGTCACGGGAGGCTGGACATGCGCGTATTTTGAAAAGCGCGCGTGTCCAGCCTCCAGTGACGTCCCGGCAACATGGCCGCCATTAACCAATCACAAGCCGGGACGTCACGGGAGGCTGGACATGCGCGTATTTTGAAAAGCGCGCGTGTCCAGCCTCCCGTGACGTCACGGCTTGTGATTGGTTAATGGCGGCCATGTTGCCGGGACGCGGACCAATCACAGCAAGCCGTGACGTAATTTCGTCACGGCTTGCTGTGATTGGTCCGCGTCCCGGCAACATGGCGCCGTGACCAATCATAAGCCGGGACGTCACTGGAGGCTGGACACGCGCGCTTTTCAAAATACGCGCATGTCCAGCCTCCCGTGACGTCACGGCTTGTGATTGGTTAATGGCGGCCATGTTGCCGGGACTCGGACCAATCACAGCAAGCCGTGACGTAATTTCGTCACGGCTTGCTGTGATTGGTCCGCGTCCCGGCAACATGGCCGCCCTGACCAATCACAAGCCGGGACCTCACGTAACCAAGTAAAAGTGCGAATTTTAAACAAACAACGCTGCCGGTTCCCTCGCTGAGGTCCCGGCTGCGTCGGAGAGGTGAGTATAGCGATATTTTTTATTTTAATTCTTTCTTTTACACATTAATATGGTTCCCAGGGCCTGAAGGAGAGTTTCCTCTCCTTCAGACCCTGGGAACCATCAGGAATACCGTCTGATACCTGAGTCCCATTGACTTGTATTGGTATCGGGTATCGGTATCGGATTGGATCCGATACTTTGCCGGTATCGGCCGATACTTTCCGATACCGATACTTTCAAGTATCGGACGGTATCGCTCAACACTACTTAAGTGTGAATTTACAATTTTCATAGTCAGAAAAATCTTTAAATGAGGTGTGTCCAAACGTTTGGTCTGTACTGTATATATAGATAGAGAGATAGATACAGATGTTTCTTACAAAATTAGAATATCATCAAAAGGTTAATTTATTTCAGTTCTTCAATACACAAAGTGAAGCTCATAGAGCAGTATGGTGGCTCAGTGGATAGCATGTTTGTATGTTCTCCCCGTGTTTGCGTGGGGTTCCTCCTTGTACTCCGGTTTCCTCCCACACACCAAAGACGTACTGATAGGGAATTTACATTGTGAGCCCCATCGGGGACAGTGATGATAATTTGTGGAAACTGTAAAGCGCTGCGGAATATGTTAGCGCTATATAAAAATAAAGATTATTATTATTAAGATTATTATATATTATATAGAATCATTACAGAGTGATCTATTTCAAGTGTTTATTTCTGTTAATGTTGATGATTATGGCTTACAGCCAGTGAAAACCCAAAAGATATGATCTCATTAAATTAGAATACTTTATGACACCAGCTTGAAAGATGATTTTAAAATTGGAAATGTAGGCCTACTGTTATGTATGTTCAGTAAATGCACTCAAAACTTTGTAGTGACTAATTTTTCATCAATTACTGAATCAATGCAAAATATTTAGAATTGATAGTCCTCAGTGGTTGTTACCTTTTAATGGCTAACTGAAAAGATGGTAACAAATTGCAAGCTTTCGAGACTACTCAGGTCCCTTCTTCAGGCATAGACTAATACAATTTTTCTATCTACTGGCTAACACGGTACAAAGATATATATCTTTCCTGCATCAATGCAGTGAGGTATGGAGCAATCAGCCTGTGGCACTGCTGATTTGTTATGTAAGCCCAGCTTGCTTTGATAGCAGCCTTCAGCTCATCTGTATTGTTGGGTCTGGTGCCTCTCATCCTCTTGACAATAATTCTCCATGGGGTTAAGATCAGGTGAGTTTGCTAACCAACCAAGCACAGTGATACTGTTCTTTGTAAACCATGTATTGATACTTTTGGTAGTGTGGACAGGTGCCAAGTCTTGCGGTAGAATGAAATTTCCATCCCTGAAAAGCTTGTCGGCAGACGGAAACATGAAGTGCTCCAAAATGTCCTGGTAGACAGCTGTGCTGACTTTGGTCTTTATAAAACACAGTGGACCTACACCAATGGATGATATGGCTCCACAAACCATCACCGATTGTGTAAACTTCACACGAGACCTCAAGCAGCTTGGATTGTGTGCCTCTCCACTCTTCCCTAAGACTCTGGGATTTTGATGTCCAAATGAAATGCAAAATTGACTTTCATCTGAAACCAACACCTTGGACCATTGAGCAACAGTCCAGTTATTTTTCTCCTTGACCCAGGTAAGACGCTTCTGGCATTGTCTATTGGTCATGAATGGCTTGACACAAGGAAAGCAACACTTTTTGCCCATGTCCTGTAAACGTCTGTGTGGTGGCTCTTGAAGCAATGACTCCAGCAGAAGTCCACTCCTTGTGAATCTCCCCCAAATTTTTGAATGGCCTTTTCTTAACAATCCTTTTAAGGCTGCGGGTATCCAGGTTGCTTGTGCATCTTTTTCTAACACACTTTTTCCTTCCTCTCATCTTTGGATTAATATGCTTGGATACAGGAATCTGTGAACAGCCAGATTCTTTATCAATGACCTTTTGTGGCTTACCCTCCGTGTGTCAATGACTGCCTTCTGGACATCTGTCAAGTAAGCTGTCTTCTCCATGATTGTGGAGCCTACTGAAACAGACTAAGGGACCTTTTTTAAACAATTAGGAAGCATTTGCAGGTGTTTTTCATTAATTATTCTAATTTACTGAGATAATGACTTTTGGGCTTTCATTGGCTGTAAGCCATAATCATCAACATTAACTGAAATAAACACTTGGAATAAATCAATCTGTTTGTAATGACTCTATATTGTAACTATCCGGTCGGCGGGACCCGTCTCCAGGATTCTGAGAGATCGGGTCCCACCTGGCCACAGGCATTCCCCTGTTCCCCGCAATCCTACTTACCCGTGCTCCTGGGATGTTCCCTCAAGCTGCAGCATCTTCCCGTTGTGTCTCCTCCGCCTCTTTACTTCCGGGTTGCGGTGGAGCAAGCATAGGGCATGCACGTGACACTGTAAAAAATAAAAAGGGCCAATGTACTCTTTTCCTATAATCACCTTTCAGCCAATTGCTGAAAAGCTTGTCTATACTTAAGGCCCTCACTTCCTTTGGGAGGTGCCTGGGCATCTCTGTGCATCGATCTAAGTTGCCGTTCTCAGGTCCCAGACCAGTGCCTACTTTTTCACCCTTTCTTTGCCTTCTATTAATTCCCAGTGTTTTCCCTTTAGTGCTGGGGTCCTGCCTACATACCATCTACCTGCGGACTCTGACAGTACACTCTGGATCTTCTGGTGCACCTTCTCCGGTTCCCTGGACCTCTTGCTCTCCTCCCCTTAGTTCCACTGCTCCTCTTCCTCTTGGGTATGACCTTCCGGTCTTGGACCTGTTGCACTTGAGCCTCCTTGGTTGCCCTGGGTCAATCACTGTTAAGGAGTTCTCTCTCCGGATCTCCCTTGAGGGAATTCAGTGTTTCAGCCCAGGGGGTTCTCCCTTGTGGATTCTCTTGTTTAAGAATCTAATAAAGCTTTGCAATTCATCTGATGTCCTTATTCGGCTGGTTCCTAGGGTTCAGCTTCCACAGTATCTTCTGTGGTCAAATGGATTTACTAACCTCGCTCCGCATGCATTGACGTGACATATATAATAAGAGTTTCACTTTTTGTATTGAAAATCTGAAATAAATTAACTTTTTGATGATATTCTAATTTTGCAAGAAGCACTTGTATATACTGTAGTACCTCATTGTTCACCTCTGCTGTATAAATCACCGTAGATATGTATATACCTATATCTCCTAAGTTTAGTATGATCTGGTATTTGGAGACACTCCAGAGGATGATATAGAACATTCAATTTGCAGAGAATGCCTTATCCGCATAATTTGGTGAATTCAAATTTTGTCACAACTGGTTATCTCAAGTATATACATGAATAATTTTGAATATATTCAGATTTATTCTCAATGTACAAATAGCTACACTAAGTGTAATTAACATCTCAAATGTTTCAAGTAAACTGGTACTTAAATTTAATTATTATTTATCATCTTCTTTTAATGAGTCCCTTGTGGAGTAAGAGCAAAGACATATAACTATAAATACCGATGTTTTATTCCTGCATCACATATGAACTATTACTCTACATTATATCGAGGGTAAGTTACCAATCATTAAACTTGTATTGACACGGGATGGGAGACAGTGTTTTCTATTTTCTGCCTTGAGGCTCTAATGTTTTGTAATGTAGCAACATATTATGATGATTACATATGAACAAAAGAGTAAATGAATGAACTCATTGTTTGCTACTGTGACTTGCAATCTTCCCATTTTCCATCTACACTTTGTATTAGGGAAATGAAGGAGTTAAAACAACCTGCATTTGACCTGCATCTAAGCCAGTTCATTTTTGTAAGATTAGTTCTTTACATCTTCGGTAGAGTGAGTTACTAGACCTGCAGTCAGTATGCTTGAAAACACTCATTGTGATAAATGCTATAAAAATAGCTAAACCAACATTATTTTCAGAAGCTCTCCTCTAATAGAAATACCAAGATTAGAGTTAAGTGAATCTTTTAAAATATTTTCTCTATTTATTTTGTAGCTGACGTATCAGAACAGTTAGCTACAATACTAAATCTGGCAAACCATATACTGTACACTGTGTTCCAAATTATTATGCACCAAGAGTTTAGGAGTGATAAGGTTAGAATTTTTTTGTTTGTCATTTAAACTCATTGATGGTGATGTGTGTCAGGGCTCTTTTTTATCACTGAAAGCAATTGCAGATACCTGTGCAAATTAGTTTGGCAGGTGTGTCCAAATAAAGGCAAGACTACTTAAGAAGGCTGTTCCACATTATTAAGCAGCCTACATTTTTGGCCAAAATGGGAAAGAAAAAGGATGTGTCGGCTGCTGAGAAGCAACAAATTGTGGAGTATTTAGGTCAAGGCATGACTACAATCAACATTGCCAAGACACTTCATCGTGATCATCGCACAATCAAGAAGAATGTAGCTGATTCCCAGCACACACGTGTGCGTGCTGATAAGGAAAAATTGAGGACCCTTTCCAACAGGCAATTGCGTAAGGTTAAAAGAGCAGCTGCAAAAATGCCTGGTCATAGCAGAAGAAAAGTTTTTGATGCTGCTGGTGCCTCCAATGTCCCCAGAACAACAAGATGCAGGGTCCTTCAGAGGTGCGTAAGCCATCCTGTCGACCACCTCTATCCACTGCACACAAGCAGAAACAGCTCCAGTGGGCCAAACGATACATGAAGACTGACTTCCAAACTGTTTTGTTCACCGATGAGTGCCATGCAACACTCGATGGTCCAGATGGATGGAGTGGAGGATGGCTGGTTGATGGACACCCCATGAAAACACGGCTAAGGCGCCAACAAGGAGGAGGTGGAGTAATGTTTTGGGCTGGAATCAGTGTGTCAAGAGTGGGAGAAGAGGGTTGCATTGACAATCCAACACAATGGGCAGCACTCTGAACACATTTTATAAGTGGTCATAAACTTGTAAATAACTCATGAAAAAATAGTTACGTTAAAACCAAGTACACCATTGTTTTTATTGTGAAATTCTCAATAAGTTTGATGTCACATAACCCTCTTCCCATTGAAAAAAATAAAGTTGGATCTGAAATGGCCAACTTCAAAATGGCTGCCATGGTCACCATCCATCTTGAATTGTTTCCCCCCTCCCAAAAGCTAATATGTCACAAACAGGAACCAACCATTCCCATTTTATTTAGATGTATCCATATAAATGGCCCACCCTATACAGTATCTGTTGTAGAAGTTTACAACCTTTTTTACGCATGCTTGGGTGTTTGTTTTTTACTCACAAATATTAGTATTGTTATTACTATAAAAATAATTGTTATTTTATACGGTACATTACATTTTCTGTGAATACTATGATATGGTAAAAATAAATCTCCTCTTCTTTCAGGTTGCACAATTGTCAGCTTCCTCTGCAGATGCACAATGGAGTTTCGTTTATTGATAAAATCGTATGCTTTTGTTCTTCTTGTGGTTTTTGGTATCCCAGGAAATGTCTACATTGTGATTAAATTTTTACACATTAGGATTTTGGAAAAGAAGCTCTTACCTACTAACACCATACTAATGACACTCTCAGTTGCTAACATATTTGTGCTTCTGTCACGTGTCACGTTACAGGCTCTGAACGCCATTGGATTAGAAGATATCTTGAATGATGGAGAATGCAAATTGTTTATCTTCACTTTTAGAGTGAGCAGGGCCATGTCGATTTGTGTGACCAGTTTGCTTAGCTGCCACCAGTGTATACTTATTGCACCAGTCAAAAAAAAGTGGAAATACCTCAAACAAATAGTAAACCCAAATGTTTCAATTATTTTGGCAATGCTTTTAGGAATGAACATGTCACTTTACCCCTCTGGTATTTTGTATGGACGAGCACAATCCAATGATACCCTGTCACCATACACATTGCGCCTAGCATACTGTGATGTTGACTTTCTAAACTATTTAACCTATATTATTAATGGATTGGTATATGTGGTTTGAGAAATTATATTTGTGGGATTAATGATCCTCTCCAGTACCTATATTGTATATGTTCTCCATAATCATAGTAAAGCCATGAAGGGAAAGCGCAGTTCAGACAAAGTACAAAATAAGACAATTGAGTACAAAGCTTCAAAAGCTGTCATTATGTTAGTCATAATGTATGCACTATTGTTTGGCATGGATAACTGCATGTGGATATATACTATAACTATGTCCAACGTCGGCTCTGATGTCAGTGACACTCGATTATTCCTTGCTGCCTCATATGCAGTCCTGAGCCCATATCTAATTTTTGCTACTAATCCTAAAGTAAACCAAGGATTCAAAAACCCATTTAGAAGACAGAGGATTGACAGAAAAATCGGCATTTCTTGAGCACATAGAGCAGGCTCAAGATACCAAGCAATAAACATTTTCATATCATTACTCAATTATAGAGATTCAAATGCACGCTGTATTATACGGAAACAGAAGTTAAAGGGGTTGTCGACTACTCT
The DNA here is from genome assembly GCF_051348905.1 of Ranitomeya variabilis. NCBI lineage: Eukaryota > Metazoa > Chordata > Amphibia > Anura > Dendrobatidae > Ranitomeya > Ranitomeya variabilis. Next base: position 226,383,294 of record NC_135234.1, read on the forward strand.
GACAGCCCTTCTCCATCCCTATGTATCCCCCCAATAGTGTCAGCACTGGCTCTCTTAGTGATTGTGTGACATTGTTATGTCATGCGATCCCTGTGCCAATCAGCTTCACTCACCCCTCCTTCCGACAAATTAAGACAAGTGGATTAAGTGAAAACAGCCACAGCTATCATTTGCTTTGGATGTCAATTATGTTCATGGGGGAAGAGTGAAGCCAGCTCTGATTGACTGCAAGCATTGCATAACATAACAATGATGGCCAGTGCCGACATCGCTGGAACGGTGATTACAAATGTTATTATTTTACTTGGGAGAACCTACACATTGAGAAGGGATTGTGTGAGTAGTGGACAACCCTTTTAATTTTCAATGTGAAATGTACAAGAGATACATTTGACAGATCCTGAAGAACTAGGTTTTTTTAGTTATCACAGGTATTATTGGCATAACAAAATTTTAACTGTGGCTTTATTCAGTGCTTATAGGGAACATGTAACTATACAATTTATATTACTCAGTGGTTGGAACAGGGTTATGTAGGCTGTGGACACCAGCCACTGCACAGTTGGTCTGACTAATATATCTGGTGTTAAGGTGGTTGTCAGAAGACAATACTATTTCATATAGCTTCCTAGGACCCTAAAGGGGGACTGCTAAGCTGGACCCTTTCTCTATGAACCAGAAAATAAATTGGCCTATAGAACTGGTTTCCATAATGAGATTTGAACTAGCCTTATATACAGTTGTGCTCAAAAGTTTACATACCCCAGCAGAATTTTTGTGTTCTTGGCCTTTTTTCAGAGAATATGAATGATAACACCAAAACTTTTTCTCCACTCATGGTTAGTGGTTGGGTGAAGCCATTTATTGTCAAACTACTGTGTTTTCTCTTTTTATATCATAATGAAAACCCAAAACATCCAAATGACCCTGATCAAAAGTTCACATACCCCATTTCGTAATACTGTGTATTGCCCCCTCTAACATCAATGACAACTTTAAGTCTTTTGTGGTAGTTGAGGATGAGATTCTTTATTTTCTGAGATGGTAAAGCTGCCCACTCTTCTTGGCAAAAAACTCCAGTTCCTGTAAATTACTGGGCTGTCTAGCTTGAACTGCGTGCTTGAGATCTCCCCAGAGTGGCTCAATGATATTGAGGTGAGGAGACTTAGATGGCCACTCCAGAACCTTCAATTTGTTCTGCTGTAGCCAATGACAGATCGACTTGGCCTTGTGATTTGGATCATTGTCATGTCCAAGTACGTCCCATGCGCAGCTTCCAAGCTGATGAGTGCAAATTTACCTCCAGTACTTGATGATGACGTGCCGCATTTTATTATTATTATTATTTATTTATATAGCACCATTAATTCCATGGTGCTGTACATGAGAAAGGGGTTACATACAGGGTTATAGCTATCATTTACAGTAAACAGGTTTACAGTGACACACTGGTACAGAGGGGAGAGAACCCTGTCCTTGCGGACTTACATTCTATGGGATAGTGGGGAAGATACAGAAGGTAGGCATTCATCTTTCCTTCAACTTTGACAAAGTTTCCTGTGTTTTTATAGCTCACACATCCCCAAAACAGCAGTGATCCACCTCTGTACTTTGCAGTAGGAATGGTGTTCCTTTCATCATAGGCCTTGTTGACCTCTATCCAAATGTAACGTTTATGGTTGTGGCCAAAAAGTTCAATATTGGTCTCATCACTCCAAATTACCCTGTGCCAGAAGCTTTGAGGCTTGTCTCTGTAATGTTTTGCGTAGTGTAGGCAAGACACTTTGTGGCATTTGTGCTGGAGTGACTTTCTTCTGGCCACTTGACCATGCAGTACATTTTTATTCAAGTGCCTCCTTATTTTTTTCATGCCTGAAGAAATTTTCTGAAATTTCCTGGATCCTAAATGTGTGTTGGTTTTGTCTTCATTTGCCAGCTCTGACGGTTATTACTATAGTCCAATAGTAAAGGCTGCAGCTAGTCAGGAGCTGCTGAATAGAAATAGAGGTCACGTGACATTGTTTATGTCATGATGCTTATATATAACAGCACTGTGATCAAAGGAATAGCGCCAGTTTGGGACGTAAAGGTACCTTCACACGAAACGACTTTGTAACGATATCGCTAGCGATCCGTGATGTTGCAGCGTCCTGGCTAGCGATATCGTTTAGTTTGACACGCAGCAGCGATCAGGATCCTGCTGTGATGTCGCTGGTCGCTGAATAAAGTTCAGGACTTTATTTGGTCGTCCGATCGCCGTGTATTGTTGTGTTTGACAGCAAAAGCAATGATACCAGCGATATTTTACACTGGTAACCAGGGTAAACATCGGGTTACTAAGCGCAGGGCCGCACTTAGTAACCCGATGTTTACCCTGGTTACCAGCGTAAAATGTAAAAAAAACAAACAGTACATACTTACATTCGCATCCCCCGCCGTCTGCTTCCCACACTGACTGAGCGCCGCAAAGTGAAAGTGAAAGCACAGCACAGCGGTGACGTCACCGCTGTGCCCTGCTACTGCCGGCGCTCAGTCAGTCAGTCAGTGCAGGAAGCGGACGCCGGGGGACGCGAATGTAAGTATGTACTGTTTGTTTTTTTTACATTTTATGCTGGTAACCAGGGTAAACATCGGGTTACTAAGCGCGGCCCTGCGCTTTGCAACCCGATGTTTACCCTGGTTACCCGGGGACCTCGGCATCGTTGGTCGCTGGAGAGCGGTCTGTGTGACAGCTCTCCAGCGATCAAACAGCGACGCTGCAGCGATCGGCATCGTTGTCGCTATCGCTGCAGCGTCGTTTCGTGTGAAGGTACCTTTAGTGTAGTAAGTGTAGAGTGTATTTTATGCTGCACCTTGGTCCAGTAGTGGACAACCACTTTAACAATTTATTAAATCTTCTCTTAGCTTATTTTTGATAAACACCCTTTTGTAAAGGTTTTAGTATCTCTCTCTTTTAATGGGTTTTTCACTTTCATGGTTCTCCCCTGTATTGGCGAGTGATCAGTGTTCAGAGGAATGTTTGTTCCTGATTATCAGCCCACGTAAACATACCAGTGATAAGCTGATGAATAAGCAAAAACACTATCATTTATGACAAATCATTAAAAATCATTGCTATTGGCAGCACATCGCACGGTGTACACAGAGGGTGGGCTGCTAGTAACTAGTATGAGTACGTGGTGACATATTACTAATTATCGTGTTGCCATCATTTCTCAATGGCTCATAAAAACAAGCTAGAAAACAAGCGCTAATCGAATTGTATAAAGCCAGTCTGCACTCATTACTAGGCTAAAATCAGCATATCTAAATGCACCATCAGTGAAAATACAGGGTAGCCAAATAGTCACAAGTCCACTTAAAAATAGAATAACTATGGTATACATTAAAAATTCACATTTATTATTTTACGAGCAATAAATATAATTCTTAGAAAATATTTTTATTTCGTTTTATAGATTATGACTGTAAGATCGGGTAGGAGTGAAAGCCAATAGAATTCAGAGTTTCGTGAAATTATCCCCAGTCCAAAAATATGCCTTATGAGGATTTTGTATCTCATTTTTAAAGAAATAAGGACCAAAAACTCTTTATCTACTTAAACCACACCAAACTGTTACTTTTATAGGTTGCAACTCACACTCATGGAATATTGTTATGTTTTCTCTTCCCTAAAATCTCATATATTGTTTACTGCCAAGCCTGTTTAGATGAAAAGGGGCCTCGTCACCCATAATGACATTATGAATTAAATTATCTTCTTGACTTGCAAAATCTTGGATCTAATCGAGTCTGATAATAATGTTCTACAGTTAAATTGTTCAAAGACAAAAGCAGTTGAACTTAACTCATTTTGTGAAAACTAATGTGATGCTTAAATTTGCTGATTGGCTCTTATTTTCAAGATTCAGAGGAGGTTGCAATTACTTATGACACCTTTCATGCAGGCTTACAGAAAAATGGTGTCTTTATTATTTCATCATCATTATTGCATAGTTAGTAACCAGTCTGCTACATCATGTATTTAGTCTATTGATCCTCTAGTATTCTGTCATCTTAGGTTGACCATTCAAAAAACGCCAATTCAGCTCCGATTTCATATTTCTAATCACAGTTGCATCACCTACTTTTATAAATACATTCTCTGTGTAGGGTATACAGTTTTAGGATTTCTTAGCTTAGTTTCTTAGCATATTGGCATGTTTTTATATGTTTTTTTTTGTAGATATGACTTACTCTTACATTAATAAAACAGATAGTTTTTGCTATAATTGCAGACATGTCACTTTTGCATCACAAAGGCAAAACCTGACTGCCATGATAAGGAAAGCTTACTACCTGTATTTTGGCTGCATAATAGGGGATCAGGACAAGAGTTGGGCTCCACACATATACTACATTCCGAATCATATGGAGAAAGCTAACCAATCACACTACCAATTGCAATTTCTGCATGATGCACCCAATTAAGAAATGAGTTTCAAGGAAGAAGTGAACTTTCCCATATTTAAACATTCCAATTGCAATACGCATATGCCCAGTACCATATACAGAAGAACTGCTGGTTCCAAAAGCAGAAGAAACATTTTCAGTTGAATCAAGTGATAAAGAAGAGGGCTCTATGTGTCATGAAGCATCTTCCTCTTATGACACCAACTTTCTGTCAGCAAGTTCAACTGAACCACAACTTATAACACAAAAACTGAGTGATCTTGTTAGAGATTTGGATCTGCCCAAGAGCCAGGCTGAGCTTTGAGGTTCCAGGCTACAGCAGAGGGCGATGTTCGGATTTTTTTGTTCCACAACAGTGATAAAGATCTGGTCCAATGCTTCTTCATGGAGAGTGATCTTGTGGCATGCAACAACATCAAAAGTTTAATTGAAGCTAAGTCATCATCATCGTCTTGCTTCATAGTGTGCTACCTTCAATTCCAGTTGGTCATGCAGTCCATATGAAAGAAACCTATGACAACATGAAACAACTGTTGAGGTGCCTGAATTATAAACAAAAATTTTTGGCCCCTCTGTGGTGACTTAAAGTTGGTTGCCATCTCCAGGCTGGATACACAAAGTACTTCTGCCTTCTGTGTGAGTGGGATAGTCGTGCAGGAAAATATCACTACAAAAAAAGAGACTGGCCCCTCTGATATTTACTTCAGCCAGAGATTAAACAGATTTGTAAGCTTCTTAAAGATGAGGAGTTTCTCCATTTGTTTCAGGGCAAGGGAAAGGCTGAATGTGCAGCATTCGCATTAATGGTAACTAATTTTTTTGGAAACTCATGGGCAGATAACTATGAAGAGTTACTGGAAAATCTCCTCAAAACATATAAAGATCTTGGCTGTAACATGTCCTTAAAGATTCTTACACTCATGTCTAAAATTTTTCCCACCAAACTGCAGAGCAGGGAGCGCTGAGAATGATGAGAGATTTCATCAAGACGTTGCGGCTATGAAGAAAAGATATCAAGGAAAATGGAATCCATCAATGCTTGAAGATTACTGTTGGGAAATTGTAAGGGTTGATCCAATGCAGGAGTGCAATAGACAAGCAAGAAAGAGTTGCCACTGAATCAGGAACAAATTTTGTAGTGCAATTTCTGTAACTGTTTATAATTTGCAATAATGTTTAGCCATGTTTAGTTTTAGTTATTTCAAATGTTGCTAAGTTTCCTCTAAAACAATCAGAAAATTAGCATAACAAAATATTCTGTATATATTTGCAAAAATAATGTTTCAAAGTACTAAAACTTTTATCCATTAATTATATGTAGCAGTAAAAGTTAAATTATTTGATATCATACAAACAAGAGCCAAATTTTTTAAAAAAATATCGTTAGATTTGAATTCAGGAGCACAAATCACTTAAAAATGGCTAATGTCTTAACTAAACAGGACAACTTTTGAAAATATGTAGAATAGTGTAACCTGCTGTATTCAATTTCTGCGCTTCCTGTATCCTGTACGGAAATAAATTAAAAATCCTTAGAATCCTCTGCAGTGAGCTTCAGGACATGCCCAGCTGATGGGATCGCCTTTGGTTGTTATTGAAAATGATAAATGTAAACACAATTTATTGTTAATTTTATATATTAAATTACTTTACTTTTACTTGTTGCTTTGTTGTGAATTTATCCATAACTATTTTCCAAGGATTATATATAAATAACCTGAAATTTTTTTAAAAAAAATGCAATAGCAAATAAGTTAGTATATTTTAAAATTATATAGTGATTTTTGGGCCACCTATTAGAAGGTGCCCATACATACCAAACTAATGTGGACTAAACCAGTCAACATTAATAATAATAATAATAATAATAATTTTTTTATTTCTATAGTGCCGACATATTCTGCAGCACTTTACATTTTAGAGGGGACTTGTACATACAATAGACGTTACAGCATAACAATAAACAGAGATCAAAACAGATACCAAGAGAAATGAGGGCCCTGCTCGCAAGCTTACAATCTATGAGGAAAAGAGGAGACACGGAAGGTGGATGGTAACAATTGCTTTAGTTGTCGGACCAGCCATAATGTAAGAATCGGGTGTTCCTGTAATGCTGCATGAACCGGATATCAGCCTAAGTATGTAACAGTACAGATGCATAAAGCATGTGAGAACATGATGCGAGGAACCTGGTTATGGTAAGAATTTTGAATGTGCAACACAGGGATGGTTAGGTAAATGCATTGAGATGGTAGACCAGACAGAACAAATGCGTTTTTAGGGCACGCTTAAAACTGTGTGGATTGGGGATTAATCATATTAACCTGGGTAGTGCATTCCAAAGAATTGGCACAGCACGTGAAAAGTCTTGGAGATGGGAGTGGCATGTTCTGATTATTGAGGATGCTAACCTCATGTCATTAGCAGAATGGAGGGCACTGGTAGGGTGGTAGATTAAGACGAGAGAGGAGATGTATGGTGCTGAGCCATGGAGTGCTTTGTGGGTGAGGGTAATAAGTTTGTATTGGATTCTGGAGTAGATGGGTAACCAGTGTAATGACTGGCACAGGGTAGAGGCATCGGTGTAAAGATTGGTGAGGAATATGCTCCTGGCTGCAGCATTCAAGACATATTGGAGAGGAGAGAGCTTGTTAAGAGGGAGCCCAATTAGTAGAGAGTTACAATAGTCCAGATGAAAATGAATAAGAGAAACAGTGAGAGTTTTTGCAGAGTCGAAAGTAAGAAAGGGTTGAATTCTAGAAATGTTTTAGAGGTGCAGATAACAAGAGCAAGCCAGTGATCAGATGTGGGGGGGTGAATGAAAGCTCCGAATCAAGTATGACACCAAGACAGCGGGCATGTTGCTGGGGAGTAATGGTGGAACCACACTTGGAAATGGCAATGTCGGGAATAGGTAGGTTAGTAGATGAGGAAACAGAAGGAGTTCAGTTTTTGACAGGTTCAGTTTAGAGGTACCCATGGTAAGACAATCACTGGGGTTATCTAAAAAGGCAGGTGTGATATCAGGAGAAGTAGTGTATAATTGGGTGTCATCAGCAAAGTGATGGTTGTGCAATGGGAGTTGTGCCACGCAACGTTTAAGTAAAGGAGCCCAGCTCATCCAGGGCCTAGGAGCAAGAGTGATTTGGGAGACTGTTATGGTTCTCAATGGCAAGAGAACATAGCCCAGCAAAACATAAGTACTAGCTCTTGGAAGGATGGAAACTAAACTGACCATGAACTAAACCTGCCGCACAACTAACAGTAGCCGGGTAGCGTTGCCTACGTTTTTTATCCCTAGACGCCCAGCGCCGGCCGGAGGACTAACTAATCCTGGCAGAGGAAAATATAGTCCTGGCTCACCTCTAGAGAAATTTCCCCGATAGGCAGACAGAGGCCCCCACATATATTGGCGGTGATTTTAGATGAAATGACAAACGTAGTATGAAAATAGGTTTAGCAAAATTGAGGTCCGCTTACTAGATAGCAGGAAGACAGAAAGGGCACTTTCATGGTCAGCTGAAAACCCTATCAAAACGCCATCCTGAAATTACTTTAAGACTCTAGTATTAACTCATAACATCAGAGTGGCAATTTCAGATCACAAGAGCTTTCCAGACACAGAAACGAAACTACAGCTGTGAACTGGAACAAAATGCAAAAACAAACGAGGACTAAAGTCCAACTTAGCTGGGAGTTGTCTAGCAGCAGGAACATGCACAGAAAGGCTTCTGATTACAATGTTGACCGGCATGGAAGTGACAGAGGAGCAAGGTTAAATAGCGACTCCCACATCCTGATGGAAACAGGTGAACAGAGGGGATGATGCACACCAGTTCAATTCCACCAGTGGCCACCGGGGGAGCCCAAAATCCAATTTCACAACAGTACCCCCCCCTCAAGGAGGGGGCACCGAACCCTCACCAGAACCACCAGGGCGATCAGGATGAGCCCTATGAAAGGCACGGACCAGATCGGAGGCATGAACATCAGAGGCAGTCACCCAAGAATTATCCTCCTGACCGTATCCCTTCCATTTGACCAGATACTGGAGTTTCCGTCTGGAAACCCGGGAGTCCAAGATTTTTTCCACAATGTACTCCAACTCGCCCTCAACCAACACCGGAGCAGGAGGCTCAACAGAAGGCACAACCGGTACCTCATACCTGCGCAACAATGACCGATGAAAAACATTATGAATAGAAAAAGATGCAGGGAGGTCCAAACGGAAGGACACAGGGTTAAGAATCTCCAATATCTTGTACGGGCCGATGAACCGAGGCTTAAACTTAGGAGAAGAAACCCTCATAGGGACAAAACGAGAAGACAACCACACCAAGTCCCCAACACAAAGCCGAGGACCAACCCGACGCCGGCGGTTGGCAAAAAGCTGAGTCTTCTCCTGGGACAACTTCAAATTGTCCACTACCTGCCCCCAAATCTGATGCAACCTCTCCACCACAGCATCCACTCCAGGACAATCCGAAGATTCCACCTGACCAGAAGAAAATCGAGGATGAAACCCCGAATTACAGAAAAAAGGAGACACCAAGGTGGCAGAGCTGGCCCGATTATTGAGGGCAAACTCCGCTAAAGGCAAAAAAGCAACCCAATCATCCTGATCTGCAGACACAAAACACCTCAAATATGTCTCCAAGGTCTGATTCGTCCGCTCGGTCTGGCCATTAGTCTGAGGATGGAAAGCAGACGAGAAAGACAAATCTATGCCCATCCTAGCACAGAATGCTCGCCAAAATCTAGACACGAATTGGGTTCCTCTGTCAGAAACGATATTCTCCGGAATACCATGCAAACGGACCACATTTTGAAAAAACAGAGGAACCAACTCGGAAGAAGAAGGCAACTTAGGCAGGGGAACCAAATGGACCATCTTAGAGAAACGGTCACACACCACCCAGATGACAGACATCTTCTGAGAAACAGGAAGATCCGAAATAAAATCCATCGAGATGTGCGTCCAGGGCCTCTTCGGGATAGGCAAGGGCAACAACAATCCACTAGCCCGAGAACAACAAGGCTTGGCCCGAGCACAAACGTCACAAGACTGCACAAAGCCTCGCACATCTCGAGACAGGGAAGGCCACCAGAAGGACCTTGCCACCAAATCCCTGGTACCAAAGATTCCAGGATGACCTGTCAACGCAGAAGAATGAACCTCAGAAATGACTTTACTGGTCCAATCATCAGGAACAAACAGTCTACCAGGTGGGCAACGATCAGGTCTATCCGCCTGAAACTCCTGCAAGGCCCGCCGCAGGTCTGGAGAAACGGCAGACAATATCACTCCATCCTTAAGGATACCTGTAGGTTCAGAGTTACCAGGGGAGTCAGGCTCAAAACTCCTAGAAAGGGCATCCGCCTTAACATTCTTAGAACCCGGCAGGTAGGACACCACAAAATTAAACCGAGAGAAAAACAACGACCAGCGCGCCTGTCTAGGATTCAGGCGTCTGGCGGACTCAAGATAAATTAGATTTTTGTGGTCAGTCAATACCACCACCTGATGTCTAGCCCCCTCAAGCCAATGACGCCACTCCTCAAAAGCCCACTTCATGGCCAAAAGCTCCCGATTCCCAACATCATAATTCCGCTCGGCGGGCGGAAATTTACGCGAGAAAAAGGCACAAGGTCTCATCACGGAACAATCGGAACTTCTCTGCGACAAAACCGCCCCAGCTCCGATTTCAGAAGCGTCGACCTCAACCTGAAAAGGAAGAGCAACATCAGGCTGATGCAACACAGGGGCGGAAGAAAAGCGGCGCTTAAGCTCCCGAAAGGCCTCCACAGCAGCAGGGGACCAATCAGCAACATCAGCACCCTTCTTAGTCAAATCAGTTAATGGTTTAACAACATCAGAAAAACCAGCAATAAATCGACGATAAAAGTTAGCAAAGCCCAAAAATTTCTGAAGACTCTTAAGAGAAGAAGGTTGCGTCCAATCACAAATAGCCTGAACCTTGACAGGATCCATCTCGATGGAAGAGGGGGAAAAAATATATCCCAAAAAGGAAATCTTTTGAACCCCAAAAACGCACTTAGAACCCTTCACACACAAGGAATTAGACCGCAAAACCTGAAAAACCCTCCTGACCTGCTGGACATGAGAGTCCCAGTCATCCGAAAAAATCAAAATATCATCCAGATACACAATCATAAATTTATCCAAATAATCACGGAAAATGTCATGCATAAAGGACTGAAAGACTGAAGGGGCATTTGAAAGACCAAAAGGCATCACCAAATACTCAAAGTGGCCCTCGGGCGTATTAAGTGCGGTCTTCCACTCATCCCCCTGCTTAATTCGCACCAAATTATACGCCCCACGGAGATCTATCTTAGAGAACCACTTGGCCCCCTTTATGCGAGCAAACAAATCAGTCAGCAGTGGCAACGGTGTTGTGAATTTGCTTTTTGCTCCCTCTAGTGGTTACTAGTTTTTTGACTCTGGTTTTTCTGTCATTCCTTTTATCCGCACCTGGGTCGTTAGTTAGGGGTGTTGCTATATAAGCTCCCTAGACCTTCAGTTCTATGCCTGGCAACGTAGTTATCAGAGCTAGTCTGCTGTGCTCTTGTCTACTGATCCTGGTTCCAGTTATATCAGCTAAGTCTGCCTTTTGCTTTTTGCTATTTGTTTTGGTTTTGTATTTTTGTCCAGCTTGTTCCAAATCTATATCCTGACCTTTGCTGGAAGCTCTAGGGGGCTGGTGTTCTCCCCCCGGACCGTTAGACGGTTCGGGGGTTCTGGAATTTCCAGTGTGGATTTTGATAGGGTTTTTGTTGACCATATAAGTTACCTTTCTTTATTCTGCTATCAGTAAGCGGGCCTCTCTGTGCTAAACCTGGTTCATTTCTGTGTTTGTCATTTCCTCTTACCTCACCGTTATTATTTGTGGGGGGCTTCTATCCAGCTTTGGGGTCCCCTTCTCTGGAGGCAAGAAAGGTCTTTTGTTTTCCTCTACTAGGGGTAGCTAGATTCTCCGGCTGGAGCGTGTCATCTAGAATCAACGTAGGAATGATCCCCGGCTACTTCTAGTGTTGGCGTTAGGAGTAGATATATGGTCAACCCAGTTACCACTGCCCTATGAGCTGGATTTTTGTATTCTGCAGACTTCCACGTACCTCTGAGACCCTCGCCATTGGGGTCATAACAGTTTGCCAGGCCAGTATTAAATGTTTAATGCGTTGCAGAAGAGGGATTATAAGAAAGAAGATTCTGAGTTTTTTTTTTTTTTTCTTTCTTCTTCCCCTTTACCTCAGAGTGGCTATGCTTGCTGCAGACATGAATGTCCAGACCTTGATTACAAGTGTGGACCAGCTGGCTACTCGTGTGCAGGGCATACAAGACTATGTTATCAGAAATCCTAGGTCAGAACCTAAAATACCGATTCCTGAACTGTTTTCCGGAGACAGGTTTAAGTTTAGGAATTTTGTGAATAATTGTAAATTGTTTTTGTCCCTGAGACCCTGTTCATCTGGAGACTCTGCTCAGCAAGTAAAAATAGTTATTTCGTTCTTACGGGGCGACCCTCAGGATTGGGCTTTTTCGCTGGCGCCAGGAGATCCGGCATTGGCTGATATTGATGCGTTTTTTCTGGCGCTCGGTTTACTTTATGAGGAACCCAATCTTGAGATTCAGGCAGAAAAGGCCTTGCTGGCTATGTCTCAGGGGCAGGACGAGGCTGAAGTGTATTGCCAAAAATTTCGGAAATGGTCCGTGCTGACACATTGGAACGAGTGTGCACTGGCCGCTAATTTTAGAAATGGCCTATCTGAAGCCATTAAGAATGTTATGGTGGGTTTTCCCATTCCCACAGGTCTCAATGATACTATGGCACTGGCTATTCAAATTGACCGGCGGTTGCGGGAGCGCAAAACCGCAAATTCCCTCATGGTGTTGTCTGAACAGACACCTAATTCGGTGCAATGTGATAGAAAAACCGCAAATTCCCTCATGGTGTTGTCTGAACAGACACCTGATTTAATGCAATGTGATAGAATCCTGACTAGAAATGAGCGGAAAATTCATAGACGTCGGAATGGCTTGTGCTACTACTGTGGTGATTCTACACATGTTATCTCAGCATGCTCTAAACGTATAGCTAAGGTTGTTAGTCCTGTCACCGTTGGTAATTTGCAACCTAAATTTATTCTGTCTGTAACTTTGATTTGCTCACTGTCGTCTTATCCTGTCATGGCGTTTGTAGATTCAGGTGCTGCCCTGAGTCTTATGGATCTGTCATTTGCTAAGCACTGTGGTTTTACTCTTGAACCATTAGAAAATCCTATTCCTCTTAGGGGTATTGATGCTACGCCATTGGCAGCAAATAAACCGCAGTATTGGACACAGGTTATCATGTGCATGACTCCTGAACACCGCGAGGTGATACGTTTCCTGGTTTTACATAAAATGCATGATTTGGTTGTTTTAGGGCTGCCATGGTTACAGACCCATAATCCAGTCCTGGACTGGAAGGCTATGTCAGTCTCAAGTTGGGGCTGTCGTGGTATTCATGGGGATTCCCTGCCTGTGTCTATTGCTTCTTCTACGCCTTCGGAAGTTCCGGAGTATTTGTCTGATTATCAGGATGTCTTCAGTCAGTCTGAGTCCAGTGCACTGCCTCCTCATAGGGACTGTGACTGTGCTATAGATTTGATCCCAGGCAGTAAGTTTCCTAAGGGAAGACTGTTTAATCTGTCGGTACCTGAACATACCGCTATGCGTTCATATATCAGGGAGTCTCTGGAGAAAGGACATATTCGTCCGTCTTCTTCCCCCCTTGGTGCGGGATTCTTTTTTGTGGCAAAAAAGGACGGATCTTTGAGACCTTGTATTGATTATCGGCTTTTAAATAAGATCACTGTCAAATTTCAGTATCCTTTACCGCTGTTGTCTGACTTGTTTGCCCGGATTAAAGGTGCCAAGTGGTTCACCAAGATAGACCTTCGTGGTGCGTACAACCTTGTGCGCATTAAGCAAGGTGATGAATGGAAAACCGCATTCAATACGCCCGAAGGTCATTTTGAGTACTTGGTGATGCCTTTTGGGCTCTCCAATGCGCCTTCAGTTTTTCAGTCCTTTATGCATGACATTTTCCGGAAGTATCTGGATAAATTTTTGATTGTTTATCTGGATGATATTTTGGTTTTTTCTGATGATTGGGATTCGCATGTGGAGCAGGTCAGGTTGGTCTTTAAAATTTTGCGTGAAAATTCTTTGTTTGTCAAGGGCTCAAAGTGTCTCTTTGGTGTACAGAAGGTTCCCTTTTTGGGGTTCATTTTTTCCCCTTCTGCTGTGGAGATGGACCCAGTCAAGGTCCGAGCTATTCTTGATTGGACTCAGCCCTCGTCGGTTAAGAGTCTTCAGAAGTTCTTGGGTTTCGCTAACTTCTACCGTCGTTTTATCGCTAATTTTTCTAGCATTGTGAAACCGTTGACGGATATGACCAAGAAGGGCTCCGATGTAGCTAACTGGGCTCCTGCTGCCGTGGAGGCTTTCCAGGAGTTGAAGCGCCGGTTTACTTCGGCGCCTGTTTTGTGCCAGCCCGATGTCTCACTTCCCTTTCAGGTTGAGGTGGATGCTTCAGAGATTGGAGCAGGGGCCGTTTTGTCGCAGAGAGGCCCTGGTTGCTCTGTTATGAAACCTTGTGCCTTTTTCTCCAGGAAGTTTTCGCCTGCCGAGCGAAATTATGATGTGGGCAATCGGGAGTTGTTGGCCATGAAGTGGGCATTTGAGGAGTGGCGTCATTGGCTCGAGGGTGCTAAGCATCGTGTGGTGGTCTTGACTGATCACAAAAATCTGATGTATCTCGAGTCTGCTAAACGCCTTAATCCGAGACAGGCCCGCTGGTCATTGTTTTTCTCCCGCTTTGATTTTGTTGTCTCGTATTTACCAGGTTCAAAGAATGTGAAGGCCGATGCTCTTTCTAGGAGCTTTGTGCCTGATGCTCCTGGAGTCGCTGATCCTGTTGGTATTCTTAAAGATGGAGTTATCTTGTCAGCTATTTCTCCGGATCTGCGACGTGTGTTGCAGAGATTTCAGGCTGATAGGCCTGAGTCTTGTCCACCTGACAGACTGTTTGTCCCGGATAAATGGACCAGCAGAGTCATTTCCGAGGTTCATTCCTCGGTGTTGGCAGGTCACCCGGGAATTTTTGGCACCAGAGATCTGGTGGCCAGGTCCTTTTGGTGGCCTTCCTTGTCAAGGGATGTGCGGTCATTTGTGCAGTCCTGTGGGACTTGTGCTCGAGCTAAGCCTTGCTGTTCTCGTGCCAGCGGTTTGCTCTTGCCCTTGCCTGTCCCGAAGAGACCTTGGACACATATCTCCATGGATTTCATTTCTGATCTTCCGCTATCTCAGGGCATGTCCGTTATCTGGGTGATATGTGATCGCTTCTCCAAGATGGTCCATTTGGTTCCTTTGCCTAAGCTGCCTTCCTCTTCCGATCTGGTTCCTGTGTTTTTCCAGAACGTGGTTCGTTTGCACGGCATCCCTGAGAATATTGTGTCAGACAGAGGATCCCAGTTCGTTTCTAGGTTCTGGCGATCCTTTTGTAGTAGGATGGGCATTGATTTGTCGTTTTCGTCTGCTTTCCATCCTCAGACTAATGGACAGACGGAGCGAACCAATCAGACTTTGGAGGCTTATTTGAGGTGTTTTGTCTCTGCTGATCAGGACGATTGGGTGACATTCTTGCCGTTGGCTGAGTTTGCCCTTAATAATCGGGCTAGTTCCGCCACCTTGGTTTCGCCTTTTTTCTGCAACTCTGGTTTCCATCCTCGCTTTTCTTCGGGTCATGTGGAGCCTTCTGACTGTCCTGGGGTGGATTCTGTGGTAGATAGGTTGCAGCGGATCTGGAATCATGTGGTGGACAACTTGAAGTTGTCACAGGAGAGGGCTCAGCGCTTTGCCAACCGCCGCCGCGGTGTGGGTCCCCGACTACGCGTTGGGGATTTGGTATGGCTTTCTTCCCGCTTTGTTCCTATGAAGGTCTCCTCTCCCAAATTTAAACCTCGTTTTATTGGGCCTTACAAGATATTGGAAATCCTTAATCCTGTATCTTTTCGTCTGGATCTTCCTGTGTCGTTTGCTATTCACAATGTATTTCATAGGTCCTTGTTGCGGCGGTACATTGTGCCTGTAGTTCCTTCTGCTGAGCCTCCTGCTCCGGTGTTGGTTGAGGGCGAGTTGGAGTACGTGGTGGAGAAGATCTTGGATTCTCGCCTCTCCAGGCGGAGGCTTCAGTACCTGGTCAAGTGGAAGGGCTATGGTCAGGAGGATAATTCCTGGGTGGTCGCCTCTGATGTTCATGCGGCCGATTTAGTTCGTGCCTTTCATGCCGCTCATCCTGATCGCCCTGGTGGTCGTGGTGAGGGTTCGGTGACCCCTCACTAAGGGGGGGGTACTGTTGTGAATTTGCTTTTTGCTCCCTCTAGTGGTTACTAGTTTTTTGACTCTGGTTTTTCTGTCATTCCTTTTATCCGCACCTGGGTCGTTAGTTAGGGGTGTTGCTATATAAGCTCCCTAGACCTTCAGTTCTATGCCTGGCAACGTAGTTATCAGAGCTAGTCTGCTGTGCTCTTGTCTACTGATCCTGGTTCCAGTTATATCAGCTAAGTCTGCCTTTTGCTTTTTGCTATTTGTTTTGGTTTTGTATTTTTGTCCAGCTTGTTCCAAATCTATATCCTGACCTTTGCTGGAAGCTCTAGGGGGCTGGTGTTCTCCCCCCGGACCGTTAGACGGTTCGGGGGTTCTGGAATTTCCAGTGTGGATTTTGATAGGGTTTTTGTTGACCATATAAGTTACCTTTCTTTATTCTGCTATCAGTAAGCGGGCCTCTCTGTGCTAAACCTGGTTCATTTCTGTGTTTGTCATTTCCTCTTACCTCACCGTTATTATTTGTGGGGGGCTTCTATCCAGCTTTGGGGTCCCCTTCTCTGGAGGCAAGAAAGGTCTTTTGTTTTCCTCTACTAGGGGTAGCTAGATTCTCCGGCTGGAGCGTGTCATCTAGAATCAACGTAGGAATGATCCCCGGCTACTTCTAGTGTTGGCGTTAGGAGTAGATATATGGTCAACCCAGTTACCACTGCCCTATGAGCTGGATTTTTGTATTCTGCAGACTTCCACGTACCTCTGAGACCCTCGCCATTGGGGTCATAACACAACGGATATTGATATTTAACCGTGATTTTATTCAAAAGCCGATAATCAATACACGGCCTCAAAGAGCCATCTTTCTTAGCCACAAAGAAAAAACCGTCTCCTAAGGGAGATGACGAAGGACGAATATGTCCCTTTTCCAAGGACTCCTTTATATATTCTCGCATAGCAGCATGTTCAGGCACAGACAGATTAAATAAACGACCCTTAGGGTATTTACTACCCGGAATCAAATCTATGGCACAATCGCACTCCCGGTGCGGAGGTAATGAACCAAGCTTAGGTTCTTCAAAAACGTCACGATATTCAGTCAAGAATTCAGGAATCTCAGAGGGAATAGATGATGAAATGGAAACCACAGGTACGTCCCCATGCGTCCCCTTACATCCCCAGCTTAACACAGACATAGCTTTCCAGTCAAGGACTGGGTTATGAGATTGCAGCCATGGCAATCCAAGCACCAACACATCATGTAGGTTATACAGCACAAGAAAGCGAATAATCTCCTGATGATCCGGATTAATCCGCATAGTTACTTGTGTCCAGTATTGTGGTTTATTACTAGCCAATGGGGTGGAGTCAATCCCCTTCAGGGGTATAGGAGTTTCAAGAGGCTCCAAATCATACCCACAGCGTTTGGCAAAGGACCAATCCATAAGACTCAAAGCGGCGCCAGAGTCGACATAGGCATCCGCGGTAATAGATGATAAAGAACAAATCAGGGTCACAGATAGAATAAACTTAGACTGTAAAGTGCCAATTGAAACAGACTTATCAAGCTTCTTAGTACGCTTAGAGCATGCTGATATAACATGAGTTGAATCACCGCAATAGAAGCACAACCCATTTTTTCGTCTTAAATTCTGCCGTTCACTTCTGGACAGAATTCTATCACATTGCATATTCTCTGGCGTCTTCTCAGTAGACACCGCCAAATGGTGCACAGGTTTGCGCTCCCGCAGACGCCTATCGATCTGGATAGCCATTGTCATGGACTCATTCAGACCCGCAGGCACAGGGAACCCCACCATAACATCCTTAATGGCATCAGAGAGACCCTCTCTGAAATTCGCCGCCAGGGCGCACTCATTCCACTGAGTAAGCACAGCCCATTTACGGAATTTCTGGCAGTATATTTCAGCTTCGTCTTGCCCCTGAGATAGGGACATCAAGGCCTTTTCCGCCTGAAGCTCTAACTGAGGTTCCTCATAAAGCAACCCCAAGGCCAGAAAAAACGCATCCACATTGAGCAACGCAGGATCCCCTGGAGCCAATGCAAAAGCCCAATCCTGAGGGTCGCCCCGGAGCAAGGAAATCACAATCCTGACCTGCTGAGCAGGATCTCCAGCAGAGCGAGATTTCAGGGACAAAAACAACTTGCAATTATTTTTGAAATTTTGAAAGCAAGATCTATTCCCCGAGAAAAATTCAGGCAAAGGAATTCTAGGTTCAGATATAGGAACATGAACAACAAAATCTTGTAAATTTTGAACTTTCGTGGTGAGATTATTCAAACCTGCAGCTAAACTCTGAATATCCATTTTAAACAGGTGAACACAGAGCCATTCCAGGATTAGAAGGAGAGAGAGAGAGAGAAAGGCTGCAATATAGGCAGACTAGCAAGAGATTCAATTACAAGCACACTCAGAACTGAAGGGAAGGGAAAAAAAAAAAAAAAAAAAATCGTCAGCAGACTTCTCTTTTCTTTCCTTTCTCTGTCAATTAATTTAACCCTTTATGGCCGGTCAAACTGTTATGGTTCTCAATGGCAAGAGAACATAGCCCAGCAAAACATAAGTACTAGCTCTTGGAAGGATGGAAACTAAACTGACCATGAACTAAACCTGCCGCACAACTAACAGTAGCCGGGTAGCGTTGCCTACGTTTTTTATCCCTAGACGCCCAGCGCCGGCCGGAGGACTAACTAATCCTGGCAGAGGAAAATATAGTCCTGGCTCACCTCTAGAGAAATTTCCCCGATAGGCAGACAGAGGCCCCCACATATATTGGCGGTGATTTTAGATGAAATGACAAACGTAGTATGAAAATAGGTTTAGCAAAATTGAGGTCCGCTTACTAGATAGCAGGAAGACAGAAAGGGCACTTTCATGGTCAGCTGAAAACCCTATCAAAACGCCATCCTGAAATTACTTTAAGACTCTAGTATTAACTCATAACATCAGAGTGGCAATTTCAGATCACAAGAGCTTTCCAGACACAGAAACGAAACTACAGCTGTGAACTGGAACAAAATGCAAAAACAAATGAGGACTAAAGTCCAACTTAGCTGGGAGTTGTCTAGCAGCAGGAACATGCACAGAAAGGCTTCTGATTACAATGTTGACCGGCATGGAAGTGACAGAGGAGCAAGGTTAAATAGCGACTCCCACATCCTGATGGAAACAGGTGAACAGAGGGGATGATGCACACCAGTTCAATTCCACCAGTGGCCACCGGGGGAGCCCAAAATCCAATTTCACAACAGGAGACTAAGGAATACAGGGCAGCTTCAACATGGCTGCAGTAAACTACGTGGGAAGACGTCTAAATGTCCATTGTGAAACGAACAGGGAACTCCTGAAAGTAGTTAGGCTGGCGAGACAGAACACTGTGGTACCAGAGACGATGGTATGACCCTGCGATATTCCTGGGGGTGTACAGGACGGTACAAGGAAAGGAAAGGCTATGATGTATGAAGGATCCTGTGTTGTACCTGTGATTGACCTGGATGAGCTGAGACAAGAAATAAGTAAAGTTGTTTGTTTAAAAATTAATTTGGACTCTGCCTATCTTGGCACGATATTTGAGTTAAAAAAAGCAGATTAGAGAGAACTTGGATGTGCAAGTAAGTGAGCCATCCTCCACACAACAGAAGGGTCAAAGTATTTGTGACGGAAGGTCAGGTTGTACAAGTACTACCACCCTCAGCCAGGACAACCTCCCTGGACTCTGTTACAATATTTTCAGTGGATATCCACAATTTGTCCCCAACCCCTAAACCTGGCCCATGAATGTGTCCTTTATTATCAGAAAAGGCCTGTCTGACCTAGTCACTTCCCTGATCTCACATAAGGTTTATTTTGAATATGCATTTATTGGCATTAGAGGTGTCCAATTCGGAGGCTGAAAAAAAACAAAATGTGGGTTATACCTAAGACTGCAAGAAAATGGAGAGATCTTAGGGTATGTTCTCAAGGTCCATTTTTTGCAGTGATATTTTTATACACATAATTAGAAAGGTGGCAGGAAAAACGCTGTCTACAAAAAGTGTGTGTTTTACATGCATTTCTCCAGTGGTTTTATTATCATTTTTCATTCATTCACTTGAGTGGGTGGAAAGTGCTACCAAAATACTAAATGAATTGACATGTTGTGTCTTTGCAAAAGTTCAACAGAACAATCTACATTGATTATGTTACAGGATGACTTCCGGAATTCGAAAACAAACTGGGACACCTGGTTGAAACTGCATTTTCTGGAATACCAAGTAAATGGATAATGTAATTAGAATCATAGAATCATAGAATTAATTAATAATTTACTTAAGGTCCGAGAGTTAGGTAACCCAGACAGAGTGATTAAATGACACTGCTTAAGGTACCGTCACACTAAACGATATCGCTAGCGATCCGTGACGTTGCAGCGTCCTCGCTAGCGATATCGTTTAATTTGACACGCAGCAGCGATCAGGATCCTGCTGTGATGTCGCTGGTCGCTGAATAAAGTCCAGAACTTTATTTGGTCGTCCGATCGCCGTGTATCGTTGTGTTTGACACCAAAAGCAACGATACCAGCGATGTTTTACACTGGTAACCAGGGTAAACATCGGGTTACCAAGCGCAGGGCCGCGCTTAGTAACCCGATGTTTACCCTGGTTACCAGCGTAAAAGTAAAAAAAACAAACAGTACATACTCACCCAGCGTCATACCTCCCCCAGCGTCTGCTTCCTGACACTGACTGAGCGCCGGCCCTAAAGTGAAAGTGAAAGCCGCTCTGCTGTTAGGGCCGGAGCTCAGTCAGTGTCAGGAAGCAGAGGCTGGGGGACGCTGGGTGAGTATGTACTGTTTGTTTTTTTTACTTTTACGCTGGTAACCAGGGTAAACATCGGGTTACTAAGCGCAGCCCTGCGCTTAGCAACCCGATGTTTACCCTGGTTACCCAGGGACCTCGGCATCGTTGGTCGCTGGAGAGCGGTCTGTGTGACAGCTCTCCAGCGATCAAACAGCGACGCTGCAGCGATCGGCATCGTTGTCGCTATCGCTGCAGCGTCGCTTAATGTGACGGTACCTTTACTAAAACAGTCAACCACCAACTAGATAACCATCTTTGACTTTGAGGATATCAGATCCGTAATGAAGTCTACAGAGAGACAAATCCAAGGTAAGGACTGGAGAAGTCCAGCAGGATGGGTTTAGGGTGTTTTTGTTCTGACACAGATTTCACAAGCAATGATACTTTCCTTTTAATCTTGAAGTTGGATTATATTGCTAATCCCAGGGTGACCTGTGAGCAATAATTAATGGGACTCCTAAATAATTTGTAGTCAAAACTGAGGGGTAACAAATAATTTTTGGGTGGGAGTATTATCTGGAGATAACGCTTGAGATCTCTGGAGGACACAACAATACTTTTGGCTAATATAGGGACCTGTTCAGAATTCCTGGATTGAGATTTACAGGAAACAGCACTGGGTTTAACATTCTTAGTACTATGTTTAAATGTTACCAACAAATCAAACCTACAAAAGAATAAAAACCATCTAGCACACTAGAATTCATTTTTTTTTTTTTTTTGCAGATTCTAGATAAATAAGATTTTTGTGATCAATGGTAACAGGCATTTTATGTTTGACACCTTTGAGGAAGTGGCTACTGGTGATGTGGATCTGGTGAACCTTTTTGTAAAGCTGTCTGCTATATAATTTTTCATATCCTGGGCCAGAAAGATTATATATTTTACCTTTAGGGAGACAAATTTGGTATCAGATCATTCAGACAATCAAAATCTTTGTTTAGGGATAATTTTTCAGATTCAGATGCAGAAAATGCATCAACCAAATGTCTGAATATAATAGGTAAACCAATGGGTGAGTCTTTAGACAAATTTACAGATTTGAAGGGACAATAATGACTTGTAGGATTGCTGCTTCCAACAGATATTGCAAGACTCATTAAATAGTCGATAATAACTAATATGATTTCTGCTTCCAACAGATGTTGCTATAGAGTTCAAGTTTTCTTCCCCTCTGAAGAGAACGTTTGTATATCAGTGCCAGTCAACAGCCAGTTATGATCATGATTCTGAATCCAAGGCATGCCCAATATCACTGCCAGGTTTTCAAGAACAAAAAATTACATAGATTTAAAATGTGACACCTTCTTAGTGATATGCAACCTTACTCCCCATGATGATATGCATCATCAATATCAATGATTTTCAAAGGAAAACATAATTTTACCAAGGTTAAACAAAGATCTTTTGCCACTTTGGCATGAACTAAATTAGCTGCGGAACTACAATCAAAGACAGCAAGTCACACAGATTTCTCTAGATAAAACAGTGAGTAACAATTTTGCAGAATCATGTGGAAATAATTGCATGGGCATCTCCAGACTCACCTACGTTCTTTAACCGCTTTAAACCCAAAGGTGGTTTGCACATTAATGACCAGGTCAATTTTTACAATTTGGACCACAGTCACTTTATGAGGTAATAATTCGAGAATGCTTCAACGGATGCCGATGATTCTAAGACTGGTATTTCATAACATATTGTACTTCATAATTGAGGTAAAAATTTATTTGGTATGACTTGCGTTTATTAGTTAAAAAAATGAAAATTTGGTGAAAATTTTGCAATTTTCCAACGTTGAATTGTCAGACCTTTAAATCACAGAGATATCTCACACAAAATAGTTAATAGGTAGCATTACTTTACATTACCACAGTTTTTGAAGCAAGTTTTTTGTTAGGTAGTTGTAGGGGTCAAAAGTTGACCAGCGATTTTTCATTTTTCCAACAAAATTTACAAAACCATTTTTTAGGACCACATTAAATTTGAAGTCACTTTGAGGGGTCTATATTATAGAAGATACCCAAAAGTAAAACATTATAAAAACTGCACCCCTTAAGGTGCTCAAAACCACATTCAAGAATTTTATTAACCCTTCAATTCACAGGAATTTTTGGAATGTGGATAAAAAAATGAACATTTAACTTTTTTTCACAAAAAATTTACTTCAGATCAAATTTTTTTTATTTTGACAAGGGTAACAAGATAAAAAGGACCCCAAAATTTGTTGTGTAATTTCTCCTAAGCATGCCGATACCCCATATGAGGGAGAAAACCACTGTTTGGGTACACGGCAGAGGAAGGGAAGAAACGCCATTTGACTTTTTGAATGTAAAATTTGCTGGAACAATTGTCAGACACCATGTCACAATTGGAGAACATCTGATGTACCAAAATAGTGAAAATCCCATACAAGTGAAGCCATTTTGGAAAGTAACCCCCTCAGCGAACTGATCTATATGTGTGGTAAGCACATTGGACCCTCAGATGCTTCACAGAAGTTTACAATATTGAACCGTGAAAATAAAAAAATCAAACTTTCCCCACAAATATGTTTTAGTCCCATATGTTGCATTTTCATAAGGATAGCAGGAGAAATTGCACCATACACCTTGGTGGGCAATTTCTACAGAGTAAGACGATACCCAATATGAGGAAGAAAACTACTGTTTGTGCGCATGGCAGAGTTTGGAACGGCAGGAGCATCAATTGACTTTTTGAACGTAAAATTCCCTGGAATCATTAGCTGATGTCATGTCCCATTTGGAGAGCCCCAGATGTGCCTAAATAGTGGAATCCTCTTATAAGTAACCACATTTTGGAAGCTAGACCCCTCAATTAATGTATTTAGATGCATGGTGAGCACCTTTAACCCCCAGATGCTTCACATAAGTTTATAACGTTGAGCTGTGAAAGTGAAAAAAATCACATTTTCCCCACAAAAATGTTATTTTGCCCAAAAAATTTGCATTTTCATAAGGGTAACAGGAAAAATTGCACAATACAATTTGTGGTGCAATTTTTCCTGAGTACACCAATACCCCATGTGTTGGGGAATACCGCTTTTGAGGCACAGTGTAAAGCTCAGAAGGGAAGAGGCGTCATAGTAGAGTTCAGATTTTGCTGTAATAGTTTGAGGATGCCACGTCTCATTGGCAGAGCCATTCAGGTGCCAGAACAACAGAAACCCCCTATATTTGAACTCATTTTACAAACTATACCAATCAATGAATTCATTTAGGGGTGCAGTGATCATATTGACACCATATGTGCCTCACAGAATTTTATACCATTCAGTGGTGAAAAAAGAATAAATTACATTTTTACCACTAAAATATTGTTTTAGCCCCAAGTTTTTCATTTTTCTAAGGGCTAATAATACAATTTTATTACAACAGACTGGGGTCCATTTTTACCTGTGTGCACAATACCAAATATACAAATATGCAAAAATATCAGGAAATATTTTTCAGGCATAGTGCAAAGCACAGAAGTCAAAGAGTTCCAGATTTTACTGTTATGATTTGCAGGTGCCACGACCCACTGGGAGAACCCACAAGTAGGGTTGAGCGACTTTGACTTTTTTAGGGTCGAGTCGGGTTTCGCGGAACTCGACTATCTCAAAAGTCGGGTCGAGTGAAATCGGCCGATTATCTCGTAAAGTCGGGATCGGCCGAAACACGAAACCCAATGCAAGTCAATGGGGCAGCATAGTCGGCAGTGAGTGGGGGCCAGGAAAACACCCAGAGTGCCCATTTTAATGGCAAAAACATCTATTCTTGTTAATGAAGCTTGTCAATCTTAATTTCCCTTATAATAATAGTTAGGCATTGGAAATTGGGGGTCATTTGGCTAAAGTTGTTGGGGGTAGGGCTGGTTCAAGTATTTTGTGGGCCCAGGAAATCTGGACCACGTCACGGCAGTGGCGCAGGGAGAGGTAAGTATTTCAACTTTGCAAGTGCTGTGATCCTGAGCAAGCAGGGGGGCCCACTCTTTGGCATTGGCACTGGCACAGGGCCCCTCAAAGTACGGCGGTGTGTTTGCACGGCGGGGGCGCCTCCCACCGGCAGCGACACTTTTGCGTACTATGAGGGGCCCTGTGCCAGTGACGTCGCCAACGAGTATTCCCCCCCACCTGATGAAGGAACCAGCACTTTCATCTGCACCTTCCTCTTTGTCCCTGTGTAAGGTGGTATAGTATGCAGGAAGGGGAACCTGACTTTCAGCAGGGACACATTCTGGCTGTGTAGTATGCAAGGGGAATGTAGTGGTCTGGGACCTGGGTCAATGTACCAGCAGACTTATGTAGCACTGGCTGGGCAATGGGCACGATGAGGAGGAAACACAGATATAGGCCCAAACAATAAAGTTGGCTAAATGCAGTTCAAAAGTTTTAACAGGACTAACCAGGCGGCATTGCTTTGTTCAGTGGAGGACAACTGTAATGAGAGGCTGACACAGTGAGTAGGCCCAAATAAGTAAGTAGGCTAAATGCAGTTCAAAATTGGTAACAGTAGTAAACAGGCGGCACTGCTATGTTCAGTGGAGGCGAACAGCAAGGAGCGGCAGACACCGTTAGTAGGCCCCAACCAAACTAGTAGGCCTAATGCAGTGTTATCTAAACAACTACTTAATGAGAGCCTGAAGGTTGAAGCTCAGACAAGGAAACCTGGAGGAGAACACCCAGGAGGAGGAGAACACCCAGGAGGAGGAGAACACCCAGGAGGAGGAGAACACCCAGGAGCGTCAGACACCGTTAGTAGGCCCCAACCAATCTAGTAGGCCTAATGCAGTGTTATCTAAACAACTACTTAATGAGAGCCTGAAGGTTGAAGCTCAGACAAGGAAACCTGGAGGAGAACACCCAGGAGGAGGAGAACACCCAGGAGGAGGAGAACACCCAGGAGGAGGAGAACACGCAGGAGCGGCAGACACCGTTAGTAGGCCCCAACCAAACTAGTAGCCCAAATGCAGTTTCCTATTTTTAAAAATAGCCCGAAAGCCTGAAGATTGAAGCTAGTCATGTAGGAGAACAGCAAGCAGCGGCAAACACCGCTAGTAGGCCCCAACCAAACTAGTAGCCCAAATGCAGTTTCCTATTTTTTTAAAAATCCTGAAAACCTGAATTGAGGACAATTTGAATTAGGGACTGCAGACAGACTTAGTAGGCTGTCCCCTCTGGACCATGCATCCAACACATTAACCCATTGCGCCTTAATGGACACGTAACCTTCCGTGGCCATGCCTACAGGTCCATGCGTCTGTTGTCAGGTGCACGTTTGTACTCACAGATTGCCAGAGTGCATGGACAATGCGGTCTTTTACATGCTGGTGGAGGGCTGGGATGGCTTTTCTCTCAAAAGAAGTGTCGACTGGGTAGCTCGTAGCGTGGTACAGCGTAGTCCATCATGGCTTTATTAATATTAAATAAAATAAAAAAATAGGCTCTATGAACTTTAAAATAGGTTCCAGGGGTACACGGGCAGCATTGGTGTGGTCAGTGGAGGACTATTGGAAAGAGGGACCGCAGACAGACTTAGTACGCCTACAATTAAAAAAAGTGGCTATATGCACTTTACAATAGGTCCAAGGGGTACACGGGCAGCATTCGTGTGTTCAGCGGAGGACGATTGCAAGGAGGGACCGCAGACAGGCTTAGTAGGCCTAAAATAAATAAAAATAGGCTCAAGGCACTTAGAGTTATCTCGCTGGGGTACACAGGCAGCATTGGTGTGGTCAGCGGAGGACGATTGCAAGGAGGGACCGCAGACAGACTTACTAGGCCTAAAATAAAAAAGCAGGCTCTATGCAGTTTTAAATAGGTTACATGGGTACACAGGCAGCATTGTTGTGGTCAGCGGAGGACGATTGCAAGGAGGGACCGCAGACAGACTTACTAGGCCTAAAATAAATAAAAATAGGCTCAAGGCACTTACAGTTATCTCGCAGGGGTACACAGGCAGCATTGGTGTGGTCAGCGGAGGACAATTGCAAGGAGGGACCGCAGACAGACTTACTAGGCCTAAAATAAAAAAGCAGGCTCTATGCAGTTTTAAATAGGTTACATGGGTACACAGGCAGCATTGGTGTGGTCAGCGGAGGACGATTGCAAGGAGGGACCGCAGACAGACTTACTAGGCCTAAAATAAATAAAAATAGGCTCAAGGCACTTAGAGTTATCTCGCTGGGGTACACAGGCAGCATTGGTGTGGTCAGCAGAGGACGATTGCAAGGAGGGACCGCAGACAGACTTACTAGGCCTAAAATAAAAAAGCAGGCTCTATGCAGTTTTAAATAGGTTACATGGGTACACAGGCAGCATTGGTGTGGTCAGCGGAGGACGATTGCAAGGAGGGACCGCAGACAGGCTTAGTAGGCCTAAAATAAATAAGAATAGGCTCAAGGCACTTAGAGTTATCTCGCTGGGGTACACAGGCAGCATTGGTGTGGTCAGCGGAGGACAATTGCAAGGTCTGACACAGTTAGTACTCCCAAAAAATAAATAGATGTTAATGTCTCGCAAAACAACAAAACAAAAAAACAAAAGTGTGGCATACTTAGGTACAGGGGTGGGCTCCTCTGCTGAGTTTCAGACATAGTAATTTGGCACTAAGTATTTACTGGTGTCAATATAGGACACTGACCCTGACTACACTATGTTCCAAATTATTATGCAAATTACATTTTTCTCGGATTTTCCTAAATGGTCAGTGCAAATGACAGTCAGTCTAATAAAAGTCATCACCCATTAGAGTATACATCGAATTTTATTGAAGAAACCTCCTAATGATAACAGTATAATCTCCGAAATGAAGAAAAACTCAAAATGCACTGTTCCAAATTATTATGCACAGTAGTATTTCTAAACATTTGATATGTTTTAAAGAACTGAAAATGCTCATTTGTGGAATTTGCAGCATTAGGAGGTCACATTCACTGAACAAAAAAGCTATTTAACTCCAAAACATCCGAACAGGCCAAATTACATGTTAACATAGGAGCCCTTCATTGATGTCACCTTCACAGTTCTTGCATCCATTGAACTTATGAGTTTTTGGAGAGTTTCTGCTTGTATTTCTTTGCATGAAGTCAGAATAGCCTCCCAGAGCTGCTGTTTTGATGTGAACTGCCTCCCACCCTCATAGATCTTTTGTTTGATGATACTCCAAAGGTTCTTTATAGGGTTGAGGTCAGAGGAAGATGGTGGCCACACCGTGAGTTTATCTACTTTTATGCCCATAGCAGCCAATTTCTCAGAGGTATTCATTGTCATGCATGAAGATGATTTTGTTCCCAAAGGCACGTTTCTGCTTTTTAGACCATGGAAGAAAGTTGTCAGTCAGAAACTCTATTTACTTTGCAGAGGTTATTTTCACACCTTCAGGAACCTTAAAGAGCCCTACCAGCTGGTTCCCCATGATTCCAGCCCAAAACATGACTCCTCCACCTCCTTGTTGACGTCGCAGCCTTGTTGGGACATGGTGGCCATCAACCAACCATCCACTACTCCATCCATCTGGACCATCCAGGGTTGCTCAACACTTATCAGTAAACAAGACTGTTTGGAAATTAGTCTTCATGTATGTGTGGGCCCAATACAACCATTTCTGCTTGTGAACACTGTTTAGGGGTGGCCGAATAGTAGGTTTATGCACCTCAGCAAGCCTTTGAAGGATCCTACACCTTGAAGTTCGAGGGTCTCCAGATGCACCAGCAGCTTCAAATAACTGCTGCTTTGTAATGGCATTTTGGCAGCTGCTCTCTTAATCCAATGAATTTGTCTGCCAAAAAACTTCCTCATGATGCCTTTATTTGCATGAACTCTGCCTGTGCTCTGTTTCAGTCACAAATCTCTTCATAGTATGATGATCACTCTTAAGTTTTCGTGAAATATCTAATTTTTTCATACCTTGTCCAAGGCATTGCACTATTTAACGCTTTTCAGCAGCAGAGAGATCCTTTTTATCTCCCATATTGCTTGAAACCTGTGACCTGCATAATAATGTGGAACATCATTTTTGAGTAGTTTTCCTTTACTTAGAATCACCTGGAAAACTAATTATCACATGTGTTTAAGATTGATTTCAGTGATTCATTGAGCCCTGAGACACAATACCATCCATGAGTTTATTTGAAAAACAAAACAATTAAATCTTTAAGACACTTAAATCCAATTTGCATAATAATTTGGAACACAGTGTATTTTAACTAGCATCATACATGTCAACAAATTGGTATTGTCAGTGCCAGGCATTGAAGGATGTCAGCGCATAGACTAAACATTGTTGGAGCTGTGAGAGATAATTTTGCACGTGGTAGAGCACAGTTTGAGCTGGGGGGGGAACTCTCTTGTGGCCGGCGGTACAGGCCCAGGGCCCCTCATGTTACAACGGTGTGTCTGACGTTGGTTGCGCGCCACCACCGCCAGAGACACTTTATTGTACTATGAGGGACCCAGTGGCAGTGCCGTCGACCAAAAGCGGGCACACCCACCTCTTCAGACAAACGGCACTCTAACGGGTGCTTGCGCCAAGTGGCGAGACCACGGCCCCGTGGGGGGAGTTTTTCCATTTAGGGAGGTGTAAACATGTCGTATGCTGGACAAACAGCTGCTGCAAATTAAGAGATTGGAACACTCAGTAAGACCAGTCCACAAGCAAGACCTTTTTATAGGAAAGCTAGGTGTCAGCCGGGAAAGGTGGGGCAAAATAATTTGAAATCCAGGAGTGGTTCATTTTAATGAAGGTTAGATCATCAACATTTTGGGTAGCCAGACGAGTCCTTTTTTCGGTTAATATTGAACCAGCAGCACTGAATACTCTTTCTGATAGCACACTAGCTGCTGGGCAAGCAAGCTCCTGCAATGCATATTCTGCCAATTCAGGCCAGGTGTCTAATTTGGATGCCCAGTAATCAAATGGGAATGACGGTTGAGGGAGAACATCGATAAGGGATGAAAAATAGTTAGTAACCATACTGGACAAATGTTGTCTCCTGTCACTTTGAATAGATGCTGCAGTACCTGTCCTGTCTGCGGTCATTGCGAAATCACTCCACAACCTGGTCAGAAAACCCCTCTGCCCAACGCCACTTCTGATTTGTGCACCTCTAACACCTCTGCCCTGTAGCCCCCTGCAGCTCGTGTGAGAACCATCACCGGCACTGTGTGCTGGGAATGCCTGAATCAAACGGTCTACAAGAGTAGCTTGTTTGGTTGCTAATATTTGTTCGAGGTTCTCATGTGGCATAATATTTTGCAATTTGCCTTTATAGCGAGGATCAAGGAGGCAGGCCAACCAGTAATCGTCATCGGTCATCATTTTAATAATGCGTGGGTCCCTTTTGAGGATACGTAAGGCATAATCCGCCATGTGGGCAAAAGTTCCAGTTGTCAAATCTGCGGTTGTGCTGGGTTGAGGGGCAGTTACAGGCAAATCTACGTCACTTGTCTCCCTCAAAAAACCTGAACCCGGCCCTGCCATGCCACCAATTTCCATTGGCCCCGGAGAAGCTTCCTCATTTAAAAAATACTCATCCCCATCATCCTCCTCCTCTTCGCCCGCTACCTCGTCCTGTAGACTGCCCTGACCAGACAATGGCTGACTGTCATCAAGGCTTTCCTCTTCCTCGGCTGCAGACGCCTGCTCCTCTATGTGCGTCAAACTTTGCATCAGCAGACGCATTAGGGGGATGCTCATTCTTATTATGGCGTTGTCTGCACTAACCAGCCGTGTGCATTCCTCAAAACACTGAAGGACTTGACACAGGTCTTGTACCTTCGACCACTGCACATCTGACAACTCCATGTCTGTCATCCAACTGCCTGCCCGTGTATGTGTATCCTCCCACAAATACATAACAGCACGCCTCTGTTCGCACACTCTCTGAAGCATGTGCAGTGTTGAGTTCCACCTTGTTGCAACATTGATGATTAAGCGATGCTGGGGAAGGTTCAAAGATCGCTGATAGTTCTGCATACGGCTGGAGTGTATGGGCGAACGGCAGATATGCGAGCAAAGTCTGCGCACTTTGAGGAGCAGGTCGGGTAACCCCGGATAACTTTTCAGGAAGCACTGCACCACCAGGTTTAAGGTGTGAGCCAGGCAAGGAATGTGTTTCAGTTGGGAAAGGGCTATGGCAGCCATGAAATTCCTTCCGTTATCACTCACTACCTTGCCTGCCTCAAGATGTACAGTGCCCAGCCATGACTGAGTTTCTTTCTGCAAGAACTCGGACAGAACTTCCGCGGTGTGTCTGTTGTCACCCAAACACTTCATTGCCAATACAGCCTGCTGACGCTTGCCACTAGCTGTCCCATAATGGGACACCTGGTGTGCAACAGTGGCAGCTGCGGATGGAGTGGTTGTGCGACTGCGGTCTGTGGATGAGCTCTCGCTTCTGCAGGAGGACGAGGAGGAGGAGGAGGGGGGGTGAACGCCTACAGCCAACTGTTTCCTAGACCGTGGGCTAGGCAGAACTGTCCCAATATTGCTGTCCCCTGTGGACCCTGCATCCACCACATTCACCCAGTGTGCCGTGATGGACACATAACGTCCCTGGCCATGCCTACTGGTCCATGCATCTGTTGTCAGGTGCACCTTTGTAGTCACAGATTGCCTGAGTGCATGGACGATGCACTCTTTAACATGGTGGTGGAGGGCTGGGATGGCTTTTCTCAAAAAGCAGTGTCGACTGGGTAGCTCGTAGCGTGGTACAGCGTAGTCCACCAGGGCTTTGAAAGCTTCGCTTTCAACTAACCGGTAGGGCATCATCTCTAACGAGATTAGTTTAGCAATGTGGGCGTTCAAACCCTGTGTACGCGGATGCGAGGATGAGTACTTCCTTTTTCTAACGAGAGTCTCATGTAGGGTGAGCTGGACTGGAGAGCTGGAGATCGTGGAACTAGCGGGGGTGCCGGTGGACATGGCAGACTGAGAGAGGGTTGGAGACGGTATTCTTGCCGGTGCCCTACATGCAGTGTTTCCTACTACGAACCTGGTGATTCCCTGACTGCTTTGGCCTAGCGACGAAACCTGCACAGATACTGCAGGTGGTGCGGGAAATGGTGGGCTTACAGTGACGGAAGGGATGTAGCATTGCTGACTAGCTTCATTCGCCCAGGGTGCTACAACATTAAGGGACGTTTGGTAGTTAGTCCAGGCTTGCAAATGCATGGTGGTTAAATGTCTATGCATGCAACTTGTATTTAGACTTTTTAGATTATGACCTCTGCTTAAGGTAGTTGAACAGATTACAACAGATTACAACAGATTTTGGCAGATTACTTTGCGCTGATCATTTGGATGTTGTTTAAAAAAATGCCAGACTGCACTCTTTCTACTATGGGATACCTTTTCAGGCATTGCAGACTGAGCTTCTTTAACCAGATGGCCATGCTGTACTACAACTGGTTTTGCCTTTGCCAGGCGTTTTTGGCCAGATACGGGCCCGGCAGATGGAACCTGTTGCGATGTTGATGCCTGCTGCGTCTCCTCCTCCTCCGCTTCAGAACTACTGCCGCCTGCACCCTGTTCCCCCAATGGCTGCCAATCGGGGTCAACAACTGGGTCATCTATGACCTCCTCTTCTATCTCGTGTGCAACTTTGTCTGTGTCACCGTGTAAGCCGGTGGTATAGCGTTCGTGACGGGGCACCATAGTCTCAGCTGGGTTTGATTCTGGCTCAGTACACTGCGAGGGCAATGTTCTGGTCTGAGTCAAAGGAACAGCATAGTAATCTGGCTGTGGCTGTGCATCTGTGCACTCCATGTCCGATTCAACTTCTAATGGGCATGGCCTGTTAACTGTTTCACTTTCTAACCCAGGAATGGTATGTGTAAAGAGCTCCATGGAGTAACCCGTTGTGTCACCAGACGCATCCTTCTCTGTTGTTCTTGCTGAAGAAGACAAGGAAGCGACTTCTCCCTGACCGTGAACATCCACTAAGTTTACCAGTTCCAGAAGAGGAGGCAAAAGAGCTAGAGGCTGAGTCAGCAAGGAAAGCCAAAACTTTTTCTTGCTGCTCCGGCTTTAACCCCTTAAGCCCCGAGGGTGGTTTGCACGTTAATGACCGGGCCAATTTTTACAATTCTGACCACTGTCCCTTTATGAGGCTATAACTCTAGAACGCTTTGACGGATCTTGGCGATTCTGACACTGTTTTCTCGTGAGATATGTACTTCATGATAGTGGTAAAATTTATTCTATATAACTTGCGTTTATTTGTGAAAAAAATGGAAATTTTGCAAAAATTTTGAAAATTTCGAAATTTTCCAACTTTGAATTTTTATGCCCTTAAATCACAGACATATGTCATGCAAAATACTTAATAAGTAACATTTCCCACATGTCTACTTTACATCAGCACAATTTTGGAACCAAAATTTTTTTTGTTAGGGAGTTATAAGGGTTAAAATTTGACCTGAAATTTCTCATTTTTACAACACCATTTTTTTTTAGGGACCACATCTCATTTGAAGTCATTTTGAGGGGTCTATATGATAGAAAATACCCAAGTGTGACACCATTCTAAAAACTGCACACCTCAAGGTGCTCAAAACCACATTCAAGAAGTTTATTAACCCTTCAGGTGTTTCACAGGAATTTTTGGAATGTTTAAATAAAAATGAACATTTAACTTTTTTTCACACAAAATTTATTTCAGCTCCAATTTGTTTTATTTTACCAAGGGTAACAGGAGAAAATAGACCCCAAAAGTTGTTGTACAATTTGTCCTGAGTACGCTGATACCCCATATGTGGGTGTAAACCATTGTTTGGGCGCATGGCAGAGCTTGGAAGGGAAGGAGCGCCATTTGACTTTTCAATGCAAAATTGACTGGAATTGAGATGGGACGCCATGTTGCGTTTGGAGAGCCCCTGATGTGCCTAAACACTGAAACCCCCTACAATGACACCATTTTGGAAAGTAGACCCCCTAAGGAACTTATCTAGATGTGTGGTGAGCACTTTGACCCACCAAGTGCTTCACAGAAGTTTATAATGCAGAGCTGTAAAAATAAAAAATCATATTTTTTCACAAAAATTATATTTTTACCCCCAATTTTTTAATTTCCCAAGGGTAAGAGAAGAAATTGGACCCCAAAAAATGTTGTGCAATTTGTCCTGAGTACGCTGATACTCCATATGTGGGTGTAAACCATTGTTTGGGTGCATGGCAGAGCTTGGAAGGGAAGGAGCGCCATTTGACTTTTCAATGCAAAATTGACTGGAATTGAGATGGGACGCCATGTTGCGTTTGGAGAGCCCCTGATGTGCCTAAACATTGAAACCCCCCACAAGTGACACCATATTGGAAAGTAGACCCCCTAAGGAACTTATCTAGATGTGTTTTGAGAGCTTTGAACCCCCAAGCGTTTCACTACAGATTATAACGCAGAGCCGTGAAAATATATATATTTTTTTTTCTCAAAAATGATTTTTTAGCCCCCAGCTTTGTATTTTTACAAGGGTAACAGAATAAATTGGACCCCAAAATTTGTTTTCCAATTTGTCCTGAGTACGCTGATACCCAATATGTGGGGGGGAACCACTGTTTGGGCGCATGACAGAGCTCGGAAGGGAAGGAGCGCCATTTGGAATGCAGACTTAAATGGGTTGGTCAGCAGCCGTCACGTTGCATTTGCAGAGCCCCTGATGTACCCAAACAGTACAAACCCCCCACAAGTGACCCCATATTGGAAACTAGACCTCCCAAGGAACTTATCTAGATGTGTTGTGAGAACTTTGAACCCCCAAGTGTTTCACTAAAGTTTATAGGGCAAAGCCGTGAAAATAAAAATTCTTTTTTTTTCACAAAAATGATATTTTAGCCCCCAGTTTTGTATTTTCACAAGGGTAACAGGATAAATTAGACCCCAAAAGTTGTTGTCCAATTTGTCCTGAGTACGCTGATACCCCATATGTGGGGGGGAACCACTGTTTGGGTGCATGACAGAGCACGGAATGGAAGGAGCGCCATTTGGAATGCAGACTTAAATGGATTGGTCTGCAGGCGTCACGTTGTATTTGCAGAGCCCCTGATGTACCCAAACAGTACAAACCCCCCACAAGTGACCCCATATTGGAAACTAGACCTCCCAAGGAACTTATCTAGATGTGTTGTGAGAACTTTGAACCCCCAAGTGTTTCACTACAGTTTATAACGCAGAGCCGTGAAAATAAAACATCTTTTTTTCCCACAAAAATGATTTTTAGCCCCCCAAATTTTTATTTTCCCAAGGATAACAAGAGAACTTGGACCCCAGAAGTTGTTGTTCAATTTGTCCCGAGTACGCTGATAACCCATATATTGGGGTAAACCCCTTTTTGGGCACACGGGAGAGCTCGGAAGGGAAGGAGCACTGTTTTACTTTTTCAACGCAGAATTGGCTGGAATTGAGATTGGACGCCATGTCGCGTTTGGAGAGCCCCTGATGTGCCTGGACAGTGGAAACTCCCCAATTCTACCTGAAACCCTAACCCAAACACACCCCTAACCCTAATCCCAACGGTAACCCTAACCACACCCCTAGCCCTGACACACCCATAATTCTAATCCCAACCCTAATCCAAACCGTAAATGTAATCCAAACCCTAACCCTAACTTTAGCCCCAACCCTAACTTTAGCCCCAACCCTAACCCTAACTTTACCTCCAACCCTAGCCCTAACCATAACCCTAACTTTAGCCCCAACCCTAACCCTAGCCCTAACCCTAACCCTAGCCCTAGCCCTAATGGGAAAATAGAAATAAATACATTTTTTTAATTTTATTATTTTTCCCTAACTAAGAGGGTGATGAAGGGGGGTTTGATTTACTTTTATAGCGTTTTTTATATCGGATTTTTATGATTGGCAGCTGTCACACACTAAGGCTTGTTTCACACTTGCGTTTTTATCTGCATGCATGTGTGAAAAAACGGATGTAAACGCGGTATAACGCATGCATTTTTTAGACGCATGCGTTTTTATAGAAAAACACAAGAAAACACAAGAAAACACAAGAAAACACAAGAAAAAACAAGAAAACCCTAACCCTAACCCTACCCCTAACCCTAACCCTAAACGTGACTGAAATACGTGGCACTGTTATACGTGGCACTGAAATACATGGCACTGAAATACGTGCAACTGAAATATGTGGTACTTAAATACGTGGCACTTAAATACCTGGCACTGAAATACGTGATACGTGGCACTGAAATACGTGATACGTGGCACTTAAATACGTGGCACTGAAACACGTGGCACTGAAATACGTGATACGTGGCACTTAAATACGTGGCACTTAAATACGTGGCACTTAAATACGTGGCACTGAAATACGTGGCACTGAAATACGTGGCACTTAAATACATGGCACTTAAATACGTGGCACTTAAATACGTGGCACTATGACTGTCAGAAAATGTTCATTAAACGGTTAGGGGTGAGGTTAGGGGTAGAGTTAGGGTTAGGGTTTGGATCCCTTTATCACCTTGATGGTGGTGGGTGGCTTTTCAGTGTGTTTTCTGTTTTTTTTCGATAAAAACGCATGCGTTTTTAACGCAAACAAACACATGTGCTTAAAAACGCATGCGTTTACATAGACCGCAATGCATTTTTTGATGCGAAAAAACGCATGCATTTTTTCGCGGCAAAAAAACGCCGCAAGAAAATACTGCAGGTTGTATTTCTGAAAATTAACGCATGCAGAAAAAAAACGCATGCGTTTTAAAACGCCACCAAACGCATACAAAAAACGCATGCGTTTTCAATGTTAAATATAGGGAAAAAACGCATGCGTTTTTGTGTGCAAAAAACGCTGCAGACAAAAACACAAGTGTGAAACCAGCGACGCTTTTTATAGCAAAAAAGTTTTTGCGTCTCCACATTTTGAGACCTATAATTTTTCCACATTTTGCTCCACAGAGTCATGTGAGGTCTTTTTTTTGCGGGACGAGTTGACGTTTTTATTGGTAACATTTTCGGACACGTGACTGTTTTTGATCACTTTTTATTCCGATTTTTGTGAGGCAGAATGACCAAAAACCTGCTATTCATGAAATTCTTTTGGGAGAGGCGTTTATACCATTCCACGTTTGGTAAAATTGATAAAGCAGTTTTATTCTTCGGGTCAGTACGATTACAGTGATACCTCATTTATATCCTTTTTTTATGTTTTGGCGCTTTTATACGATAAAAACTATTTTATAGAAAAAATAATTATTTTAGTATCGCTTTATTCTCAGGACTGGTGTTGAGCATTCCGATACCGCAAGTATACCGAGATCCGATACTTGCCGCTTATCGGATACCGGAATCGGAAGTTCCCAGGATTCAAACTGCACAAATTTGTGCGAAATCAGCCAATGAGAATGATTCCAAGTGTGGGCACATCCTGTTCAGCATGGAGGGCATGAAACTACTGGCAAGGCTGTGATTGGCTGCTGAAATGATGTCATGATGCAGTTTAAAAGTCGCTGGCGCCATTTTGCGATCACTCTGCTGTGAATTCAGTTAGTGACAGGACGCTGTTTGCTGACTGAGGGCCAGTTTAGAGGTAGCGATTTGCTTCTTTGTGCTTTTCAAAGGCTAATTTAGCAACCGCTGTGTTCACCTACTAATCACCTTGCTTTTGCCTTGTAGTGCTGTTTTCACAGCGATCTGCAAGGTCTGTGTGTGTGTGTGTGTGAGTGCAGCCCACTCTCTAGTCTGAGTGCAGCCATAGGCCATCCATAGCTGGTTGTATTCAGTTCAGGGAGGGTGGTTCATTGCCTCATACTGTTCTTTTTTTTTTTTTTTCAAGTAGTGTAGTCTGCCGCTCATTTTTTCAAAAAAATCCTATTAGTGTCTTTCCACCCGTCTCCAGCTAACTTGTGGAAAAACACTACATAGGATAACGTAGAGGAGGGTTTTTGGGCCTTGCAGCGCCGTTTACGGCTGTCTGCACGGTCTCCGTGTGACTGCAGCTCGCCCTGTAGTCTGTGAGCAGCCATAGCCTGGTTGTCTCCAGCTCAGGGTTCTTCACTGCGTCATACCGTAAAATCAATTTTCCTTTTGTTTTAAGTAGTGCAGGCTGCTGCACATTTTTTCAAAAAATTCCTATTAGTGTCTTTCCACCCGTCTCCAGCTAACTTGTGGAAAAACACTACATAGGATAACGTAGAGGAGGGTTTTTGGGCCTTGCAGTGCCGTTTACGGCTGTCTGCACGGTCTCTGTGTGACTGCAGCTCTCTCTGTTGTCAGTTCAGCCCCCAAAAAATAAATAAATAATAGAGTTCACCAAACACACCAGTGACACCACTTTACATTTGTGTAGGCCACATTAGCTCATATTAAAGTCTAGTCCACACTTTAGAAAATTAGTGTTTCTTATACCTGTTAGGAGTTGTTCAGGAATAAGCACACAAAGCCGTTAGTACTTTTCTGCTTATCTTTATCAGTCAACCAAGATGAAGAAGGCAGTGAGTAAGGCACGTGGGCGTGGGCGCGGAGCAGGGAGAGGACGTGGGGATTCTGTGCCTGCTGCGGGCACCGGTGACTCATCAGCACCCACTTTCACCAGGGAACAGTCCTTCATGCGCAGCTTTGTCGCAGATCGCCGTACACCGCTGCTGCGTGAAGACCAAATTGAAGCCGTTGTTGGATGGATGGCAGCTAATGCATCAACTTCAATTAGTGCCACATCCTCTCAGACACAGAGCACTGGAGAGCAGCCATCTGTCTCTTCACCACCTGCCAAATTGGCCAGGCAGACAGAGAGCCCAGGACAGGAGCCGTCTCTACTTCTGTTCTCTGAATCTCTTGGCTTGGAAACAGGGGGCCAGCCAAGCAGCATTGGAGAAATGGAAGAAGAGGCAGGGTGCAGTGATGCCCAACAGCTTTTTCTCTCTTCCTCCGAAGAGGCGGGTGGACCAGTGCCTCCGGTCACCACATCGCAGGCCGCATCAGCTGATGATGACACTCAGGTGCCACTGTCATGGTTCCCAATGGCAAGGGAACGTAACAAACATATAAATAACGAACGAGCTCTCGGGTGATGGAAACTCGAGTTGACCGTGAGCTAAATCTACCACACAACTAATAGTAGCCAGGGAGCATACCTACGGCTTCCTAAATGCCACGCGCCAGCCGGAGGACTAACTACGCCTGGTAGAGGAAGGAACAGACCTGGCTTACCTCTAGGGAAATACCCCAAAAGATGATAGCAGCCCCCCACATGTAATAACGGTGAATTAAGAGGAAAAGACATACACAGTATGAAAGTAGATTTAGCAAAGAGAGGTCCACTTACTAGATAGCAGAAGGATACAAAAGAGGACTTCACGGTCAACTGAAAACCCTTTCAAAAACTATCCTGAAATTACTTTAAGACTCCTGTGTCAACTCATGACACAGGAGTGGCAATTTCAGCCCGCAAGAGCTTCCAGCTACAGAGAATTACAAAAACTGCAAACTGGACAAAAGATACAAAACAAAAGGACAAAGTCCACTTAGCTGATCAGCAGACTAGTAGCAGGAACATGCAACCGAAGGCTCTGGTTACAATGATGACCGGCAAGGAAATGACTGGAGAGCAAGGCTAAATAGGAAACTCCCAAACGCTGATGGAAGCAGGTGAACAGAAGCAGCAAAGTGCAAACAAGTCACCAATACCACCAGCAACCACCAGGGGAGCCCAAAAAGCGGATACACAACAGTACCCTCCCCTTAAGGAGGGGGCACCGAACCCTCACAAGAACCGCCAGGGCGATCTGGATGAGCCCTATGAAAGGCACGAACCAAATCCGAGGCATGAACATCAGAGGCAGTTACCCAAGAATTATCTTCCTGACCATAGCCCTTCCATTTAACCAGATATTGAAGTCTCCGTCTGGAAATACGGGAGTCCAAGATCTTTTCTACCATGTATTCCAATTCACCCTCCACCAGCACAGGAGCAGGAGGTTCAGTAGAAGGAACCACCGGTACCTCATATCTCCGCAACAGCGACCGATGGAACACATTATGGATAGCGAAAGATGCCGGGAGGTCCAAACGAAAGGAGACAGGGTTAAGAATCTCCAAAATCCTATAAGGACCGATGAACCGAGGCTTAAATTTAGGAGAAGAAACCCTCATAGGGACAAAACGGGAAGACAACCACACCAAGTCCCCAACACGAAGGTGGGGGCCAACACGACGACGGCGGTTAGCAAACTGCTGAGTCCTCTCCTGGGACAATTCCAAATTATCCACCACTTGTCCCCAAATCTGATGCAACCGATCCACTACCGCATCCACTCCAGGACAATCCGAAGATTCAACCTGACCAGATGAAAAACGCGGATGAAACCCTGAATTGCAAAAGAAAGGAGAAACTAAAGTGGCAGAACTAGCCCGATTATTAAGAGCAAACTCCGCCAACGGCAGAAAGGCAACCCAATCATCCTGATCCGCAGACAAAAAACACCTCAAATAAGTCTCCAAAGTTTGATTAGTTCGTTCCGTCTGGCCATTGGTCTGAGGATGGAATGCAGACGAAAAAGACAAATCAATGCCCAACCTGGCACAGACTGCCCGCCAAAATCTAGACACGAACTGGGTACCCCTGTCAGAAACGATGTTTTCCGGAATACCATGCAAGCGAACCACATTTTGAAAAAACAGAGGGACCAACTCAGATGAGGAAGGCAACTTAGGCAATGGCACCAAATGAACCATTTTAGAAAAACGGTCACACACCACCCAGATGACAGACATCTTCTGAGAAACAGGGAGGTCCGAGATAAAGTCCATAGAGATGTGCGTCCAAGGCCTCTTCGGAATAGGCAAGGGCAACAACAACCCACTAGCCCTAGAACAACAAGGCTTGGCCCGAGCACACACATCACAAGACTGCACAAAAACACGCACATCTCGAGACAGGGAAGGCCACCAGAAGGATCTAGCCACCAAATCTCTGGTGCCAAAAATTCCCGGATGACCTGCCAGAGTAGAAGAATGAACTTCCGAGATGACTCTAGTGGTCCACTCGTCAGGAACAAACAGTCTACCAGACGGACAACGATCAGGTCTATCCGCCTGAAATTCTTGCAAAGCACGTCGCAAATCTGGAGAGACAGCAGACAAAACCACTCCATCCTTAAGGACACCAGCAGGTTCAGAATTCCCAGGAGAGTCAGGCTCAAAACTCCTAGAAAGAGCATCTGCCTTCACATTCCTAGAACCCGGTAAGTACGAGACCACAAAATTAAACCGGGAAAAGAACAACGACCAACGTGCCTG
Organism: Ranitomeya variabilis; assembly: GCF_051348905.1. Taxonomy (NCBI): domain Eukaryota; kingdom Metazoa; phylum Chordata; class Amphibia; order Anura; family Dendrobatidae; genus Ranitomeya; species Ranitomeya variabilis. The sequence continues at coordinate 226,424,243 of NC_135234.1, forward strand.
TCTAGGATTCAGGCGCCTGGCAGACTCCAAATAAATTAAATTCTTGTGATGAGTCAAAACTACCACCTGATGTTTGGCACCCTCAAGCCAATGACGCCACTCCTCAAATGCCCACTTCATGGCCAAAAGCTCCCGATTACCAACATCATAGTTTCGCTCGGCGGCCGAAAATTTTCGCGAAAAGAACGCACAAGGTCTCATCACTGAGCAGTCAGAACTTTTCTGCGACAAAACCGCCCCCGCTCCGATCTCGGAAGCATCGACCTCAACCTGAAAGGGAAGAGAAACATCAGGCTGGCACAACACCGGGGCAGACAAAAAGCGGCGCTTAAGCTCCCGAAAGGCCTCCACGGCAGCAGGGGACCAATTGGCAACATCAGCACCCTTTTTAGTCAAATCCGTCAGAGGTTTAGCAACGCCAGAAAAACCAGCTATAAATCGACGATAAAAATTAGCAAAGCCCAAGAATTTCTGGAGACTCTTCAGAGAAGTAGGCTGCGTCCAGTCGTAAATAGCCCGAACCTTGACAGGGTCCATCTCAATAGAAGAAGGGGAAAAAATGTACCCCAAAAAGGAAATTTTTTGAACCCCAAAAACACACTTTGAACCCTTTACACACAAACAATTCTCCCGCAAAACCTGAAAAACCCTCCTGACCTGCTGAACATGAGACTCCCAGTCATCAGAAAAAATCAAAATATCATCCAAGTACACTATCATAAATTTATCCAAATATTCACGGAAAATATCATGCATTAAGGACTGAAAGACAGAAGGTGCATTAGAAAGGCCGAAAGGCATTACCAAATACTCAAAATGGCCCTCAGGCGTATTAAATGCGGTTTTCCACTCATCCCCCTGCTTAATTCGCACCAAATTATACGCCCCACGAAGATCAATCTTAGAGAACCACTTAGCCCCCCTTATGCGAGCAAACAAATCAGTCAGCAAAGGCAACGGATACTGATATTTGACTGTAATTTTATTCAGGAGTCGATAATCAATACAAGGCCTCAGAGAGCCATCCTTTTTAGAGACAAAGAAAAAACCGGCTCCTAAAGGTGATGAAGAAGGACGAATATGTCCCTTTTCCAGGGACTCCTTAATATACTCGCGCATAGCAGCATGTTCAGGTACAGATAGGTTAAACAAACGACCCTTTGGAAATTTACTGCCAGGAATCAGATCTATGGCGCAATCACAAGCCCTGTGAGGAGGGAGTAAACCAATTTTAGGCTCTTCAAAAATATCACGATAATCAGACAAAAATGCCGGAATCTCAGATGGAATAGATGACAAAATGGACACCAAAGGAGTGTCCCCATGAGCCCCCCGACATCCCCAGCTTAACACAGACATAGCTTTCCAGTCAAGGACTGGGTTATGAGACTGTAACCATGGTAATCCAAGCACCAAAACATCATGTAAATTGTACAACACAAGGAAGCGAATCACCTCCTGATGGTCTGGAGTCATACACATAGTCACTTGCGTCCAGAACTGTGGTTTATTACAAGCCAAAGGTGTAGAATCAATACCCTTCAGAGGTATAGGGACTTCCAGAGGCTCTAAATCAAACCCACAGCGCCTGGCAAAGGACCAGTCCATAAGACTCAGAGCGGCGCCAGAGTCCACATAGGCATCCACGGTAATAACTGATAATGAACAAATCAAGGTTACAGACAAAATAAATTTGGACTGTAAAGTGCCAATTGAAATGGACTTGTCAACCTTCCTAGTACGCTTAGAGCATGCCGATATAACATGAGCAGAATCACCACAATAGAAGCATAACCCATTTTTACGCCTATAATTCTGCCGCTCGCTTCTGGACATAATTCTGTCACATTGCATTTTCTCTGGCGTCTCTTCAGAAGATACCGCCAAATGTTGCACGGGTTTGCGCTCCCGCAAACGCCGATCAATCTGAATTGCCATTGTCATGGACTCATTCAGACCTGTAGGCGCAGGGAACCCGACCATAACATCTTTAACGGCATCAGAAAGGCCCTCTCTGAATTTTGCCGCTAAGGCGCACTCATTCCACTGAGTAAGCACAGACCATTTACGAAATTTTTGGCAGTATATCTCAGCTTCATCTTGCCCTTGAGATAGGGCTATCAAAGCTTTTTCAGCTTGAATCTCCAAATTAGGTTCCTCATAAAGCAACCCTAAAGCCAGGAAAAACGCATCCACATTGAGCAACGCAGGATCCCCTGGTGCCAATGAAAATGCCCAATTTTGAGGGTCACCTCGCAGCAAAGAAATTACAATCTTAACCTGCTGGACAGGATCTCCTGAGGAGTGAGGTCTGAGAGAAAGGAACAATTTACAATTATATTTGAAATTCAGAAACCGAGATCTATCTCCGGAAAACACCTCTGGTGTAGGGATTTTAGGTTCAGAAATAGGAGTATGCATAACAAAATCTTGTAAATTTTGAACCTTCGTAGCAAGATTATTTAAACCTGCAGCCAAACTCTGAGGATCCATCATTAAACAGGTGAGCTCAGAGCCATTCAAGGATTATAAGGAGAGAAAGGCAAAGGCAGTAATTAGAGCTGAAATACAACTAATCCAACTATGGAGCAAGCATAGGGAAAAAGAAAAAAAAAAATTTACAGACTTCTTTTATCTCTCCTTTCTTCTGCCAATAAATTTAACACTGGCCGGTCATACTGTCATGGTTCCCAATGGCAAGGGAACGTAACAAACATATAAATAACGAACGAGCTCTCGGGTGATGGAAACTCGAGTTGACCGTGAGCTAAATCTACCACACAACTAATAGTAGCCAGGGAGCATACCTACGGCTTCCTAAATGCCACGCGCCAGCCGGAGGACTAACTACGCCTGGTAGAGGAAGGAACAGACCTGGCTTACCTCTAGGGAAATACCCCAAAAGATGATAGCAGCCCCCCACATGTAATAACGGTGAATTAAGAGGAAAAGACATACACAGTATGAAAGTAGATTTAGCAAAGAGAGGTCCACTTACTAGATAGCAGAAGGATACAAAAGAGGACTTCACGGTCAACTGAAAACCCTTTCAAAAACCATCCTGAAATTACTTTAAGACTCCTGTGTCAACTCATGACACAGGAGTGGCAATTTCAGCCCGCAAGAGCTTCCAGCTACAGAGAATTACAAAAACTGCAAACTGGACAAAAGATACAAAACAAAAGGACAAAGTCCACTTAGCTGATCAGCAGACTAGTAGCAGGAACATGCAACCGAAGGCTCTGGTTACAATGATGACCGGCAAGGAAATGACTGGAGAGCAAGGCTAAATAGGAAACTCCCAAACGCTGATGGAAGCAGGTGAACAGAAGCAGCAAAGTGCAAACAAGTCACCAATACCACCAGCAACCACCAGGGGAGCCCAAAAAGCGGATACACAACATGCCACTTTCTGGTGCGTGCTCTGCTGCTGAGACTACCCAGGAGGAGCAGTTGGGGGCAGAGGGTAGTGTAGATGATGAGGTCCTTGACCCATCTTGGCATGAGGGACAGGAAGGTGGTGGGAGCAGCTCTGAGGAAGAGATTCCCCGTACGGCCCAAAGAGGGAGAGGGAGGGGGAAGACTGCGGATCCTGCAGCCTCCGCTTTGGCACCCGTTAGGAGCATGTCTCTTCCAAAAGCCAAAAAGGGCGCTCCCAAGACTTGCAGTGCCTGGTCCTTTTTTGACACAGTTGCAGATGACATTTGCTATGTCAAATGCAAGGTGTGTCATCACAAAGTCAAAAGAGGTCGAAATGTCAGCAACCTCAATACCTCCAACATGTGGAAACATGTGCGCAACAGGCACGTGGCGAAGTTAGAAAGACACACTGAAGAGCTAGGCCAACCAACAGCGGCAGCTACCACCTCTTCAGCTCGTGTTGCCTCTTCCTCCAGCTCACATGCAGTTAGTTCGGCTTCCTCCCAGGATCGCCGTGGAAGAACCTCTGGCCCTGTTGTCCAGAGAACCGCTGTAATTCCACCCGCAGCACCACTTTCCCAGTCATCCACACACTCCCAGCCCAGTCTACAGCCATCGGTAGTACAGGCATGGGAGAAAAGGCGGCCTTTCTCATCAAACCACCCATGAGCACAGGCTCTGACTGCAGGCATTGCCAAACTTCTGTCACTGGAAATGCTGTCATTCAGGCTGGTGGAGACTGACAGCTTCCGTGACTTGATGTCATTGGCAGTCCCACAGTACAATGTGCCCAGCCGCTTTTACTTCAGCAGGCAAGCCGTCCCTGCCCTGCACAAGCATGTGGAGGGACACATAAAACATGCGCTACTGAACGCCGTCAGTAGCAAGGTCCACCTCACCACCGATGCGTGGACCAGTCAACATGGACAGGGGCGATACCTTTCCCTCACTGCCCATTGGGTTAATGTCATTGAGCCGGGTACAGATTGTGCGAGTGGCGCAGGACGTGTCCTGCCCACTCCAAGGATTGCAGGAATCCATTCTGTACGCATTGACTCCTCCTCTTACACCAGTTCCTCAGAATCATCGCTGCAGGAGCCGTCACAGTCCACCTCCACATGGACCCGTGATGAACGTTTACCTGTTACAACCGACATGAGCACAGCCGTGGCCAAACTTCAACAGGCCGTCTTGAAATTAATTTCTTTGAGGAATCGAAGCCACACAGCACAGGAGCTATGGAATGCCATCAAGCAGGAGAGCGATGTGTGGTTTGTGCCAGCGAATCTCCAGCCAGGCATGGTAGTGTGTGATAATGGCCGAAATCTGGTGGCAGCTCTGGGCCTCGGCAACCTCACTCACATCCCATGTCTGGCACATGTGCTCAATTTGGTCGTGCAGAGTTTTTTGAGGGACTATACGGATCTTGATGCACTGCTGCACAAGGTCCGCCTAGAGTGTGCTCACTTGCGGCGTTCCAGCACGGCAAAAGCGCACATTGCGGCTCTGCAGCACCGACACCGCCTGCCGGAACATCGCATCATATGTGATTTACCTACCAGGTGGAATTCCACGTTACATATGTTGGAGCGGTTGTGTGAGCAGCAGCAAGCTGTAATGGAGTACCAGCTGCATCAGGCGCAAAGAAGTCGCACTCCGCGCCGTTCAGACTTCACAACCACAGAGTGGGCCACTATGAATGACGTCTGCCAGGTTTTGCGTCCCTTCGATTATTCCACGCGGATGGCGAGTGCAGATGATGCACTAGTCAGCATGACTGTCCCCCTTATCTGCCTGCTTGAAAAATCACTGCAAGCGCTAAGGGATGATGTTGTGGAAGAGGTGGAGGATGAGGATTCACCATTTCCATCATCTTCTGGACAGTCAGCGCCACGTGGTTCCTCACAAACGCGTAGGCAGGGGACAGTTTGTGAGGAGGATGAGGAGGAGTCAATGGAGGAGGAAGACATCCGTCCAGAGGAGGGAGTTACACAATTGTCCAGTACTCAGTGTGTACAGCGAGGGTGGGGTGATGACGAGCGGCAGAGATCACACCTCCAGCAGGGGACAGCGTTTCTTGGGCAGTTGGCAGTCTGCAGCACATGGTGGATTACATGCTGCAGTGCCTGAGAAACGACCGCCGCATCGCCCACATTCTCAACATGTCTGATTATTGGGTGTTCACCCTCCTCGATCCTCGCTACCGGGACAACGTAGAAAGCCTCATCACACCGTTGAACCGGGAGCGAAAAATGCGGGAGTACCAAGACACACTGGTGAATTCCATCATCTTCTCCATTCCAAGTGAGAGAAGTGCTGCTAGTGCATTACAAAGCAGCGCAGTGCGTCCAGGCAGTGGTGTAGGCTCTGCACAAAGAGGGAGCAGAAGCAGTGCCTCTGCCCAAGGCAAGACCAGTATGGCCCAACTGTGGCACAGTTTTCTGTGCCCGCCACAAAAGTCTACACCATCACAGACGGCTCCAGTCAGCAGGAGGCAACGGTTCCGTCAGATGGTGACAGACTACATGTCTTGCCCTCTTGCTGTACTCCCTGACGGCTCTTCACCTTTCAAGTTTTGGGTCTCAAAGCTGGATACATGGCCAGAGCTAAGCCAGTATGCATTGGAGGTGCTGGCATGCCCTGCGGCTAGTGTATTATCGGAACGCGTCTTTAGTGCTGCAGGTGATGTACTAACTGACCGTCGCATGCGACTATCCTCCGATAACGTTGACCGGCTTACTTTCCTGAAAATGAACAAGGCATGGATCTCGCAGGAATTTGCCACTGCTCTTCCTGATTAAATAATTAGGTGACTGTCTACGTTATCCAGGTCTCCTGTTGTGTTCATCTTTCTACCACCTGAACTTAAATTCCTGGGCTCCAACACCGCCAGTTGAGGCTCAGAAGTGCCGTCTGCACAGTCAAAACATACGACCCAGTGTTATTGGGTTTCAGTAACGTCAGCTGATCCCCAGCTGTGTAGCCGGCAATGTGTCCTGCGACTGCCACGCTGACACAACAACTGAGATGTAAGGGAACCTGTCCCCCCCCAAGGCGTTTGTTACTGAAAGAGCCACCTTGTGCAGCAGTAATGCTGCACAAGGAAAAGGTAGCTATTTTTGTTTAGCTCCTTGCACACGCAGAACTTAACACTTATAAAATGTGTCCACTGATACCGTAAAACCGTCCCGGAGGTGGGACTTTCCTTCGTAATATGACGCAGCACAGCTGTCATTCCTACCCCCTTGGCACCGTGCCCGGGCTCCTCAGCGTTGTTTGATTCCATCCCGGAGCCTGCGCTGTTATGTTATCTCTTGGCCAGGCACACTTAGCGCTGCCCATCTTCTGACATCATTTGGTGTCAGGCTGGCTGCGCCTGTGCGGCCGCGCTGGCCGAGAGCCCGCCTTGCACTGTCTTCTGATTTAATCCCACTGGGGGCCTGAGATCCATGGACATGCGCAGTGCATATCTGAACCTCCGCCTCTCACTCATCTCCCTATGCCTTCTTCAGACTTTGCCCCGTCAGCTGATCCCTAATAGCATGCCACGGCCGTGACGCCGCACAGTCTGAAGAAGCCGTAGGGAGGGGAGTGAGAGGCGAGGATATGCACTGCGCATGGCCACGGATCCCAGGCCCGCGGTGGGATTACATTAGACGACACTGCGAGGCAGGCTCTCGGCCAGCGCGGCCGCACAGGCGCAGCCAGCCTGACACCAAATGATGTCAGAAGATGGGCAGCGCTAAGTGTGCCTGGCCAAGGGATAACATAACAGCGCAGGCTCCGGGATGGAATCAAACAACGCTGAGGAGCCGTGGCACGGCGTCGGGGGGGTAAGAATGACGGCTGTGCTGCGTCATATTACGAAGGAAAGTCCCACCTCCAGGACGGTTTCACGGTTTCAGGGGACACATTTTATAAGTGTTTAGTTCTGTGTTTGCAAGGAGCATAATGAAAAGAGCCACCTTTTCCTTTTGCATCCTTTGTGCTGCCCAAGCTGGCTCTTTCAGCTACAAACGCCTTGGGGGGGGGGTTAAAGGTTCCCTTTCGACTTTCTCCAATCAGGCTTCGGCCTACATTGTGTTCCTCTGCTTTTCCTCCTGTCCCTGGGCTCCAACACCGCTAGTTGCCGTCCAGAAGTGCTGTCAGCACAGTCCCAACAGTTGCTCCTCTGTTATTGGGGTTCAGTAACGTCAGCTGTTCCCCAGCTGTGTGTGTGGCAATCCCTCCTATCTCCTCCACCTCCTCCTCCTCCTCCTGTCCCTGGGCTCCAACACCACTAGTTGCCGTCCAGAAGTGCTATCCGCACAGTCCCAACAGTCGCTCCTCTGTTATTGGGGTTCAGTAACGTCAGCTGTTCCCCAGCTGTGTGTGTGGCAATCCCTCCTATCTCCTCCACCTCCTCCTCCTCCTCCTCCTGTCCCTGGGCTTCAACACCACTAGTTGCCGTCCAGAAGTGCTGTCCGCACAGTCCCAACAGTCCCTCCTCTGTTATTGGGGTTCAGTAACGTCAGCTGTTCCCCAGCTGTGTGTGTGGCAATCACTCCTATCTCCTCCACCTCCTCCTCCTCCTCCTGTCCCTGGGCTCTAACACCGCTGGTTGCCGTCCAGAAGTGCTGTCCGCACAGTCCCAACAGTCCCTCCTCTGTTATTGGGGTTCAGTAACGTCAGCTGTTCCCCAGCTGTGTGTGTGGCAATCCCTCCTATCTCCTCCACCTCCTCCTCCTCCTCCTGTCCCTGGGCTCCAACACCGCTAGTTGCCATCCAGAAGTGCTGTCCGCACAGTCCCAACAGTCGCTCCTCTGTTATTGGGGTTCAGTAACGTCAGCTGTTCCCCAGCTGTGTGTGTGGCAATCCCTCCTATCTCCTCCACCTCCTCCTCCTCCTCCTGTCCCTGGGCTCCAACACCGCTAGTTGCTGTCCAGAAGTGCTGTCCACACAGTCCCAACAGTCGCTCCTCTGTTATTGGGGTTCAGTAACGTCAGCTGTTCCCCAGCTGTGTGTGTGGCAATCCCTCCTATCTCCTCCACCTCCTCCTCCTCCTCCTGTCCCTGGGCTCCAACACCGCTAGTTGCCGTCCAGAAGTGCTGTCCGCACAGTCCCAACAGTCGCTCCTCTGTTATTGGGGTTCAGTAACATCAGCTGTTCCCCAGCTGTGTGTGTGGCAATCCCTCCTATCTCCTCCACCTCCTCCTCCTCCTCCTGTCCCTGGGCTCCAACACCGCTAGTTGTTGTCCAGAAGTGCTGTCCGCACAGAGCCAAACACCTCGCCAATGTGTTAGTGGGGTTCAGTAATGCCTGCTGTTCCCCTGCTGTGTATACGGCAATGTGTCATGCGACCGCCACGCAGGCACAACTTAAATTTAAGCTTGCTGCTATTTCTTCTCCTGTGAACCATGTTTTTGGACTTTGGATTTTATCTTTAATAAATTTTGATATTTTTGGAAGCTGGATTTTCTCCTCTATTTGTTCTAAATATAAGGGAACCTGTCCCCCCCCAAGGCGTTTGTTACTGAAAGAGCCACCTTGTGCAGCAGTAATAATGATGCAAAAGGAAAAAGTGGCTTTTTTTGTGGTGCTCCTTGCACACGCTGAACTTGACACTTATGAAATGTGTCCCCTCACACCGTTAAACCGTCCGGTCAGAGGGACTTTCCTTTGTCATGTGACGCAGCACAGCTGTCATTCTTACCCCCTTGGCGCCGTGCGCCGCCTCCTCAGCGTTGTTTGAATCTGTCCCGGAGCCTGCGCTGTTATGTTAGCCCTTGTCCATGCACACATTTTGCGCTGCCCATCTTCTGACATCATTTGGTGTCAGGCTGGCTGCACCTGTGCGGCCGCGCTGGACGAGATCCCGCCTCGTAGTGTCTTCTGATTTAATCCCACTGCGGGCCTGTGATCCATGGACATGCGCAGTGCATATCTTAACCTCCGCCTCTCTCTCATCTCGCTCAGCCTTCTTCAGACTGTGCGCCGTCAGCTGATCTTTAATAGCATGCCACGGCCATGACGCCGCACAGTCTGAAGAAGCTGGAAGGAGGGGAGTGAGAGGCAAGGATATGCACTGCGCATGCCCATGGATCACAGGTCCGCAGAGTGATTACATTAGATGACACAGCGAGGCGGGATCTTGGCCAGCGCAGCCGCACAGGCGCAACCAGCCTGACACCAAATGATGTCAGAAGATGGGCAGCGCAAAATGTGTGCATGGACAAGGGCTAACATAACATGACAAAGGAAAGTCCCTCCGACCGGACGGTTTAACGGTGTGAGGGGACACATTTCATAAGTGTCAAGTTCAGCGTTTGCAAGGACCATAATTAAAAGAGCTAAGTTTACCTTTTCCAGCATTAGTGCTGTACAATATGGCTCTTTCAGCTAAAAACCACTGGGGGGGGGGGTTAAAGGTTCCCTTTCAACTTGCTCCAGTGCAGGCTTCGGCCTACATTATGCTCCTCCTGCTGACCCTGGGCTCTAACACCGCCAGTTGGGGCCCGGTACTGCTAGCTGCACAGAGAAAAACACCAGCCAATGTGTCAGTGGGGTTCCGCACCGCCAGCTGTTCCCCTGCTGTGTAGCCGGCAACGTGTCCTGCAACAGCCACGCAGACACAAAGCTGCCGCCAGTGCAGGCTTCGGCCTACACTCTGCTCCCTCTCCTCCTGCTGACCCTGGGCTCTAACACCGCCAGTTGGGGCCCGGTACTGCTAGCTGCACAGAGAAAAACACCAGCCAATGTGTCAGTGGGGTTCAGCACCGCCAGCTGTTCCCCTGCTGTGTAGCCGGCAACGTGTCCTGCAACAGCCACGCAGACACAAAGCTGCCGCCAGTGCAGGCTTCGGCCTACACTCTGCTCCCTCTCCTCCTGCTGACCCTGGGCTCTAACACCGCCAGTTGGGGCCCGGTACTGCTAGCTGCACAGAGAAAAACACCAGCCAATGTGTCAGTGGGGTTCAGCACCGCCAGCTGTTCCCCTGCTGTGTAGCCGGCAACGTGTCCTGCAACAGCCACGCAGACACAAGAACTGAAATTGAAGGGAACCTGTCCCCCCTCCCCCAGGTGTTTGTATGTTTTACAGCCACCTTGTACAGCAGTAATGCTGCATGTGTGCAAGGTGGCTCATAAACTTATTCTCCTCGCACATGTGGAACTGAACACGTCTAAAATGTGTCCTCTGTGACCATTTAACCGTCCCGGAGGTGTGACTTTCCTTTGTAATGACACGCTGCAACCCCCTTGGTAGCGCTGCCCGTCTTCTGGCATCATTGTTTGGCTGCCTGCGCCTCTGCGGCCGCCTTGCCCAACACAACGCCCCTCGGTGTCTTATTTATTTGGACTGCGAGAGTGTGATTGATGGGCATGAGCAGTGCATATGTTCGCCTGTCCCTCATCTCCTTCCGCCTTCCTCAGACTGTGCGGCTTCATGGCCGTGGCATGCAATAAGGGATCAGCTGACGCCGCACAGTCTGAAGCGGGTGTAAGGACCCGAGTGTGAGAGGCCAACATATGTACTGCGCCAGGCCATGAATCCCAGCCCCGCAGTGTTTTAACTATGTCAAGACACTGCGGGGCTGGGATTCATGGTCATCGCAAACCGCAACGGCCGACATTAAATGATGCCAGAAGATGGGCAGCGCTAACAGCGCAAGGCCAAGGGATAAAACGACAGCGCAGACTCCTGTACAGCAAATAACAACGCTCAGGAGGCTGCACCCAGCACCAAGGTGGGATTCTTGACATCTGTGCTGCGTCTCATTACAAAGGGAACTCTCGCCTCCAACACAGTTTGACTGCATAAAGGGCTAAATGTTATACGTGTTTCATTCAGCGTGTGCAAGGAGAAAAATTAAAAGAGCAACCTTTGACTTGTGCAGCACTACTGCTGCATAAGCTGTGGCTCTTCTACTTTGTAACACCTGAGGGGGGGTTAAAGGTTACCTTTAAAATTGGTTCAATTAGGCTTCGGCTTACACTCTGCTCCCCCTGCAGAGCCTGGGCTCTAACACCGCCAGTTGGGGCCCGGTACTGCTAGCTGCACAGAGAAAAACACCAGCCAATGTGTCAGTGGGGTTCCGCACCGCCAGCTGTTCCCCTGCTGTGTAGCCGGCAACGTGTCCTGCAACAGCCACGCAGACACAAAGCTGCCGCCAGTGCAGGCTTCGGCCTACACTCTGCTCCCTCTCCTCCTGCTGACCCTGGGCTCTAACACCGCCAGTTGGGGCCCGGTACTGCTAGCTGCACAGAGAAAAACACCAGCCAATGTGTCAGTGGGGTTCAGCACCGCCAGCTGTTCCCCTGCTGTGTAGCCGGCAACGTGTCCTGCAACAGCCACGCAGACACAAGAACTGAAATTGAAGGGAACCTGTCCCCCCTCCCCCAGGTGTTTGTATGTTTTACAGCCACCTTGTACAGCAGTAATGCTGCATGTGTGCAAGGTGGCTCATAAACTTATTCTCCTCGCACATGTGGAACTGAACACGTCTAAAATGTGTCCTCTGTGACCATTTAACCGTCCCGGAGGTGTGACTTTCCTTTGTAATGACACGCTGCAACCCCCTTGGTAGCGCTGCCCATCTTCTGGCATCATTGTTTGGCTGCCTGCGCCTCTGCGGCCGCCCTGCCCAACACAACGCCCCTCGGTGTCTTATTTATTTGGACTGCGAGGGTGTGATAGATGGGCATGAGCAGTGCATATGTTCGCCTGTCCCTCATCTCCTTCCGCCTTCCTCAGACTGTGCGGCTTCATGGCCGTGGCATGCGATAAGGGATCAGCTGACGCCACACAGTCTGAAGCGGGTGTAAGGACCCGAGTGTGAGAGGCCAACATATGTACTGTGCCAGGCCATGAATCCCAGCCCCGCAGTGTTTTAACTATGTCAAGACACTGCGGGGCTGGGATTCATGGTCATCGCAAACCGCAACGGACGACATTAAATGATGCCAGAAGATGGGCAGCGCTAACAGCGCAAGGCCAAGGGATAAAACGACAGCGCAGACTCCTGTACAGCAAATAACAACGCTCAGGAGGCTGTGCCCAGCACCAAGGTGGGATTCTTGACATCTGTGCTGCGTCTCATTACGAAGGGAACTCTCGCCTCCAACACAGTTTGACTGTATAAAGGGCTAAATGTTATACGTGTTTCATTCAGCGTGTGCAAGGAGAAAAATTAAAAGAGCAACCTTTGACTTGTGCAGCACTACTGCTGCATAAGCTGTGGCTCTTCTACTTTGTAACACCTGAGGGGGGGTTAAAGGTTACCTTTAAAATTGGTTCAATTAGGCTTCGGCCTACACTCTGCTCCCCCTGCAGAGCCTGGGCTCTAACACCGCCAGTTGGGGCCCGGTACTGCTAGCTGCACAGAGAAAAACACCAGCCAATGTGTCAGTAGGGTTCCGCACCGCCAGCTGTTCCCCTGCTGTGTAGCCGGCAACGTGTCCTGCAACAGCCACGCAGACACAAAGCTGCCGCCAGTGCAGGCTTCGGCCTACACTCTGCTCCCTCTCCTCCTGCTGACCCTGGGCTCTAACACCGCCAGTTGGGGCCCGGTACTGCTAGCTGCACAGAGAAAAACACCAGCCAATGTGTCAGTGGGGTTCCGCACCGCCAGCTGTTCCCCTGTTGTGTAGCCGGCAACGTGTCCTGCAACAGCCACGCAGACACAAAGCTGCCGCCAGTGCAGGCTTCGGCCTACACTCTGCTCCCTCTCCTCCTGCTGACCCTGGGCTCTAACACCGCCAGTTGGGGCCCGGTACTGCTAGCTGCACAGAGAAAAACACCAGCCAATGTGTCAGTGGGGTTCAGCACCGCCAGCTGTTCCCCTGCTGTGTAGCCGGCAACGTGTCCTGCAACAGCCACGCAGACACAAGAACTGAAATTGAAGGGAACCTGTCCCCCCTCCCCCAGGTGTTTGTATGTTTTACAGCCACCTTGTACAGCAGTAATGCTGCATGTGTGCAAGGTGGCTCATAAACTTATTCTCCTCGCACATGTGGAACTGAACACGTCTAAAATGTGTCCTCTGTGACCATTTAACCGTCCCGGAGGTGTGACTTTCCTTTGTAATGACACGCTGCAACCCCCTTGGTAGCGCTGCCCGTCTTCTGGCATCATTGTTTGGCTGCCCGCGCCTCTGCGGCCGCCCTGCCCAACACAACGCCCCTCGGTGTCTTATTTATTTGGACTGCGAGGGTGTGATTGATGGGCATGAGCAGTGCATACGTTCGCCTGTCCCTTATCTCCTTCCGCCTTCCTCAGACTGTGCGGCTTCATGGCCGTGGCATGCGATAAGGGATCAGCTGACGCCGCACAGTCTGAAGCGGGTGTAAGGACCCGAGTGTGAGAGGCCAACATATGTACTGCGCCAGGCCATGAATCCCAGCCCCGCAGTGTTTTAACTATGTCAAGACACTGCGGGGCTGGGATTCATGGTCATCGCAAACCGCAACGGCCGACATTAAATGATGCCAGAAGATGGGCAGCGCTAACAGCGCAAGGCCAAGGGATAAAACGACAGCGCAGACTCCTGTACAGCAAATAACAACGCTCAGGAGGCTGCACCCAGCACCAAGGTGGGATTCTTGACATCTGTGCTGCGTCTCATTACAAAGGGAACTCTCGCCTCCAACACAGTTTGACTGCATAAAGGGCTAAATGTTATACGTGTTTCATTCAGCGTGTGCAAGGAGAAAAATTAAAAGAGCAACCTTTGACTTGTGCAGCACTACTGCTGCATAAGCTGTGGCTCTTCTACTTTGTAACACCTGAGGGGGGGTTAAAGGTTACCTTTAAAATTGGTTCAATTAGGCTTCGGCTTGCACTCTGCTCCCCCTGCAGAGCCTGGGCTCTAACACCGCCAGTTGGGGCCCGGTACTGCTAGCTGCACAGAGAAAAACACCAGCCAATGTGTCAGTGGGGTTCCGCACCGCCAGCTGTTCCCCTGCTGTGTAGCCGGCAACGTGTCCTGCAACAGCCACGCAGACACAAAGCTGCCGCCAGTGCAGGCTTCGGCCTACACTCTGCTCCCTCTCCTCCTGCTGACCCTGGGCTCTAACACCGCCAGTTGGGGCCCGGTACTGCTAGCTGCACAGAGAAAAACACCAGCCAATGTGTCAGTGGGGTTCAGCACCGCCAGCTGTTCCCCTGCTGTGTAGCCGGCAACGTGTCCTGCAACAGCCACGCAGACACAAGAACTGAAATTGAAGGGAACCTGTCCCCCCTCCCCCAGGTGTTTGTATGTTTTACAGCCACCTTGTACAGCAGTAATGCTGCATGTGTGCAAGGTGGCTCATAAGCTTATTCTCCTCGCACATGTGGAACTGAACACGTCTAAAATGTGTCCTCTGTGACCATTTAACCGTCCCGGAGGTGTGACTTTCCTTTGTAATGACACGCTGCAACCCCCTTGGTAGCGCTGCCCGTCTTCTGGCATCATTGTTTGGCTGCCTGCGCCTCTGCGGCCGCCCTGCCCAACACAACGCCCCTCGGTGTCATTTATTTGGACTGCGAGGGTGTGATAGATGGGCATGAGCAGTGCATATGTTCGCCTGTCCCTCATCTCCTTCCGCCTTCCTCAGACTGTGCGGCTTCATGGCCGTGGCATGCGATAAGGGATCAGCTGACGCCACACAGTCTGAAGCGGGTGTAAGGACCCGAGTGTGAGAGGCCAACATATGTACTGCGCCAGGCCATGAATCCCAGCCCCGCAGTGTTTTAACTATGTCAAGACACTGCGGGGCTGGGATTCATGGTCATCGCAAACCGCAACGGACGACATTAAATGATGCCAGAAGATGGGCAGCGCTAACAGCGCAAGGCCAAGGGATAAAACGACAGCGCAGACTCCTGTACAGCAAATAACAACGCTCAGGAGGCTGTGCCCAGCACCAAGGTGGGATTCTTGACATCTGTGCTGCGTCTCATTACGAAGGGAACTCTCGCCTCCAACACAGTTTGACTGTATAAAGGGCTAAATGTTATACGTGTTTCATTCAGCGTGTGCAAGGAGAAAAATTAAAAGAGCAACCTTTGACTTGTGCAGCACTACTGCTGCATAAGCTGTGGCTCTTCTACTTTGTAACACCTGAGGGGGGGTTAAAGGTTACCTTTAAAATTGGTTCAATTAGGCTTCGGCCTACACTCTGCTCCCCCTGCAGAGCCTGGGCTCTAACACCGCCAGTTGGGGCCCGGTACTGCTAGCTGCACAGAGAAAAACACCAGCCAATGTGTCAGTAGGGTTCCGCACCGCCAGCTGTTCCCCTGCTGTGTAGCCGGCAACGTGTCCTGCAACAGCCACGCAGACACAAAGCTGCCGCCAGTGCAGGCTTCGGCCTACACTCTGCTCCCTCTCCTCCTGCTGACCCTGGGCTCTAACACCGCCAGTTGGGGCCCGGTACTGCTAGCTGCACAGAGAAAAACACCAGCCAATGTGTCAGTGGGGTTCCGCACCGCCAGCTGTTCCCCTGTTGTGTAGCCGGCAACGTGTCCTGCAACAGCCACGCAGACACAAAGCTGCCGCCAGTGCAGGCTTCGGCCTACACTCTGCTCCCTCTCCTCCTGCTGACCCTGGGCTCTAACACCGCCAGTTGGGGCCCGGTACTGCTAGCTGCACAGAGAAAAACACCAGCCAATGTGTCAGTGGGGTTCAGCACCGCCAGCTGTTCCCCTGCTGTGTAGCCGGCAACGTGTCCTGCAACAGCCACGCAGACACAAGAACTGAAATTGAAGGGAACCTGTCCCCCCTCCCCCAGGTGTTTGTATGTTTTACAGCCACCTTGTACAGCAGTAATGCTGCATGTGTGCAAGGTGGCTCATAAACTTATTCTCCTCGCACATGTGGAACTGAACACGTCTAAAATGTGTCCTCTGTGACCATTTAACCGTCCCGGAGGTGTGACTTTCCTTTGTAATGACACGCTGCAACCCCCTTGGTAGCGCTGCCCGTCTTCTGGCATCATTGTTTGGCTGCCTGCGCCTCTGCGGCCGCCCTGCCCAACACAACGCCCCTCGGTGTCTTATTTATTTGGACTGCGAGGGTGTGATTGATGGGCATGAGCAGTGCATACGTTCTCCTGTCCCTCATCTCCTTCCGCCTTCCTCAGACTGTGCGGCTTCATGGCCGTGGCATGCGATAAGGGATCAGCTGACGCCGCACAGTCTGAAGCGGGTGTAAGGACCCGAGTGTGAGAGGCCAACATATGTACTGCGCCAGGCCATGAATCCCAGCCCCGCAGTGTTTTAACTATGTCAAGACACTGCGGGGCTGGGATTCATGGTCATCGCAAACCGCAACAGCCGACATTAAATGATGCCAGAAGATGGGCAGCGCTAACAGCGCAAGGCCAAGGGATAAAACGACAGCGCAGACTCCTGTACAGCAAATAACAACGCTCAGGAGGCTGCGCCCAGCACCAAGGTGGGATTCTTGACATCTGTGCTGCGTCTCATTACGAAGGGAACTCTCGCCTCCAACACAGTTTGACTGTATAAAGGGCTAAATGTTATACGTGTTTCATTCAGCGTGTGCAAGGAGAAAAATTAAAAGAGCAACCTTTGACTTGTGCAGCACTACTGCTGCATAAGCTGTGGCTCTTCTACTTTGGAACACCTGAGGGGGGGTTAAAGGTTACCTTTAAAATTGGTTCAATTAGGCTTCGGCCTACACTCTGCTCCCCCTGCAGAGCCTGGGCTCTAACACCGCCAGTTGGGGCCCGGTACTGCTAGCTGCACAGAGAAAAACACCAGCCAATGTGTCAGTGGGGTTCTGCACCGCCAGCTGTTCCCCTGCTGTGTAGCCGGCAACGTGTTCTGCAACAGCCACGCAGACACAAAGCTGCCGCCAGTGCAGGCTTCGGCCTACACTCTGCTCCCTCTCCTCCTGCTGACCCTGGGCTCTAACACCGCCAGTTGGGGCCCGGTACTGCTAGCTGCACAGAGAAAAACACCAGCCAATGTGTCAGTGGGGTTCCGCACCGCCAGCTGTTCCCCTGCTGTGTAGCCGGCAACGTGTCCTGCAACAGCCACGCAGACACAAAGCTGCCGCCAGTGCAGGCTTCGGCCTACACTCTGCTCCCTCTCCTCCTGCTGACCCTGGGCTCTAACACCACCAGTTGGGGCCCAGTACTGCTAGCTGCACAGAGAAAAACACCAGCCAATGTGTCAGTGGGGTTCAGCACCGCCAGCTGTTCCCCTGCTGTGTAGCCGGCAACGTGTCCTGCAACAGCCACGCAGACACAAGAACTGAAATTGAAGGGAACCTGTCCCCCCTCCCCCAGGTGTTTGTATGTTTTACAGCCACCTTATACAGCAGTAATGCTGCATGTGTGCAAGGTGGCTCATAAACTTATTCTCGCACATGTGGAACTGAACACGTCTAAAATGTGTCCTCTGTGACCATTTAACCATCCCGGAGGTGTGACTTTCCTTTGTAATGACACGCTGCAACCCCCTTGGTAGCGCTGCCCGTCTTCTGGCATCATTGTTTGGCAGCCTGCGCCTCTGCGGCCGCCTTGCCCAACACAACGCCCCTCGGTGTCTTATTTATTTGGACTGCGAGGGTGTGATTGATGGGCATGAGCAATGCATATGTTCGCCTGTCCCTCATCTCCTTCCGCCTTCCTCAGACTGTGCGGCTTCATGGCCGTAGCATGCGATAAGGGATCAGCTGACGCCATACAGTCTGAAGCGGGTGTAAGGACCCGAGTGTGAGAGGCCAACATATGTACTGCGCCAGGCCATGAATCCCAGCCCCGCAGTGTTTTAACTATGTCAAGACACTGCGGGGCTGGGATTCATGGTCATCGCAAACCGCAACGGCCGACATTAAATGATGCCAGAAGATGGGCAGCGCTAACAGCGCAAGGCCAAGGGATAAAACGACAGCGCAGACTCCTGTACGGCAAATAACAACGCTCAGGAGGCTGTGCCCAGCACCAAGGTGGGAATCTAGACATCTGTGCTGCGTCTCATTACGAAGGGAACTCTCGCCTCCAACACAGTTTGACTGTATAAAGGGCTAAATGTTATACGTGTTTCATTCAGCGTGTGCAAGGAGAAAAATTAAAAGAGCAACCTTTGACTTGTGCAGCACTACTGCTGCATAAGCTGTGGCTCTTCTACTTTGTAACTCCTGAGGGGGGGTTAAAGGTTACCTTTAAAATTGGTTCAATTAGGCTTCGGCCTACACTCTGCTCCCCCTGCAGAGCCTGGGCTCTAACACCGCCAGTTGGGGCCCGGTACTGCTAGCTGCACAGAGAAAAACACCAGCCAATGTGTCAGTGGGGTTCAGCACCGCCAGCTGTTCCCCTGCTGTGTAGCCAGCAACGTGTCCTGCAACAGCCACGCAGACACAAAGCTGCCGCCAGTGCAGGCTTCGGCCTACACTCTGCTCCCTCTCCTCCTGCTGACCCTGGGCTCTAACACCACCAGTTGGGGCCCGGTACTGCTAGCTACACAGAGAAAAACACCAGCTAATGTGTCAGTGGGGTTCAGCACCGCCAGCTGTTCCCCTGCTGTGTAGCCGGCAACGTGTCCTGCAACAGCCACGCAGACACAAGAACTGAAATTGAAGGGAACCTGTCCCCCCTCCCCCAGTTGTTTGTATGTTTTACAGCCACCTTGTACAGCAGTAATGCTGCATGTGTGCAAGGCTCATAAACTTATTCTCCTCGCACATGTGGAACTGAACACGTCTAAAATGTGTCCTCTGTGACCATTTAACCGTCCCGAAGGTGTGACTGTCCTTTGTAATGACACGCTGCAACCCCCTTGGTAGCGCTGCCCGTCTTCTGGCATCATTGTTTGGCTGCCTGCGCCTCTGCGGCCGCCCTGCCCGACACAACGCCCCTCGGTGTCTTATTTATTTGGACTGCGAGGGTGTGATTGATGGGCATGAGCAGTGCATATGTTCGCCTGTCCCTCATCTCCTTCCGCCTTCCTCAGACTGTGCGGCTTCATGGCCGTGGCATGCGATAAGGGATCAGCTGACGCCGCACAGTCTGAAGCGGGTGTAAGGACCCGAGTGTGAGAGGCCAACATATGTACTGCGCCAGGCCATGAATCCCAGCCCCACAGTGTTTTAACTATGTCAAGACACTGCGGGGCTGGGATTAATGGTCATCGCAAACCGCAACGGCCGACATTAAATGATGCCAGAAGATGGGCAGCGCTAACAGCGCAAGGCCAAGGGATAAAACGACAGCGCAGACTCCTGTACAGCAAATAACAACGCTCAGGAGGCTGCGCCCAGCACCAAGGTGGGATTCTTGACATCTGTGCTGCGTCTCATTACGAAGGGAACTCTCGCCTCCAACACAGTTTGACTGTATAAAGGGCTAAATGTTATACGTGTTTCATTCAGCGTGTGCAAGGAGAAAAATTAAAAGAGCAACCTTTGACTTGTGCAGCACTACTGCTGCATGAGCTGTGGCTCTTCTACTTTGGAACACCTGAGGGGGGGTTAAAGGTTACCTTTAAAATTGGTTCAATTAGGCTTCGGCCTACACTCTGCTCCCCCTGCAGAGCCTGGGCTCTAACACCGCCAGTTGGGGCCCGGTACTGCTAGCTGCACAGAGAAAAACACCAGCCAATGTGTCAGTGGGGTTCTGCACCGCCAGCTGTTCCCTTGCTGTGTAGCCGGCAACGTGTTCTGCAACAGCCACGCAGACACAAAGCTGCCGCCAGTGCAGGCTTCGGCCTACACTCTGCTCCCTCTCCTCCTGCTGACCCTGGGCTCTAACACCGCCAGTTGGGGCCCAGTACTGCTAGCTGCACAGAGAAAAACACCAGCCAATGTGTCAGTGGGGTTCCGCACCGCCAGCTGTTCCCCTGCTGTGTAGCCGGCAACGTGTCCTGCAACAGCCACGCAGACACAAAGCTGCCGCCAGTGCAGGCTTCGGCCTACACTCTGCTCCCTCTCCTCCTGCTGACCCTGGGCTCTAACACCACCAGTTGGGGCCCGGTACTGCTAGCTGCACAGAGAAAAACACCAGCTAATGTGTCAGTGGGGTTCAGCGACGCCAGCTGTTCCCCTGCTGTGTAGCCGGCAACGTGTCCTGCAACAGCCACGCAGACACAAGAACTGAAATTGAAGGGAACCTGTCCCCCCTCCCCCAGTTGTTTGTATGTTTTACAGCCACCTTGTACAGCAGTAATGCTGCATGTGTGCAAGGCTCATAAACTTATTCTCCTCGCACATGTGGAACTGAACACGTCTAAAATGTGTCCTCTGTGACCATTTAACCGTCCCGAAGGTGTGACTGTCCTTTGTAATGACACGCTGCAACCCCCTTGGTAGCGCTGCCCGTCTTCTGGCATCATTGTTTGGCTGCCTGCGCCTCTGCGGCCGCCCTGCCCGACACAACGCCCCTCGGTGTCTTATTTATTTGGACTGCGAGGGTGTGATTGATGGGCATGAGCAGTGCATATGTTCGCCTGTCCCTCATCTCCTTCCGCCTTCCTCAGAGTGTGCGGCTTCATGGCCGTGGCATGCGATTAGGGATCAGCTGACGCCGCACAGTCTGAAGCGGGTGTAAGGACCCGAGTGTGAGAGGCCAACATATGTACTGCGCCAGGCCATGAATCCCAGCCCCACAGTGTTTTAACTATGTCAAGACACTGCGGGGCTGGGATTCATGGTCATCGCAAACTGCAACAGCCGACATTAAATGATGCCAGAAGATGGGCAGCGATAACAGCGCAAGGCCAAGGGATAAAACGACAGCGCAGACTCCAGTACAGCAAATAACAATGCTCAGGAGGCTGCGCCCAGCACCAAGGTGGGATTCTTGACATCTGTGCTGCGTCTCATTACGAAGGGAACTCTCGCCTCCAACACAGTTTGACTGTATAAAGGGCTAAATGTTATACGTGTTTCATTCAGCGTGTGCAAGGAGAAAAATTAAAAGAGCAAACTTTGACTTGTGCAGCACTACTGCTGCATAAGCTGTGGCTCTTCTACTTTGGAACACCTGAGGGGGGGTTAAAGGTTACCTTTAAAATTGGTTCAATTAGGCTTCGGCCTACACTCTGCTCCCCCTGCAGAGCCTGGGCTCTAACACTGCCAGTTGGGGCCCGGTACTGCTAGCTGCACAGAGAAAAACACCAGCCAATGTGTCAGTGGGGTTCAGCACCGCCAGCTGTTCCCCTGCTGTGTAGCCGGCAACGTGTCCTGCAACAGCCACGCAGACACAAGAACTGAAATTGAAGGGAACCTGTCCCCCCTCCCCCAGGTGTTTGTATGTTTTACAGCCACCTTATACAGCAGTAATGCTGCATGTGTGCAAGGTGGCTCATAAACTTATTCTCCTCGCACATGTGGAACTGAACACGTCTAAAATGTGTCCTCTGTGACCATTTAACCGTCCCGGAGGTGTGACTTTCCTTTGTAATGACACGCTGCAACCCCCTTGGTAGCGCTGCCCGTCTTCTGGCATCATTGTTTGGCAGCCTGCGCCTCTGCGGCCGCCCTGCCCAACACAACGCCCCTCGGTGTCTTATTTATTTGGACTGCGAGGGTGTGATTGATGGGCATGAGCAATGCATATGTTCACCTGTCCCTCATCTCCTTCCACCTTCCTCAGACTGTGCGGCTTCATGGCCGTGGCATGCGATAAGGGATCAGCTGACGCCGCACAGTCTGAAGCGGGTGTAAGGACCCGAGTGTGAGAGGCCAACATATGTACTGCGCCAGGCCATGAATCCCAGCCCCGCAGTGTTTTAACTATGTCAAGACACTGCGGGGCTGGGATTCATGGTCATCGCAAACCGCAACGGCCGACATTAAATGATGCCAGAAGATGGGCAGCGCTAACAGCGCAAGGCCAAGGGATAAAACGACAGCGCAGACTCCTGTACAGCAAATAACAACGCTCAGGAGGCTGCGCCCAGCACCAAGGTGGGATTCTTGACATCTGTGCTGCGTCTCATTACGAAGGGAACTCTCGCCTCCAAAACAGTTTGACTGTATAAAGGGCTAAATGTTATACGTGTTTCATTCAGCGTGTGCAAGGAGAAAAATTAAAAGAGCAACCTTTGACTTGTGCAGCACTACTGCTGCATAAGCTGTGGCTCTTCTACTTTGTAACACCTGAGGGGGGGTTAAAGGTTACCTTTAAAATTGGTTCAATTAGGCTTCGGCCTACACTCTGCTCCCCCTGCAGAGCCTGGGCTCTAACACCGCCAGTTGGGGCCCGGTACTGCTAGCTGCACAGAGAAAAACACCAGCCAATGTGTCAGTGGGGTTCCGCACCGCCAGCTGTTCCCCTGCTGTGTAGCCGGCAACGTGTCCTGCAACAGCCACGCAGACACAAATCTGCCGCCAGTGCAGGCTTCGGCCTACACTCTGCTCCCTCTCCTCCTGCTGACCCTGGGCTCTAACACCGCCAGTTGGGGCCCGGTACTGCTAGCTGCACAGAGAAAAACACCAGCCAATGTGTCAGTGGGGTTCCGCACCGCCAGCTGTTCCCCTGCTGTGTAGCCGGCAACGTGTCCTGCAACAGCCACGCAGACACAAAGCTGCTGCCAGTGCAGGCTTCGGCCTACACTCTGCTCCCTCTCCTCCTGCTGACCCTGGGCTCTAACACCGCCAGTTGGGGCCCGGTACTGCTAGCTGCACAGAGAAAAACACCAGCCAATGTGTCAGTGGGGTTCAGCACCGCCAGCTGTTCCCCTGCTGTGTAGCCGGCAACGTGTCCTGCAACAGCCACGCAGACACAAGAACTGAAATTGAAGGGAACCTGTCCCCCCTCCCCCAGGTGTTTGTATGTTTTACAGCCACCTTGTACAGCAGTAATGCTGCATGTGTGCAAGGTGGCTCATAAACTTATTCTCCTCGCACATGTGGAACTGAACACGTCTAAAATGTGTCCTCTGTGACCATTTAACCGTCCCGGAGGTGTGACTTTCCTTTGTAATGACACGCTGCAACCCCCTTGGTAGCACTGCCCGTCTTCTGGCATCATTGTTTGGCTGCCTGCGCCTCTGCGACCGCCCTGCCCAAAACAACGCCCCTCGGTGTCTTATTTATTTGGACTGCGAGGGTGTGATTGATGGGCATGAGCAGTGCATACGTTCGCCTGTCCCTCATCTCCTTCCGCCTTCCTCAGACTGTGCGGCTTCATGGCCGTGGCATGCGATAAGGGATCAGCTGACGCCGCACAGTCTGAAGCGGGTGTAAGGACCCGAGTGTGAGAGGCCAACATATGTACTGCGCCAGGCCATGAATCCCAGCCCCGCAGTGTTTTAACTATGTCAAGACACTGCGGGGCTGGGATTCATGGTCATCGCAAACCGCAACGGCCGACATTAAATGATGCCAGAAGATGGGCAGCGCTAACAGCGCAAGGCCAAGGGATAAAACGACAGCGCAGACTCCTGTACAGCAAATAACAACGCTCAGGAGGCTGCGCCCAGCACCAAGGTGGGATTCTTGACATCTGTGCTGCGTCTCATTACGAAGGGAACTCTCGCCTCCAACACAGTTTGACTGTATAAAGGGATAAATGTTATACGTGTTTCATTCAGCGTGTGCAAGGAGAAAAATTAAAAGAGCAACCTTTGACTTGTGCAGCACTACTGCTGCATAAGCTGTGGCTCTTCTACTTTGTAACACCTGAGGGGGGGTTAAAGGTTACCTTTAAAATTGGTTCAATTAGGCTTCGGCCTACACTCTGCTCCCCCTGCAGAGCCTGGGCTCTAACACCGCCAGTTGGGGCCTGGTACTGCTAGCTGCACAGAGAAAAACACCAGCCAATGTGTCAGTGGGGTTCCGCACCGCCAGCTGTTCCCCTGCTGTGTAGCCGGCAACGTGTCCTGCAACAGCCACGCAGACACAAAGCTGCCGCCAGTGCAGGCTTTGGCCTACACTCTGCTCCCTCTCCTCCTGCTGACCCTGGGCTCTAACACCGCCAGTTGGGGCCCGGTACTGCTAGCTGCACAGAGAAAAACACCAGCCAATGTGTCAGTGGGGTTCCGCACCGCCAGCTGTTCCCCTGCTGTGTAGCCGGCAACGTGTCCTGCAACAGCCACGCAGACACAAAGCTGCCGCCAGTGCAGGCTTCGGCCTACACTCTGCTCCCTCTCCTCCTGCTGACCCTGGGCTCTAACACCGCCAGTTGGGGCCCAGTACTGCTAGCTGCACAGAGAAAAACACCAGCCAATGTGTCAGTGGGGTTCAGCACTGCCAGCTGTTCCCCTGCTGTGTAGCCGGCAACGTGTCCTGCAACAGCCACGCAGACACAACAGACCCAAAGCTGCCGCCAGCGCAGGCTTCGGCCTACACTCTGCTCCCCCTGCTGACCCTTTGCTCCAACACCGCTAGTTGGGGCTCTAGGAAGACAAGCCTGAATAGGTCCCCATCCTGGTTCCAGCACCGTCAGCTGGTTCCGGGCAGAGCCTTTGGCTTAGGTGCCTCCCTCTGGGTATCTGAGTTCCACCAACGTCAGGTGGTCCTTGGTAGTGCTTTCAGCACGGGTACCTCCTGCTTAGTAACCGGGTTCCAGTAACGTCAGCTGGTCCTCGGTAGTTCCATTGGCTCTTGGACCTTCGGCTACCCAACCGGGTTCCAGTACCGTCAGCTGGTTCTCGGCAGTGTCTTTTGCTCTTGTACCTTCTGCTCCCCATCCTGGTTCCAGTACCGTCAGCTGGTTCCGGGCAGAGCCTTTGGCTTAGGTGCCTCCCTCTGGGTATCTGAGTTCCACCAACGTCAGGTGGTCCTTGGTAGTGCTTTCAGCATGGGTACCTCCTGCTTAGTAACCGGGTTCCAGTAACGTCAGCTGGTCCTCGGTAGTTCCATTGGCTCTTGGACCTTCGGGTAGCCATCCGAGTTCCAGTTCCATCAGCTGTTTCTCTGCATTTTCTCAGCCTTCTTGTACCTTCTGCTACATTTCCAAGTTCAAGACCCTAAAGACGACGACCCGGAAGACCACCCCTAAGATGACGATGACACCAGAGACGACAACCACTGAGATGACGACGACCCTGGAGACGATGACCCTGAAGACCACCCCGATGACGACGACCCCGGAGACGACGACCCTGGAGACGACGACGACCTGGAAGACCGAGAAGCAGAAGAACAAGAGGCTGCAGAACAAAGAGCAGAAGAACATTAAGCATAAGACTAAATATCAGAGCAAAAGATATTATCTAAATTATAAGCAGAAGAAGACTAAGCAGTGTATGGGGGTGAGTCCGTTCCTCCTCGTGGTGCCCCTGGATAAAGCCTGATGCTGCAGGCCAAACTGAACGCGGACAAATGTAACTGTTTTGTGACAGGCAGAACGGAAGGTGTAATCTTCAAACTTTTATAGATAACAACTACGGGAATGCCTGTCACAAATAAGAATATGATGAAGAAGTTGAATATGAAGAAGATAATAGTAAAATAAAAAGAATATGAACAATGTAAGAAAAAAAATAATAGGTAGAAGATGAAGAAGAAGATGAATAAGTGAAGAAGTTGATGTCAAAGAAGCTGATGATGAGGATAATGAAGAAGAAAGTGTGGGAGAAGTAAAAAAGAAGGTGAAGGGCGTGGAAGTAGTGAAACATCAATATCTGACAAAATAAAAAAAAAATTAACATAGTCAAAATCTTTCTAACGCCGAACGTCATAAAAAACAAAACAAAATCCTGCTATTCTATTAGATTGGGCTAAACCTCTGTGTCTTTAATGTCTCCGCCACGTCCCCCAATACATCCTACATTATTCATAGTTGTTTTCCTTCATGTAGAATGAACAAACAAGTTAAGAAAGGGTTTATTTTAATTCCGATATTTTTGTCCCATTGACTTGCATTGGGATCGGGTATCGGTATCGGATTAGATCCGATACTTTGACGGTATCGGCCGATACTTTCCGATACCGATACTTTCCGATATCGGAAGGTATCGCTCAACACTACTCAGGACTATAACTTTTTTATTTTTTTGCTGATGATGCTGTATGGTGGCTTGCTTTTTGCGGGACAAGATGACGTTTTCAGCGGTACCATGATTATTTATATCCGTCTTTTTGATCGCGTGTTATTCCACTTTTTGTTCGGCGGTATGGTAATAAAGCGTTGTTTTTTGCCTCGTTTTTTTTTTTTTTTCTTACGGTGTTTACTGAAGGGGTTAACTAGTGGGGCAGTTTTATAGGTTGGGTCGTTACGGACGCGGCGATACTAAATATGTGTACTTTTATTGTTTTGTTTTTTTTATTTAGATAAAGAAATGTATTTATGGGAATAATATATATTTTTTTTATTATTTATTTAGGAATTTTTTTTTTTTTTTACACATGTGGAAATTTTTTTTTTTAACTTTTTTACTTTGTCCCACGGGGGGACATCACAGATCGATGATCTGACAGTGTGCACAGCACTCTGTCAGATCGGCGATCTGCTGTGCAGGGCTGCAGGCTTACCAAGCGTCTGCTCTGAGCAGGCGCTCGGTAAGCCACCTTTCTCCCTGCAGGACCCGGATGCCGCGGCCATCTTGGATCCGGGACCTGCGGCAAAGAAGGAGGTAGGAGACCCTCGCAGCAACGCGATCACATCGCGTTGCTCCGGGGGTCTCAGGGAAGCCCGCAGGGAGCTCCCTCCCTGCGCGATGCTTCCCTATACCGCCGGTACACTGCAATCATATTTGATCGCGGTGTGCCGGTGGTTAATGTGCTGGGGGCGGTCCGTGACTGCTCCTGGCACATAGTGCCGGATGTCAGCTGCGATAGGTAGCTGACACCCGGCCGCAATCGGCCGCGCTCCCCCCGTGAGCGCGGCCGATCGCGTATGACGTACTATCCCATCACTGGGAATTAAGTCCCAGGTCACCTTGACGGGATAGTACGTCATATGGGATTAAGGGGTTAAAAGCGGTTTTCCTACTCCCAGAAAAGGGAGCGTTCGAGGCCTTGTGTAGCCAGACGACGAACTTGGCTCAACAACTCGAGACTTAGGTGCTGTATTGCTTTTACCATGACCACCTGATGCTCCACCACCACTACCATCATTACCAGATGACAATGACCGCCCACGGCCACGACCTCTTCCACCAGACTTCCTCATTGTTTGCAAAACATGACCAAAGTAACGGTATTTGTTACTGTAAAACAACTTATAAGGTGAACTCAAACTTCTGTAGGATTTATATATACCTTTATAGGTGGCTGACACTGAAAGGAAAATTAGGCCCAATGTTACACACTAAGTTTTCTGTGCCCCAATAATTTGAGACAGATGGCACACACAGGACCGGCACTCAAGCAGAAATGCCAATCTTAATCTCCCACTTTTTTTTTTTTTTCAGGGAGAATTTAAAAAAATAAAATATCCCAGTATGACACACTAGGTTTTATGTGCCCCAATAATTTGAGACAGATGGCACACACAGGACCGGCACTCAAGCAGAAATGCCAATCTTAATCTCCCACTATTTTTTTTTTCAGGGAGAATTTAAAAAAAAAATTCCCAGTATGACACGCTAGGTTTTATGTGCCCCAATAATTTGAGACAGATGGCACACACAGGACCGGCACTCAAGCTGAAATGCCAATCTTAATCTCCCACTATTTTTTTTGTTTTCAGGGAGAATTTAAAAATATATATATATATCCCAGTATGACACACTAGGTTTTAAGTGCCCCAATAATTTTAGGCAGATGGCACACACAGGACCGGCACTCAAGCAGAAATGCCAATCTTAATCTCCCACTATTTTTTTTTTCAGGGAGAAGTAAAAAAAAAAAAAAATTCCCAGTATGACACACTAGGTTTTATGTGCCCCAATAATTTGAGACAGATGGCACACACAGGACCGGCACTCAAGCTGAAATGCCAATCTTAAACTCCCACTATTTTTTTTGTTTTCTGGGAGAATTTAAAAAAAAAAAAAATTCCCAGTATGACACACTAGGTTTTATGTGCCCCAATAATTTGAGACAGATGGCACACACAGTACCGGCACTCAAGCTGAAATGCCAATCTTAATCTCCCACAATTTCTTTTTTTTTTCAGGGAGAATTTAAAAAAAAAAGGGACTGTCCTACGATTACTATCTCCCTGCAGTAATCTCAGCAAGGTATGGCAGGCAGCAATAACAAGGAGTGGACAGCTGCACCAAAAAAAAACAAAAGTGTGGACGAACAAACAAGATAGCTGTGCAGAAAGGAAGGAACAACAGGATTTGTGCTTTGAAAAAAGCAGTTGGTTTGCACAGCGGCGTACACACACAGCAACGCAGCTATCAGGGAGCCTTCTAGGACAGCCCAATGAGCTACAGTGCTGAGGAAAAAAAATTTAGCTTCCACTGTCCCTGCAAACAAAAGGTGGTGTTGGACAGTGGAAATCGCTACAGCACAAGCAGTTTGGGGGTGAAAGTACCCTGCCTAATGCTATCCCTGCTTCTGACCAAGCGGCAGCAACCTCTCCCTATGCTCAGATCAGCAGCAGTAAGATGGCGGTCGGCGGGAACGCCCCTTTATAGCCCCTGTGACGCCGCAGAAAGCAAGCCAATCACTGCAATGCCCTTCTCTAAGATGGTGGGGACTGAGATCTATGTCATCACGCTGCCCACACTCTGCGTCCACCTTCATTGGCTGAGAAATGGCACTTTTAGCATCATTGAAACGCGACTTTGGCGCGAAAGTCGCGTACCGCGTGGCCGACCCCACACAGGGATCGGGTCGGGTTTCATGAAACCCGACTTTTCAAAAAGTCGGCGACTTATGAAAATGACAGATCCGTTTCGCTCAACCCTACCCACAAGGTGCCAGAACAGAATAACAACCCATAAGTGACCCCTTTTACAAACTATGCCTCTCAATGAATTCATCTAGGTGTGCAGCGATCATATTTACACCAAAGTAGTGTCACAGAATTTTACATCATTGGACAGTGAAGAAAAAACTACATTTTTACCACCAAAATTTTGTTTTAGCCCCAGATTTTACATTTTCACATGAGAAGTGGTCCAAAATGGCACCAAAATTTGTCCCACAACTTCAACTGAATGTGGCTGTCTCCCATATGTGGCTGCACAGTACTACTTAGCCATATGGAGAGATTTGGGAGGAACGGGGCGCTATTTACCTTCTGGAGTGCAAATGTTCCTAGAACAGTTTGCGGACTCCATATACAGATCCCCTAATTAATAGAAAAGCATAATGTCCCCTCAAGTAACCCCATTTTTGAAATTATAACCCTTGGTGAATTTATCTACAGGTGCAGTAACAATTTTGACTCTCTGGGTATTTTACAGAAACAAGCAGCAATGAATGTTGCCGAGTGAAAATTACAAACTGCCATTGTAGTGACCAGTACATTGTAGTGACCGGTACATTACAGTCACCAGTACCTTGCAGTCACCAGTATGTTATGCCCAGTCTGCTCTTCTGGAGGCATGCACCTGTAAGTTAGGTGGGCACTCATTGCTTCAAAAATGCCAAACTTGGATGCTATATGTGGTTTAGCTACACTGTGGGGCTCAGAAGGGAATGGGCACTTGGATTTGAGAGCTCACAATTTTGCTGAATTCATTTTGGCAGGTGAGGAGTCATTATACTTTTCCAGAGCCTTTTTGATATCAGTAACATGGAAGCCCCCTATATTTCCGTTAACACATGACAGACCTGTTTGAGGGCTTGCTTTTTCTGTGGATTGAGTTGAAGCTTTTATTGGGAACATTTTACATAACGTTTGGGATCATGTTTATCTGGCATTCTACGCTGACCACTTACTTTGGGGTTTCCATCTAAATCTCCGAGGGACATGACAGATGAAACCCCCGAGGTATCCATTCACTATAATGAGGCAGCAGATTTACTCTTGACTCTTTCTGGCCTCTGTTCAGCGGTGTCCTTTTCAGAAGGGCACAAAACTGTGTCCCATGGCAGTTTTATGCAATCCTAAAAAATATGGACATTGCCAGAACTCCGAAGCAAGTTCTGAGTACAGAGTGCAACATAAATGTGTGCCGATACTTACTGCGATCTTTGGAAAGCAGAATGAAAAAATCAACAGCAGGTGAAGAATTGTCTTAATTTATTTTTTATGCCATTCCTCGTGCGGTATAAGTAACTAGGGGACTTACCGTATTTTGCGGACTATAAGATGCACTTTTCTCCCCTCAGATTCGGAAGGGGAAATGAGGGTACGTCTTATAGGTGGAATGTACTTGTAAATGGGGTTCGCTGGAGCTGGGAGCCGGCATCGGGCAAGCTGAAATGCAGGAGCTGGGAGCCACGGAGGTCCGTCAGTGCTGCCAAAGCTGCCGGCGGTGGAGCGGCAACTGCAGGAGCTGCCGGCGGTGTTACAGCCACTGCCTGAGCTGCCGATGGTGGAGCGGCCCTGCTGGAGCCGCCAGAGGTGGAGTCACGGAGGTCTGTCCCAGAGCGGCCCTGCTGGAGTGGCCACTATGGGAGCCGCCTGCAGTGCAGTGGCCCAGCCGGAGCCGCCAGCAATGGAGCAGCAGTGTGGGAGCCACCGGCAGAGTCGCTATCTGTCGGCGGTGCAGGGGCCACTACGGGAGCTGCCGGCAGTGCAGCGGCCCTGCCGGAGCCGTCAGCGGTGGAGCTGCAGTGTGGGAGCCGCCGGCAGAGTCGCTATCTGTCGGCGGTGCAGCGGCCACTACGGGAGCCACCTGCAGCGGCCCAGCCGGAGTCACCGGCAATGGAGTGGCAGTGT
This sequence comes from Ranitomeya variabilis, assembly GCF_051348905.1. Taxonomy (NCBI): domain Eukaryota; kingdom Metazoa; phylum Chordata; class Amphibia; order Anura; family Dendrobatidae; genus Ranitomeya; species Ranitomeya variabilis. The sequence goes on from NC_135234.1 coordinate 226,455,319, forward strand.
GGGAGTCGCCGGCAGAGTCGCTATCTGTCGGCGGTGCAGGGGCCACTGCGGGAGCGACCAGCAGTGCAGCGGCCCTGCTGGAGCTACGGCGGTGGAGCTGCAGTGTGGGAGCCGCCGGTGGAGTCGCTGAGGTCTGTCGGAAGAGCAGCTGCTGTGGAGGTGTCTTGGCGCAGCCGCTGTAGTTCGGTATACTGCGGCCACGCTAAACAGGAAGTAGGAGGTCTCACATCTGGTCACGTGCTGCAGTGAAGTACTGGCCCTGTCTCATCAGCTACTGTTGTCACTGCGGCTCGTGATCTGGATGGGAGAACGTCTACCGTACTTCCCCTTCTAGCGTGGCCATGGTAATTTGGAGCAAAAGGAAAAAAAAAAAAGTTACAGTAAAACACTCACTACGGTTGCAAACTCTAACTCCCAGCATGTTACAGGAGCTGCATGTTGGGAGTTAGGGCCTGTTTCAATGTGGCATAATACATCTGGATTTGCTGCGGATTGGATGCTGCGTACATCCGTAGCATCCAATCCGCAGCGTCCAGATGTTACATCATAGTAGAGAGGATTTTATGAAATCCCGTCTCCACTATGCGTGTATCCGCATGTGTATCCGGACATGGAGCACGTCTTTATAGACTGCAGCATGTCTATCTTGCAGAGACGCTCCATCTCCGCAAGATATCGTAAATACCAGTCAATGACTATGATGCGGTGCTTCCGCATGTGCTCAATGAACACATTCAGAATCACTGCGCTTACAACAGAAGCGGTGCTTTGGGCGGAGCAGGGCATCCGCTGCGTCCAAAGCACTGAGTTTCCTGAATGAACTAATGAACTATAGCCATAGTTCTCCAAAGCAATTGACATTCGGTACAATAAATGGCACCTATGACATATGGTATTAAAGGTGATATGTTTTCTAAATACAGGCTGTCCAATGCATAGACAGCGTGCATTAGTGTAGCAACAAGCTGTATGGCTTTAGCCACTCTTTTCTCTGAAATGCCACAGCATTTCAGAGGAAAAAAAAAGTGGCTAAAGTCATACAGCCCACTGTTACGTTAATACCGTACATGCAGGCAATGCATTGAACAGGCTGTACTTTAAAAGCCACATAAAGACTAGTCTGACAGGTCCCCAGCTGCTTCTCCTCATCTGCTCCCAATGAGTGACAATTTTCTTACTGCGTGCGCATTCAGGAAGAGACCTGTCAGTGATTGGCAGCAGGAGGGGAAAAGCCAAAGGTATGGTACAGTGTGTTTTTCTCTGAAACGCATTTCAGAGTGAAGCATACCATACCTGGCTTATGGTAGATCATACATCCAGTGTCTGATACATGCTGTCCGTGGATTATGGTAGCATGTGGTATCATATATAATAATAATAATAATAATAATAATTTTTATTTATATAGCGCCAACATATTCCGCAGCGCTTTACAACTTATAGAGGGGACTTGTACAGACAATAGACATTACAGCATAACAGAAATCACAGTTCAAAATAGATACCAGGAGGAATGAGGGCCCTGCTCGCAAGCTTACAAACTATGAGGAAAAGGGGAGACACGAGAGGTGGGTGGTAACAATTGCTTTAGTTATTTGGACCAGCCATAGTGTAAGGTTCGGGTGTTCATGTAAAGCTGCATGAACCAGTTAACTGCCTAAGTATGTAGCAGTACAGACACAGAGTGCTATTAACTGCATAAAGTGTATGAGAACACGATGCAAGGAACCTGATTATGTGTTTTTTTTTGTTTTTTTTTCTATTTTTAATAGGCCACACAGGGATAGTTAGGTTAATGCGTTGAGGCGGTAGGCCAGTCTGAACAAATGCGTTTTTAGGGCACGCTTAAAACTGTGGGGATTGGGGATTAATCGTATTAACCTAGGTAGTGCATTCCAAAGAATCGGCGCAGCACGTGTAAAGTCTTGGAGACGGGAGTGGGAGGTTCTGATTATTGAGGATGCTAACCTGCGGTCATTAGCGGAGCGGAGGGCACGGGTAGGGTGGTAGACTGAGACCAGAGAGGAGATGTAGGGTGGTGCTGAGCCATGGAGTGCTTTGTGGATGAAAGTAGTAGTTTTGTACTGGATTCTGGAGTGGATGGGTAGCCAGTGTAATGACTGGCACAAGGTAGAGGCATCGGTGTAACGGTTGGTGAGGAATATGATCCTGGCAGCAGCATTCAGGACAGATTGGAGTGGGGAGAGTTTGGTAAGAGGGAGGCCGATTAGTAGAGAGTTACAATAGTCCAGACGGGAATGAATAAGAGAAACAATAAGAGTTTTTGCAGAGTCGAAAGTAAGAAAAGGGCGAATTCTAGAAATGTTTTTGAGATGCAAATAAGAAGAGCGAGCCAGTGATCGGATGTGGGGGGTGAATGAAAGCTCGGAATCAAGGATAACCCCAAGGCAGCGGGCATGTTGCTTTGGAGTAATGGTGGAACCACACACGGAGATGGCAATGTCAGGCAAAGGTAGGTTAGTAGAGGGAGAGAACACGAGGAGTTCAGTTTTTGACAGGTTCAGTTTGAGATAGAGGGAGGACATGATGTTAGAGACAGCGGTAAGACAATCACTGGTGTTTTCTAAGAAGGTCGGAGTGAAAGCAGGAGAAGAGGTGTATAATTGGGTGTCGTCAGCATAGAGATGGTACTGGAAACCAAATTTACTGATTCTTTGTCCAATAGGGGCAGTATACAAAGAGAAGAGGAGGGGGCCTAGGACTGATCCTATCAGCTGTCAGGTTCCCTTTACACTGTGTTCCAAATTATTATGCACAAAGAGTTTAGGAGTGATAAGTGTCATTTAAACTCATTGATGGTGATGTGTGTCAGGGCTCTTTATAACACTGAAAGCAATTGCAGATACCTGTGCAAATTAGTTTGGCAGGTGTGTCCAACTAAAGGCAAGACTACTTAAGTAGGCTGTTCCACATTATTAAGCAGCCTACATTTTTTGCCAAAATGGGAAAGAAAAAGGATGTGTCGGCTGCTGAGAAGCAACAAATTGTGGAGTATTTAGGTCAAGGCATGACTACAATCAACATTGCCAAGAGACTTCATCGTGATCATCGCACAATCAAGAAGCATGTATCTGATTCCCAGCACACACGTGTGTGTGCTGATAAGGAAAAATTGAGGACTTTTTCCAACAGGAAATTGCGTAAGGTTAAAAGAGCAGCTGCAAAAATGCCTGGTCATAGCAGCAGACAAGTTTTTGAAGCTGCTGGTGCCTCCAACGTCCCCAGAACAACAAGATGCAGGGTCCTTCAGAGGTGCGTAAGCCATCCTGTCGACCACCTCTATCCACTGCACACAAGCAGAAACGGCTCCAGTGGGCCAACGATACATGAAGACTGACTTCCAAACTGTTTTGTTCACCGATGAGTGCCGTGCAGCGCTCGATGATCCAGATGGATGGAGTGGAGGATGGACACCCCATGAAAACACGGCTAAGGCGCCAATAAGGAGGAGGTGGAGTAATGTTTTGGGCTGGAATCATGGGGAGAGAGATTGTCGGCCCCTTTATGATCCCTGAAGGGGTAAAGATGAACTCCATAATCTATGTGGAGTTTCTAAAACAACACTTCCTGCCATGGTTCAAGAGGAAGAACCGTGCTTTCCGCAGCAAGATCATTTTCATGCATGATAATGCACCGTCTCATGCTGCAAAAAACACATCTGCATCTCTGGCTGCTATGGGCATAAAAGAGGACAAACTTATGGTGTGGCCACCATCTTCCCCTGACCTCAACCCCATTGAGACCCTCTGGAGCATCATCAAAAGTAGTGTCTATGATGGCGGGAGGCAGTTCACATCTAAGCAACAGCTCTGGGAGGGTATTCTGTCCACATGCAAAACAATTGAAGCAGAAACCATCCAAAAACTGACAAATTCAATGGACGAGAGAGTTCAGAAGCTTCTTTCGAACAAGGGGTCCTATGTGCAAATGTAACATCTCCTAGAATAAAGTTTTCACTTGAAAACTGTTTGATTTCATTTTGTAATAAGCTGATAATGCTTATAACTTCACAATTGACCATTTTTTTGTTCAAAATAAAAAAAAAGAGGTTGAAAACTCTGCTGTGCATAATAATTTGGAACATGTATTTTGAGTGTTTATTTTTTTTTAAAAGATACTGCGTTTATAGGCAGTTTGTTCCAAAACATTGCAATTATACTAGAATAGTAGATGACTGGAAAATAACAATGACTGCAATTCAGATAGGTAATTTAGAGAAAATATGAGGAAATATTATTTGCATTATAATTTGGAACACAGTGTATACCGTAGTGTTTGCAGTACTTCCGCATTGGGAGGTGAGCTGCATTCACATGTGGACAGATGCATGATTGGCAACTACAGTGTCATGCAGGTGCCTTGGTTGGATCACTTTGATGGTAGGATGTCAGCACTACTCACTTCCCAATCCAGAAGCAAACGGTGCCAGAAAAACCCTTTTGACCCATCAAAAAATACAAGATGTCACCAATCTGTACACACGCTTCTTTTTCATCACACCGCATAAAAAAGTGATTGAAAACCATAAGTACAGTACCATACCACAAATTGGTACCAATAAAAACTCCAGCTTGTTAAAAAAAACTCACACATACGGTGAACAGAAAAATTACCACAGAGTAAGTGGTCAATTCCAGTATCGGTGTTACCGTATTTTTCATTATGCATTGCCTATGGTACCGTATATTGGACTATCCTATTCCACAGCATTTTACAGAAATTATCATCACTGTCCCCATTGGGGCTCACAATATCTCTATCTGTATGTGTTGGAAGTGTGGGAGGAAAGCTGAGAATGCGGAGGAAACCCACACAAACCTGGGGACAACATACAAACTCCTTGCAGATGTTCTCCTTGGTCGGGTGTTGTTCCGTACAAGAGTGTAGCACTGCCTGTGGCCCTCCAGCAACAGATCCCCCACCATAGCAGTGTCAGCAGCAGCACAAAGTACCGTACTGATGATACCATAATTTTGTATTTTCTTGCAGAAAGATACGTTACCGTACTCTCCTGGAAAGATGCCAAAGCAGAGAAGGATTTCATATAAAAATCCCTTATAAAATGGAGGTAGTGATGTACGCCAAAGAACATGGGAACAGGGCAGCGGAGAGACACTTCGGGCCACCTCCAACTGAAAAAATGATACGGGAATGGAGGAAACAGGAGGATCAGCTGCAAAAAATGGACAAAGATAAAAAATGTTTTCATGGGCATGCTGCAAAGTGGCCACATTTAGAAGTGGATGTGAAAGAGTGGATCATACGTCACAGGAACAATGGATATTCTGTATTGACAAAAATGATCATGTATTAAGCTAAACGTGCTGCTGCAGAGAAAGGCATTCAGGACTTCACAGGATCACCATCATGGTGCTATAGATTTATGAAGTGATGTGGCCTTGCTATGCGCACAAAAACTAGGATTGCACAAAACCAAGATTGTGTCTTTTCACAAATTTGTACTGGAAGCAAGAAAGAAAAATGGATATGAAATGACTCAGATTGGGAACATGGATGAAGTCCTGTTGACTTTCGATGTTCCGTCAAACCCAAACGGTTGATGTCAAAGGTGCCAAAACTATAGCCGTGAAGACGTCAGGGCATGGGAAAACCCATTATACAGTTGCGTTGTCCTGCTGTGCAGATGGCACCAAATTGCCTTCACTGCTGATTTTCTAGAGAAAAACCATGCCAAAAGAGACAATCCCAAAAGGAGTCATTGTTGATGTTCACGACAAGGCATGGATGGATGAAAATGGCATGAAGATATGGATAGAAAAAGTGTGGTCCAAACATCCTGGAGGGCTTCTGAAAAAAAAACTGCTCTATTAGTGCTGGAACAGTATAGGGCACATATCACTGAAGCCACAAAAAGGAGATTTAAAGAAGAGAAAACCCATATTGCCATAATTACTGGGGGGCTTACCAGTCAGTTGCAACCTTTGGACGTTTCCATCAACAAGCCATTTAAAGTTTTCATGAGAGAAGAGTGGAATAAATGGATGGCTGCTGGAAACCATGATCTGACACCAACTGGATGAATGAAGAGGCCCATAGTCACCCAAGTTTGTGAGTGGGTGAAAACCACATGGCAGTCCGTTAAGGATGAAACCATTGTGAAGTCCTTCAAAAAATGTGGCATCAGCAATGCCTTAGATGGCTCTGAAGATGACATCCTCTATAAACAGAGTGAAGACAGTGATACTAGTGATTCTGGGGAACCAAGCTTCATAAATATGGACAGTAGTGATGAGGAGTTCTTGGGGTTCCCTGATGACTGAGGAGTTTCTGTACTTAAATCAGTAATGGTTGTTAATGTTGCTGCTGAGTACTGTTTACATTTCCATTGGTGAAATATTATGTTATTTATGTTATTAAATATTTTACCCCGTTATTTGCTTCAAAACATTTCTTTTCCTATTTTCAACCTCTAAAACTTAGGTGCGTCTTATGGTCCGGTGCGTCTTATAGTCCGAAAAATACGGTGACTCTTTGAGTCTGTGCGATTACAGCTATACCAGGTTTATATCGGGTTTTATGTTTAGCTGCTGTTACACACTAAAACATGCTTTTTATTGCAAAAAATAGTCTTTGCATCACCATATTTTGAGAGCTATAATTTTTCCATATTTTGGCCCACAGAGTCATGTGAGGGCTTTATTTTTTGCAGGACGAATTGACACTTTAATTGGTACCATTTTCAGGCACATGACTTTTTTTATTGCTTTCTATTCCGATTTTTGGGAGGCAAAATGAAGAAAAAAACATCAATTCAGGATTTGTTTGGGGGTGTGGTTTATACCATTCTGTGTGTGGTAAGTCAGTTTAATTCTTTGGATCAGGACGATTACAGTGATACCACATTTATATAGTTTTTTATGTTTTGCCACATTTACACAATAAACCTATTTTAAAGAAAATTAAATTATTTTTGCATCACTTTATTCTGGGAGCTATAGCTTTTTATTTTTCTGCTGATGGAGCTGTATTGTGGCTTGTTTTTGCAGGACAAGAAGACATTTTTTGCAGTACCATGATTATGCATATCCTTCTTTTTGATCGCTTTTTATTCCACTTTTTGTTCAGTGGTATGATGATAAAGCATTGTTTTTGCCTTGTGTTTTACTTAGTTTTTATGGTTTTCACTAAAGGGGATATCTTGTGGGACAGTTTTAGAGGTTGGGTTGTTGTGGACGCAGCAGTACCAAATATGTGTGCTTTTATTGCTTATATATTTTTACATACAAATGTTTATTTATGGATATCTTTTGATTTTTTTTATTATTATTTTAGATTTTTTTTAAATTTTTTTACAATTATTTAAAACATTTTTTTTTTTTACTTTGTCACACTATGGGGCTATTATTTTTTGCAGGCTGATCACTTGTACAGCATGAGAATGCAGCAGCATCCCTGTTAGCTCTGCCCTGACAGAGAAAGTTGATGATCATGCACTACGCACGATCAAGCAACATTCCTATCTCTGGTGACCTGGATGCCATCATGATGACATTGTGTCACCATGACAATGATCTGAAACCCATGTCATACAGCAGAGTCTGCGATCCAAGGGCAGAGGGGCTGGCATCCCTCTGCCATCTCCCGGAATGCTGCAATCACATTCTATCGCAGCATTTAGGGTTAAACTGCTGGAAGTGGTGCGTGACTGCTCCTGATGAGTTGCCTGTCAGGGCCTAGAGGTACTCAGTACCGGGTCCGGTACTTAAAGGGGGATGTGTCATGGAGGCGACCCGGTCCGTGGCACTGGGCACCCAAGTAAAAGGGAATATCTTTAAAGGGACTTTGTGAATAAAGTTTGTTCGTCACGCCAGCTGTGCTTCTCGGACAGTGATGACACTGCTTAAAGGGGTCCTCTGGGGTGATGTTATGGCAGCAATGATGGTATGACTTCCCACAGGTGAAGCTAGGTCCCTAGGGCCCTCGGTGTAATGGGGGCAGGTGGTAGGTGGTGTAGAAAGAAACGAAGGACACAGGTTTGCAGTCTATTTACCTTTTACTGAAGGTTCAGGCAGCCACAGTCCAGGGTACCAGATCACGTGTGCAGGTGTGGTCCAGACGGCTTGTAAGCGAATCTGGAATCCCCCTTACCAGGTGGGGTTGGAAGCCCTCCTAACTAGGGCTGTGGTGTTGTGGTCCCTTGCTGTCTTAGGCCTCACACAAGGTCCTCACGTTATCTCTCTGTTCCCTTTTAGGTAGGACAATACCTGTCTGACAGGTAACTCTAGCCTTTTTACAGGATCTCTATCATGACCTGGGATCTATGCGTTACTGTGTCTTCAGGTGGATGTGGACAGGTAATTTGCAATCTGCTGTCCCACCAGTTTCTGCTGTGAGATGTAGAATACTGCACAACCTCGGTCTTCTGGCTACTGGTATCTGCGCTCAGTGTGGAGGAAGCTCAGTCGCAGCTTCTCTTTCCAGCTCTTAACTTCGCCTTTGCTTCTTTCCTCCTTCACGCTCTCTACATACATTTCTGCTTTACTTTCTCTCTTTCCAGGAGCTGCAGAACTTCTCATGGCTGCACGGCCCCTCACTTGCTTCCTCCTCTGTCTCTCTGACAGACTGACTAACATCCCCTCCAGCCAGAATATATATAGGGGAGCCACCCACAAACTGGATCAGAGCTCCCCGTTCTGGCCTGGAGTAACAACATGTTGCATGTTTGTGAATACCTGATAAAAGGAATCCTTCCTTGCTTCCAAGCATGGCATCACTCTCCCCATGAGGAAAGCAATGCCACTGTAACAACCAGGAACTTGGGGTGTTACACTGACATTGCAAGATATTAGCTGTCAGAATCAGCTGGCACTCGGCAGAGATAGCCCGCACATGGCCAGTGTGCGCGGGCGATCTTAATGATGTAATAATCAATTAAAAATCAATAAGGCCCAGGGCACAGGGACGAATTATTACGACAAATATCAGAAAGGGGTTAATATGGAATATATTGCTCATCAGTTGTCTCAGTCTCAGCAGGATGATTCTGCTTATGACAGTGGTAATGTCAAATTATGTCAGTGTTTTGCACAGGATGTTCTGCCTGATCGCAAATTATTAAAAGGAATAATTTTTGGACTGTTTTCTAAGATTAAAAAAAAAACTGAAATTCTGACAGAGCACAGTGTTATTAAATTGGCTGTTGGTTACCAAACCAATTACCATCTATTTCTAAGATGAGGCGCTAAGGCTACATTTGTGTTAAAGTACTTTAAAGGGGGTGGATACAGTCCTAGGAGACTTCAGAGTCTTGCACACATTTTATCAAGGGATTTGGAATCTTTGGAGTTTTGCGATTTGTGACTAATCGAATCACTGCCAATCATATTGTTTGAAAAATTCTTTTAAACTGGTGAATTTGAATTTCAAGATATTCCAACATCTCCAATTGATCCACAATTGAGCTAAGATATCAGGACACTCCTTTAAATGTGCCAAAACTGCTAAATAGTGTTGAGCATTCCGATACCGCAAGTATCGGGTATCGGCCGATACTTGCCGGTATCGGAATTCCGATACCGAGATCCGATACTTTTGTTGTATCAGGAATCGGTATCGGGATTAATATCAATGTGTAAAAGAAAGAATTAAAATAAAAAATAGGGATATACTCACCTCTCCGGCGCAGCCTGGACTTTACTGCCGTAACCGGGAGCCGTTGTACCTAAGAATACGCGCTTGAAGGGCCTTAGATGAGGTCACTGCGCTCTGATTGGTCCGTAGCGGTCACATGGGCCGTCGCGACCAATCACAAAGCCGTGACGTCATCTTAAGGTCCTTCACGCGCTGATTCTTAGGAAGGAAGGCAGCCGGAAAGAAGCCGAGGGTGAGTATATACCTAATAGGAATATACTCACCCTCGGACGCGCCCTGCTTCTTTCCGGCAGCCTTCCTTCCTAAGAATCAGCGCGTGAAGGACCTTAAGATGACGTCACGGCTTTGTGATTGGTCACGACGGCCCATGTGACCGCCACGCGACCAATCACAAAGCCGTGACATCACCTAAGGTCTTTCAAGCGCTTGAAATACCTTAGGTGACGTCACAGCTTTGTGATTGGTCGCTGTTGTGATTCGGTTCGTGGGCTCCCCCGGTGGTCTCTTGTGGTACTGGTGTCCTGCAAGCTTTGCCTTCTCAGTTCACCTGTTCCTATCAGGATGTGGGAGTATCCTATTTAACCTTGCTCCTCAGTCATTCTAATGCTGGCCATCAATGTATCCAGAGTGATTCTGTTGCATGTTCCTGCTCCCAGTTTTCTGCTCAGCTAAGTTGGACACTTTAGTCCTTAAGTCTATTTTTGTATGTTTTGTCCAGTTTGCACTTATGTGAATCTCTGCAGCTGGAAGCTCTTGTTGGGCTGAAATTACCACTCCAGTGGCATGAGTTGTCACATGAGTTAAGGTAATTTCAGGATGGTGTTTTGAAGGGTTTTGCAGCTGACCGCGAAGTCCTCTGTTGTATCTTTCTGCTATTTAGTTAGCGGGCCTCTCTGTGCTAAATCTGCTTTCATACTACGTGTGTCTTTTCATCTGCTCTCACCGTTATTATATGTGGGGGGCTGCTATCTCCTGTGGGGACATTCTCTGGAGGCAAGCCAGGACTGTGTTTTCTTCTACCAGGGGTAGTTAGTTCTCCGGCTGGCGCGCGGCATCTAGAGACAACGCAGGAATGCCCCCTGGCTACTTCTAGTGTGGTGTGTAGGTTTAGCATCGCGGTCAGCTCTAGTTTCCATCACCCGAGAGCTTGTCCGTTTATTCTATGCTTCTGATGTTTCCTTGCCATTGGAAACCATAACAGGTCGCGTAGCGGTCACGCGACTGCTACGCGACCAATCAGAAGCTGCGGACGTCTTCTAAGGTATTTCAAGCGCTTGAAATACCTTAGGTGACGTCAAGGCTTTGTGATTGGTCGCGTAGCGGTCACGCGACCGCTACGGACCAATCAGAGCGCAGTGACCTCATCTAAGGCCCTTCAAGCGCGCATTCTTAGGTACAACGGCTCCCGGTTACGGCGGTAAAGTCCAGGGCGCGTCAGAGAGGTGAGTATATCCCTATTTTTTATTTTAATTCTTTCTTTTACACATTGATATGGATCCCAGGGCCTGAAGGAGAGTTTCCTCTCCTTCAGACCCTGGGAACCATCAGGGATACCGTCCGATACTTGAGTCCCATTGACTTGTATTGGTATCGGGTATCGGTATCGGATTAGATCTGATACTTTGCCGGTATCGGCCGATACTTTCCGATACCGATACTTTCAAGTATCGGACGGTATCGCTCAACACTAGTGTTGAGCATTCCGATACCGCAAGTATCGGGTATCGGCCGATACTTGCGGGTATCGGAATTCCGATACCGAGATCCGATACTTTTGTGGTATCGGGTATCGGTATCGAAACAACATTAATGTGTAAAAGAAAGAATTAAAATAAAAAATATTGCTATACTCACCTCTCCGACACAGCCTGGACCTCACCGAGGGAACCGGCAGTGTTGTTTGCTTAAAATGCGCGCGTTTACTTCCTTCCGTGACGTCACGGCTAGTGTTGAGCATTCCGATACCGCAAGTATCGGGTATCGGCCGATACTTGCGGTATCGGAATTCCGATACCGGGATTCCGATACTTGCCGCGTATCGGATACCGGAATCGGAAGTTCTAAGATTCAAAAAGCAGAAATTCAGCCAATGAGATTGATTCCAAGTGTGGGCACATCCTGTTTAGCATGGAGGGCATGAAACTACTGGCAAGGCTGTGATTGGCTGGTGTAATGATGTCATGATGCAGTTTAAAAGTCGCTGGCGCCATTTTGCGATCACTCTGCTGTGAATTCAGTTAGTGACAGGACGCTGTTTGCTGACTGAGGGACAGTTTAGAGATAGCGATTTGCTTCTTTGTGCTTTCCAAAGGCTAATTTAGCAACCGCTGTGTTCACCTACTATTCACCTTGCTTTTGCCTTGTAGCGCTGTTTTCACAGCGATCTGCAGGGTCTGTGTGTGTGTGTGTGTGAGTGCAGCCCAGTCTCCAGTCTGAGTGCAGCCACATAGGCCATCCATAGCTGGTTGTATTCAGTTCAGGGAGGGTGGTTCATTGCCTCATACTGTTCCTTTTTTTTTTTTTTTTTCCCAAGTAGTGTAGTCTGCTGCTAATTTATTCAAAAAAATCCTATTAGTGTCTTTCCACCCGTCTCCAGCTAATTTGTGGAAAAACACTACATAGGATAAAGTAGAGGAGGGTTTTTGGGCCTTGCAGCGCCGTTTACGGCTGTCTGCACGGTCTCCGTGTGACTGCAGCTCGCCCTGTAATCTGTGAGCAGCTATAGCCTGGTTGTCTCCAGCTCAGGGTTTTTCACTGCGTCATACCGCCAAATCAATTTTCTTTTTTTTCAAAGTAGTGTAGTCTGCTGCTAATTTATTTAAAAAAATCCTATTAGTGTCTTTCCACCCGTCTCCAGCTAATTTGTGGAAAAACACTACATAGGATAAAGTAGAGGAGGGTTTTTGGGCCTTGCAGCGCCGTTTACGGCTGTCTGCACGGTCTCCGTGTGACTGCAGCTCGCCCTGTAATCTGTGAGCAGCTGTAGCCTGGTTGTCTCCAGCTCAGGGTTTTTCACTGCGTCATACCGCCAAATCAATTTTCTTTTTTTTCAAAGTAGTGTAGTCTGCTGCTAATTTATTTTAAAAAATCCTATTAGTGTCTTTCCACCCGTCTCCAGCTAATTTGTGGAAAAACACTACATAGGATAAAGTAGAGGAGGGTTTTTGGGCCTTGCAGCGCCGTTTACGGCTGTCTGCACGGTCTCCGTGTGACTGCAGCTCGCCCTGTAATCTGTGAGCAGCTGTAGCCTGGTAGTCTCCAGCTCAGGGTTTTTCACTGCGTCATACCGCCAAATCAATTTTCTTTTTTTTCAAAGTAGTGTAGTCTGCTGCTAATTTATTTTAAAAAATCCTATTAGTGTCTTTCCACCCGTCTCCAGCTAATTTGTGGAAAAACACTACATAGGATAAAGTAGAGGAGGGTTTTTGGGCCTTGCAGCGCCGTTTACGGCTGTCTGCACGGTCTCCGTGTGACTGCAGCTCGCCCTGTAATCTGTGAGCAGCTGTAGCCTGGTTGTCTCCAGCTCAGGGTTTTTCACTGCGTCATACCGCCAAATCAATTTTCTTTTTTTTCAAAGTAGTGTAGTCTGCTGCTAATTAATTTAAAAAAATCCTATTAGTGTCTTTCCACCCGTCTCCAGCTAATTTGTGGAAAAACACTACATAGGATAAAGTAGAGGAGGGTTTTTGGGCCTTGCAGCGCCGTTTACGTCTGTCTGCACGGTCTCCGTGTGACTGCAGCTCTATCTGTTGTCAGTTCAGCCCCCAAAAAATAAATAAATAATACAGTTCACCAAACACACCAGTTACACCACTTTACATTTCTGTAGGCCACATTAGCTCATATTAAAGTCTAGTCCACACTTTAGATAATTAGTGCTTCTTATACCTGTTAGGAGGAGTTGCTCAGGAATAAGCACACAAATCCGTTAGTACTTTTCTGCTTATCTTTATCAGTCAACCAAGATGAAGAAGGCAGTGAGTAAGGCACGTGGGCGTGGGCGCGGAGCAGGGAGGGGACGTGGGGATTCTGTGCCTGCTGCGGGCACCGGTGACTCATCAGCACCCACATTCACCAGGCAACAGTCGTTCATGCGAAGCTTTGTGTCAGAGCGCCGTACACCGCTGCTGCGTGAAGAACAAATTGAAGCTGTTGTCGGATGGATGGCAGCTAATGCATCAACTTCCATTAGTGCCACATCCTCTCAGACACAGAGCACTGGAGAGCAGCCATCTGTCTCTTCACCACCTGCCAAATTGCCCAGGCAGACAGAGAGCCCAGGACAGGAGCCGTCTCTACTTCTGTTCTCTGAATCTCTTGGCTTGGAAACAGGGGGCCAGCCAAGCAGCATTGGAGAAATGGAAGAAGAGGCAGGGTGCAGTGATGCCCAACAGCTTTTTCTGTCTTCCTCTGAAGAGGCGGGTGGGCCAGTGGCTCCGGTCACCACATCGCAGGCCGCATCAGCTGATGATGACACTCAGGTGCCACTTACTGGTGCGTGCTCTGCTGCTGAGACTACCCAGGAGGAGCAGTTGGGGGCAGAGGGTAGTGTAGATGATGAGGTCCTCGACCCATCTTGGCGTGAGGGACAGGAAGGTGGTGGGAGCAGCTCTGAGGAAGAGATTCCCCGTACGGCCCAAAGAGGGAGAGGGAGGGGGAAGACTGCGGATCCTGCAGCCTCCGCTTTGGCACCCGTTAGGAGCATGTCTCTTCCAAAAGCCAAAAAGGGCGCTCCCAAGACTTGCAGTGCCTGGTCCTTTTTTGACACAGTTGCAGATGACATTTGCTATGTCAGATGCAACGTGTGTCATCAAAAAGTCAAAAGAGGGAAAAATGTCAGCAACCTCAATACCTCCAACATGTGGAAACATGTGCGCAACAGGCACCCGGCGGAGTTAGAAAAACACACTGAAGAGGTAGGCCAACCAACAGCGGCAGCTACCACCTCTTCAGCTCGTGTTGCCTCTTCCTCTACCTCACACGCAGCTGGTTCGGCGTCCTCCCAGGATCGCCGTGGAAGAACCTCTGCCCCTGTTGTCCAGAGACCCGCTGTAATTCCACCCGCAGCGCCACTTTCCCAGTCATCCACACACTCCCAGCCCAGTCTACAGCCATCGGTAGTACAGGCATGGGAGAAAAGGCGGCCTTTCTCGTCAAACCACCCACGAGCACAGGCTCTGACTGCAGGCATTGCCAAACTTCTGTCACTGGAAATGCTGTCATTCAGGCTGGTGGAGACTGACAGCTTCCGTGACTTCATGTCATTGGCAGTCCCACAGTACAATGTGCCCAGCCGCTTTTACTTCAGCAGGCAAGCCGTCCCTGCCCTGCAGAAGCATGTGGAGGGACACATAAAACACGCGCTACTGAACGCCGTCAGTAGCAAGGTCCACCTCACCACCGATGCGTGGACCAGTCAACATGGACAGGGGCGATACCTTTCCCTCACTGCCCATTGGGTTAATGTCGTTGAGCCGGGTACAGACCGTGCGAGTGGCGCAGGACGTGTCCTGCCCACTCCAAGGATTGCAGGAATCCATTCTGTACGCATTGACTCCTCCTCCTACACCAGTTCCTCAGAATCATCGCTGCAGGAGCCGTCACAGTCCACCTCCACATGGACCCGTGATGAACGTGTACCTGTTACGACCGACATGAGCACAGCCGTGGCCAAACGTCAACAGGCCGTCTTGAAATTAATTTTCTTGGGGAATCGTAGCCACACAGCGCAGGAGCTCTGGAATGCCATCAAGCAGGAGAGCGATGTGTGGTTTGTGCCAGCGAATCTCCAGCCAGGCATGGTAGTGTGTGATAATGGCCGAAATCTGGTGGCAGCTCTGGGCCTCGGCAACCTCACTCACATCCCATGTCTGGCACATGTGCTCAATTTGGTCGTGCAGAGCTTTTTGAGGGACTATCCGGATCTTGATGCACTGCTGCACAAGGTCCGCCTAGAGTGTGCTCACTTGCGGCGTTCCAGCACGGCAAAAGCGCGCATTGCGGCTCTGCAGCGCCGACACCGCCTGCCGGAACATCGCATCATATGTGACCTACCTACCAGGTGGAATTCCACGTTACATATGTTGGAGCGGTTGTGTGAGCAGCAGCAAGCTGTAATGGAGTACCAGCTGCTTCAGGCGCAAAAAAGTCGCAGTCAGCGCCGTACAGACTTCACAACCACAGAGTGGGCCACTATGAATGACGTCTGCCAGGTTTTGCGTCCCTTTGATTATTCCACGCGGATGGCGAGTGCAGATGATGCACTAGTCAGCATGACTGTCCCCCTTATCTGCCTGCTTGAAAAATCACTGCAAGCGCTAAGGGATGATGTTGTGGAAGAGGTGGAGGATGAGGATTCACCATTTCCATCATCTTCTGGACAGTCAGCGCCACGTGGTTCCTCACAAACGCGTAGGCAGGGGACCGTTTGTGAGGAGGATGAGGAGGAGTCAATGGAGGAGGAAGACATCCGTCCAGAGGAGGGAGTTACACAATTGTCCAGTAGTCAGTGTGTACAGCGAGGGTGGGGTGATGACGAGCGGGCAGAGATCACGCCTCCAGCAGGGGACAGCGTTTCTTGGGCAGTTGGCAGTCTGCAGCACATGGTGGATTACATGCTGCAGTGCCTGAGAAACGACCGCCGCATCGCCCACATTCTCAACATGTCTGATTATTGGGTGTTCACCCTCCTCGATCCTCGCTACCGGGACAACGTAGAAAGCCTCATCACACCGTTGAACCGGGAGCGAAAAATGCGGGAGTACCAAGACACACTGGTCAATTCCATCATCTTCTCCATTCCAACTGAGAGAAGTGCTGCTAGTGCATTCCAAAGCAGCTCAGTGCGTCCAGGCCGTGGTGGAGGCTCTGCACAAAGAGGGAGCAGAAGCAGTGCCTCTGCCCAAGGCAAGACCAGTATGGCCGAACTGTGGCACAGTTTTCTGTGCCCGCCACAAAAGTCTACACCATCACAGACGGCTCCAGTCAGCAGGAGGCAACGGTTCCGTCAGATGGTGACAGACTACATGTCTTGCCCTCTTGCTGTACTCCCAGACGGCTCTTCCCCTTTCAAGTTTTGGGTCTCAAAGCTGGATACATGGCCAGAGCTAAGCCAGTATGCATTGGAGGTGCTGTCTTGCCCTGCGGCCAGTGTATTATCGGAACGTGTCTTTAGTGCTGCAGGTGGTGTACTAACTGACCGTCGCATGCGACTATCCTCCGATAACGTTGACCGGCTTACTTTCCTGAAAATGAACAAGGCCTGGATCTCGCCGGAATTTGCCACTCCTCCTCCTGATTGAATAATTAGGTCACTGTATACGTTATCCAGGTCTCCTGTTGTGTTCATCTTTCTACCACCTGAACTTAAATTCCTGGGCTCCAACACCGCCAGTTGAGGCTCAGACGTGCCGTCTGCACAGTCAAAACATACGACCCAGTGTTATTGGGTTTCAGTAACGTCAGCTGATCCCCAGCTGTGTAGCCGGCAATGTGTCATGCGACCGCCACGCTGACACAACAACTGAAATGTAAGGGAATCTGTCCCCCCCCCCCAAGGCGTTTGTTACTGAAAGAGCCACCTTGTGCAGCAGTAATGCTGCCCAAGGAAAAGGTAGCTATTTTTGTTTAGCTCCTTGCACACGCAGAACTTAACACTTATAAAATGTGTCCACTGATACCGTAAAACCGTCCCGGAGGTGGGACTTTCCTTCGTAATGTGACGCAGCCCAGCCGTCATTCCTACCCCCCCGGCGCCGCGCACCGGCTCCTCAGCGTTGTTTTATTCCGTCCTGGAGCCTGCGCTGTTATGTTATCCCGTGGCCAGGCACACTTAGCGCTGCCCGTCTTCTGGCATCATTTGGTGTCTGGATGGCTGCGCCTGTGCGGCCGCGCTGGCATAGAGCCCGCCTCGCAGTGTCTTCTGATTTAATCCCACTGGGGGCCTGGGATCCATGGACATGCGCAGTGCATATCTGAACCTCCACCTCTCACTCATTTCCCTATGGCTTCTTCAGACTGTTCGGTGTCAGCTGGTCCCTAACAGCATGCCACGGCCGTGACACCGCACAGTCTGAAGAAGCCATAGGGAGATGAGTGAGAGGTGGAGGTTCAGATATGCACTGCGCATGTCCATGGATCCCAGGCCCCCAGTGGGATTAAATCAGAAGACACTGTGAGGCGGGCTCTCTGCCAGCGCGGCCGCACAGGCGCAGCCATCCAGACACCAAATGATGCCAGAAGACGGGCAGCGCTAAGTGTGCCTGGCCACGGGATAACATAACAGCGCAGGCTCCTTGACGGAATAAAACAACGCTGAGGAGCCGGTGCGCGGCGCCGGGGGGGTAGGAATGACGGGTGGGCTGTGTCACATTACGAAGGAAAGTCCCACCTCTGGGACGGTTTTACGGTATCAGTGGACACATTTTATAAGTGTTTAGTTCTGTGTTTGCAAGGAGCATGATGAAAAGAGCCACCTTTTCCTTTTGCATCTTTTGTGCTGCACAAGCTGGCTCTTTCAGCTACAAACGCCTTGGGGGGGGGTTAAAGGTTCCCTTTCGACTTTCTCAGGCTTCGGCCTACATTGTGTTCCTCTGCTTTTCCACCTGTCCCTGGGCTCCAACACCGCCAGTTGCCGTCCAGAAGTGCTGTACGCACAGTCAACAGTCCCTCCTCTGTTATTGGGGTTCAGTAACGTCAGCTGTTCCCCTGCTGTGTGTGTGGCAATCCCTCCTACCTCCTCCAACCTCCTCCTCCTCCACCCGTCCCTGGGCTCCAACACCGCCAGTTGCCGTCCAGAAGTGCTGTACGCACAGTCAACAGTCCCTCCTCTGTTATTGGGGTTCAGTAACGTCAGCTGTTCCCCTGCTGTGTGTGTGGCAATCCCTCCTACCTCCTCCAACCTCCTCCTCCTCCACCTCCTCCACCTGTCCCTGGGCTCCAACACCGCCAGTTGCCGTCCAGAAGTGCTGTACGCACAGTCAACAGTCCCTCCTCTGTTATTGGGGTTCAGTAACGTCAGCTGTTCCCCTGCTGTGTGTGTGGCAATCCCTCCTACCTCCTCCTACCTCCTCCAACCTCCTCCTCCTCCACCTGCCCCTGGGCTCCAACACCGCCAGTTGCCGTCCAGAAGTGCTGTACGCACAGTCAACAGTCCCTCCTCTGTTATTGGGGTTCAGTAACGTCAGCTGTTCCCCTGCTGTGTGTGTGGCAATCCCTCCTACCTCCTCCAACCTCCTCCTCCTCCACCCGTCCCTGGGCTCCAACACCGCCAGTTGCCGTCCAGAAGTGCTGTACGCACAGTCAACAGTCCCTCCTCTGTTATTGGGGTTCAGTAACGTCAGCTGTTCCCCTGCTGTGTGTGTGGCAATCCCTCCTACCTCCTCCAACCTCCTCCTCCACCCGTCCCTGGGCTCCAACACCGCCAGTTGCCGTCCAGAAGTGCTGTACGCACAGTCAACAGTCCCTCCTCTGTTATTGGGGTTCAGTAACGTCAGCTGTTCCCCTGCTGTGTGTGTGGCAATCCCTCCTACCTCCTCCAACCTCCTCCTCCTCCACCCGTCCCTGGGCTCCAACACCGCCAGTTGCCGTCCAGAAGTGCTGTACGCACAGTCAACAGTCCCTCCTCTGTTATTGGGGTTCAGTAACGTCAGCTGTTCCCCTGCTGTGTGTGTGGCAATCCCTCCTACCTCCTCCAACCTCCTCCTCCTCCACCCGTCCCTGGGCTCCAACACCGCCAGTTGCCGTCCAGAAGTGCTGTACGCACAGTCAACAGTCCCTCCTCTGTTATTGGGGTTCAGTAACGTCAGCTGTTCCCCTGCTGTGTGTGTGGCAATCCCTCCTACCTCCTCCAACCTCCTCCTCCTCCACCTCCTCCACCTGTCCCTGGGCTCCAACACCGCCAGTTGCCGTCCAGAAGTGCTGTACGCACAGTCAACAGTCCCTCCTCTGTTATTGGGGTTCAGTAACGTCAGCTGTTCCCCTGCTGTGTGTGTGGCAATCCCTCCTACCTCCTCCTACCTCCTCCAACCTCCTCCTCCTCCACCTGCCCCTGGGCTCCAACACCGCCAGTTGCCGTCCAGAAGTGCTGTACGCACAGTCAACAGTCCCTCCTCTGTTATTGGGGTTCAGTAACGTCAGCTGTTCCCCTGCTGTGTGTGTGGCAATCCCTCCTATCTCCTCCACCTCCTCCTCCTCCTCCTGTCCCTGGGCTCCAACACCGCTAGTTGCTGTCCAGAAGTGCTGTACGCACAGAGCCAAACACCTCGCCAATGTGTTAGTGGGGTTCAGCACCGCCAGCTGTTCCCCTGCTGTGTATACGGCAACGTGTACTGCGACCGCCACGCAGGCACAACAAGTTAAATGTAAGGGAACCTGACCCCCCCCCCCCCCCAGGCGTTTGTTACTGAAGGAGCCACCTTGTGCAGCAGTAATGATGCAAAGGGAAAAAGTGCCTCTTTTCGTGATGCTCCTTGCACATGCTGAACCAAACACTTATGAAATGTGTCCCCACACAGCGTTAAACCGTCCGGTAGGTGGAACTTTCCTTTGTCGTGTGACGCAGCACAGCCATCATTTTTACCCCCTTGTCGCCGTTTGCCCCCTCCTCAGCGTTGTTTGAATCTGTCCCGGAGCCTGCGCTGTTAGGTTAGCCCATGGCCATGCACACATGTTGCGCTGCCCGTCTTCTGACCTCATTTGGTGTCAGGCTGGCTGCGCCTGTGCGGGTGCGCTGGCCGAGATCCCGCCTCGCAGTGTCGTCTAATGTAATCCCACCGCGGGCCTGTGATCCGTGCCCGTGCGCAGTGCATATCCTCTCCTCTCACTCCCCTCCCTACGGCTTCTTCAGACTGTGCGATGTCAGCTGGTCCCTAATAGCATGCCACGGCCGTGACACCGCACAGTCTGAAGAAGCCGTAGGGAGGGGAGTGAGAGGAGAGGATATGCACTGCGCACGGGCACGGATCACAGGCCCGCGGTGGGATTACATTAGACGACACTGCGAGGCGTGATCTCGGCCAGCGCACCCGCACAGGCGCAGCCAGCCTGACACCAAATGAGGTCAGAAGACGGGCAGCGCAACATGTGTGCATGGCCATGGGCTAACCTAACAGCGCAGGCTCCGGGACAGATTCAAACAACGCTGAGGAGGGGGCGAACGGCGACAAGGGGGTAAAAATGATGGCTGTGCTGCGTCACACGACAAAGGAAAGTTCCACCTACCGGACGGTTTAACGCTGTGTGGGGACACATTTCATAAATGTTAGGTTCCGCATGTACAAGGACCATAATTAAAAGAGCTAAGTTTACCTTTTCCAGCATTAGTGCTGTACACAATGGCTCTTTCAGCTACAAACGCCTGGGGGGGGGGGGGGTTAAAGGTTTCCTTTCAACTTGCTCGAGTGCAGGCTTCGGCCTACACTCCGCTCCCCCTGCTCCTCCTGCTGACCCTGGGCTCTAACACCGCCAGTTTTTGCCCAGATGTGCTAGCTGCACAGAGAAAAACACCAGCCAATGTGTCAGTGGGGTCCAGCACCGCCAGCTGTTCCCCTGCTGTGCAGCCGGCAACGTGTCCTGCAAAAGCCACGCAGACACAAGAACTGAAATTGAAGGGAACCTGTCCCCCCTCCCCCAGGCGTTTTTACGTTATCCAGCCACCTTGTACAGCGGTAATGCTGCATGTGTGCAAGGTGGCTCAGAAACGTATTCTCCTCGCACATGTGGAACTGAAAACACGTCTGCAATGTGTCCTCTGTGTGACCATTTAACCGTCCCGGTGGTGTGACTTTCCTTTGTAATGACACGCTGCAACCCCCTTGGTAGCGCTGCCCGTCTTCTGGCATCATTGTTTGGCTGCCTGCGCCTCTGCGGCCGCCCTGACCCACACAACGCCCCTCGGTGTCTTATTTATTGGGACTGCGAGGGTGTGATTGATGGGCAGGATCAGTGCATCAGTTCGCCTGTCCCTCCTCTCCTTCCGCCTTCTTCGGACTGTGCGGCTTCATGGCCGTGGCATGCGATAAGGGATCAGATGACGCCGCACAGTCTGAAGCGGGTGTAAGGACCCGAGTGTGAGAGGCGAACATATGTGCTGCGCCAGGCCCTGAATCCCAGCCCCGCAGTGTTTTAACAATGTTAAGACACTGCGGGGCTGGGATTCATGGGCATCGCGAACCGCACCGGCCGACATTACATGATGCCAGAAGATGGGCAGCGCTAACGGCGCTAGGCCAGGGGATAACACGACAGCGCAGACTCCTGTACAGCAAATAACAACGCTCGGGAGGCTGCACCCAGCACCAAGGTGGGATTCTTGACACCTGTGCTGCGTCTCATTACAAAGGGAACTCTCGCCTCCATTACACAGTTTGACTGTCTAAAGGGCTAAATGTTATACGTGTTCCATTCAGCGTGTGCAAGGAGAAAAATTACAAGAGCAACCTTTGACTTGCGCAGCACTGCTGCTGCATAAGCTGTGGCTCTTCTACTTTGTAACCCCTGAGGGGGGGTTAAAGGTGACTTTTGAAATCGGTTCAATTAGGCTTCGGCCTACACTCTGCTCCACCTGCAGAGCCCGGGCTCCAACAACGCTAGTTGCTGTCCGGAAGTGCTGGCTGCACAGAGCCAAACACCTCGCCAATGTGTCAGTGGGGTCCAGCACCGCCAGCTGTTCCCCTGCTGTGTAGCCGGCAACGTGTCCTGCAAAAGCCACGCAGACACAACACACCCAAAGCTGCCGCCTGTGCAGGCTTCGGCCTACACTCCCCTCCCCCTGCTCCTCCTCCTCCTGCTCCTCCTCCTGCTGTCCCTGGGCTCTAACACACCGCCAGTTTTTGCCCAGATGTGCTAGCTGCACAGAGAAAAACACCAGCCAATGTGTCAGTGGGGTCCAGCACCGCCAGCTGTTCCCCTGCTGTGCAGCCGGCAACGTGTCCTGCAAAAGCCACGCAGACACAAGAACTGAAATTGAAGGGAACCTGTCCCCCCTCCCCCAGGCGTTTTTACGTTATCCAGCCACCTTGTACAGCGGTAATGCTGCATGTGTGCAAGGTGGCTCAGAAACGTATTCTCCTCGCACATGTGGAACTGAAAACACGTCTGCAATGTGTCCTCTGTGTGACCATTTAACCGTCCCGGTGGTGTGACTTTCCTTTGTAATGACACGCTGCAACCCCCTTGGTAGCGCTGCCCGTCTTCTGGCATCATTGTTTGGCTGCCTGCGCCTCTGCGGCCGCCCTGACCCACACAACGCCCCTCGGTGTCTTATTTATTGGGACTGCGAGGGTGTGATTGATGGGCAGGATCAGTGCATCAGTTCGCCTGTCCCTCCTCTCCTTCCGCCTTCTTCGGACTGTGCGGCTTCATGGCCGTGGCATGCGATAAGGGATCAGATGACGCCGCACAGTCTGAAGCGGGTGTAAGGACCCGAGTGTGAGAGGCGAACATATGTGCTGCGCCAGGCCCTGAATCCCAGCCCCGCAGTGTTTTAACAATGTTAAGACACTGCGGGGCTGGGATTCATGGGCATCGCGAACCGCACCGGCCGACATTACATGATGCCAGAAGATGGGCAGCGCTAACGGCGCTAGGCCAGGGGATAACACGACAGCGCAGACTCCTGTACAGCAAATAACAACGCTCGGGAGGCTGCACCCAGCACCAAGGTGGGATTCTTGACACCTGTGCTGCGTCTCATTACAAAGGGAACTCGCGCCTCCATTACACAGTTTGACTGTCTAAAGGGCTAAATGTTATACGTGTTCCATTCAGCGTGTGCAAGGAGAAAAATTACAAGAGCAACCTTTGACTTGCGCAGCACTGCTGCTGCATAAGCTGTGGCTCTTCTACTTTGTAACCCCTGAGGGGGGGTTAAAGGTGACTTTTGAAATCGGTTCAATTAGGCTTCGGCCTACACTCTGCTCCACCTGCAGAGCCCGGGCTCCAACAAAGCTAGTTGCTGTCCGGAAGTGCTGGCTGCACAGAGCCAAACACCTCGCCAATGTGTCAGTGGGGTCCAGCACCGCCAGCTGTTCCCCTGCTGTGTAGCCGGCAACGTGTCCTGCAAAAGCCACGCAGACACAACACACCCAAAGCTGCCGCCTGTGCAGGCTTCGGCCTACACTCCCCTCCCCCTGCTCCTCCTCCTCCTGCTCCTCCTCCTGCTGTCCCTGGGCTCTAACACACCGCCAGTTTTTGCCCAGATGTGCTAGCTGCACAGAGAAAAACACCAGCCAATGTGTCAGTGGGGTCCAGCACCGCCAGCTGTTCCCCTGCTGTGCAGCCGGCAACGTGTCCTGCAAAAGCCACGCAGACACAAGAACTGAAATTGAAGGGAACCTGTCCCCCCTCCCCCAGGCGTTTTTACGTTATCCAGCCACCTTGTACAGCGGTAATGCTGCATGTGTGCAAGGTGGCTCAGAAACGTATTCTCCTCGCACATGTGGAACTGAAAACACGTCTGCAATGTGTCCTCTGTGTGACCATTTAACCGTCCCGGTGGTGTGACTTTCCTTTGTAATGACACGCTGCAACCCCCTTGGTAGCGCTGCCCGTCTTCTGGCATCATTGTTTGGCTGCCTGCGCCTCTGCGGCCGCCCTGACCCACACAACGCCCCTCGGTGTCTTATTTATTGGGACTGCGAGGGTGTGATTGATGGGCAGGATCAGTGCATCAGTTCGCCTGTCCCTCCTCTCCTTCCGCCTTCTTCGGACTGTGCGGCTTCATGGCCGTGGCATGCGATAAGGGATCAGATGACGCCGCACAGTCTGAAGCGGGTGTAAGGACCCGAGTGTGAGAGGCGAACATATGTGCTGCGCCAGGCCCTGAATCCCAGCCCCGCAGTGTTTTAACAATGTTAAGACACTGCGGGGCTGGGATTCATGGGCATCGCGAACCGCACCGGCCGACATTACATGATGCCAGAAGATGGGCAGCGCTAACGGCGCTAGGCCAGGGGATAACACGACAGCGCAGACTCCTGTACAGCAAATAACAACGCTCGGGAGGCTGCACCCAGCACCAAGGTGGGATTCTTGACACCTGTGCTGCGTCTCATTACAAAGGGAACTCGCGCCTCCATTACACAGTTTGACTGTCTAAAGGGCTAAATGTTATACGTGTTCCATTCAGCGTGTGCAAGGAGAAAAATTACAAGAGCAACCTTTGACTTGCGCAGCACTGCTGCTGCATAAGCTGTGGCTCTTCTACTTTGTAACCCCTGAGGGGGGGTTAAAGGTGACTTTTGAAATCGGTTCAATTAGGCTTCGGCCTACACTCTGCTCCACCTGCAGAGCCCGGGCTCCAACAACGCTAGTTGCTGTCCGGAAGTGCTGGCTGCACAGAGCCAAACACCTCGCCAATGTGTCAGTGGGGTCCAGCACCGCCAGCTGTTCCCTTGCTGTGTAGCCGGCAACGTGTCCTGCAAAAGCCACGCAGACACAACACACCCAAAGCTGCCGCCTGTGCAGGCTTCGGCCTACACTCCCCTCCCCCTGCTCCTCCTCCTCCTGCTCCTCCTCCTGCTGTCCCTGGGCTCTAACACACCGCCAGTTTTTGCCCAGATGTGCTAGCTGCACAGAGAAAAACACCAGCCAATGTGTCAGTGGGGTCCAGCACCGCCAGCTGTTCCCCTGCTGTGCAGCCGGCAACGTGTCCTGCAAAAGCCACGCAGACACAAGAACTGAAATTGAAGGGAACCTGTCCCCCCTCCCCCAGGCGTTTTTACGTTATCCAGCCACCTTGTACAGCGGTAATGCTGCATGTGTGCAAGGTGGCTCAGAAACGTATTCTCCTCGCACATGTGGAACTGAAAACACGTCTGCAATGTGTCCTCTGTGTGACCATTTAACCGTCCCGGTGGTGTGACTTTCCTTTGTAATGACACGCTGCAACCCCCTTGGTAGCGCTGCCCGTCTTCTGGCATCATTGTTTGGCTGCCTGCGCCTCTGCGGCCGCCCTGACCCACACAACGCCCCTCGGTGTCTTATTTATTGGGACTGCGAGGGTGTGATTGATGGGCAGGATCAGTGCATCAGTTCGCCTGTCCCTCCTCTCCTTCCGCCTTCTTCGGACTGTGCGGCTTCATGGCCGTGGCATGCGATAAGGGATCAGATGACGCCGCACAGTCTGAAGCGGGTGTAAGGACCCGAGTGTGAGAGGCGAACATATGTGCTGCGCCAGGCCCTGAATCCCAGCCCCGCAGTGTTTTAACAATGTTAAGACACTGCGGGGCTGGGATTCATGGGCATCGCGAACCGCACCGGCCGACATTACATGATGCCAGAAGATGGGCAGCGCTAACGGCGCTAGGCCAGGGGATAACACGACAGCGCAGACTCCTGTACAGCAAATAACAACGCTCGGGAGGCTGCACCCAGCACCAAGGTGGGATTCTTGACACCTGTGCTGCGTCTCATTACAAAGGGAACTCGCGCCTCCAACACAGTTTGACTGTATAAAGGGCTAAATGTTATACGTGTTTCATTCAGCGTGTGCAAGGAGCGAAATTAAAAGAGCAACCTTTGACTTGTGCAGCACTACTGCTGCATAAGCTGTGGCTCTTCTACTTTCTAACCCCTGAGGGGGGGTTAAAGGTTACCTTTGAAATTGGTTCAAGTAGGCTTCGGCCTACACTCTGCTCCCCCTGCAGAGCCCGGGCTACAACACCGCTCGTTGCTGTCCGGAAGTGCTGGCTGCACAGAGCCAAACACCTCGCCAATGTGTCAGTGGGGTCCAGCACCGCCAGCTGTTCCCCTGCTGTGCAGCCGGCAACGTGTCCTGCAAAAGCCACGCAGACACTTGCTCTTGTACCTTCTGCTCCACATCCTGGTTCCAGTACCGTCAGCTGGTTCCGGGCAGAGCCTTTGGCTTAGGTGCCTCCCTCTGGGTATCCGAGTTCCACCAACGTCAGGTGGTCCTTGGTAGTGCTTTCAGGCACGGGTACCTCCTGCTTAGTAACCGGGTTCCAGTAACGTCAGCTGGTCCTCGGTAGTTCCATTGGCTCTTGGACCTTCGGCTACCCATCCGGGTTCCAGCACCGTCAGCTGGTTCTCGGCAGTGTCTTTTGCTCTTGTACCTTCTGCTCCCCATCCTGGTTCCAGTACCGTCAGCTGGTTCCGGGCAGAGCCTTTGGCTTAGGTGCCTCCCTCTGGGTATCCGAGTTCCACCAACGTCAGGTGGTCCTTGGTAGTGCTTTCAGGCACGGGTACCTCCTGCTTAGTAACCGGGTTCCAGTAACGTCAGCTGGTCCTCGGTAGTTCCATTGGCTCTTGGACCTTCGGGTAGCCATCCGAGTTCCAGTTCCATCAGCTGGTTCTCGGCATTTTCTCAGCCTTCTTGTACCTTCTGCTACATTTCCAAGTTCAAGAGACTAAACACGATGACCCGGAAGAACACCCCTAAGATGACGACGACACCAGAGACGACAACCACCGTGATGACGACGACCCTGGAGACGATGACCCTGAAGACCACCCCGATGACGACGACCCCGGAGACCACCCCGATGACGACGACCCCGGAGACGACGACCCTGGAGACGACGACGACCTGGAAGACCGAGAAGCAGAAGAACAAGAGGCTGCAGAACAAAGAGCAGAAGGACATTAAGCATAACACAAAATATCAGAGCAAAAAAATATTATGTAAATTATAAGCAGAAGAAGACTAAGCAGTGTATGGGGGTGAGTCCGTTCCTCCTCGTGGTGCCCCTGGATAAAGCCTGATGCTGCAGGCCAAACTGAACGCGGACAAATGTAACTGGTTTGTGACAGGCAGAACGGAAGGTGTAATCTTCAAACTTTTATAGATAACAACTACGGGAATGCCTGTCACAAATAAGAATATGATGAAGAAGTTGAATATGATGAAGATAATAGTAAAATAAAAAGAATATGAACAATGTAACCCAAAAAATAATAGGTAGAAGATGAAGAAGAAGATGAATAAGGTGAAGAAGTTGATGTCAAAGAAGCTGATGATGAGGATAATTAAGAAGAAAGCGTGGGAGAAGTAAAAAAGAAGGTGAAGGGCGTGGAAGTAGTGAAACATCAATATCTGACATAAAAAAAAAAAAAAATAACATAGTCAAATTCTTTCTAACGCCGAACTTCATAAAAAAAAATTAAAAATCCTGCTATTCTATTACATTGGGCTAAACCTCTGTCCCTTTAATATCTCCGCCACGTCCCCCAATACATCCTACATTATTCTTAGTTGTTTTCCTTCATGTAGAATGAACCTACAAGTTTATAAAGGGTTTATTTTAATTCCGATATTTTCGTCCCATTGACTTGCATTGGGATCGGGTATCGGTATCGGATTGGATCCGATATTTTGACGGTATCGGCCGATACTTTCCGATACCGATACTTTCCGATATCGGAAAGTATCGCTCAACACTAGTCACGGCTTGTGATTGGTCGCGTGCCGCCCATGTGGCCGGGACGCGACCAATCACAGCAAGCCGTGACATAATTTTCAGGTCCTGAATGCAGAATTAGGCATTCAGGACCTGAAATTACGTAACGGCTTGCTGTGATTGGTCGCGTCACGGTCACATGGGCGGCACGCAACCAATCACAAGCCGTGACGTAATTTTAAAATGCGCGCGTCTCCTGCCTCCCGTGACGTCACGGTTTTTGATTGGTTGCGTCGCCCATGTGACCGCGACGCGACCAATCACAAGCCAGAACGTAATTTTAAAATCCTGAATGCCTAGAATTAGGCATTGAGGACCTGAAAATTACGTCACGGCTTGCTGTGATTGGTCGCGTCGCGGCCACATGGGCGGCACGCGACCAATCACAAGCCGTGATGTCACGGAAGGAAGTAAACGCGCGCATTTTAAGCAAAGAACGCTGCCGGTTCCCTCGGTGAGGTCCAGGCTGCATCGGAGAGGTGAGTATAGCAATATTTTTTATTTTAATTCTTTCTTTTACACATTAATGTTGTTTCGATACCGATACCCGATACCACAAAAGTATCGGATCTCGGTATCGGAATTCCGATACCCGCAAGTATCGGCCGATACTCGATACTTGCGGTATCGGAATGCTCAACACTATTTATAACCCTTTTCAGACTGATAGATCACAATTACTTTGCTTTTCATTTGTTCCAGAATTTCTCTGGATTGCAGCATGATGTCTAGGATCTTTTGGTCTACTTCATTTTGTCAGGCAGGTCCTATTTAAGTGACTTTTTGATTGAGAACAGGTGTGGCAATAATCAGGCCAGGGCCTGGCTCTGGAATTTGACCTCAGCATCCCAAAGACATGATAAGCCTGTTAGTTTGTTTTTAGAAGGGGCAAGCAGTTTTTCACATAGGGCATGTAGGTTTGGATTTTTCCCCTTAAAAATAAAAACCTTAATTTAAAAACTTGTGTTTACTTGTGTTTTCTTTGTCTAATATTTAAATTTATTTGGTGATCTAAAGCACTTAAGTGTGACAATCATGTTTGGAAATCGGGGGATGGACAAACACTTTTTTAACTTTTTTTTATCTTCCAATATTTTGTGAAATCCCGGAGCTCCCACACTGTCCATGCTTTTCAATGCTTTGGAATCTGGGAAAATGGCCACCGGAGGCGGCACATTTTCAGATTGAGATCTTGGCACCGAGATTCCGCCTCCCTTGATCTCAATTGCCCATGTACCACCTCTAGTAGCCAATTTACCTGAGTTCACTGCACTGAAAAACATGGCAAGCGCAAGGACTCTGGGTTCTCACAAAATGTCAGCGGAGCCCCCGTACCACCAAACATTGCCTACTACCAGCCTGGGGCCTGCAGCATCACCCCACTCCACCTCCTCCGAACACCACCTCTTACCAGCCTAAGGCTCACAGCATCTCCTGCCTCTGCCATCATCAGCTTCCAGCAGCAGCAACCCTGCCATCTGGGACCCCACTCAACCGCAGCCACTCCCCAGGTAAGCTACCATAAATGCAGATTATAAAACGCACCACCATTTTATTAAAAAAGTTTTCCTATTTTCCTTCTCAAAATTTGTGGTGTTTCTTATTATCTGGTGTGACTTATAATCCGCAAAATACTGTACTTTTAAATTAATAAATTTGTTTTATAACTTTGCTACATTTATGCTTAGGTATCTGAAAAAGTCCCAGTCATCATCTGAAACTTCCCCTTCATCTGCAACTCACTTTTATCAATGGGCATTAAATATGATTTTTCGCAATTTATCTCAACGCTAGAGTGTCGGAAAATTCATGAACCTCCTTCATAACAATTTTCAGTAACTCTTCTATGTCTGTTAAATTCAGCTACATATTATTAGCATACATGGACAACTTTCCTCCAACTTCTCCACAGATTAATAATACTTGCATTTTCTCTCAGTAATAATGCAAATAGTTAAATTGACAATGCAAATATTAATGGTTACAATGGGCACTCCTGTCTTGTTCCAGTCTGGATGTTAAAACTTTCTGAGGTAAGGCGGTTCACTGACACCCTGGCCCAAAGATTTGTATACAGTAACTGTATCTTTTAAACAATATTTTCCCCTAACATACATTTTCGTAACCTCTCAGAAAGAATCATACTTTAAAGAATAAAAAGGCTTAATACCATCAAGCTATAGAATTGCTCCTCCAGACCATTGCCTCATAAACTGCAAATTGAGAAATAATCGCTTATAATTGGTTATAATTTTCCATTTTCCATTTTTCGATGGAATAAAAGGACTCTCATCCACATAGACTAACCTTGCTAACAACTTAGCCAGTGTCATTTCCAGCATCTTTGCTAAAAAGAAATGAATATCGGTATATAACAGGCAAATTGTTTTGTATGAGCCCGATATCCATCAGTTCATATCTGGCTTTAGCAAAACCATAATTATTGCCTCCCTCACAGACTGTGGAAGTTGAGAGGTTTCAAATGCCTCTTTAAATACTTTCAGGAGACTCAATAGCAGGATAGCCCAAAACGTCTTATGTACTTTGAAAGGTATCATATCATTTCTCATTTATTCTAACCCAAGTTGTCAAGAATTGCTCCTTTACAGACACTTGTGCATAATATGATGTTCAGTCTGGTCAATTTGTATTAGTTTGGTTATTATCAGGTATTTTTTTCTTCCCTCTTTCTCTGACTTTATTGCAAATGCTGGAAACTGACAATTTTGGGTGAACTTTTGTCCATAAGTTTATTTAAAGAAGCACTCCCTTTAAGAGGTTTTTTTTATAAATCTGGGTAGATGTGCATGAAATGTAGTGTGTTATTATACACACCTACTGCTGCCTTCTCCAGGATCCAGCACCATTTAGCTGTTCTTCTCAGTGACGTCATCTACTTCAGACTATCCAAGTCACACTGCACCCTGCGTGACCCAGAAGTGACATTTACAATGTAAGCCTATGGAGCGTCATGGACTTCCATTGTAAAAAAAACCTTCCGGCTCATGCAGCATAGAGTGAGTCGGGTAATCGAAAGAACAGTGATATCACTGAAGATAGGAACAGGCTTGATCCGTGAGAAGGCGAAAGTAGGTGAGTATAACACACTCTCACTACACTACATACACATAAACAGATTAATGAAAAAATTATCTTCATGGGATGGCTTCTGTAATTTAATGTAGGTGCAAACCAAATTATGTGCAAACAATGCTGTAACATATATATCCTATTAGTATTAGTAGAAAGGATCATCCTCCCCATGAAAATGTCCCAAATAAACATTTTGCAATTGATTTTAACCTTTTTTGTTGTCTTTACGAAACACTGATGTAATCTTGAACAGTTAGTATATTGCTTAAGATCTGAAGTGTATGGTTGATTAATTATATATAAATATTACTTGTCTTTTATATAACAGTATATAAAATATTTTAGGAACATAATTTTTCTTGTGTTACTTTTGCTCAAATACCTTTAAGTTATGAGTTGTTATGTTGTAGCAATTAGGAAGATAATCTTTTGAGAATTGATATTGGAAATAATTAATCCCAAGTGGTGTGACCTTTGAGACAAAAAAAAGGATTATAAATACAGGTGTGTTACATCGATGAGTTTAAGTTAGGTGAAAAGATCAAAAGAAGAGGTAAGGTGACCTAAGAAGGACTATGCCCATATATGAATTTCACATTTTTTTAATCTCTTTTTTTACTTCTAGAGCTTAATGATACATGAAATATATTTCCTCTTAGAAATAGAAAAATTGATCCACAGGACCTTGGTCCAGCGTCCACAAATGAATTCAGTAAGCATCAGATATTTTTCTTGATAAATGCCTACCTGACAGAATTCCCAATACCTCTTCTGATTTGGTATAATGTCATCATTGCAATGTGATGCATGAATGATGTCATGACAGACCTACAAATCAGAAGCGATGCCAGGGGTGCTGACAAGAGGCGGTTTGCAGTTCTACTGCCTGGCGGCCACTGAATTTGGGGGAGATAAAATGTGTTTTTTACAGATACATTTCATGCACAGTATATTTATGAATTTTGCTAATCAAGAAGGTCTAATAATGAGTTTAGCAAGTCCAAGTATAGACATTGTCTTTTCTTGTCCCTTGATTGAAATTTCAACCATGTAGCTATGTAACTATGTACTTCTCTGCAGAGTCTGATATTCATTAACTCTATTGTTTGAAGGGTACATAAGTTAGATCAGGGTTGTCCAACCTGGGTCTAGGAAGCCATATGTGACTTGTGGGTCTATGATGTGTGGCTCTTCAGATGTCTGCCAGTTTGGTGTGTTAGCACCAGGTCTATGAAACAGCTGTGAAGTAGTTTTTTTGAGTAGTCCCGCACAGAAAAGCAGATTTGGATTCTGGGGAAGCTTTTTTTGTGTTTGTACCAGGTACTGTGGGGGAAGGGGATGCTGTAAAGAATGGGAAACTGAATATGTCTTGCTGCCATCTCTCAAAGCTAAATGTGGCTCACATGGTAACAAAGTTTGGAAACCACTAGCTATGATGAAACAGTGATGTTATGCACAGGCATGGACATGCCAATGGAGCAACCTGTCCAACTCCACAGGGGCAAAGTAGGTTAGCAGGCCCACTGTTATCTTAAAAGCCGTTTTTTTTTACTATCAATTGCAATGAACGTAAGGCATGAGTTAATAAGCTGCATAGCCCACAATTACAGATTGTTAGAGAGAAACAATTAAATTGTCTAAAGAATGTAGTGATATATTATGTTATAATCATACATGGACAATGCTACACATACATCTCTATGGTATCTCTATGCACTAATATGGTCTGTTTCTCATAGCAGGATTCACATTTTGCATTTTGCCATGGAAACTCGTCTTCTTATAAAAGCTCTTGCTTTCATTCTCTTGATGGTGGTTGGAATTCCCGGAAATGTGTTTATCCTCCTAAAATTTACATACATCAAAATAATTGAGAAAAAGCTTCTGCCAGCTAATATCATCCTGATGGTCCTTGCGCTCTCAAATCTTCTAGTTGTTTTCTCCAGAGTCATACCACAAGCTCTAAATGCCATTGGAATAAAAGACTTACTAGATGATACAGAGTGTAAACTGGTCCTTTTCACATTTCGGATCAGTAGAGCTATGTCTATTTGTGTAACCAGTTTACTTAGCTGTCACCAATGTGTTCTTGTTGCCCCCATTAATAGATTTTGGACATACTTAAAGGGAAAGTTATCAAAGAATGTCACTTTAATTATGCTCCTGCTCTTAGCCATGAATATTTCGCTATATCCTTCCACTGTTTTGTATGGACAGGCAAAATCAAATTATACTTCACCTTATTCACTGCATCTGGCTTATTGTGATGCAGACTTTGTGACATATATCTCCTTTCTCTTGAATGGGTTGGTATCTGTCATTCGAGAGATCATATTTGTAGGACTAATGACTTTGTCAAGTAGCTACATGGTTTCCATATTATATTGTCATGGAAAAAATATTAAAGGCATGCGCAGTTCTGAACGGACTCAGACAAAGTCTGCAGAACATCGCGCCTCCAGGGCAGTCATTTTATTGGTTATGCTATATGTCTTGCTGTATGGCATGGATAACTCTATGTGGATCTACACGCTTTCCCTGACTGCTGTAACCCCTGAATTAAATGACACACGGATATTTCTTGCAGCATCATATTCCGCCTTAAGCCCTATTGCTATTATTGCAACTAATCCAAAACTTCTCAAAGAAACTCAATTTTTTTGGAGAAAGAATATGAGTCTAATTCAGAAAAATGGTTTTATGGGTTTTGTCAACAGTGTGAGCTAATCTTCCACAGATCTGACAACCTCTAAGACAAGTACGCTGCCTATGTGCTAAATTGTATTATAAAGGTGGCGTCCAGAAAAAAAGAACAGATATGCATATACATGAGGATCAAAAATGTGTGATGTTCACTCTCCAAATGACAGCTTGGGACACCATTGAATGGTCATATATTGCACAATGTTTATGCTTTTAAACATTTTTTAAGAAATAAACTTTATAATATAGAGAAAATATTTATATCTTTGTTTGTGTGCTGGCATACTATGTTGACAAGAGACAAGAGTATATTACGAAAACTCCAGCACAATCTGTTGACTGTCTAATGTTTCTGTGGGCTTCTGACTCCAGAGAGTTAATGTAATGGGAACTAAGCATAGGGCAATTCAAATGACTAATATTTTTGTTGTCATGACAAAAAGCCTCAGACATAGCTGTATTGCACCAGCTTTCTCCCCTCTCCCCCCAAAAAAAACATGACAGCTCAGCCAAGACAAGCATTCATGTCTAATGGCTATAGCCACCTTTGGGAGTTCGGTGATCTGTAGTCATTCTGATGGGGGACATTTCTGTTGATTCATTCTATCCAGACCATGCACAGACATCACTGAAAAAGATAAAAATATCCATGCTTGCAATAGTATGTCAGGCACAAATGCACAATAGGATGCAGCAGGTCCCCCATGATAAAGGCGGGGACAGCAAATGTTCAAAATGCACACATGCTTGCATAGGATGCCTTTCAAACCATTATGTGAGATGCACCTCTGTCCATATAGCAGCCTATTACCAACGCCCCTGATATTATATCAGGTGGGCTGCCTTTACCATATGTACAATCACAGGACAGACACTCCACATTGAACAACTACCAGTGGAGGGACGCAAACTGCACCCTGCATAAAAAATGTGCATGAAAGATGTATATAATACAACTAGCTGGTGGTCCGATTCTAATGCATCGGGTATTCTAGAATATGTATGTAGTTTATTTATGAAGATTTAAGAATAAGGCTGGGTTCACATTACATTTAAGCAGTCCGTTAGACGGACTGCGTTACACCGCGGCATAATGTGGTGTAAGGCTGGTTTCACATTTGTGTTTTTTGCCTCTGCATTTTAGTGCAAAAAAACTCATGCTTTTTTTCCCTATATTTAACATTAAAAACGCATGCTTTTTTTGTATGCGTTTTGCCGCGTTTGACGACGCATGCGTCTTTTCTATGCTTGTGTTTTGTTGCAGAAATGCAACATGTAGTATTTAGTATGCATGCGTTTTTTTAAGCACATGCGTTTGGTTACATTTTAAACGCATGCGTTTCAATAGAAAAAAACAAGAATACACACTGATAAGCCACCCCCCACCATCAAGGTGATAAAGGGATCCAAACCCTAACCCTACCCCTAACCCTAGGGATCCTAACCCTAACCCTAGGGATCCTAACCCTAACCCTAACCCTAGGGATCCTAACCCTACCCCTAACCCTAACCCTACCCCTAACCCTAACCCTAACCCCAACCCTAGCTATTTCTATTTATAGTGGGTTTTCTAGATGATTTTGATGATTGGCAGCTGTCACACACTTCTCAGAATGCGTTTCAAAAATGCAAACGCAGGAAAAACGCATGTAAATGCATCAAAACGCCGTGTTTTTTTACCGCATGAGAAAACGCATGCGTCTAAAAAGCGCAGCGTTTGCACGCGTTTACATGCGTTTTTTTCACCACCTGCGTTTGCGTTTTAAATGCTGCGTTTTTAAATGCAAATGTGAAACTAGCCTAACGCAGTCCATTAATGCTGCCATTAAGCACTATATCGGGCGCATCACTAGCGCACACCCAAAATGGGCAGACAGATAGTGGCGGTCACATTAAAACTGTGCATGCGCTCTTCCTGTACGAAGGTGGCGGCTGTCAGTAAATCATTTGGCTGATCCCGCTGGCGATGTGTTCCGCTGGTTGTACCATGCAAGAGGCTGCGTGAGTGTGTGAGTGTGAGTGTGTGTGAGAGTGTGAATGTGAGTGTGTGAGTGTGAATGTAAGTGTGAGCGTGAGTGTGTGTGAGTGTGAGAGTGTGAATGTGAGTGTGTGAGTGAGTGTGAGAATGTAAATGTGAGTGTGTGAATGTGAGTGTGAATGTGAGTGTGAGTGTTAGTGTGAGAGTGTGAAAGTGAGTGTGAGAATGTGAATGTGAGTGTGTGAGTGTGAATGTAAGTGTGAGTGTGTGAGTGTGAATGGGAGTGTGTGTGAGTGTTAGTGTGAGAGTGTGAGTGTGAATGTGAGTGTGAGTGTGTGTGTGAGTGTTTGTGAGAGTGTGTGAGTGTGAGTGTGTGAGAGTGTGGGTGAGTGTGTGCGGTGTGTATGGTGTACAGAGTATGTGTGTGGTGCGACGGTATTCCGCTGGTGGTAATGTGCAATAGGTTGGTACCAGCAGCAGTTTCCATATTGAGACACCCATCACTTGGGTGTCCCAATATGTCAGTCAGGGAACTTCCTCCGCTTGGAATTCTGGGATACGGTGACATCTGAACAAAACAGGAAATTAAAACATTACAAGGCAATTATATAAATAGACTAGATGGTGGCCCGATTCTAACGCATCGGGTATTCTAGAATAAGTATGTAGCTTATTTATGAAGATTTAAGAATAATGCAATGAATACACAGGATTCTGCAGGCCGGCCGCGACCAATCAGCGAAGCGTGGTTCAAATCCCATGCCAATTCGCTGCCGGACTGCGCCTGTCACTGATAGGTCTCGCCCGGCCGGGCGCCACCAATCAGTGAAGCAAGGGCTGGCTCCAGGTTTTTGAGGGCCCCGGGCAAAAGAGTCTCAGTGGGCCCCCCTTTTAACACATACATGATTCATGATGCACACATACAGCTGAGAAATATGGCACAGCCACATAGCATATAATACAGCCTATGTAGTATATAACACAGCCCACGTAGTATATAACACAGCCCACGTAGCATATAGCACAGCTACGTAGCATATAACACAGCCCACATAGTATATAACACAGCCCATGTTGCATATAGCACAGCCATGTAGCATATAACACAGCCACGTAGCATATAGCACAGCCATGTAGCACATAAAACAGCCCATGTAGTATATAACACAGCCCACATAGCATATAGCGCATCCACATAGCATATAACACAGCCACGTAGTATATAGCACAGCCATGTTGTATATAGCACAGCCACGTAGTATATAGCACAGCCATGTAGTATATAACACAGCCACGTAGTATATAACACAGCCACATAGTACACTGTGTGCAGAATTATTAGGCAAGTTGTATTTTAGAGGATTATTTTTAATATTGATCAACAACTACCCAAAAGACTCATAAATATATAAGCTTAATATTTTTGGAAGTTGGAGTGTTTTTTTTTAGATTTGGCTATCTTAGGATGATATCTGTTTGTGCAGGTAACTATTACTGTGCAGAATTATTAGGCAACTTAATAAAAACCAAATATATTCCCATCTCACTTGTTTATTTTCACCAGGTAAATGAATATAGTTGCACAAAATTTAGAAATAAACATTTCTGACATGCAAAAACAAAACCCCCAAAATTAGTGACCGATATAGCCACCTTTCTTTATGATTGCACTCGACAGCCTTCCATCCATAGATTTTGTCAGTTGCTTGATCTGTTTACAATCATGATTGTGTGCAGCAGCCACCACAGCCTCCCAGACACTGTTCCGAGAGATGTACTGTTTTCCCTCCCTGTAGGTCTCACATTTTATGAGGTACCACAGGTTCTCTATGGGGTTCAGATCAGGTGAATAAGGGGGCCATGTCATTATTTTTTCTTCTTTGAGACCTTTACTGGCCAGCCACGCTGTGGAGTAGTTGGAGGCATGTGATGGAGCTTTGTCCTGCATGAAAATCATGTTTTTCTTGAATTATACTGACTTCTTCCGGTACCACTGCTTGAAGAAGTTGTCTTCCAGAAACTGGCAGTAGGTCTGGGAGTTGAGCTTCACTTCATCCTCAACCCGAAAAGGTCCCACAAGTTAATCTTTGATGATACCAGCCCTTACCAGTACCTCACCTCCACCTTGCTGGTGTCTGAGTCGGAGTGGAGTTCTCTGCCCTTTACTGATCCAGCCTCTGGCTCATCCATCTGGCCCATCAAGAGTCACTCTCATTTCATCAGTCCGTAAAACATTTTGCAATGTTACCGCACTTTGAATTTTTTTCCCATTTTCCAGTGCACGATATGTTAAAACCAATGGAACCAACTTGTCCACCAAAAAACAAGCCCTCACATGGCAATATTGACCAAAAAGTAAAAAAAGTTATGGCTCTGGGAAGAAGGAGAGGAAAGAACAAAAATGCAAAATCTGAAAATGACCCGGGGATTAAATTTTTCTTTTTCCATGTTTGAAAGACGGCAAACAAGGAGCACAGTTTAATACCCCTCAGTCCTAATTTTGCTACAGATGGAAAATCCTGACATTAAAACTTTTGTGTAAGTGAATTCATGCACCCTGGCTCATAAAATGGATTAGCCACTGTCTATATTTATTGCATTTATTTTGCATTTTATTTGTATATATATATATATATATATATATATATATATATATATATATACTATATATATATATATATATATATATATATATACTATATATATATATATATATATATATATATAATGACGCACAGTACTGTTTTTATATATATATATATATATATATATATATATATATATATATATATATATATATACAGACCTGCTCATTATTACTGACACCCATGAGGTTTAAGTACGTATTGTGGAATATCTCCAGAAAAAATGCTTTTTTTGCATAGAGCACTAATGTTAAATACGAAAGAGCAATTGATAAACAAAAATTTAAAACAAAGAACAATGAGATGGAAAAATAGAAAAACCTAAAGCTTGCTGTGACACTGATATTGGCACCCTTTACATCAAATTAGTAATGTAGCACATTTTGACTCACCTGTGGTAAATCACAAATGAAAATCACCTGTGATTAATTGTCGTTGACCAAGCGACATGAATTAACCAATGAATGATGACTTCAGTGTTCTAAAAAGCCACATAGTAGGCCCTGTTCCTTTGTCTTAATGGTGAAGGCAAAAGACCTGTCTGAGGACATCAGACATTGGTATCCCAGTTTCAACAGTACACAATGTTAATAAGAAATTTGCCAAGCATGAAACTGTCAAGAACCTCCGTGGATATGGGGAAAGAGGAAAATTGACAAGATATGTCTTCAAGGGATGGAGAGAATGGTTGAAAAAACACCGCTACAAACATCCAAAGACATGAAGTCCAACCTGGAACTGTCTGGGGTTATGGCTTCAACAAGTACCATATGCTACACATTAAATCAAGCAGAGATTTATGGCTGAAGTCCAAGGATGAAACCATTGCTGAAGAAAAAGAAAAAACATAAAAAGGAATGACTGATCTTTGCCAAAGAATTTCTTTACAAAGCACTACCCTTCTGGGAAAATTTTCTCTTGACAGCTGAAACAAAAATAGAGCTTTTTGTCAATGCAAAGCAACAGTTTGTTTACAGACGGCACATTGAAGCTTATACGGAGAAGAACACCCTACCAACAGTTAAACATGTTGGAGGATCCATAATGCTGTGGAATTTCTTTGCTGCATCTGGTACTGGAAGCCTTCACCATATCACAGGAATTATGAAATCACCAGCAAGACAATGTCCCAAAGCACACATCCAAAAGTACAAATGAATGGTTGAAAAAGGAAAATGGACTATTTTAAAATGGTCAGCAATGAGTCCTGACCTCAATTCTTGAAAATCTTTGGGGTGAGCTGAAATCTGCCATTGGGAAAAAGAACCCTGCAAACATTCAAGAGCTTGAACAAACTGCAATGGAAGAGTGGGAGAAAATACCAGCTGCGAAGTGCAAAAAACTTATAGAGGGCTACAAGAAACATTTGGAGGCTGTCATCAATGCCAGAGGGTGTGCAACCAAGTATTAAATAGGGGTGCCTTTTTTGCTTCACATGCTGCTTATTCTGTTTCTTCTTTGAAAATGCAACATGTAAGTTGAAAAACAATGTTTTATTGTTGTATTACTTTGGACCATTAATTAAAAAATCCTGAGGATATTACTCTGGTACATTTCCATTTATTTCTGAAGATATTGTACAGTCTATGAAAAAAATGAAGGGGTGACAAAATGCATAAAGCTCAACATTCTAGAATTGTAAACACAACTGTCCACCTCACAAAGTGTGTTGCAAAAAAAGTTTAATTTTTTTTTGCACACTTCCTTGTTGTAATATAGTCTATTATTTGACCGATATTCGCAAAACAAATGTGGCTTATATTTGTTTTTGTAGTCTAATTTAGCAATCAGACACTCCCCGAGACGTTACTGTATATTGTTGCAGCAAATTCCTTTTCTTGTGGGAACTTACGTGTAGCTACTTAGCAAAGTAGCATTTTAAGGGTACATTGCTTTTTTGGTCAAGGAGAGGATAATTTAAAATGAATAAGTAAAATTATAAATAAAATAAAAGGTTAAGATTAGGGTTGAGCGACCTTTAGTTTTTTAGGGTCGAGTCGGGTTTTGTGAAACCCGACTGTCTTAAAAGTCGAGTCGAGTGAAATCGGCCGACCACCGTTAAAAGTCGTGTTTCGGCCGAAACACGAAACCCGATGAAGGAATTTAATTTTTTTTTTTTTCTCCTCCTCCTCCTCCTCCTCCGTCCCAGCACAGAAAATTTCGTATTGCACATTCCAAATCCCTACTGCGCACAAGCGAGAACATGACGATAGGTTTTCACTCCCCTAAGACCTATGTCATCACTCTGCCCACACTCATTCATTGGCTGAAAAAATGGCGCTAGACGCGTGATACGACACGCGACTTTGCCGCCAAGATCGCGTACCGCATGGCCGGCCCCCACAGGGTTCGGGGTCGGGTTTCATGAGACGCCGACTTTGCCAAAAGTCGGTGACTTATGAAAATGCACGACCCGTTTCGCTCAACCCTAGTTAAGATTACTAGTCCAATTTAACAAATGCACACACAACAACAATACTGCTTAGGCCGGCGTCACACTAGGCGAAAGTAAATACGGTCCGTTTTTTATGGCCAAAATACGCAGTAATTGTCCCAAAACACTGTTCCGTATTCAATGCGAGGATGCGATTTTTACGCACAAATTTATCCATGTGTCATCCGTATGGCATCCGTATGGCTTCTGTACGGCGATTGTTTTCTTGCAGGCTTGCAAAATGGACATATCATGGATCCTCCGGCTCATTGGATCCATCGAGAAAATATTCTTAAAAGTTCCCACGCTCGAGTTCATATGAGTTCATCCAGCAGAGGGCGCATCACCGCGACTCGAGGTAACTACAGTACATTCCCCTGCATTCCATTCATTCACCAAGTTTTACAGTCAGGAGCACAGCTGCATTAGCAGAGCTCCTGGGTGTAAAATGATTTAACCCCTTCAGATGAATTTACAGCGTGGGACAAGACTAACGACGGAAGGTATGGAATATTGTTGTTTGTTTTTTTAACTTTATTTCAGGTGACAAGGGTCTTCAGGTGGATTAAGAGTATAATAGAATATTAAAACACTGTGTCTTTATTTCATTAAAATACTTTTTAATAATGTGTGTGTGTTTTATTAACCATTTTGTACTATGGGATTAATAATGGATAGGTGTCATAATTGACACCTCTCCATTATTAACCTGGCTTAATGTCACCTTACAATAGCAAGGTGACCTTAACCCTTTATTACCCCATATCCCACTGCTACAAGGGAGTGGGAAGAGAGAGGCTAAGTGCCAGAATAGGCGCATCTCACAGATGTGCCTTTTCTGGGGTGGCTGGGGACAGATGTTTTTAGCCAGGGGGGGGCTAATAACCATGGTCCCTCTCTAGGCTATTAATATCTGCCCTCAGTCACTGGCTTTCCCACTCTGGCAGAGAAAATTGCGAGGGAGCCCACGCCATTTTTTCCCGGGATTTAACCCTTTAATTTAATAGCTAGAGCCCCCAAATTTGACACAAATACACTTCTTACATTAGTAAAGAGGAATATGTAATAAAAAAACGGATATGAGATGGTTTACTGTATGTAAACCATGTCTCATATCCTGTCGGGTTTGTGAAGGAGATTGGAAAAGCCGGCAATTGAATTACAGGCTTTTCTGCTATCTAGTGCTGAATTAAATATAAATATATATATGTGTCTCACTGACATATATATATATACCGGTATATATATATATATATATATATATATATATACCTATTCTATGTGTACATATTCATTCTACCTATTCTATTCTATTGTGTCAGTGTGATTTTACTGTACACCGCACTTAATTGCCGGCTTTTCTATAGAACACCGGTGCATATTTCTCGCAAGTCACACGCATGGTCCATGTGTAATTCGTAATTTTCTCGCCCCCATACACTTTCATTGGCATATTTTTTGCGCAATACTCTGACAAACGTAGCATGCTGCGATTTTCTACGCCCGTAACATACCGTATATTACGAATGCGTAATATACGGCAGATAGGAGCTGCCCCAAAGAGAATTATTGGGCCATGTGCAATGCGTATTTTCTGGACGTATTTTCTGCGCTCATACGTCCACAAAACTCGCTAGTGTGACTCCGGCCTTACATATTGCAGCAATTTATTCTCTGTGTGTCTAGCTACCTAGCAATGTAGTTTTTTAGTTATTTTCACTAAAGGTGGAGATAATTTAAAGGGGATAATGCAAAAATGTAAAGTTTTTGCATAACTGTTTTACAAGTATAATATAACAAGCATACACACCACAAAAATACTGCTGGCTGTTGGAGCAAGTTCCTTTCTCGCTCATACCTACCCATCAATGAAACAATCTTGGTATTGTTTTTTTTTCAGTGGGGATTAGGGTGAATTTGAAAACATTATACACATTTAAATTTTTACACTTGTCTTAATATTCCAATTTGGCAGCTATAAATTCCAAAAATATACTGTTGCATTTTGCTGCATTTTTATGTTTTGTCCCTGTCTCCTGACGTTTATTGTTAGGTGGTGGTCCTTTTTTGGCAGGGTGAATTAATCTGTTTTTGCTAAAAATCCTAAAATAAATTATTTCCCTAAATCAAGATATTTAACTGTCCAAGTTTATATACTGTTACGTACATGTCACACCACTATTATTGTAAAGTTAACTGCGGAGACACCATCACGTTTTTCTCAATGCAATCAATGAATAGCCAGGCCTTTCTCCGGGAAGGAACAACCACGGGAAGGGCAGCATCCAATAAAGGAGAATATCCAATAAAGGAAGACCACCTATGCCAAGCATGGTATCCATCCACAAACAGCTGTTTCGGGGTTTTTTGCCCCTCATCAGTGTGGAGTAGGAAACTGGCAATTAGGCCTTTTTCACACGTCAGTGTCTTCGGTACGTGTAGTGACAGTTTTCTCACGTACCGGAGACACTGACACACGTAGACCCATTTAAATGAATGGGTCTATGCACATGTGCGTGTTTTCACACGGACCGTATGTCCGTGCTGAAAACACGTTGACATGTCCGTTTTCTACCGGCAGCACAGACCACAATACGGACAGCACACATGCACACGGAGAACAGTGTGCACTCTCCTCCGTGTGCACGTACCGCCCGCAGGAGAGACAGCGCTACACTAAGCGCTGTCCCCCCCGCATGTGGTGCTGAAGGCAGAATTCATCTCTTCTCCCCCAGCGTTCGTTGGAGAGAAGAGATGAAAGATCTTTCTTTTTTTTTTTTTTTTTTTGGGGGGGGTGAAAAATAAAGTTTGCATGTGCGTCCACGTGACCGCTCACACAGGAAAAGCTGCCAGCGCGGAGAGGACAGGGGAGACA
The DNA here is from genome assembly GCF_051348905.1 of Ranitomeya variabilis. Lineage (NCBI taxonomy): Eukaryota > Metazoa > Chordata > Amphibia > Anura > Dendrobatidae > Ranitomeya > Ranitomeya variabilis. The sequence continues at coordinate 226,499,096 of NC_135234.1, forward strand.
TCGCGGGAGCTAGGTGAGTATTTCTGCGGCAAGGGGCCAGGCGGCGCACTGGGGGGGGGACGCGGACGCACATGCAAACTTTATTTTTCACCCCCCCCCAAAAAAAAAGATCTTTCATCTCTTCTCTCCAACTAACGCTGGGGGAGAAGAGATGAATTCTGCCTTCAGCACCACATGCGGGGGGGACAGCGCTTAGTGTAGCGCTGTCTCTCCTGCACGGTCCGTGTGGTCCTCAGGCGGCACACGGGCAGCAGACGGATGCCGCACGTATGTGCCACTTGAGCACACGGACATACGGACACTGATATCTCCGGTACCGGTTTTTCCGGTACCGGAAATATCAGGACGTGTGAAACCGGCCTTAGGAGCAGTGCCTGGTGAAAGGCTATGAAGGAACAGATGAATGACCTCGGGGAGACCAAAACATCCAACACTGCGGAGACACCATCACGTGTTTCTCAACGCAGTGATCCAGAACACTGCCCCCATCCCTTATGGGAAATATGCAAATGCATGTAAAGTAAGCTGCGGAGGCACCATCACGTGTTTCTCAATGCAAGCAATTAATAGCCAGGCCTTTCTCCAGGAAGGAACAACCACGGGAAGGGCAGCATCCAATAAAGGAGAATATCCAATAAAGGAAGACCACCTATGCCAAGCATGGTATCCATCCACAAACAGCTGTTTCGGGGTTTTTGCCCCTCATCAGTGTGGAGTAGGAAACTGGCTATTAGGAGCAGTGCCTGGTGAAAGGCTATGAAGGAACAGATGAATGACCTCGGGGAGACCAAAACATCCAACATGTTTCAAAATGCAGATCACACTTGTTCTTCTTTGCTTAGGAAGGTATAATGGAATATATGTCTCATCATTTATCTCAGTCATTGTGGGTCATGCAGCCTCAGAAAGCGGTACCATCATAACATTTATTCTTGTAAATAACAGAATTTCAATTCTGTCAATAATACCAGTATCTGTTCTCCCCTTAATATACAGTGCCTTGCGAAAGTATTCGGCCCCCTGGAACTTTTCAACCTTTTCCCATATATCATGCTTCAAACATAAAGATACCAACTGTAAATTTTTGGTGAAGAATGAACAAGTGGAACACAATTTTGAAGTTGAACGAAATTAATTGGTTATGTTAAATTTTTGTGGAAATTCAAAAACGGAGCGTGCAATATTATTCGGCCCCTTTACTTTCAGTGCAGCAAACTCACTCTAGAAGTCCATTGTGGATCTCTGAATGATCCAATGTTGTCATCAATGCCTAATGATGATAAATATAATCCCCCTTTGTGTAATCAAGTCTCCGTATAAATGCACCTGCTCTGTGATAGTCTCAGGGTTCTGGTTGTGGAAAGAAGTAGTTTTTACCTTATTCCTGTCATCCACAGAGATCAATAAGTCCAAAAAATTGATGTTAGTTTTATTATGGGTGTGGGTAAAAAAAAGGTTACCACCCCATCATTGCCCTTTCCACCAACTCTATCATTCGTTTCTTCCCCACCCCTCCCATCATTTCCCTCTCCATCTCCTCAATCAATGCCTCCCCCCACCACCATCATTGCCCTTCCATCACAACCAAAATAGTCTTCTCCCCCACAACCCCATCATTGTCCATTTCACCACCTCCATCATTACCTCCTCCCCCACCACCCCATCTTCCATTCCACCACTGTTAGGGGTCGAGTTCCTGCCTCTTCACAGGGGGAATCTCAGGCAATCTTCGCTGCAGTCTCCTATTCTTCTCCTGCCACAGTGGAGCCTGCTCAGGGGAGACGTCAGTCCCAGCGTCTCGCTCAGTCTGACTCTGTGCAAAGGGTTACTGCTGCTTTTCCAGCTTCTGCCATTGAAGCCAGTGCTGGGCAGCGGTGAGCAGACGCTTTTGGGACTAAGTCCTGCTTTTCTCCTTCTGAGCATGCCCAGGGTAAGATCTCTCATTGGAGATCGAGGGTCACATGCTTGGATACTGCAGCAAAGCCCATTGGTTCTCCAGGAAGGTCCTGAAGGTGCTCAGGCTCTGTGGCAGCCTCTCATTGGTCCTTCTAAGAAGGTCTTGTTCTTGCTGCAGCTATATAAGTTTTGCCTGGCTGCACGGCCATGCGCTAGTATAAATGCATGTTATAGTTTTGCGCCAATGTGGTCACGCTTGTGTGGATTCAGGGACCTGGCTGAAATAAGCCACTTAGAATACCAGCACCTTCGGTGAGGAGATTGTGTGTATGGTTTCAGGGCCCCGGATGAAATAAGCCACCAGGAATACCGGCTCCTCCGGTGAGGAGATTGTATGTTTGCCTCCTTGACTGCGTGACCACAAGCTGCTATCTGCTCAGCAGTTACTGTGTATTCCTGTGGAGTTTAACAGGACACAGTCCTTTCTTTATAGCGACTCTGTGAAACAACAGAGATCGCTTCTACCGCCATATAGTGCCGCCGTTTGCCAGCAGCAGGTTCTTTTCCTGCACGGTGGACCCCGGGCTGCGAACGCACCAAATAACATCTCTATATTTACTCGGTGTGTTACGCCAGCCCTAACAGTATACTAGCATCAGGGTCTGGCTGGTAAATGGCAGACGATCAGCGTCTACAGCGGTACATCGAGCAGCTGGAGGGTAGGTTGGCGGCTCTTGCGGGCACAACCTCAGCTGTGGATGTTACCGCAGTCGCTGCTCAGGCTGCCAGTGTAACTGCAGCCAGTTTGTCCACTCCTGCTCCAACTTTATCCCATCTCCCGCTTCCAGACAAGTTTGCTGGTGACAGTAAGCTTTGTCGGGGATTCGTGAGTCAGTGCTCTATACCTCTTTAGCTCCTGGCTGCACGTTTTCCTACAGAACGGGTGAAAGTGGGATTTATTTTATCCCTTTTGTCGGGAAGGGCGTTGGAGTGGGCAATGCCGCTATGGGAGCATAATGATCCTGTGGTGCAGAGTGCTCCTCTCTTCCTGGATGTTCTGAAACAGGTCTTTTTGGGACCTCGTGTCACCCACGATACCGCGCTCCAATTGTTGGCAATAGCATAGGGTTCATCCATGGTCAGCCAGTTTGCCGTCCAATTCCGGACTCTGGTCTCTGAGCTGGAGTGGCCGGATAAAGTCCTTATTCCGGTGTTCTGGAAAGGACTGGCAGACCATGTGAAGGATGCCTTGGCCACCAGGGAGATTCCCGCCACACTGGAGGAGCTCATTACTATATCTACCCGCATCGACCTCCGTTTTAATGAGCGCAGGTTAGAGCGGACCCAGTGTAGGCAGAGGTTTCGGCTGGCTCCCACCTTCGCCAGACCTCTAGAATCTTTCATTCAGGCATCCGACTCCCATGAGGCCATGGAGGTTTCTCGAGCGGGACCGAAGTATCAGACCGCAAGAGTACCCGTGGTTTGTAGAAATTGCCAACAAGGACATTATGCAAAAAAATGTCCACGGCGGTAGGGTAAACGATCGCGTCTAGTAACCATTGGAGGAGGTTCACTAGACACAGCGGCGTTTTCCATCAAGCTGTCCTTCAAAGGGACAATCATGTTAGGCTCATCCTCTCTAACAGTCAAACTTTGTGTGGACTCTGGAGCAGAGGGGAATTTCATGTCCTCTGCTTTTGCTCTGCGCCATGCAATACCTCTGGTGATGCTCGCGAAACCGGTGACTGTTAGAGTAGTCAATGTGTCGACACTTCCCTCACAAATCACACACCAGACTGTCCCTTTCATGCTATCTATGTCCCCTTCCCACCAGGAGATTATTTCCCTTCTTGTTCTTCCCGAGGGAATGGACAAGATTCTGCTTGGAATACCCTGGCTCCATTTCCACTCCCCACATATTGAGTGGACCTCTGGGAGGATATTAGGTTGGAGTGATTCATGTAAGGGCAGATGTGTGAGGGAGTGCATTCAGGTTTCCTCTACTGAGATACCCGCAGATCTCTCTTCCCTTCCCAATTGCTATTGGTCCTATGCAGACGTCTTCTCCAAAAAGGCTACGGAGACCCTTCCCTCTCACCATCCCTATGACTGTCCTATTGATTTCTTGCCTGGAGCAGAACCTCCTCGTGGACGGGTCTATCCCCTCTCTCTCCCGGAAATGGAGGCTATGTCCCAATTAGTGTTGAGCGATACCGTCCGATACTTGAAAGTATCGGCCGATACCGGCAAAGTATCGGATCCAATCCGATACCGATACCCGATACCAATACAAGTCAATGGGACTCATGTATCGGACGGTATCCCTGATGGTTCCCAGGGTCTGAAGGAGAGGAAACTCTCCTTCAGGCCCTGGGAACCATATTAATGTGTAAAAGAAAGAATTAAAATAAAAAATATTGCTATACTCACCTCTCCGACGCAGCCTGCACCTTACCGAGGGAAGCGGCAGCGTTCTTTGTTTAAAATTTGCGCTTTTCTTTCCTTTACGTGAAGTCCCGGCTTGTGATTGGTCGCGTGCCGCCCATGTGGCCGGGACGCAACCAATCACAGCAAGCCGTGACGTAATTTCAGGTCCTTCAGGATTTTAAAATTACGTTCCGGCGTTGTGATTGGTTGCGTCGCAGTCACATGGGCGACGCAACCAATCACAGCAAGCCGTGACGTAATTTCAGGTCCTTCAGGATTTTAAAATTACGTCCCGGCTTTGTGATTGGTTGCGTCGCGGTCAACCAATCACAAGCCGGGAGGCTGGACACGCGCGCATTTTAAAATTCGCGCTTGTCCAACCTCCCGTGACGTCCCGGCTTGTGATTGGTTGCTTCGCGGTCAACCAATCACAAGCCGGGAGGACGGACACGCGCGCATTTTAAAATGCGCGCTTGTCCAGCCTCCGGGCTTGTGATTGGTTGATCGCGACGCAACACTTGTGATTGGTTGATCGCGGCGCATTTTAAAATGCGCGCTTGTCCAACCTCCCGTGACGTCCCGGCTTGTGATTGGTTGCTTCGCGGTCAACCAATCACAAGCCGGGTGTCATGGTTCCCAATGGCAAGGGAACGTCAGAGAACTTAAATAACAGACTAGCTCTTGGGTGATGGAATCTCGAGCTGACCGTGAGCTAATCCTACCACACAACTAACAGCGGCCGGGTGACGTGCCTACGTTTTATCCCTAGACGCCCAGCGCCAGCCGGAGAACTAACTAACCCTAATAGAGGAAAAAACAGACCTGGCTTACCTCTAGGGAAATTCCCCCAAAAAGGAGACAGAAGCCCCCCACATATATTGACGGTGAGTTCAGAGGAAAAGACATACGCAGTATGAAGGTAGGTTCAGCAAAGCGAGGTCCGCTTACTAGATAGTAAGAAGATACAAAAGGGAACTTCACGGTCAGCTGAAAACCCTATTAAAATACCATCCAGAAATTACTTTAAGACTCATGTGTCAACTCATGACACCGGAGTGGTAATTTCGGTCCACAAGAGCTTCCAGCTACAGAAACATAACATAACTGTGAACTGGAACAAAAATGCAAACAAACTTAGGACTAAGAGTCCAACTTAGCTGATAGTAGTCTAGAAGCAGGAACATGCAACAGAAAGGCTCTGTTACATTGATGGCCGGCACTAGAATAACTGAGCAGCAAGGCTAAATAGGATACTCCCACATCCTGATGAAAACAGGTGAACAGAGAAAGTGAAGCACACAAGTCCAGTACCACCAGCGACCACCGGGGGAGCCCAAAAACCAAATTCACAACAGTACCCCCCCCTCAAGGAGGGGGCACCGAACCCTCACAAGAACCACCAGGGCGATCAGGATGAGCCCTATGAAAGGCACGGACCAAATCAGAGGCATGAACATCAGAGGCTGTCACCCAAGAATTATCCTCCTGACCGTAGCCCTTCCACTTGACCAGATACTGAAGTTTCCGTCTGGAAACACGGGAGTCCAAGATCTTCTCCACAACGTACTCCAATTCACCCTCAACCAACACCGGAGCGGGAGGCTCAACGGAAGGCACAACCGGTACCTCATACCTGCGCAATAATGACCGATGGAAAACATTATGGATAGAAAAAGATGCCGGGAGGTCCAATCGAAAGGACACAGGGTTAAGAATCTCCAAAATCTTATACGGGCCGATGAACCGAGGCTTAAACTTAGGAGAAGAAACCCTCATAGGGACAAAACGAGAAGACAACCACACCAAGTCCCCAACACGAAGACGAGGACCAACACGACGACGGCGGTTAGCAAAATGCCAAGTCTTCTCCTGGGACAACTCCAAATTGTCCACCACCTGTCCCCAAATCCGATGCAACCTATCCACCACAGTATCCACTCCAGGACAATCCGAAGACTCCACCTGACCAGAAGAAAAGCGAGGATGAAACCCCGAATTGCAAAAAAAAGGAGAAACCAAAGTGGCAGAACTAGCCCGATTATTGAGGGCAAACTCCGCCAACGGCAAAAAGGCAACCCAGTCATCCTGATCTGCAGACACAAAACACCTCAAATAAGTCTCCAAGGTCTGATTAGTTCGCTCAGTCTGGCCATTAGTCTGAGGATGGAACGCAGACGAAAAAGACAAATCAATGCCCAACCTGGCACAGAATGCCCGCCAAAATCTAGACACGAACTGGGTCCCCCTGTCAGAAACGATATTCTCTGGAATACCATGCAAGCGAACCACATTCTGAAAAAACAGAGGAACCAACTCGGAAGAGGACGGCAACTTAGGCAAGGGCACCAAATGAACCATCTTTGAAAAACGGTCACACACCACCCAGATGACAGACATTTTCTGAGAAACAGGGAGATCAGAAATAAAATCCATAGAGATGTGAGTCCAAGGCCTCTTTGGAATAGGCAAAGATAACAACAATCCGCTAGCCCGAGAACAACAAGGTTTGGCCCGAGCACAAACATCACAAGACTGCACAAAAACTCGTACATCTCGAGACAGAGAAGGCCACCAGAAGGACCTAGCCACCAAATCCCTGGTACCAAAGATTCCGGGATGACCTGCCAACGCAGAAGAATGAACCTCCGAGATGACTCTACTGGTCCAATCATCAGGAACAAACAGTCTACCAGGCGGGCAACGATCAGGTCTATCCGCCTGAAACTCCTGCAAAGCCCGTCGCAGGTCTGGGGAAACAGCAGATAATATCACCCCATCCTTAAGGATACCTGTAGGTTCAGAATCACCAGGGAAATCAGGCTCAAAACTCCTAGAAAGGGCATCCGCCTTCACATTTTTAGAACCTGGTAAGTATGAGACCACAAAATTAAACCGAGAGAAAAACAACGACCAGCGCGCCTGTCTAGGATTCAGGCGCCTGGCAGACTCAAGATAAATCAAATTCTTGTGATCGGTCAATACCACCACCTGATGTCTAGCCCCCTCAAGCCAATGACGCCACTCCTCAAAAGCCCACTTCATAGCCAAAAGCTCCCGATTACCAATATCATAATTTCGCTCGGCGGGTGAAAATTTTTGAGAAAAGAACGCACAAGGTCTCATCACGGAGCAATCGGAACTTTTCTGCGACAAGACCGCCCCAGCTCCGATCTCGGAAGCATCGACCTCAACCTGAAAAGGAAGAGTAACATCAGGCTGACGCAACACAGGGACGGAAGAAAAGCGGCGCTTAAGCTCCCGAAAGGCCTCCACAGCAGCAGGGGACCAATCAGCAACATCAGCACCCTTTTTGGTCAAATCAGTCAAAGGTTTAGCAACATCAGAAAAACCAGTTATAAATCGACGATAAAAATTAGCAAAGCCCAAAAATTTCTGAAGGCTCTTAAGCGAAGAAGGTTGCGTCCAATCACAAATAGCCCGAACCTTGACAGGATCCATCTCAATGGAAGAGGGGGAAAAAATGTACCCCAAAAAATAAATCTTTTGAACCCCAAAAATACACTTAGAACCCTTCACACACAAGGAATTAGCCCGCAAAACCTGAAAAACCCTCCTGACCTGTTGGACATGAGAATCCCAGTCATCCGAAAAAATCAAAACATCATCCAGATACACGATCATGAATTTATCCAAATATTCCCGGAAAATGTCATGCATAAAGGACTGAAAGACTGAAGGGGCATTTGAAAGACCAAAAGGCATTACTAAATACTCAAAATGGCCCTCGGGCGTATTAAATGCGGTCTTCGACTCATCCCCCTGCTTAATTCGCACCAAATTATACGCCCCACGGAGATCAATCTTAGAGAACCACTTAGCCCCTTTTATTCGAGCAAACAAATCAGTCAGCAGTGGCAGAGGATACTGATATCTGACTGTAATTTTATTCAAGAGTCGATAATCAATACACGGCCTCAAAGAGCCATCTTTTTTAGATACAAAGAAAAAACCGGCTCCTAAGGGAGATAAAGAAGGACGAATATGTCCCTTTTCCAGGGACTCCTTAATATATTCTCGCATAGCAGCATGTTCAGGTACAGACAGATTAAATAAACGACCCTCTGGAAATTTACTGCCCGGAATCAGATCTATGGTACAATCGCAATCTCTGTGAGGAGGTAGTGAACCAAGCTTAGGCTCCTCAAAAACATCACGATAATCAGATAAAAATTCCGGAATCTCAGAGGGAATAGATGACGAAATGGAAACCAAAGGTACGTCCCCATGAGCCCCCTGACATCCCCAGCTTAACACAGACATTGCTTTCCAGTCAAGAACTGGGTTATGAGATTGTAACCATGGCAATCCGAGCACCAAAACATCATGTAGATTGTACAACACAAGGAAGCGAATCGTCTCCTGATGGTCTGGACTCATACGCATAGTCACTTGTGTCCAGTATTGTGGTTTATTACTAGCCAATTGTGTAGAGTCAATACCCTTCAGAGGTATAGTAACTTCCAGAGGCTCTAGATCAAACCCACAGCGCCTGGCAAAGGACCAATCCATGAGACTCAAAGCGGCGCCAGAGTCGACATAGGCATCCGCGGTAATTGACGATAATGAACAAATCAAGGTCACAGACAAAATAAACTTAGACTGTAAAGTGCCAATTGAAATAGACTTATCAACCTTTTTTGTACGTTTAGAGCATGCTGATATAACATGAGTTGAATCACCACAATAGAAGCACAACCCATTTTTTCGCCTAAAATTCTGCCGTTCGCTTCTGGACAGAATTCTATCACATTGCATATTTTCTGGAGCCTTCTCAGAAGACACCGCCAAATGGTGCACAGGTTTGCGCTCCCGCAAACGCCGATCAATCTGAATAGCCATTGTCATGGACTCATTCAGACCTGTAGGTGCAGGGAACCCCACCATAACATCTTTAATGGCATCAGAGAGACCCTCTCTGAAATTCGCCGCCAGGGCGCACTCATTCCACTGAGTAAGCACAGACCATTTACGAAATTTTTGGCAGTATATTTCAACTTCATCTTGCCCTTGAGATAGGGCCATCAAGGTCTTTTCAGCCTGAATCTCTAAATTAGGTTCCTCATAAAGCAACCCCAAAGCCAGAAAAAACGCATCCACATTGAGCAACGCAGGATCCCCGGGTGCCAATGCAAATGCCCAGTCTTGAGGGTCACCCCGCAGCAAGGAAATCACTATCCCAACCTGCTGTGCGGGATCTCCAGCGGAGCGAGATCTCAGGGAAAGAAATAATTTACAATTATATTTGAAATTCAGGAAACGAGATCTATCCCCGGAGAAAAATTCTGGTATAGGAATTCTAGGTTCAGATATAGGGGCATGAATAACAAAATCCTGTAAATTTTGAACCTTCGTAGCAAGATTATTCAAACCTGTAGCCAAAGTCTGAGGATCCATTTTAATCAGGTGAGATCAGAGCCATTCAAGGATTAGAAGGAGAGAGAGAGGCAAAGGCTGCAATTAGAGCAGAAATGCAACTGAGTCAACAATAGAGCAAGCTCAGAAGAAAAAAAAAAAAAAATCTGCAGACTTTTTTTTCTCTCCTTTCTTCTGCCAACGGTTTTAACCCTTGGCCGGCCATACTGTCATGGTTCCCAATGGCAAGGGAACATCAGAGAACTTAAATAACAGACTAGCTCTTGGGTGATGGAATCTCGAGCTGACCGTGAGCTAATCCTACCACACAACTAACAGCGGCCGGGTAACGTGCCTACGTTTTATCCCTAGATGCCCAGCGCCAGCCGGAGAACTAACTAACCCTAATAGAGGAAAAAACAGACCTGGCTTACCTCTAGGGAAATTCCCCCAAAAAGGAGACAGAAGCCCCCCACATATATTGACGGTGAGTTCAGAGGAAAAGACATACGCAGTATGAAGGTAGGTTCAGCAAAGCGAGGTCCGCTTACTAGATAGTAAGAAGATACAAAAGGGAACTTCACGGTCAGCTGAAAACCCTATTAAAATACCATCCAGAAATTACTTTAAGACTCATGTGTCAACTCATGACACCGGAGTGGTAATTTCGGTCCACAAGAGCTTCCAGCTACAGAAACATAACATAACTGTGAACTGGAACAAAAATGCAAACAAACTTAGGACTAAGAGTCCAACTTAGCTGATAGTAGTCTAGAAGCAGGAACATGCAACAAAAAGGCTCTGGTTACATTGATGGCCGGCACTAGAATAACTGAGCAGCAAGGCTAAATAGGATACTCCCACATCCTGATGAAAACAGGTGAACAGAGAAAGTGAAGCACACAAGTCCAGTACCACCAGCGACCACCGGGGGAGCCCAAAAACCAAATTCACAACACCGGGAGGCTGGACACGCGCGCATTTTAAAATGCGCGCTTGTCCAACCTCCCGTGACGTCCCGGCTTGTGATTGGTTGCTTCGCGGTCAACCAATCACAAGCCGGGAGGCTGGACACGCGCGCATTTTAAAATGCACGCTTGTCCAGCCTCCCGGCTTGTGATTGGTTGATCGCGACGCAACCAATCACAAGCCGGGAAGTCACGGGAGGCTGGACAAGCGCGCATTTTAAAATGCGCGCGTGTCCAGCCTCCCGGCTTGTGATTGGTTGATCGCGACGCAACCAATCACAAGCCGGGACGTCACGGGAGGCTGGACAAGCGCGCATTTTAAAATGCGCGCGTGTCCAGCCTCCCGGCTTGTGATTGGTTGATCGCGACGCAACCAATCACAAGCCGGGACGTCACGGGAGGCTGGACAAGCGCGCATTTTAAAATGCGCGCGTGTCCAGCCTCCCGTGACGTCACGGCTTGTGATTGGTTGCGTCGCCCATGTGACTGCGACGCAACCAATCACAAAGCCGGGACGTAATTTTAAAATCCTTAAGGACCTGAAATTACGTCACGGCTTGCTGTGATTGGTTGTGTCGCCCATGTGACTGCGACGCAACTAATCACAAAGCCGGGACTTCACGTAAGGAAAGAAAAGCGCGAATTTTAAACAAAGAACGCTGCCGCTTCCCTCGGTAAGGTGCAGGCTGCGTCGGAGAGGTGAGTATAGCAATATTTTTTATTTTAATTCTCTCTTTTACACATTTTTACATTAATGTTGTTTCGATACCGATACCCGATACCACAAAAGTATCGGATCTCGGTATCGGAATTCCAATACAGCAAATATCGGCCGATACCCGATACTTGCGGTATCGGAATGCTCAACACTAGTCCCAATACATCCAGGAGAATTTGGCAAGAGGGTTCATTAGGAAGTCAGTGTCGCCTGCAGGGACGGGGTTCTTCTTCGTGCAAAAGAAGAACGGAGAATTAAGTCCATGCATAGATTACAGGGGTCTTAACGCCATCACCGTTAAGAATAAATACCCTTTGCCCCTGATTTCTGAGCTCTTTGATAGGCTACAGGGAGCAAGGGTATTTATCAAAATAGGTCTGTGGGGTGCTTATAACCTGATTTGCATCCGTGAGGGGGACGAATGGAAGACGGCGTTTAATACCAGGGATGGGCACTATGAGTATCTGGTGATGCCCTTCGGGCTCTGTAATGCCCCAGCCGTTTTCCAAGACTTTGTCAATGATATCTTCCAGGATATGCTCTCCACCTCGGTCGTAGTCTATCTGGATGATATTCTCATCTTCTCTCCAGATATTGACTCCCACCGGAAAGATGTTGGCAGAGTCTTCGACCTCTTACGGGCAAACTCCTTCTATGCAAAGTTGGAGAAGTGTATGTTTGAGCAGGAGTCTTTACCTTTCCTGGGCTATATCATCTCCGCCCAGGGATTGGCTATGGATCCTGCCAAACTACAGGCTGTGATGGACTGGCAAGAACCCCATTCTCTTAAAGCGGTGCAGCACTTTATGGGGTTCATAAATTACTATCATCAGTTCATTCCCCACTTCTCAACTTTGGTAGCTCCCTTGGTAGCCCTCACCAAGAAGGGAGTAAGTCCCAAATTGTGGTCTGAAGAGGTCTCCAAGGCTTTTTCTTCTATTAAGTCTCATTTTGCTAGTCCTCCCATTCTACATAGTCCTGATGTTGATAAGCCGTTTATAATGGAGGTGGATGCCTCATCCGTTGGTGCAGGAGTAGTCCTCTTCCAAAAGGATGCTCAAGGTCGGAAGCATCCTTGCTTCTTCTTATCCAAGACCTTCACACCAGCGGAGAGGAATTATTCCATCGGGGACAGGGAGTTGCTAGCAATGAAGTTAGCCTTCTCGGAGTGGAGACATCTTTTGGAGGGGGCTCGCTTTCCCTTCCAGGTCTTCATGGACAACAAAAATTTGGTTTATTTACAAACAGCCCAGCGGCTAAATTCTCATCAGGCCAGATGGTCCTTGTTCTTCTTCCAGTTCCACTTCACTCTCCATTATCTCGCTGGGGAGAAGAACATTCGTGCTGACGCCCTCTCTCGCTCCGTTGTGTCATCTGAGGAGGAGGAAGGGGAGCCTCGGCTTATTGTCCCTCCTGAGAGCTTGAGAACCGTAGCTCTGGTTTCGCTAGAGTCTGTGCCTCCGGGCATGACTTTTGTACCCATTAATTTGCGACTGGAGGTTCTCTCTTGGGCTCATTCATCCAGGGTGGGTGGATACTTTGGAACAAAGAGGACATCTGAGCTGCTGGCGAGGACGTACTGGTGGCAACATTTGGTCCGTGACGTCGGAGATTATATTCTGGCGTGTGTCTCCTGCGCCAAAAATAAGTCTCCTCGACAACAACCAGCTGGGTTACTCCCTTGCCAGTGGCAGACAGGCCCTGGGAGATCGTTGGGATGGACTTTGTGGTGGGTTTGCCCAAGTCTCATGGCTGTACCATCATTTGGGTTATCACCGATCATTTTTCTAAAACGGTGCATTTGGTGCCGCTTCCACGGTTACCTTCTGCACGGGCCTTGGCAGACGCATCTTCCCCCTACACGGTATGCCGGACAAAAGTGTCAGTGACCGGGGCTCCCAGTTTGCGTCTCGGTTCTGGAGAGAGCTTTGTTGTCTTCTCAGCATTGAGTTCAATCTCTCTTCCGCATATCATCCTGAGATGAATGGGTTGGTAGAGAGGGCCAACCAGACCTTGGTCACATATCTGCAACATTTTGTCTCAGCCAGGTAGGATGACTGGGCTTCCCTGCTACCATGGGTGGAGTTTGCGCTGAACAACGCCGTAGTCGACTCCACTGGACAAACCCCATTCCTCCTTAACTATGGTCAGCATCCGCGGGTACCTGTGCCTATGCATGTGTCTTCCGCTGACTCCAGGGTGGCAGACTGGGCTGTGGAGGCACGGGATATTTGGGACCGCACTCAGGATGTCATTTGGGCCTCCAAGGAGAGAATGAGGTCCTCCGCTGATGCACATCGGTGCCCCGCTCCGACCTTTGCTCCTGGTGACTTGGTGTGGCTCTCTGCCCGTAACATCAGGCTGCGAGTTGAGTCCACTAAGTTTGCACCTCGCTACTTGGGCCCTTTCAAGGTCCTCGAACAGGATAACCCTGTGGTCTACCGTTTAGCCCTTCCACCACGCCTGGGCATCACCGACACCTTTCATGTATCCCTCTTGAAACCCGTACACATGTCTCGGTTTTCCGAGTCATCTGCCGGGACATTGGGTTAGTCTGCGGACGATTACGAGGTGAACGCTATTTTCGGGTGCAAGGTGGTACGTGGCAAAAAATTTTATTTGGTTGACTGGAAGGGTTATGGTCCTGAGGACAGGTCCTGGGAGCCTGGTGAGCACATTCAGGCTCCGCAGCTCATTGCTGCCTTCAAGCATAGCGAGGTCCAAGGGGGGGCCCTGTTGTGAACTCTGTTAGTGGGCTCCCTCTTGTGGTCACAACTGGTACTGTGTGAGTGTTGTCTTTGGGCTCCCTCTGGTGGTTTTGTTTATCTTCCTGCAGGTTGGAGACAGGATAAGCTGTCTCGTTATCCACCAGTGAGGTTTGCTATTTAGCTCAGCTGCAACTTCACTTGTTGCCTGCTGTCAATGTGTTCAGAACTATTCTGATTTCATCTGACTACGTTTGGTCTGAGTCTTTCCAAGACAAGCTAAGTTTTGCTTTTCAGTTTTGTTTCTCATTAGTTATCAATATGTGCTCTGTGTATGATGAGTTTAATCCAGCTTGCTAACATGTGATTTTCTGCTTGCTGGTAGCTCTGGGGTTCAGACTTGCCCCCCTCACACCGTTAGTTGGTGTGAGGGCTCGCGCATTCTCTGAGTGGATTTTTAGAGGGTTTTTTACTGACCACATAGATCCCCTTTCTATTTTCTGCTATCTAGTATTAGCGGGCCTCCTTTGCTGAATCTGATTCATCTCTGTGTTTGTACTTTCCCCTTAACTCACCGTTATTATCTGTGGGGGGCTTTTCTATATCTTTGGGGTAATTTCCCTGAGGCAAGGGAGGTCTTGCTTTCTCTCTAGGGGTAGCTAGTTTCTCAGGCTGCGTCGAGACGGCCAGGATTTTAGGCACGTTCACCGGCTACCTTTAGTGTGTTGGTTAGGATCAGTTTTGCGGTCAGTCCAGTTACCACCCCCCAGAGCTGGTCTATTGTTTAGTACTTAGCAGGTCAGGTTTTCGGATCCTCAGCCACTGGGATCATAACAGTACAGCAGGCCAAGTGTTAATGCATTGCAGAAGCGGGATAAAGAGAAGCCTGGAGGTTTTTTTTGTTTTTTTTTCTCCTCCTCTGCTGCAGTGAGTCTAGCTTGTCTAGCTTCTCTCCTCCCCTTAATCTTTGTGTGGCTTTGAGTTCAGCTGCAGACATGGATATTCAAAGTTTGACTTCTAGTGTTGATCATCTTGCTGCAAGGCTACAAAGTATTCAGGATTTTGTTGTTCGCAGTCCTATGTCAGAGCCGAAAATACCTATTCCTGAGTTATTTTCTGGAGATAGATCTAAGTTTCTGAATTTTAAGAACAATTGTAAGTTGTTTCTCTCTTTGAAACCTCGTTCCTCTGGTGATTCCGCTCAGCAGGTTAAAATTGTTATTACCTTCTTGCGTGGCGACCCTCAGGATTGGGCCTTCGTACTGGCGCCAGGAGATCCTGCATTGCTTAATGTGGATGCGTTTTTCCTGGCGCTTGGAATGCTCTATGAGGAACCTAATCTTGAGAACCAGGCAGAAAAGGCTTTGTTGGCTCTCTCTCAGGGTCAAGATGAAGTAGAGGTGTATTGTCAGAAATTTCGTAAGTGGTCGGTGTTTACTCAATGGAATGAGTGTGCTCTGGCTGCAAATTTCAGAAAAGGTCTTTCTGAAGCCATTAAAGATGTCATGGTGGGGTTCCCCACGCCTGTTAGTCTGAATGATTCCATGACTTTGGCCATTCAGGTTGATCGGCGTTTGCGGGAGCGCAAACCAGCGCACCATTTGGTGGTGTTTTCTGAGCAGAGACCTGAGTCTATGCAATGTGATAGAATTCTGAACAGAAATGAACGGCAAAATTATAGACGTCAAAATGGGTTGTGTTTTTACTGTGGTGACTCTACTCATGTTATCTCAGCATGCTCTAAACGCACAAAAAAGATCGATAAATCTGTCACCATCGGTACTTTACAGTCTAAGTTCATTTTGTCTGTTACCTTGATTTGTTCCCTGTCTTCCTACCCGGTTATGGCTTTTGTAGACTCGGGTGCTGCCCTGAGTCTAATGGATTTGTCATTTGCCAAGTGCTGTGGTTTTATCTTGGAGCCATTAAAATTCCCTATTCCACTGAGGGGAATTGATGCTACACCATTGGCCAAGAATAAACCTCAGTACTGGACTCAGGTGACCATGTGCATGACTCCTGTGCATCAGGAGGTGATTCGCTTTCTTGTGTTGCATAATCTGCATGATGTTCTAGTTTGGGGTCTGCCATGGTTACAGACTCATAATCCAGTACTGGATTGGAAAGCAATGTCTGTGTTAAGTTGGGGTTGCCAGGGTATTCATGATGATGCTCCTTTGGTGTCAATTAGGGTTGAGCGACCTTTACTTTTATAGGATCGGGTCGGGTTTCACGAAACCCGACTTTTTCAAAAGTCGGGTCGAGTGAAATCGGCCGATCCTATAAAAAAGTCGGGGTCGGGGTCGGACGAAACTCGAAACCCAATGCAGTGCATTGGGTTTCCAATGGTTCCCAGGGTCTGAAGGAGCGGAAACTCTCCTTCAGGCCCTGGGTTCCATATTTAAGTGTAAAATAAAGAATTAAAATAAAAAATATCGCTATACTTACGCTCTGACGGGCCCTGGTACTAACCGGGAACCTTCCTTCCTTAGAATCAGCCTTCCAAGACCCTGCGGTGACGTCACGGTGACGTCGCGGCTTGTGATTGGTCGCGCGGCCGCCCATGTGACCGCTCGTGCGACCAATGACAAGCCGCGACGTCACCGTGATGTCACCGAAGGTCCTGGAAGGGCTGATTCTTAGGAAGGAAGGCTGCCGGAAAGAAGCAGGGCGTGTCCGAGGGTGAGTATATACCTAATAGGAATATACTCACCCTCGGCTTTGTTCCGGCAGCCTTCCTTCCTAAGAATCAGCCCTTCTAGGACCTTCGGTGACGTCACGGTGACGTCGCGGCTTGTGATTGGTCGCGCGAGCGGTCACATGGGCGGCCGCACGACCAATCACAAGCCGCGACGTCACCGTGATGTCACCGCAGGGTCCTGGAAGGCTGATTCTAAGGAAGGAAGGTTCCCGGTTAGTACCAGGGCCCGTCAGAGGGTAAGTATAGCGATATTTTTTATTTTAATTCTTTATTTTACACTTAAATCTGAATTCCGATACCAATTCCCGATATCTTAAACATATCGGGAATCGGTATCGGAATTCCGATTCCAGATTCAGAAGATCGCCGACTTCATGGCCGACCCCACACAGGGGTCGGGCCGGGTTTCATGAAACCCGACTTTGCCAAAAGTCGGCGACTTCTGAAAATTGCCGACCCGTTTCGCTCAACCCTAGTGTCAATTGCTTCTTCCACTTCTTCTGAAGTCCCTGCGTTTTTGTCGGACTTCCAGGATGTATTTGATGAGCCCAAACTCAGTTCCCTACCTCCTCATAGGGATTGTGATTGTGCTATAAATTTGATTCCTGGTAGTAAGTTCCCTAAGGGACGACTTTTTAATTTGTCTGTGCCAGAACATGCTGCTATGCGGAGTTATATAAAGGAGTCTCTTGAGAAGGTACTTATTCGCCCGTCCTCTTCTCCTCTTGGTGCGGGGTTCTTTTTTGTGGCTAAGAAGGATGGTTCGCTGAGACCTTGTATTGATTATCGCCTTCAAAATAAAATTACGGTCAAATTTCAGTATCCTTTGCCTTTGTTATCTGATTTGTTTGCCCGGATTAGGGGTTCTAGTTGGTTCACCAAGATAGATCTTCGTGGTGCGTATAACCTTGTGCGTATCAAGCAGGGCGATGAATGGAAAACAGCATTTAATACGCCCGAAGGCCATTTTGAGTACTTGGTGATGCCTTTTGGACTCTCTAATGCTCCTTCTGTGTTTCAATCATTCATGCATGACATCTTCCGTGAATATCTGGATAAGTTCATGATTGTGTATCTGGATGATATTTTGGTCTTTTCTGATGATTGGGAGTCCCATGTGAAGCATGTCAGGATGGTATTTCAGGTCCTGCGGGCTAATGCCTTATTTGTGAAGGGCTCAAAATGTCTTTTTGGAGTCCAGAAGGTTTCTTTTTTGGGTTTCATTTTTTCTCCTTCTGCTATTGAGATGGACCCAGATAAGATCAAGGCTATTCATGACTGGACTCAGCCTACATCTGTTAAAAGTCTTCAGAAGTTCTTGGGTTTTGCTAATTTTTACCGTCGCTTCATCGCCAATTTTTCTGGTGTTGTTAAGCCTTTGACGGATTTGACCAAGAAGGGTTCTGATGTGACTAATTGGTCTCCTGCGGCTGTGGAGGCTTTTCAGGAGCTGAAGCGCCGGTTTTCTTCTGCTCCAGTCTTGTGTCAGCCAGATGTCTCTCTTCCTTTCCAGGTCGAGGTGGATGCTTCGGAGATTGGAGCAGGAGCTGTTTTGTCGCAGAGAAGCTCTGATGGCTCTGTGATGAGGCCATGTGCTTTCTTTTCTAGAAAGTTTTCGCCTGCCGAGCGGAATTATGATGTTGGTAATCGGGAGTTGTTGGCAATGAAGTGGGAATTTGAGGAATGGAGTCATTGGCTCGAGGGAGCTAAGCATCGTGTGGTGGTTTTGACTGATCACAAGAATTTGATTTATCTTGAGTCTGCCAAGCGCCTGAATCCTAGACAGGCTCGCTGGTCATTGTTTTTCTCTCGCTTCAATTTTGTGGTCTCGTACCTGCCTGGCTCGAAGAATGTGAAGGCTGATGCTCTTTCTAGGAGTTTTGTGCCTGACTCCCCTGGAGATTCTGAGCCGGCTGGCATTCTCAGAGAGGGGGTGATTGTGTCTGCTATTTCCCCAGATTTACGATGTGTGCTGCAGAAATTTCAGGCAGACAGACCTGACTGGTGCCCACCGGGGAGACTGTTTGTCCCAGATAGATGGACCGGCAGAGTTATCTCCGAGGCTCATTCCTCAGTCTTGGCAGGTCATCCTGGAATTTTTGGTACCAGAGAGTTGGTGGCCAGGTCCTTTTGGTGGCCTTCTTTGTCGCGGGATGTGCGCTCCTTTGTGCAGTCCTGTGGGGTTTGTGCTCGGGCTAAGCCTTGCTGTTCTCATGCCAGTGGGTTGCTTTTGCCCTTGCCTGTTCCGAAGAGGCCTTGGACGCACATTTCCATGGATTTTATTTCGGACCTTCCTGTCTCTCAAAGAATGACTGTCATCTGGGTTGTTTGTGATCGTTTCTCTAAAATGGTCCATTTGGTGCCCTTGCCTAAGTTGCCTTCATCTTCTGATTTGGTTCCGCTGTTTTTCAGAATGTGGTTCGTTTGCATGGGATTCCTGAAAACATTGTGTCTGACAGAGGATCCCAGTTTGTGTCCAGGTTTTGGCGGACCTTTTGTGCTAAGATGGGCATTGATTTGTCTTTTTCGTCAGCCTTCCATCCTCAGACGAATGGCCAAACTGAGCGAACTAATCAGACCTTGGAGACCTATTTGAGATGTTTTGTTTCTGCTGATCAGGATGATTGGGTGACCTTTTTGCCATTGGCCGAGTTTGCCCTTAACAATCGGGCTAGTTCTGCTACTTTGGTTTCCCTTTTTTTTTGTAATACTGGTTTTCATCCTCGTTTTTCCTCTGGTCAGGTGGAGTCTTCTGAGTGCCCTGGGGTGGATTCTGTGGTGGATAGGTTGCAGCGCATTTGGAACCATGTGGTGGACAACTTGAAGTTGTCACAAGAGAAGGCTCAGCGCTTTGCCAACCGCCATCGCTGTGTGGGTCCCCGACTTTGTGTTGGGGATTTGGTTTGGTTGTCTTCTCGTTTTGTCCCGATGAAGGTTTCTTCTCCTAAGTTCAAGCCTCGGTTCATCGGTCCTTATAGGATTTTGGAAGTTATTAACCCTGTGTCATTTCATTTGGACCTCCCTGTATCGTTTGCTATTCATAATGTGTTCCATAGGTCATTGCTGCGGAGGTATGTGGTGCCTGTGGTTCCTTCGGTTGAGCCTCCTGCCCCGGTGCTGGTTGAGGGAGAATTGGAATACGTGGTGGAGAAGATCTTGGATTCTCGTATTTCAAGATGGAGGCTTCAGTATTTGGTTAAGTGGAAGGGCTATGGTCAGGAAGATAATTCCTGGGTTGTCGCCTCCGATGTTCATGCGGCCGATCTGGTTCGTGCCTTCCATGTAGCTCATCCTGATCGCCCTGGGGGTGTTGATGAGGGTTCGGTGACCCCTCCTCAAGGGGGGGGTACTGTTGTGAACTCTGTTAGTGGGCTCCCTCTTGTGGTCACAACTGGTACTGTGTGAGTGTTGTCTTTGGGTTCCCTCTGGTGGTTTTGTTTATCTTCCTGCAGGTTGGAGACAGGATCAGCTTTCTCGTTATCCACCAGTGAGGTTTGCTATTTAGCTCAGCTGCAACTTCACTTGTTGCCTGCTGTCAATGTGTTCAGAACTATTCTGATTTCATCTGACTACGTTTGGTCTCAGTCTTTCCAAGACAAGCTAAGTTTTGCTTTTCAGTTTTGTTTCTCATCAGTAGTGTTGAGCGATACTTTCCGATATCGGAAAGTATCGGTATCGGAAAGTATCGGCCGATACCGTCAAAATATCGGATCTAATCCGATACCGATACCCGATCCCAATGCAAGTCAATGGGACGAAAATATCGGAATTAAAATAAACCCTTTATAAACTTGTAGGTTCATTCTACATGAAGGAAAACAACTATGAATAATGTAGGATGTATTGGGGGACGTGGCGGAGACATTAAAGACACAGAGGTTTAGCCCAATCTAATAGAATAGCAGGATTTTGTTTTGTTTTTTATGACGTTCGGCGTTAGAAAGATTTTGACTATGTTAATTTTTTTTTTATTTTGTCAGATATTGATGTTTCACTACTTCCACGCCCTTCACCTTCTTTTTTACTTCTCCCACACTTTCTTCTTCATTATCCTCATCATCAGCTTCTTTGACATCAACTTCTTCACCTTATTCATCTTCTTCTTCATCTTCTACCTATTATTTTTTTGGTTACATTGTTCATATTCTTTTTATTTTACTATTATCTTCATCATATTCTACTTCTTCATCATATTCTTATTTGTGACAGGCATTCCCGTAGTTGTTATCTATAAAAGTTTGAAGATTACACCTTCCGTTCTGCCTGTCACAAAACAGTTACATTTGTCCGCGTTCAGTTTGGCCTGCAGCATCAGGCTTTATCCAGGGGCACCACGAGGAGGAACGGACTCACCCCCATACACTGCTTAGTCTTCTTCTGCTTATAATTTAGATAATATTTTTTGCTCTGATATTTAGTGTTATGCTTAATGCTCTTCTGCTCTTTGTTCTGCAGCCTCTTGTTCTTCTGCTTCTCGGTCTTCTAGGTCGTCGTCGTCTCCAGGGTCGTCGTCTCCGGGGTCGTCGTCATCGGGGTGGTCTTCAGGGTCGTCGTCTCCGGGGTCGTCGTCATCGGGGTGGTCTTCAGGGTCATCGTCTCCAGGGTCGTCGTCATCATGGTGGTTGTCGTCTCTGGTGTCGTCGTCATCTTAGGGGTGGTCTTCCGGGTCATCGTGTTTAGTCTCTTGAACTTGGAAATGTAGCAGAAGGTACAAGAAGGCTGAGAAAATGCTGAGAACCAGCTGATGGAACTGGAACTCGGATGGCTACCCGAAGGTATAAGAGCCAATGGAACTACCGAGGACCAGCTGACGTTACTGGAACCCGGTTACTAAGCAGGAGGTACCCGTGCTTGAAAGCACTACCAAGGACCACCTGACGTTGGTGGAACTCGGATACCCAGAGGGAGGCACCTAAGCCAAAGGCTCTGCCCGGAACCAGCTGACGGTACTGGAACCAGGATGGGGAGCAGAAGGTACAAGAGCAAAAGACAGTGCCGAGAACCAGCTGACGGTGCTGGAACCCGGATGGGTAGCCGAAGGTCCAAGAGCCAATGGAACTACCGAGGACCAGCTGACGTTACTGGAACCCGGTTACTAAGCAGGAGGTACCCGTGCCTGAAAGCACTACCAAGGACCACCTGACGTTGGTGGAACTCGGATACCCAGAGGGAGGCACCTAAGCCAAAGGCTCTGCCCGGAACCAGCTGACGGTACTGGAACCAGGATGGGGAGCAGAAGGTACAAGAGCAAGTGTCTGCGTGGCTTTTGCAGGACACGATGCCGGCTGCACAGCAGGGGAACAGCTGGCGGTGCTGAACCCCACTGACACATTGGCTGGTGTTTTTCTCTGTGCAGCTAGCAGTACCGGGCCCCAACTGGCGGTGTTAGAGCCCGGGGTCAGCAGGAGGAGGAGATGGAGCAGAGTGTAGGCCGAAGCCTGCACTGGCGGCAGCTTTGGGTCTGTTGTGCCTGCGTGGCAGTTGCAGGACACGTTGCCGGCTGCACAGCAGGGGAACAGCTGGCGGTGCTGAACCCCACTGACACATTGGCTGGTGTTTGGCTCTGTGCAGCTAGCAGTACCGGGCCCCAACTGGCGGTGTTGGAGCCCGGGCTCTGCAGGGGGAGCAGAGTGTAGGCCGAAGCCTACTTGAACCAATTTCAAAGGTAACCTTTAACCCCCCCTCAGGGGTTACAAAGTAGAAGAGCCACAGCTTATGCAGCAGTAGTGCTGCACAAGTCAAAGGTTGCTCTTTTAATTTTGCTCCTTGCACACGCTGAATGAAACACATATAACATTTAGCCCTTTATACAGTCAAACTGTGTTGGAGGCGCGAGTTCCCTTTGTAATGAGACGCAGCACAGATGTCAAGAATCCCACCTTGGTGCTGGGTGCAGCCTCCTGAGCGTTGTTATTTGCTGTACAGGAGTCTGCGCTGTCGTGTTATCCCCTGGCCTAGCGCTGTTAGCGCTGCCCATCTTCTGACCTCATTTAATGTCGGCCGCTGCGGTTCGCGATGACCATGAATCCCAGCCCCGCGGTGTCTTAACATTGTTAAAACACTGCGGGGCTGTGATTCATGGCCTGGCGCAGCACATATGTTCGCCTCTCGCACTCGGGTCCTTACACCCGCTGCAGACTGTGCGGCGTCAGCTGATCCCTTATCGCATGCCACGGCCATGAAGCCGCACAGTCTGAAGAAGGCGGAAGGAGATGAGGGACAGGTGACGTGATGCACTGCTCATGCCCATCAATCACACCCTCGCAGTCCCAAGAAATAAGACACCGAGGGGCGTTGTGTGGGTCAGGGCGGCCGCAGAGGCGCAGGCAGCCAAACAATGATGCCAGAAGACGGGCAGCGCTACCAAGGGGGTTGCAGCGTGTCATTACAAAGGAAAGTCACACCCCCGGGACGGTTAAATGGTCACACAGAAGACACATTTCAGACGTGTTTTCAGTTCCACATGTGCGAGGAGAATACGTTTATGAGCCACCTTGCACACATGCAGCATTACCGCAGTACAAGGTGGCCTTAAAAACGTACAAACGCCTGGGGGAGGGGGGACAGGTTCCCTTCAATTTCAGTTCTTGTGTCTGCGTGGCTTTTGCAGGACACGATGCCGGCTGCACAGCAGGGGAACAGCTGGCGGTGCTGAACCCCACTGACACATTGGCTGGTGTTTTTCTCTGTGCAGCTAGCAGTACCGGGCCCCAACTGGCGGTGTTAGAGCCCGGGGTCAGCAGGAGGAGGAGATGGAGCAGAGTGTAGGCCGAAGCCTGCACTGGCGGCAGCTTTGGGTCTGTTGTGCCTGCGTGGCTGTTGCAGGACACGTTGCCGGCTGCACAGCAGGGGAACAGCTGGCGGTGCTGAACCCCACTGACACATTGGCTGGTGTTTGGCTCTGTGCAGCTAGCAGTACCGGGCCCCAACTGGCGGTGTTGGAGCCCGGGCTCTGCAGGGGGAGCAGAGTGTAGGCCAAAGCCTACTTGAACCAATTTCAAAGGTAACCTTTAACCCCCCCTCAGGGGTTACAAAGTAGAAGAGCCACAGCTTATGCAGCAGTAGTGCTGCACAAGTCAAAGGTTGCTCTTTTAATTTTGCTCCTTGCACACGCTGAATGAAACACGTATAACATTTAGCCCTTTATACAGTCAAACTGATTTTGAGGCGTGAGTTCCCTTCGTAAAGAGACGCAGTACAGCTGGCAAAAATGCCACCTTGGTGCTTTGCGCGGCCTCCTGAGCATCGTTATTTGTTGCACAGGAGTCTGCGCTGTCGTGTTATCCCTTGGCCTTGCGCTGTTAGTGCTGCCCGTCCTCTGACATCATTTGATGTCGGCCGGTGCTGTTCGCGATGCCCATGAATCCCAGCCCCGCAGTGTCTTGACATAGTTAAAACACTGCGGGGCTGGGATTCATGGCCTGGCGCAGTACATATGTTCGCCTCTCACACTCGGGTCCTTACACCCGCTTCAGACTGTGCAGCGACAGCTGATCCCTTATCGCATGCCGCGGCCATGAAGCCGCACAGTCTGAGGAAGGCGGAAGGAGATGAGGGACAGGCGAAGAAATGCACCGTTCATGCCCATCAATCACACCCTCGCAGTCCAAATAAATAAGACACCGAGGGGTGTTGTGTGGGGCAAGGTGGCCGCAGAGGCGCAGGCAGCCAAACAATGATATCAGAAGACGGGCAGCGCTACCAAGGAGCTTGTTGCGTGTCAATACAAAGGAAAATCACACCTGAGGGACGTTTTAATGGTCGCAGAGGACTCATTTTTAGACGTGTTCACTTCAACATGGGCAAGGAGATTAAGTTTCTGAGCCACCTTGCACACATGCAGCATTACTGTCGTACAAGGTGGCTGTAAAACGTAAAAACGCCTGGGGGAGGGGGGACAGGTTTCCTTCAATTTCAGTTCTTGTGTCTGCGTGGCTGTTGCAGGACACGTTGCCGGCTACACAGCAGGGGAACAGCTGGCGGTGCTGAACCCCACTGACACATTGGCTGGTGTTTGGCTCTGTGCAGCTAGCACATCTGGGCCCCAACTGGCGGTGTTAGAGCCCAGGGTCAGCAGGAGGAGGAGATGGAGCAGAGTGTAGGCCGAAGCCTGCACTGGCGGCAGCTTTGGGTCTGTTGTGCCTGCGTGGCAGTTGCAGGACACGTTGCCGGCTGCACAGCAGGGGAACAGCTGGCGGTGCTGAACCCCACTGACACATTGGCTGGTGTTTGGCTCTGTGCAGCTAGCACATCTGGGCCCCAACTGGCGGTGTTAGAGCCCAGGGTCAGCAGGAGGAGGAGAGGGAGCAGAGTGCAGGCCGAAGCCTGCACTGGAGCAAGTTGAAAGGGAAACTTTAACCCCCCCCCAGGCGTTTGTAGCTGAAAGAGCCATCGTGTACAGCACTAATGCTGGAAAAGGTAAACTTAGCTCTTTTAATTATGGTCCTTGCACATGCTGAACCTAACACTTATAAAAAGTGTCCCCTCCTACCGTGATACCGTCCGGTAGGTGGAACTTTCCTTTGTGATGTGACGCAGCACAGCCGTCATTCTTACCCCCTTGGCGCCGTGCGCCGCCTCCTCAGCGTTGTTTGAATCAGTCCCGGAGCCTGCGCTCTTAGGTTAGCCCTTGGCCATGCACACATTTTGCGCTGACCGTCTTCTGACATCATTTGGTGTCAGGCTGGCTGCGCTTGTGCGGCCGCGCTGGCCGAGAGCCCGCCTCGTACTGTCTTCTGATTTAATCCCACTGGGGGCCTGAGATCCATGGACATGCGCAGTGCATATCTGAACCTCCACCTCTCACTCATCTCCCTACGGCTTCTTCTGACTGTGCGGTGTCACGGCCGTGGCATGCTATTAGGGACCAGCTGACACCGCACAGTTTGAAGAAGCCGTAGGGAGATGAGTGAGAGGTGGAGGTTCAGATATGCACTGCGCATGTCCATGGATCTCAGGCCCCCAGTGGGATTAAATCAGAAGACAGTACGAGGCGGGATCTCGTCCAGCGCGGCCGCACAGGCGCAGCCAGCCTGACACCAAATGATGTCAGAAGACGGGCAGCGCAAAATGTGTGCATGGCCAAGGGCTAACCTAAGAGCGCAGGCTCCGGCGGAGGAGGCGGCGCACGGCGCCAAGGGGGTAAGAATGACGGCTGTGCTGCGTCACATCACAAAGGAAAGTTCCACCAACCGGACGGTATCACGGTAGGAGGGGACACTTTTCATAAGTGTTAGGATCAGCATGTGCAAGGAGCACCACGAAAAGAGGCACTTTTTCCCTTTGCATCATTACTGCTGCACAAGGTGGCTCCTTCAGTAACAAACGCCTGGGGGGGGGGGAAAGGTTCCCTTAAATTTAACTTGTTGTGCCTGCGTGGCGGTCGCAGTACACGTTGCCGGCTGCACAGCAGGAGAACAGCTGGCGGTGCTGAACCCCACTAACCCATTGGCGAGGTGTTTGGCTCTGTGCGGACAGCACTTCTGGACGGCAACTAGCGGTGTTGGAGCCCAGGGACAGGTGGAGGAGGAGGAGGTGGAGGAGGTAGGAGGGATTGCCACACACACAGCTGGGGAACAGCTGACGTTACTGAACCCCAATAACAGAGGAGGGACTGTTGACTGTGCGTACAGCACTTCTGGACGGCAACTGGCGGTGTTGGAGCCCAGGGACAGGTGGAGGAGGAGGAGGTAGGAGGAGGTAGGAGGGATTGCCACACACACAGCAGGGGAACAGCTGACGTTACTGAACCCCAATAACAGAGGAGGGACTGTTGACTGTGCGTACAGCACTTCTGGACGGCAACTGGCGGTGTTGGAGCCCAGGGACAGGTGGAGGAGGAGGAGGTAGGAGGAGGTAGGAGGGATTGCCACACACACAGCTGGGGAACAGCTGACGTTACTGAACCCCAATAACAGAGGAGGGACTGTTGACTGTGCGTACAGCACTTCTGGACGGCAACTGGCGGTGTTGGAGCCCAGGGACAGGTGGAGGAGGAGGAGGTAGGAGGAGGTAGGAGGGATTGCCACACACACAGCAGGGGAACAGCTGACGTTACTGAACCCCAATAACAGAGGAGGGACTGTTGACTGTGCGTACAGCACTTCTGGACGGCAACTGGCGGTGTTGGAGCCCAGGGACAGGTGGAGGAGGAGGAGGTAGGAGGAGGTAGGAGGGATTGCCACACACACAGCTGGGGAACAGCTGACGTTACTGAACCCCAATAACAGAGGAGGGACTGTTGACTGTGCGTACAGCACTTCTGGACGGCAACTGGCGGTGTTGGAGCCCAGGGACAGGTGGAGGAGGAGGAGGTAGGAGGAGGTAGGAGGGATTGCCACACACACAGCAGGGGAACAGCTGACGTTACTGAACCCCAATAACAGAGGAGGGACTGTTGACTGTGCGTACAGCACTTCTGGACGGCAACTGGCGGTGTTGGAGCCCAGGGACAGGTGGAGGAGGTAGGAGGAGGTAGGAGGGATTGCCACACACACAGCAGGGGAACAGCTGACGTTACTGAACCCCAATAACAGAGGAGGGACTGTTGACTGTGCGTACAGCACTTCTGGACGGCAACTGGCGGTGTTGGAGCCCAGGGACAGGTGGAGGAGGAGGAGGTAGGAGGAGGTAGGAGGGATTGCCACACACACAGCTGGGGAACAGCTGACGTTACTGAACCCCAATAATAGAGGAGGGACTGTAGACTGTGCGTACAGCACTTCTGGACGGCAACTGGCGGTGTTGGAGCCCAGGGACAGGTGGAAAAGCAGAGGAACACAATGTAGGCCGAAGCCTGAGAAAGTCGAAAGGGAACCTTTAACACCCCCCCAAGGCGTTTGTAGCTGAAAGAGCCAGCTTGTGCAGCACAAAAGATGCAAAAGGAAAAGGTGTCTCTTTTCATCATGCTCCTTGCAAACACAGAACTAAACACTTATAAAATGTGTCCCCTGAAACCGTGAAACCGTCCCGGAGGTGGGACTTTCCTTCATAATATGACGCAGTACAGCCGTCATTCCTCCCCCCCCCCCCCCGGCGCCGCGCCCCGGCTCCTCAGCGTAGTTTGATTCCGTCCCGGAGCCTGCGCTGTTGTGTTATCCCTTGGCCAGGCACACTTAGCGCTGCCCATATTCTGACATCATTTGGTGTCAGGCTGGCTGCGCCTGTGCGGCCGCGCTGGCCGAGAGCCCGCCTTGCAGTGTCTTCTGATTTTATCCCACTGGGGGCCTGGGATCCATGGCCATGCGCAGTGCATATCCTCGCCTCTCACTCCCCTCCCTACGGCTTCTTAAGACTGTGCGGTGTCACGGCCGTGGCATGCTATTAGGGACCAGCTGACACCGAACAGTCTGAAGAAGCCATAGGGAGATGAGTGAGAGGTGGAGGTTCAGATATGCACTGCGTATGTCCATGGATCCCAGGCCCCCAGTGGGATTAAATCAGAAGACACTGCGAGGCGGGCTCTCGGCCAGCGCGGCCGCACAGGCGCAGCCATCCTGACACCAAATGATGCCAGAAGACGGGCAGCGCTAAGTGTGCCTGGCCACGGGATAACATAACAGCGCAGGCTCCGGGACGGAATCAAACAACGCTGAGGAGCCGGGGCGCGGCGCCGGGGGGGGGGGGGAGGAATGACGGCTGTACTGCGACATATTACGAAGGAAAGTCCCACCTCCGGGACGGTTTTACGGTATCAGTGGACACATCTTATAAGTGTTAAGTTCTGCGTGTGCAAGGAGCTAAACAAAAATAGCTACCTTTTCCTTGTGCAGCATTACTGCTGCACAAGGTGGCTCTTTCAGTAACAAACGCCTTGGGGGGGGGACAGATTCCCTTACATTTCAGTTGTTGTGTCAGCGTGGCGGTCGCATGACACATTGCCGGCTACACAGCTGGGGATCAGCTGACGTTACTGAAACCCAATAACACTGGGTCGTATGTTTTGACTGTGCAGACGGCACTTCTGAGCCTCAACTGGCGGTGTTGGAGCCCAGGAATTTAAGTTCAGGTGGTAGAAAGATGAACACAACAGGAGACCTGGATAACGTATACAGTGACCTAATTATTTAATCAGGAGGAGGAGTGGCAAATTCCTGCGAGATCCAGGCCTTGTTCATTTTCAGGAAAGTAAGCCGGTCAATGTTATCGGAGGATAGTCGCATGCGACGGTCAGTTAGTACACCACCTGCAGCACTAAAGACACGTTCCGATAATACACTGGCCGCAGGGCAAGACAGCACCTCCAATGCATACTGGCTTAGCTCTGGCCATGTATCCAGCTTTGAGACCCAAAACTTGAAAGGGGAAGAGCCGTCTGGGAGTACAGCAAGAGGGCAAGACATGTAGTCTGTCACCATCTGACGGAACCGTTGCCTCCTGCTGACTGGAGCCGTCTGTGATGGTGTAGACTTTTGTGGGGGGCACAGAAAACTGTGCCACAGTTGGGCCATACTGGTCTTGCCTTGGGCAGAGGCACTGCTTCTGCTCCCTCTTTGTGCAGAGCCTCCACCACTGCCTGGACGCACTGAGCTGCTTTGGAATGCACTAGCAGCACTTCTCTCAGTTGGAATGGAGAAGATGATGGAATTGACCAGTGTGTCTTGGTACTCCCGCATTTTTCGCTCCCGGTTCAACGGTGTGATGAGGCTTTCTACGTTGTCCTGGTAGCGAGGATCGAGGAGGGTGAACACCCAATAATCAGACATGTTGAGAATGTGGGCGATGCGGCGGTCGTTTCTCAGGCACTGCAGCATGTAATCCACCATGTGCTGCAGACTGCCAACTGCCCAAGAAACGCTGTCCCCTGCTGGAGGTGTGATCTCTGCCTGCTCGTCATCACTCCACCCTCGCTGTACACACTGAGTACTGGACAATTCGGTAACTCCCTCCTCTGGACGGATGTCTTCCTCCTCCATTGACTCCTCCTCATCCTCCTCACAAACTGTCCCCTGCCTACGCGTTTGTGAGGAACCACGTGGCGCTGACTGTCCAGAAGATGATGGAAATGGTGAATCCTCATCCTCCACCTCTTCCACAACATCATCCCTTAGCGCTTGCAGTGATTTTTCAAGCAGGCAGATAAGGGGGACAGTCATGCTGACTAGTGCATCATCTGCACTCGCCATCCGCGTGGAATAATCAAAGGGATGCAAAACCTGGCAGACGTCATTCATAGTGGCCCACTCTGTGGTTGTGAAGTCTGTACGGCGCTGACTGCGACTTCTTTGCGCCTGAAGCAGCTGGTACTCCATTACAGCTTGCTGCTGCTCACACAACCGCTCCAACATATGTAACGTGGAATTCCACCTGGTAGGTAGGTCACATATGATGCGATGTTCCGGCAGGCGGTGTCGGCGCTGCAGAGCCGCAATGCGCGCTTTTGCCGTGCTGGAACGACGCAAGTGAGCACACTCTAGGCGGACCTTGTGCAGCAGTGCATCAAGATCCGGATAGTCCCTCAAAAAGCTCTGCACGACCAAATTGAGCACATGTGCCAGACAAGGGATGTGAGTGAGGTTGCTGAGGCCCAGAGCTGCCACCAGATTTCGGCCATTATCACACACTACCATGCCTGGCTGGAGATTCGCTGGCACAAACCACACATCGCTCTCCTGCTTGATGGCATTCCAGAGCTCCTGCGCTGTGTGGCTACGATTCCCCAAAAAAATTAATTTCAAGACGGCCTGTTGACGTTTGGCCACGGCTGTGCTCATGTCGGTCGTAACAGGTACACGTTCATCACGGGTCCATGTGGAGGTGGACTGTGACGGCTCCTGCAGCGATGATTCTGAGGAACTGGTGTAAGAGGAGGAGTCAATGCGTACAGAATGGATTCCTGCAATCCTTGGAGTGGGCAGGACACGTCCTGCGCCACTCGCACGGTCTGTACCCGGCTCAACGACATTAACCCAATGGGCAGTGAGGGAAAGGTATCGCCCCTGTCCATGTTGACTGGTCCACGCATCGGTGGTGAGGTGGACCTTGCTACTGACGGCGTTCAGTAGCGCGTGTTTTATGTGTCCCTCCACATGCTTGTGCAGGGCAGGGACGGCTTGCCTGCTGAAGTAAAAGCGGCTGGGCACATTGTACTGTGGGACTGTGTCATGATCTCAATGGCAAGAGAACATAGCATAAGCATATATAGGAACTAGCTCTTGGAAGATGGGAACTGAGCTGACCATGAACTAAACCTAACGCACAACTAGCAGTGGCCGGGTAGCATGCCTACGTTGATTCTAGATGCCCAGCACCAGCCGGAGGACTAAATAAAGCTAGCAGAGAAAAATATTAGTCCTAGCTCACCTCTAGAGAAATACCCCGAAAGGAGACAGAGGCCCCCCACATATATTGGCGGTGAGTTGAGATGAAATAACAAACGTAGTATGAAAATAGGTTTAGCAAATTTGAGGTCCACTTACTACATAGCAGAAGACAGAAAGGACACTTTCATGGTCAGCTGAAAACCCTATCAAAAACACCATCCAGAAATTACTTTAAAACTCTGGCATTAACTCATAACACCAGAGTGGCAATTCCTGTTCACAAGAGCTTTCCAGACACAGTAACGAAACTACAGCTGTGAACTGGAACAAAAATGCAAAAACAAACATGGACAAGAGTCCAACTTATCTAGTAGTTGTCTAGGAGCAGGAACAAGCACAGAGAGGCTTCTGATAACATTGTTGACCGGCAAGCAACTAACAGAGCAGCAAGGTTATATAGCGACTCCCACATCTTGATGGGAACAGGTGAACATAGAAGATGAAGACACCAGTTCAATTCCACCAGTAGCCACCGGGGGAGCCCAGAATCCAAATTCACAACAGTACCCCCCCCTCAAGGAGGGGGCACCGAACCCTCACCAGAACCACCAGGGCGATCAGGATGGGCCCTATGAAAGGCACGAACCAGATCGGAGGCATGAACATCAGATGCATTCACCCAAGAATTATCCTCCTGGCCGTATCCCTTCCACTTGACCAGATACTGGAGTCTCCGTCTGGAAACACGAGAGTCTAAGATTTTCTCCACAACGTACTCCAACTCACCCTCAACCAACACCGGAGCAGGAGGCTCAACGGAAGGCACAACCGGCACCTCATACCTGCGCAACAACGACCGATGAAAAACGCCATGAATAGAAAAGGATGCAGGGAGGTCCAAACGGAAGGAAACAGGGTTAAGAATCTCCAATATCTTATACGGGCCGATAAACCGAGGCTTAAACTTAGGAGAAGAGACCCTCATAGGGACAAAACGAGAAGACAACCACACCAAATCCCCAACAGAAAGCCGAGGACCAACACGACGGTGGCGGTTGGCAAAAAGCTGAGTCTTCTCCTGGGACAACCTCAAATTGTCCACCACCTGCCCCCAGATCTGATGCAATCTCTCCACCACAGCATCCACTCCAGGACAATCCGAAGATTCCACCTGACCAGAGGAAAATCGAGGATGAAACCCCGAATTACAGAAAAACGGGGACACCAAAGTGGCAGAGCTGGCCCGATTATTGAGAGCGAACTCCGCCAATGGCAAAAAAGCAACCCAATCATCCTGGTCAGCAGACACAAAACACCTCAGATATGTCTCCAGGGTCTGATTAATCCGCTCGGTCTGGCCATTCGTCTGAGGATGGAAAGCGGACGAAAAAGATAAATCTATGCCCATCCTAGCACAGAATGCCCGCCAAAATCTAGACACGAATTGGGTCCCTCTGTCAGAAACGATATTCTCAGGAATACCATGCAAACGAACAACATTTTGAAAAAACAGAGGAACCAACTCGGAAGAAGAAGGTAACTTGGGCAGAGGAACCAAATGGACCATCTTAGAAAAACGGTCACACACCACCCAGATGACAGACATCTTCTGAGAAACAGGCAGATCTGAAATAAAATCCATCGAGATGTGCGTCCAAGGCCTCTTAGGAATAGGCAAGGGCAACAATAATCCACTAGCCCGAGAACAACAAGGCTTGGCCCGAGCACAAACGTCACAAGACTGCACAAAGCCTCGCACATCTCGTGACAGGGAAGGCCACCAGAAGGACCTTGCCACCAAATCCCTGGTACCAAAAATGCCAGGATGACCTGCCAACGCAGAAGAATGAACCTCAGAGATGACTCTACTGGTCCAATCATCAGGAACAAACAGTTTATCAGGTGGGCAACGATCAGGTCTATCCGCCTGAAACTCCTGCAAGGCCCGCCGCAGGTCTGGAGAAACGGCTGACAATACCACTCCATCCTTAAGGATACCTGTGGGCTCAGAGTTACCAGGCGAGTCAGGCTCAAAACTCCTAGAAAGGGCATCCGCCTTAACATTCTTAGAACCCGGTAGGTATGACACCACAAAATTAAACCGAGAGAAAAATAATGACCAGCGCGCCTGTCTAGGATTCAGGCGCCTGGCGGTCTCAAGATAAATCAAATTTTTGTGGTCAGTCAATACCACCACCTGATGTCTGGCCCCCTCAAGCCAATGGCGCCACTCCTCAAAAGCCCACTTCATGGCCAAAAGCTCCCGATTCCCAACATCATAATTCCGCTCAGCGGGCGAAAATTTACGGGAAAAGAAGGCACAAGGCCTCATCACGGAGCAGTCAGAACTTTTCTGCGACAACACTGCCCCAGCTCCGATCTCAGAAGCGTCGACCTCAACCTGAAAAGGTAGAGCAACATCAGGCTGACGCAACACAGGGGCAGAGGAAAAACGGCGCTTAAGCTCCCGAAAGGCCTCCACAGCATCAGGGGACCAATCAGCAACATCAGCACCCTTCTTAGTCAAATCGGTCAATGGCTTAGCAATATCCGAAAAACCAGCAATAAATCGACGATAAAAGTTAGCAAAGCCCAAAAATTTCTGAAGACTCTTAAGAGAAGAGGGCTGCGTCCAATCACAAATAGCTTGAACCTTGACAGGATCCATTTCAATGGAAGAGGGGGAAAAAATATATCCCAAAAAGGAAATCCTCTGTACCCCAAAAACACACTTAGAACCCTTCACACACAAAGAATTAGACCGCAAAACCTGAAAAACCCTCCTGACTTGCTGGACATGAGAGTCCCAGTCATCCGAAAAAATCAGAATATCATCCAGATACACAATCATAAATTTATCCAAATAATCGCGAAAAATATCATGCATAAAGGACTGGAAAACTGACGGAGCATTAGAAAGACCAAATGGCATCACTAAATACTCAAAGTGGCCCTCGGGCGTATTAAATGCGGTTTTCCACTCATCCCCCTGCCTGATTCGCACCAAATTATACGCCCCACGAAGGTCAATCTTAGAGAACCACTTGGCCCCCTTTATGCGAGCAAACAAATCAGTCAGCAACGGCAATGGGTATTGATATTTAACAGTGATTTTATTCAAAAGCCGATAATCAATACATGGTCTCAAAGAGCCGTCTTTTTTTGACACAAAGAAAAAACCGGCTCCTAAGGGAGATGACGATGGACGAATATGTCCCTTTTCCAAGGACTCCTTTATATATTCTCGCATAGCAGCATGTTCAGGCACAGACAGATTAAATAAACGACCCTTTGGGTATTTACTACCCGGAATTAAATCTATGGCACAATCGCACTCTCGGTGCGGAGGTAACGAACCAAGCTTGGATTCTTCAAAGACGTCACGATAGTCAGACAGGAACTCAGGAATTTCAGAGGGAATGGATGATGAAATGGAAACCACAGGTACATCCCCATGAGCCCCCTTACATCCCCAGCTCAACACAGACATAGCTCTCCAGTCGAGGACTGGGTTGTGAGATTGCAGCCAAGGCAATCCTAGCACCAAATCATCATGTAGATTATACAGCACCAGAAAGCGAATAATCTCCTGGTGATCCGGATTAATACGCATAGTTACTTGTGTCCAGTATTGTGGTTTATTATTAGCCAATGGGGTGGAGTCAATCCCCTTCAGAGGAATAGGAGTCTCCAAAGGCTCTAAATCATACCCACAGCGTTTGGCAAAGGACCAATCCATAAGACTCAAAGCGGCGCCAGAGTCGACATAGGCGTCCGTGGTAATAGATGACAAAGAGCAAATCAGGGTCACAGATAGAATAAATTTAGACGGTAAGGTGCAAATGGAAACAGATTTACCAAGCTTCTTAGTGCGCTTAGAGCATGCTGATATAACATGAGTAGAATCACCACAATAGAAACACAACCCATTTTTCCGTCTAAAATTCTGCCGCTCGCTTCGGGACAGAATTCTATCACACTGCATACTCTCTGGCGACTTCTCAGTGGACACCGCCAGATGGTGCACTGGTTTGCGCTCCCGCAAACGCCTATCGATCTGAATAGCCATTGTCATGGACTCATTCAGACCCGCAGGCACAGGGAACCCCACCATAACATCCCTAATGGCATCAGAGAGACCCTCTCTGAAAGTCGCCGCCAGGGCGCACTCATTCCACTGAGTAAGCACAGACCATTTACGGAATCTTTGGCAGTAAATTTCCGCTTCATCTTGCCCCTGAGATAGGGACATCAAAGTTCTTTCTGCCTGAAGCTCCAAATGAGGTTCGTCATAAAGCAACCCCAAGGCCAGAAAAAACGCATCCACATTGAGCAACGCAGGATCCCCTGGTGTCAATGAAAAAGCCCAGTCTTGAGGGTCGCCCCGGAGCAAGGAAATCACAATCCTGACCTGCTGTGCAGGGTCTCCGGCAGAGCGAGATTTCAGGGACAAAAATAATTTGCAATTATTTCGAAAATTCTGAAACCCGGATCTATTCCCCGAGAAAAATTCCGGCAAAGGAATTCTCGGCTCAGATACAGGTGCATGACAAACAAAATCTTGCAAATTTTGTACCTTCGTGGCGAGATTATTCAAACCTGCAGTTACACTCTGAAGATCCATTACAAACAGGTGGACACAGAGCCATTCAAGGGTTAAGAGGAGGTAAGAAGCAGCTAGACAGCAATTAAGGGCTAGGCAGCAAAACTCTGAGGGGAAAAAAAAAAAAAAATTTCCCTTCAACACTTCTTTTTCTCCTGCTTCAGCCCAAACAATTAACACTTTGAGGGCCGGTCAAACTGTCATGATCTCAATGGCAAGAGAACATAGCATAAGCATATATAGGAACTAGCTCTTGGAAGATGGGAACTGAGCTGACCATGAACTAAACCTAACGCACAACTAGCAGTGGCCGGGTAGCATGCCTACGTTGATTCTAGATGCCCAGCACCAGCCGGAGGACTAAATAAAGCTAGCAGAGAAAAATATTAGTCCTAGCTCACCTCTAGAGAAATACCCCGAAAGGAGACAGAGGCCCCCCACATATATTGGCGGTGAGTTGAGATGAAATAACAAACGTAGTATGAAAATAGGTTTAGCAAATTTGAGGTCCACTTACTACATAGCAGAAGACAGAAAGGACACTTTCATGGTCAGCTGAAAACCCTATCAAAAACACCATCCAGAAATTACTTTAAAACTCTGGCATTAACTCATAACACCAGAGTGGCAATTCCTGTTCACAAGAGCTTTCCAGACACAGTAACGAAACTACAGCTGTGAACTGGAACAAAAATGCAAAAACAAACATGGACAAGAGTCCAACTTATCTAGTAGTTGTCTAGGAGCAGGAACAAGCACAGAGAGGCTTCTGATAACATTGTTGACCGGCAAGCAACTAACAGAGCAGCAAGGTTATATAGCGACTCCCACATCTTGATGGGAACAGGTGAACATAGAAGATGAAGACACCAGTTCAATTCCACCAGTAGCCACCGGGGGAGCCCAGAATCCAAATTCACAACAGTACTGTCATGATCTCAATGGCAAGAGAACATAGCATAAGCATATATAGGAACTAGCTCTTGGAAGATGGGAACTGAGCTGACCATGAACTAAACCTAACGCACAACTAGCAGTGGCCGGGTAGCATGCCTACGTTGATTCTAGATGCCCAGCACCAGCCGGAGGACTAAATAAAGCTAGCAGAGAAAAATATTAGTCCTAGCTCACCTCTAGAGAAATACCCCGAAAGGAGACAGAGGCCCCCCACATATATTGGCGGTGAGTTGAGATGAAATAACAAACGTAGTATGAAAATAGGTTTAGCAAATTTGAGGTCCACTTACTACATAGCAGAAGACAGAAAGGACACTTTCATGGTCAGCTGAAAACCCTATCAAAAACACCATCCAGAAATTACTTTAAAACTCTGGCATTAACTCATAACACCAGAGTGGCAATTCCTGTTCACAAGAGCTTTCCAGACACAGTAACGAAACTACAGCTGTGAACTGGAACAAAAATGCAAAAACAAACATGGACAAGAGTCCAACTTATCTAGTAGTTGTCTAGGAGCAGGAACAAGCACAGAGAGGCTTCTGATAACATTGTTGACCGGCAAGCAACTAACAGAGCAGCAAGGTTATATAGCGACTCCCACATCTTGATGGGAACAGGTGAACATAGAAGATGAAGACACCAGTTCAATTCCACCAGTAGCCACCGGGGGAGCCCAGAATCCAAATTCACAACAGGACTGCCAATGACATCAAGTCACGGAAGCTGTCAGTCTCCACCAGCCTGAATGACAGCATTTCCAGTGAAAGAAGTTTGGCAATGCCTGCAGTCAGAGCCTGTGCTCGTGGGTGGTTTGATGAGAAAGGCCGCCTTTTCTCCCATGCCTGTACTACCGATGGCTGTAGACTGGGCTGGGAGTGTGTGGATGACTGGGAAAGTGGTGCTGCGGGTGGAATTACAGCGGGTCTCTGGACAACAGGGCCAGAGGTTCTTCCACGGCGATCCTGGGAGGAAGCCGAACCAGCTGCGTGTGAGCTAGAGGAAGAGGCAACACGAGATGAAGAGGTGGTAGCTGCCGCTGTTGGTTGGCCTAGCTCTTCAGTGTGTTTTTCTTACTCCGCCGGGTGCCTGTTGCGCACATGTTTCCACATGTTGGAGGTATTGAGGTTGCTGACATTTCGACCTCTTTTGACTTTTTGATGACACACCTTGCATCTGACATAGCAAATGTCATCTGCAACTGTGTCAAAAAAGGACCAGGCACTGCAAGTCTTGGGAGCGCCCTTTTTGGCTTTTGGAAGAGACATGCTCCTAACGGGTGCCAAAGCGGAGGCTGCAGGATCCGCAGTCTTCCCCCTCCCTCTCCCTCTTTGGGCCGTACGGGGAATCTCTTCCTCAGAGCTGCTCCCACCACCTTCCTGTCCCTCACGCCAAGATGGGTCAAGGACCTCATCATCTACACTACCCTCTGCCCCCAACTGCTCCTCCTGGGTAGTCTCAGCAGCAGAGCACGCACCAGTAAGTGGCACCTGAGTGTCATCATCAGCTGATGCGGCCTGCGATGTGGTGACCGGAGCCACTGGCCCACCCGCCTCTTCAGAGGAAGAGAGAAAAAGCTGTTGGGCATCACTGCACCCTGCCTCTTCTTCCATTTCTCCAATGCTGCTTGGCTGGCCCCCTGTTTCCAAGCCAAGAGATTCAGAGAACAGAAGTAGAGACGGCTCCTGTCCTGGGCTCTCTGTCTGCCTGGGCAATTTGGCAGGTGGTGAAGAGACAGATGGCTGCTCTCCAGTGCTCTGTGTCTGAGAGGATGTGGCACTAATTGAAGTTGATGCATTAGCTGCCATCCATCCGACAACGGCTTCAATTTGTTCTTCACGCAGCAGCGGTGTACGGCACTCTGACACAAAGCTGCGCATGAATGACTGTTGCCTGGTGAAAGTGGGTGCTGATGAGTCACCGGTGCCCGCAGCAGGCACAGAATCCCCACGTTCCCTCCCTGCTCCGCGCCCACGCCCACGCCCACGTGCCTTACTCACTGCCTTCTTCATCTTGGTTGACTGATAAAGATAAGCAGAAAAGTACTAACGGCTTTGTGTGCTTATTCCTGAGCAACTCCTCCTAACAGGTATAAGAAACACTAATTTTCTAAAGTGTGGACTAGACTTTAATATGAGCTAATGTGGCCTACACAAATGTAAAGTGGTGTAACTGGTGTGTTTGGTGAACTTTATTATTTATTTATTTTTTTGGGGCTGAACTGACAACGTATAGAGATGCAGTCACACGGAGACCGTGCAGACAGCCGTAAACGGCGCTGCAAGGCCCCAAAACCCTCCTCTACGTTATCCTATGTAGTGTTTTTCCACAAGTTAGCTGGAGACGGGTGGAAAGACACTAATAGGATTTTTTTGAAAAAATGTGCAGCAGCCTGCACTACTTAAAACAAAATGAAAATTGATTTGGCGGTATGACGCAGTGAACAACCCTGAGCTGGAGACAACCAGGCTACGGCTGCTCACAGACTACAGGGCGAGCTGCAGTCACACGGAGACCGTGCAGACAGCCGTAAACGGCGCTGCAAGGCCCAAAAACCCTCCTCTACGTTATCCTATGTAGTGTTTTTCCACAAATTAGCTGGAGACGGGTGGAAAGACACTAATAGGAATTTTTTGAAAAAATGTGCAGCAGCCTGCACTACTTAAAACAAAATGAAAATTGATTTGGCGGTATGACGCAGTGAACAACCCTGAGCTGGAGACAACCAGGCTACGGCTGCTCACAGACTACAGGGCGAGCTGCAGTCACACGGAGACCGTGCAGACAGCCGTAAACGGCGCTGCAAGGCCCAAAAACCCTCCTCTACGTTATCCTATGTAGTGTTTTTCCACAAATTAGCTGGAGACGGGTGGAAAGACACTAATAGGATTTTTTTGAATAAATTAGCAGCAGACTACACTACTTGAAAAAAAAAAAAAAAAAAAGAACAGTATGAGGCAATGAACCACCCTCCCTGAACTGAATACAACCAGCTATGGATGGCCTATGTGGCTGCACTCAGACTAGAGAGTGGGCTGCACTCACACACACACACACACACAGACCTTGCAGATCGCTGTGAAAACAGCGCTACAAGGCAAAAGCAAGGTGAATAGTAGGTGAACACAGCGGTTGCTAAATTAGCCTTTGGAAAGCACAAAGAAGCAAATCGCTATCTCTAAACTGTCCCTCAGTCAGCAAACAGCGTCCTGTCACTAACTGAATTCACAGCAGAGTGATCGCAAAATGGCGCCAGCGACTTTTAAACTGCATCATGACATCATTTCAGCAGCCAATCACAGCCTTGCAAGTAGTTTCATGCCCTCCATGCTAAACAGGATGTTCCCACACTTGGAATCATTCTCATTGGCTGAATTTCTGCATTTTGAATCTTGGAACTTCCGATTCCGGTATCCGATACGCGGCAAGTATCGGAATCCCGGTATCGGAATTCCGATACCGCAAATATCAGCCGATACCCGATACTTGCGGTATCGGAATGCTCAACACTACTCATCAGTTATCAATATGTGCTCTGTGTATGATGAGTTTAATCCAGCTTGCTAACATGTGATTTTCTGCTTGCTGGTAGCTCTGGGGTTCAGACTTGCCCCCCTCACACCGTTAGTTGGTGTGAGGGCTCGCGCATTCTCTGAGTGGATTTTTAGAGGGTTTTTTACTGACCGCATAGATCCCCTTTCTATTTTCTGCTATCTAGTATTAGCGGGCCTCCTTTGCTGAATCTGATTCATCTCTGTGTTTGTACTTTCTCCTTAACTCACCGTTATTATCTGTGGGGGGCTTTTCTATATCTTTGGGGTCATTTCCCTGAGGCAAGGGAGGTCTTGCTTTCTCTCTGGGGGTAGCTAGTTTCTCAGGCTGCGTCGAGACGTCCATGATTTTAGGCACGTTCACCGGCTACCTTTAGTGTGTTGGTTAGGATCAGTTTTGCGGTCAGTCCAGTTACCACCCCCCCAGAGCTGGTCTATTGTTTAGTACTTAGCAGGTCAAGTTTTCGGATCCTCAGCCACTGGGATCATAACAGGGCCCTAGGGGGGGTAATGTTAGGGGTCGAGTTCCAGCAGCTGCACAGGGGGAATCTCGGGCCATCTCCGCTGCAGTCTCGCATTCTTCTCCTGCCGCAGTGGAGCCTGCTCAGCGGAGACGTCGGTCCCAGCGTCTCGCTCAGTCTGACTCTGTGCAAAGGGTTACTGCTGCTTTTCCAGCTTCTGCCATTGAAGCCAGTGCTGGGCAGCGGCGAGCAGATGCTTTTGGGACTAAGTCCTGCTTTTCTCCTTCTGAGCATACCCAGGGTAAGATCTCTCATTGGAGATCGAGGGTCACATGCTTGGATACTGCAGCAAAGCCCATTGGTTCTCCAGGAAGGTCCTGAAGGTGCTCAGGCTCTGTGGCAGCCTCTCATTGGTCCTTCTAGGAAGGTCTTGTACTTGCTGCAGCTATATAAGGTTTGCATGGCCGTGCTAGTATCAATGCATGTTATGAGTTTTGCGCCAATGTGGTCACGCTTGTGTGGATTCAGGGACCCGGCCAAAATAAGCCACTTAGAATACCGGCACCTCTGGTGAGGAGATTTTTTGTATGGTTTCAGGGCCCTGGCTTAAATAAGCCACCTAGAATACTGGCTCCTCCGGTGAGGAGATTGTATGTTTGCCTCCTTGACTGCGTGACCACAAGCTGCTATCTGCTCAGCAGTTACTGTGTATTCCTGTGGAGTTTAACAGGGCACAGTCCTTTCTTTATAGTGACTCTGGGAAGCAACAGACATCACTTCTAACGCCATATAGTGCCGCCGATTGCCAGCAGCAGGTTCTTTTCCTGCACGGTGGACCCGGGGCTGTGATCGCACCAAATAACATCTTTATATTTACTCGGTGCCTTCCACCAGCCCTAACAACCACCAACATTGCCTTCTCTCCCACCACCCCATCACTGCTCTCTCCATTACCTACATCATTGCCCTCTCCAATACACACACACAGCACCACACTGCTCCACATACACACACAGACACACAAAGCACTGCACCACTCTCTCACACGCACACAGCACCGCACCACTCTCACACACACACAGCACCGCACCACTTATGCAAGAAGACATGCAGACAGACACAGAGCACCACTCATCTCTCCGCATGTTTCCCACAGCTGCAGCACATCCCGGCAGCATCTTCATCACCGGCAGATTTCGCGGTTGTAACTAGAATGTATGGGCTCCTTTAAGGTTCTGACTATAGCCCATAAATTCTAGCTGTCTTTTGGAAATTACATCATACCTGGAAGCAACACATGCATTCTGGTGTCTACCCTGTAGGCAGTGTAAAGCCTAGCCTACAGCTAACACTGCCTGCTATTAAATTAAAATGAATATTCACTCCTCTCCATGCCCAAGGGGGCATGGGGAAGCATGACTATTCATTTTTCTTTAGCAGCGGTGACAGGCTCCTCTTTCCAGGCGGGCCCCCCTGACTCATGGGCCCCATAGCAGCTGGGTGTGCCCCTATTAGCAACACTCCACTGCCCAGGGACCCTTGGAGTAGTGGGGGCCCTAGGCAGATGCCGATCCTGTATGCCAGCAGGTATAAGTGCCTGGGCCCACTGTAGAATCCTTCCATTCTCCAGTGGGCCAGTCCGACCCTGCATGGAAAAATCTGAGGGTGTTTAGTTGACATTTTTATTTAAAAAGAAGTGTAAAAGCCATCCCACTATGAGAAGATGTGCCCAATCTGGATGGTTCTTAGCTCTAGAGACTCATCTTGCTATGTGCTAAACAGGTCACAAAATAGACTGGAGCAAATCTTTACAAGTGCCTGCCAATCTTGCTCTTTTTATACATATCGAGAACCTAAAACATGGCAAACCAAGAGATATCCAGACAGGAAATATATGATACAAAGATATCTTGATCAGTTTCCTTCTTTGAGTGGTTTCCACTCTTTTCACAGTACATCACGGTTATTTTATGATAATTGATTACATGTATGAATTTTTTATTGTCTATAAATATATAATTCCATAGGGTGTTACTGTTGTGCTTATCTTTTTATGCATAATTATGCGGCTTAGTTGAAAATAGACGCTCTACCTGTATTTCATTAGTAGATCTGAGTTTTGCAGCCTTTTGTTAGCCCTCTCACAGCTTTTTTGAGATGTGTTGCTGCTGTCAATTTCTAAATTAGTTTTTTTTTTCAGTTGAAAAGGAAAAATGTGTAACTTTCAAACCTCTGATCTGTGTTCTATGATTTGTTGCGAATAAAATGTACTGTATACTTTGGATTATAACACTGATTTTTTTGCCCCAAAATTTGGGAGGAAAATTGAGGTGCCTCTTATAATCTGAATGCGATGGAGTGTGGTCACAGGAGGCAGGGTCCCTGCTGCAGGAGGATGATGTTGGCAGGA
This sequence comes from Ranitomeya variabilis, assembly GCF_051348905.1. Lineage (NCBI taxonomy): Eukaryota > Metazoa > Chordata > Amphibia > Anura > Dendrobatidae > Ranitomeya > Ranitomeya variabilis. The sequence continues at coordinate 226,542,127 of NC_135234.1, forward strand.
ATGGGGCGATGCTGCGAGTCCTGGGCTGGGAGGAAGGGTGTCCCGGTGGTGCATGGCTATGGGCACTTTGATCACATATAATGATGGCAGGTCCGAGAGTCCCCTTCTTTTTGCTTTGCCTTCATTAGACTTTGGGAAAATAAATGCCAAAGGCAACACATGCGCAGATTAAAATCTCCTGCAGCAGCGATCATGCCTCCTGTGACCCCGCTCCTCTGCAGCCGCCCTCACTGGTAAGCTACCGTAAAGTCAAACTATAAGTCATGCCATTATTTTATTTAAAAAATTGTTTTACCTATTTTCCTTCCCAAAATTTGGGGTGCATCTTACATCTCACAAAATACGGTAGTTACAAGAGATTTTCAAATCACTGTATTCTTGTTTTCTTTACATTTTATGCAGAACATTTTTTGTAGCTTGAGTTGTAAAATAAATAGGAGTTACCCCTAGAAAGTATCTTTATCAGCCTCTCCTTATACCCTTTCTAATGATGCCTGTATTCTATCTAAACACTAAATGTGTTTGAAAACAATGTTTAATCATCCCTGCTCTCTGCCTCTCTGTACCAGCAGACAGTGGACTAGCCTGTGACCATCGTCAATCAATGTTACTGCACGTTGGGAGCACAACAGTGTCACCGACATCCCTGCATGAGCAGGGAGGAAAAACAATGTTTTTAAATGTTTGTGTTTAAAAATTCTTGTCTTTTAAACACAAAAATGTAGCGTTTTGGGAAAGTGTAGTCATCATTAAAAAAGGCCCAAATTCGGCAAAAGAAAGTTAGGCTTTGAGTGATTAACTGCATCATCTCAGGTTACAGAACATATTGCAGTCTTCAGTGACTGCTGCAATATCTGTGCTGTCAGATACCGACAGTTGCAATTTATGATGTAAACCTTTGGTAAAATACTAACACATACTGTATCTCATCTTGATGCACTTTCATCAATAAAGGAATTTGTATTGGTTATTTCATCTGTTCTGAGGGAAATTAAATCTAACTGCTCTGAACATTCATGTATTGTCTATTAAACTGAGTATTCAGCACGAGAGGTTTATTAAAATTCACATCTTGAAATAAAAATGTCTTGCATTTATCACAATGAAATTCTCATTATATTTGTAAACAATAAAAACGACGTTAAATTGTTCCGCCAAACTTAATGTTGTAGAAATTGTAACTCTTCCCTATAAAATAAAAATGAATATTGTCTGTCTGTTAAAACTCACAGGAACTTTAAAGGAAACCTGTCATTACAATCTACTTGTGTAAACTTAGTGCATGCTACTACCCGGCACTGTACAGATCGAAATATCTATAAATGTCAGGTTTAGTATCATGAGGAAAAAGTACCTCTTAGAGTTCCAGTGCTTCCGGCTCTGAGGATGACCAGGGTAGTTCTATATAAGCACTCGTAATGTTACGTCATTAACCCAATATGAACCGTGACCTTACCAGCATGCGCAGAACAGTCCTGAGCCTCAGCAGAGCCGGAAGTCCCAGCCTAGTGTGAAGAGGTCTGTGGATTTCAGAACTCGTGGCAGTGATAAGAAAGATAAAGATTATTGATGAGTGAGCATGCTCGTGTGCTAACCAAGTGTCTTTGCCGTGCTCGAATAATATGTTCCAGTCCCCGCGGCTGCATGTCTTGCAGCCCTTCAAAAGCTACAACACGTTAGAGATTGCATTTTTGATAGGTAATCCCTGCATATGTTGCAGCTGTCGAATAGCCACGAGACATGCAGCCACGGGGATTAGAACATATTATTCGAGCACGACGAAGACGCTCAGTTAGCACCCGAGCATGATCGGATAACACCTTATCCGAGTAAGTTCGCTCATCACTAATAAAGAATTTATGGAAACTCTGCTTCTCTAATAAATAAAGATCTAACATCTATAAAACTCTATCTTGCTTAAAAGATACCTCATTAATATAAGTTTTATTTGTTTTATTATGAAATGTTTTTGGACTTGTTAATTGTTAAAATGCACAAGTAAATTTTTTTTTTGAAACGTTGATACCTAGCATATGTCACATTATGGATAATTGCCATTTCCCATACCTCATGTTACCTTCCTGATACAGGACTACAAATGAAACACCTGCCTCAAATAAATGAGCATGAATTACCGCACCTGCTTGTCTGCGCTTCACTTTTTGTTTACCATTGCTTTTTTAGTAAATTATTTGCTCTTTCCCAATCCATCCATTGTTTCAAATAATTGTTTTCTGGCTTTCAGAAACCTTATATGTGTTCCCTGAAGTGCTGCACTGTTTCAGAGAAAAACATGAAAATTGCCTTTTCAGAGAGGAAGAGAACTAGAACTCTATGGTGCCATCTGTTGGAACCAGCAATCCTAAAAGTCATTATCAACCCTTCTATGGGCCTTGACATGAGACTTGGGATTAAAGCCAAATCATAATCTCAATTTTCAGACAAGTTACATATGTAATTTCTCAGAGGAGCATGCATGGCTTATAAGTCTCCTTACTTTGTCATGCCTGCACAGGCGCAGTGGCGTATCCAGGGGGGGCAGTCGGGGCATGTGCCCCGGGCGCAGCCGACAGGGGGGCGCCAGCGGGCCGCCTGATGATGCGGCGTTCCAAGGAGGCTCCTCGTCGTCGGCATTCTGCTGCCCCCACACTGAGATTATAGTCCCGTTCTCTGAGCCGGCTGTCAAATTGACAGCCGGCTCAGAGAAAGTGCTGTGCGTGGAATTCCAAGTGTCAGCAACGTAACTACCGTGGTCGCAGGTGGGACTGCACTTGTCCCGAAGCAGAGCCCCTCCACCGCAGAGAGCCGCATACCACAACTATGGCTGCTGCTGCTCTGTGCGCACAGGACCTAGGAAGAGGTCACAGGAGGGGAGGAGTCAGAGTCACATGATCGGGACGGGAGGACCTCTGTGTAGTGCAGGACTCTGCTGGCTTTCATGGTGCTGGACAAGGGTAATGTTTTGTGTGGGGTCAGGAGTGGTTTGTGTGGATGTAGCAGAGCCGTGTGTGTATGAAGTGTACAGAGCGGAGCCATGTGTGCAAGGTGTATGGAGCGGAGCCGTGTGTGTACGGAGTGGAGCTGTTTGTGTACGAGGTGTACAGAGTGGAACCATGTGTGCAAGGTGTATGGAGCGGAGCTGGGTGTGTACGAGGTGTACAGAGCGGAGCCGTGTGTGCAAGGAGTATGGAGCGGAGCTGGGTGTGTACGAGGTGTGCGGAGCGGAAGCCGTGTGTGCAAGTTGTATGGAGTGGAGCTGGGTGTGTACGAGGTGTACAGAGCGGAGCTGTGTGTGCAAGGTGTATGGAGCGGAGCCGTGTGTGTACGAGGTGTACAGAGCGGAGCCTTGTGTGCAAGGTGTATGGAGCGGAGCTGGGTGTGCACGAGGTGTACAGAGCGGAGCCGTGTGTGCAAGGTGTATGGAGCAGAGCTGGGTGTGTACGAGGTGTGCGGAGTGGAAGCCGTGTGTGCAAGGTGTATGGAGTGGAGCTGGGTGTGTACGAGGTGTACAGAGCGGAGCCGTGTGTGCAAGGTGTATGCGGCAGAGCTGGGTGTGTTTGAGGTGTACAGAGCGGAGCCGTGTGTGCAAGGTGTATGGAGCGGAGCTGGGTGTGTACGAGGTGTGCGGAGCGGAAGCCGCGTGTGCAAGATGTATGGAGCAGAGCTGGGTGTGTACGAGGTGTACGAAGCAGAGCCGTGTGTGCAAGGTGTACGGAGCTCAGCAGCGTGTGTAGGAGTAACTAGGTGTGGCCATTATACTGTACGCAATATGTGCGTGTGTGTTTGTGCGTGCATGCGTAGCGCTGCGGGTGAATGTGCAGAGAGGTAAATGGTTTTGTGTGAGTGTGTACGGGGGGGAGAGGCGAGGGCAATGATGGGGCTGATGGGGAGAGTGCAATAATTGGGATGGAGGGAGAGGAGGAAATGATGGATGTGGTGGAATGGGCAATGATCGAGTTGGAATAGGCAATGATGGGGGGAGGAAATGATGGAGGTGGTGGAATGGGCAATGATGGAGGTGGAAATTGGAATGGTCGATGGTGGTGGGGGGAGAATGCAATGATGGTGGGGAGGAGGAAATCATGGAGGTGGTGGAAAGGGCAATAATGAGGGGGGAAGAAATTATGGACGTGGTAGAATGGACAAGGATGGTGGTGGTGGAAAGCACACTGATGATATTGGAGGGGGAGAAAATGATGGAGGTGGTGGAATAGGCAAGTATTGTGATGGCGGCGGAAAGGACAATGATGATCGTGGTGGAAAGGGCAATGATGGGGATGGTGGGGGAAGAGAAAATGATGGATATGGTGGAAAAGACAAAGGAGAAAATGATTGAGGTGGTGGAATGGAAAATTATGGGGTGGTGGGGGAGAAAGCAATGATAGTGGTGGTGGAGAAGGCGAAGATGGAGGTGGTGAAGAGAGCAATGATGGGGTGAGGTAGAGGAAAATAATAGGCATATATGAGAAAACAGTACAGGAGAATGGGGGGCATGTATGGGCAATGGGGGACATGTATGAGGAAACAGTACGGGGGGACGGGTGCAGACAGTATGGGGAGCGAATGGGGGAATGTATGCGGGCACAGTATGAGTAGCGATGTGAAAAATGCATGTTTACAGAGTACGGTGAGTGAGGGTGATGGGATGTGTGCAGACACAATGGGGAGTCAGGTGAGCAGGCAGTATAGAAAGTGAGGGGGTAAATATATGAGGAGACAGTATGGTGAACAGGAGGGATCTGAGAGGATACAGTATGAGGAGGGAGGGGAATAGTGTGAGGACACAGTATGGGGGGAGAAAAGTGATTGGGCATAGAATAGAAACTGAGTAGTGGGGGCATAGCATAGAGGGACAGTGTAAGGGCACAGCCAGGAGGGGACAGTATACCAAGGAGGGGGAGTGTGATGAGAGAGTACAGTATAAATACTGGGCCCTATAGGGGGACACAGTGTGAGAGGACAGTGTGAAGAGGGATCTATTATGGAAAGGAGAGGTCAGTGTGAAGAGCATGTACTATAAGAGGGACAGTGTGGGGGTCATATTTTATGCAGACAATATAGTGAGGGGCAATTTTTTATTCAGGAGCATTATAATGACACTTGTATCTTTAAGGGTGTCATGTGGAGATTTTCTGCAAAAGAACGGAGAAGATGAAAGTCTGCAGAGACGGCTGTAGATGAGAAAACTCATCATGGGATCTGGACAAGATGAAGAAAAGAAGGAGATCGGCTCCAGAGACGACGTCATCTATAAGGTACCTGGATGTAAATGTTATTTGTGATACTGACTAATTATCATTTTTTTATTTATGTTAGGAGCATTAAAGGGGATGTCCAGGTTTGTAATGAGTCTGCAGTCATTCTATGTGACTGCAGATTTCTGAGTTCTCACAGTGCGCCCTGCACGCTGTCAGGATTCTCTCGTGCCGGTGATTTACATACATGCGGTCACGTGCTGACTAGACATGCGTGGCCTCTCTCTATGAAAATGAACTGAGTGAGGCTGGGCACGTCTGGTCGGAATGTGGTCAGAAGTATACAAATCACATGCTTGTGCTGACATGACTGTCCACCGGCAAGGGAGAATCCTAAAAGTGTGCAGTGCATGCCTTGTGAGAATTCAGAAGCCTGTGATGTCAGGATTCAGCTCTGCAGGTTCCAGTAGTCGTCACATGGACACGTCACTCATATGCGATTTTCATACTCATGGTCCTGTGACAATGAGCTTATCTTCCCGCTTCTCTCAGTTTTTCACTGAACATTGAGAGCATTAAGGAGAGAATCTCGTGGGTACATGACTAAGTGTGCAAATCGCATATGTCCTGAGGCGGCGGGCGCCAAAATGAATTCTTGCCCCGGGTGCCAGAAACCCTAGATACGCCTCTGGACAAGCATGTCCCTCTCCGCACAGAGAAAGGTTACCCTTACACCTCAGACAAAAACATACACGGCTACAATAATAAATCATGTGTCTGAGTCATGCAATACATGGTTTAGGAAACTTGAAACAGATAATGGATTCCCTTTAAAAGTAAGTTGGGAACAGCCAAACTAGTCTCATCTTTGCCTATTGTTCCTGGCAGGGTATTTAATGTATATTTTCCCTGAAATAGTCAGGCAATTGTGGAGCCAGATTCGGCTTGATGTTGCCCATGGTTAAGGAAGCATGAATCAGGTTACAGGTTTCCATTAACACGTATACTCCTCTGTTAGCATTGAAAGCATGTATAACATACAGAGTGTTTCTGTTTATGTATGTGAGTGTAGCCTGGTGTTTGAATAAAATAGTTTGTGTGCAATAAACAGTGCATGTGTGTGTACCATAGAGAGAATGAGTGTGTGTTTGAGTGTGTGACATACAGTGTGTGTCTGTATCATTTGTTGTGTAACATACAGTGTGTGTATATCATGGAGTATATGTAACATATATAGTGTGTAGCATTGAGTATGTTTCTTTAACATACAGTGTGTGTAATTTCCACACTTAAAAATACCATAAGGGTGAGGGTGGTGAAGATGGTGTTCCACTCCTCTGACATTACTGTGGTTTAACCCCTTCATGACCCAGCCTATTTTGACCTTAATGACCTGGCCATTTTTTGCAATTCTGACCAATGTCCCTTTATGAGGTAATAACTCAGGAACGCTTCAACGGATCCTAGCGATTCTGAGATTGTTTTTTCGAGACATATTGGGCTTCATGGTAGTGGTAAGCTTAGGTCGATAATTTTTGCATTTATTTGTGAAAAAAACAGAAATTTGGTGATAATTTTGAAGATTTCGCAATTTTCAAATGTTAAATTTTTATTCTGTTAACCCCTTCATGACCCAGCCTATTTTGGCCTTAATGACCTTGCCGTTTTTTGCAATTCTGACCAGTGTCCCTTTATGAGGTAACTCTGGAACGCTTCAACGGATCCTAGCGATTCTGAGATTGTTTTTTCGTGACATATTGGGCTTCATGATAGTGGTAAATTTAGGTCGATAATTTCTGAGTTTATTTGTGAAAAAACGGAAATTTGGCAAAAATTTTGAAAATTTCTCCATTTTCACATTTTGAATTTTTATTCTGTTAAACCAGAGAGTTATGTGACACAATATAGTTAATAAATAACATTTCCCACATGTCTACTTTACATCAGCACAATTTTGGAAACAATTTTTTTTTTTTGCTAGGAAGTTATAAGGGTTAAAATTTGACCAGTGATTTCTCATTTTTACAACAAAATTTACAAAACCATTTTTTTTAGGGACCACCTCACATTTGAAGTCAGTTTGAGGGTTCTATATGGCTGAAAATACCCAAAAGTGACACCATTATAAAAACTGCACCCCTCAAGGTGCTCAAAACCACATTCAAGAAGTTTATTAACCCTTCAGGTGTTTCACAGCAGCAGAAGCAACATGGAAGGAAAAAATGAACATTTAACTTTTTAGTCACAAAAATGATCTTTTAGCAACAATTTTTTTATTTTCCCAAGGGTAAAAAGAGAAACTGGACCCCAAAAGTTATTGTACAATTTGTCCTGAGTACGCCAATACCCCATATGTGGGGGGAACCACTGTTTGGGCACAAAACAGGGCTCGGAAGGGAAGGAGTGCCATTTGACTTTTTCAATGAAAAATTGGCTCCAATCTTTAGTTGACACCACGTTGCGTTTGGAGAGCCCCTGTGTGCCTAAACATTGAAGCTCCCCTGCAAGTAACCCCATTTTGGAAACGAGACCCCCCAAGGAACTTATCTAGAAGCATAGTGAGCACTTTAAACCCCCAGGTGCTTCACAAATTGATCCGTAAATATGAAACAGTACTTTTTTTTCACAAAAAAATTATTTTAGCCTCAGTTTTTTCATTTTTACATGGGCAACAGGATAAAATGGATCCTAAAATTTGTTGGACAATTTCTCCTGAGTACAGCGATACCTCACATGTGGGGGTAAACCACTGTTTGGGCACATGGTAAGGCTCGGAAGGGAAGGAGCGCCATTTGACTTTTTGAATGAAAAATTATCTCCATCGCTAGCAGACACCATGTCACGTTTGGAGAGCCCCTGTGTGCCTAAACATTGGAGCTCCCCCACAAGTGACCCCATTTTGGAAACTAGACCCCCCAAGTAACTTATCTAGAAGCATAGTGAGCACTTATAACCCCCAGGTGCTTCACAGAAGTTTAAAACGCAGAGCCGTGAAAATAAAAAATAATTTTTCTTTCCTCAAAAATGATTTTTAGCCCAGAATCTTTTATTTTCCCAAGGGTAATAGGAGAAATTGGACCCCAAGTGTTGTTGTCCAGTTTGTCCTGAGTACGAAGACACCACATATGTGGGGGTAAACCACTGTTTGGGCGCACCGCAGGGCTCGGAAGGGAAGGCACGCCATTTGGCTTTTTGAATGGAAAATTAGCTCCAATCATTAGCGGACACCATGTCACGTTTGGAGAGCCCCTGTGTGCCTAAACATTGGAGCTCCCGCACAAGTGACCCCATTTTGGAAACTAGACCTCCCAAGGAACTAATCTAGATGTGTGGTGAGTAGGGTTGAGCGAAACGGGTCGATCATTTTCAAAAGTCGCCGACTTTTGGCTAAGTCGGCGTCTCATGAAACCCGATCCGACCCCTGTGCTTGTCGGCCATGCGGTACGCGACTTTCGCGCCAAAGTCGCGTTTCAATGACGCGAAAAGCGCCATTTCTCAGCCAATGAAGGTGAACGCAGAGTGTGGGCAGCGTGATGACATAGATCCTGGTCCCCACCATCTTAGAGAAGGGCATTGCAGTGATTGGCTTGCTGTCTGCGGCGTCACAGGGGCTATAAAGGGGCGTTCCCGCCGACCGCCATCTTACTGCTGCTGATCTGAGCTTAGGGACAGGTTGCTGCCGCTTCGTCAGAAGCAGGGAGAGCGTTAGGCAGGGTCCACTAACCACCAAACCGCTTGTGCTGCAGCGATTTCCACTGTCCAACACCACCTTCGGTGTGCAGGGACTGTGGAAGCTATTTTTTTTTTTTTTTCCCCTCAGCGCTGTAGCTCATTGGGCTGCCCTAGAAGGCTCCGTGATAGCTGTATTGCTGTGTGTACGCCACTGTGGAAACCAACTGCTTTTTTCAAAGCACATATCCTCTTGTTCCTTCCTTTCTGCACAGCTATCTTTTTTGTTTGTCCACACTTTTTATTTAATTTGTGCATCAGTCCACTCCTATTGCTGCCTGCCATACCTGGCTTACATTACTGCAGGGAGATAGTAATTGTAGGACAGTTTTTTTTTTTTTTTTGTTTTTTTTTTGTGGGAGATTAAGATTGGCATTTCTGCTACAGTGCCATCCCTGTGTGTGCCATCTCTCACTGAGTGGGCCATAGAAAGCCTATTTATTTTTTCCGTGATTTGTGTTCTAAAATCTACCTCAACACAAAAACACTACATCAATCAGTGGGAGAAAAATATTGGCCTCAGTCAGGGCTTGTGTGCCACTGCTGTGTGTGCTATCTCTCATTCAGTGGGCTATAGCAAGCCTATTTTTTTTTTTTTTTTTTAATATTATTTGGTTTCTAAAGTCTCCCTGAAAAAAAAAAAAAACCTAAAAAAACAGTGGGAGAGTAATATTGCCCTTTCAGCTTGTGTGCCAGTCTTGACTCCTGGGTGTGCCACCTCTCTCCCTCTCATTCAGTGGGCCATAGAAAGCCTATTTATTTTTTTTTTTAAATATTATTGGGTTTCTAAAGTCTCCCTGAAAAAACAAAAAATACATAAAAAAACAGTGGGAGAGTAATATTGCCCTTTCAGCTTGTGTGCCAGTCTTGACTCCTGGGTGTGCCACCTCTCTCCCTTTCATTCAGTGGGCCATAGAAAGCCTATTTATTTTTTCCGTGATTTGTGTTCTAAATTCTACCTCAACACAAAAACACTACATCAATCAGTGGGAGAAAAATATTGGCCTCAGTCAGGGCTTGTGTGCCACTGCTGTGTGTGCTATCTCTCATTCAGTGGGCTATAGCAAGCCTATTTTTTTTTATTTTTTTTTTTTTTTAATATTATTTGGTTTCTAAAGTCTCCCTGAAAAAAAAAAAAAAACCTAAAAAAACAGTGGGAGAGTAATATTGCCCTTTCATCTTGTGTGCCAGTCTTGACTCCTGGGTGTGCCACCTCTCTCCCTCTCATTCAGTGGGCCATAGAAAGCCTATTTATTTATTTTTTTTAATATTATTTGGTTTCTAATTCTCCCTGAAAAAAAAAAAAAAACCTAAAAAAACAGTGGGAGAATAATATTGCCCTTTCAGCTTGTATGCCAGTCTTGACTCCTGGGTGTGCCACCTCTCTCCCTCTCATTCAGTGGGCCATAGAAAGCCTATTTTTTTTTTTTTTTAAATATTATTGGGTTTCTAAAGTCTCCCTGAAAAAACAAAAAATACATAAAAAAACAGTGGGAGAGTAATATTGCCCTTTCAGCTTGTGTGCCAGTCTTGACTCCTGGGTGTGCCACCTCTCTCCCTTTCATTCAGTGGGCCATAGAAAGCCTATTTATTTTTTCCGTGATATGTGTTCTAAATTCTACCTCAACACAAAAACACTACATCAATCAGTGGGAGAAAAATATTGGCCTCAGTCAGGGCTTGTGTGCCACTGCTGTGTGTGCTATCTCTCATTCAGTGGGCTATAGCAAGCCTATTTTTTTTTTTTTTTTTTTTTTTTAATATTATTTGGTTTCTAAAGTCTCCCTGAAAAAAAAAAAAAAACCTAAAAAAACAGTGGGAGAGTAATATTGCCCTTTCAGCTTGTGTGCCAGTCTTGACTCCTGGGTGTGCCACCTCTCTCCCTCTCATTCAGTGGGCCATAGAAAGCCTATTTATTTATTGTTTTTAATATTATTTGGTTTCTAATTCTCCCTGAAAAAAAAAAAAAAAACCTAAAAAAACAGTGGGAGAATAATATTGCCCTTTCAGCTTGTGTGCCAGTCTTGACTCCTGGGTGTGCCACCTCTCTCCCTCTCATTCAGTGGGCCATAGAAAGCCTATTTATTTTTTTTTTAAAATATTATTGGGTTTCTAAAGTCTCCCTGAAAAAACAAAAAATACATAAAAAAACAGTGGGAGAGTAATATTGCCCTTTCAGCTTGTGTGCCAGTCTTGACTCCTGGGTGTGCCACCTCTCTCCCTTTCATTCAGTGGGCCATAGAAAGCCTATTTATTTTTTCCGTGATTTGTGTTCTAAATTCTACCTCAACACAAAAACACTACATCAATCAGTGGGAGAAAAATATTGGCCTCAGTCAGGGCTTGTGTGCCACTGCTGTGTGTGCTATCTCTCATTCAGTGGGCTATAGCAAGCCTATTTTTTTTTTTTTTTTTTTTTTTTTAATATTATTTGGTTTCTAAAGTCTCCCTGAAAAAAAAAAAAAAACCTAAAAAAACAGTGGGAGAGTAATATTGCCCTTTCAGCTTGTGTGCCAGTCTTGACTCCTGGGTGTGCCACCTCTCTCCCTCTCATTCAGTGGGCCATAGAAAGCCTTTTTTTTTTTTGGTTTTTTTAATATTATTTGGTTTCTAAAGTCTCCCTGAAAAAAACAAAAAAAACATAAAAAACAGTGGGAGAGTAATATTGCCCTTTCAGCTTGTGCGCCAGTCTTGACTCCTGGTTGTGCCACCTCTCTCTCTCTAATTGTGGGCCATAGAAAGCCTTTTTTTTTTTTTTTTTTTAATATTATTTGGTTTCTAAAGTCTCCCTGAGAAAAAAAAATAAATAAATTAGGTGGGAGATTAATATTGACATTAGTGCTTGAGTGACAGTCCTGCGTGTGTGTCATCTCTGTGATTTTGTGCCACAGAAAACAGAGTGTGTAACATTGTGCCTGATTTTCCTTGTGGTCTCACCAACCTGTTAAGGGATATTGAAATCATACTGAAGTTATAGCTCACCGTGTAAGTTGTTTGACAGCAACAAATAAAGTTACTTTGGTTAAGATTTTAAAACAATGAGGAAGTCTGGTGCAAGAGGTCGTCGTGGGCGTTCATTGTCAGCTGGTAATGATGGTAGTGGTAGTGGAGCATCAGGTGGTCGTGGGGATAAAAATATTCCACCTAAGTCTGGAGCTGTGGAGCCAGTTTCGTCGTCAGGCTACACAAGGCCTCGAACGCTCTCTTTTCTGGGAGTAGGAAAACCGCTTTTAAAGGCGGAGCAGCAACAGCAAGTTTTGGCTTACATTGCAGACTCAGCCTCTAGCTCTTTTGCCTCCTCTTCCGAAACTGGTAAATGTAAAAGCAGCGCGTCGCTTGTGGATGTTCACGGTCAGGGACAAGTCGCTTCCTTGTCCTCCTCAGCAAAAACTACAACAAGAGAGAAGGATGCAGCAGGCGACACAACGGGTCACTCCATGGAGCTCTTTACACATACCGTCCCTGGCTTAGAAAGTGAAACATTTAACAGGCCATGCCCATTACAAGTATATTCTGACATGGAGTGCACTGATGCACAGCCACAGCCAGAGTACTATGCTGCTCCTTTGACTCAGACCACCACATTGCCCTCTCAGGGTACAGATCCACAATCAGACCCTGATGAGACTATGTTGCCCCGCCACGAACGCTATACCACCGACCGACACAGTGACACAGACGAAGTTGCACACGAGCTCGAAGAGGAGGTAATAGATGACCCAGTTATTGACCCCGATTGGCAGCCATTGGGGGAACAGGGTGCAGGCGGCAGTAGTTCAGAAGCGGAGGTGGAGGAGGGGCCGCAGCAGGCATCAACATCGCAACAGGTTCCATCTGCCGGGCCCGTATCTGGACCAAAACGCGTGTCAAAGCCAAAACCTGTTGGAGCACAGCGTTGCCATCCGGTTAAAGCTCAGTCTGCAATCCCTGAAAAGGGATCCGAGTCTAGGAAGAGTGCAGTCTGGCATTTTTTTAAACAACATCCAACTGATCAGCGCAAAGTCATCTGTCAAAAATGTTCAACTAGCTTAAGCAGAGGTCAGAATCTGAAAAGTCTAAATACTAGTTGCATGCATAGACACTTAACCACCATGCATTTTCAAGCCTGGACTAACTACCAAACGTCCCTCAAGGTTGTAGCACCCTCGGCCAATGAAGCTAGTCAGCAACGCAACATCCCTTCCGTCACTGTAAGGCCACCATTTTCCGCACCACCGGCAGTATCTGTGCAGGTTTCTTTGCCAGCCAAAAGCAGTCAGGGTCAGGGAATCACCAGTTTTGTAGGAGGAAATATTGCATCTAGGGCACCGGCGGAAACAATACCGTCTCCAACCGTCTCTCAGTCTGCCATGTACACCGGCACACCCGAAAGTTCCACGATCTCCAGCTCTCCAGTCCAGCTCACCCTACATGAGACTCTGGTTAGAAAAAGGAAGTACTTATCCTCGCATCCGCGTACACAGGGTTTTAACGCCCACATAGCTAGACTAATCTCGTTAGAGATGATGCCCTACCGGTTAGTTGAAAGCGAAGCTTTCAAAGCCCTGATGGAGTACGCTGAACCACGATACGAGCTACCCAGTCGACACTTTTTTTCCAGAAAAGCCATCCCAGCCCTGCACCAGCATGTTAAACAGCGCATCGTCCATGCACTCAGGCAATCTGTGAGTACAAAGGTGCACCTGACTACAGATGCATGGACCAGTAGGCATGGCCAGGGACGTTATGTGTCCATCACGGCACACTGGGTGAATGTGGTGGATGCAGGGTCCACAGGCGACATCAATTTAGGGACAGTTGTGCCTAGCCCACGGTCTAGGAAACAGTTGGCTGTAGGCGTTCGCACCCCCTCCTCCTCCTCCTCCTCGTCCTCCTGCAGAAGCTACAGCTCTTCCACAGAACGCAGTCTGCCAACCACTCCATCGGCAGATGACACTGTTGCACACCAGTTGTCCCATTATGGGCCAGCTACTGCCAAGCGTCAGCAGGCTGTATTGGCTATGAAGTGCTTGGGCGACAATAGACACACCGCGGAAGTTCTGTCCGAGTTCTTGCAACAAGAAACGCAGTCGTGGCTGGGCACAGTAGATCTTGAGGCAGGCAAGGTAGTGAGTGATAACGGAAGGAATTTCATGGCTGCCATCTCCCTTTCCCAACTGAAACACATTCCTTGCCTGGCTCACACCTTAAACCTGGTGGTGCAGTGCTTATTGAAAACTTATCCTGGGTTCTCCGACCTGCTCCTCAAAGTGCGTGCACTTTGCTCACATATCCGACGTTCGCCTGTACACGCCAGCCGTATGCAGACCTATCAGCGGTCTTTGAACCTTCCCCAGCATCGCCTAATCATAGACGTTGCAACAAGGTGGAACTCAACACTGCACATGCTTCAGAGACTGTGCGAACAGAGGCGTGCTGTTATTTATTTGTGGGAGGATACACGGGCAGGCAGTAGGATGGCAGACATGGAGTTGTCAGGTGTGCAGTGGTCTAAGATACAAGACATGTGTCAAGTCCTTCAGTGCTTTGAGGAATGCACACGGCTGGTTAGTGCAGACAACGCCGTAATAAGCATGAGCATCCCCCTAATGCGTCTGCTGATGCAAAGTTTGACGCACATAAAGGAGCAGGCGTCTGCACCAGAGGAAGAGGAAAGCCTTGATGACAGTCAGCCATTGTCTGGTCAGGGCAGTGTACAGGACGAGGTAGCGGGAGAAGAGGAGGTGGAGGACGAGGAGGATGATGGGGATGAGTATATTTTTAATGCCGAACCTTTCCCGGGGGCACAGGAATTTGGTTGCGTGTCACGGCCGGGTTCTGGTTTTTTGAGGGACACAAGTGACGTAGATTTGCCTGCAACTGCCCCTCAACCAATCACAACCGGAGATTTGACAACTGGAACTTTGGCCCACATGGCGGATTATGCCTTACGTATCCTAAAAAGGGACACACGCATTACGAAAATGATGAACGATGACGATTACTGGTTGGCCTGCCTCCTTGATCCACGCTATAAAGGCAAATTGCAAAATATTATGCCACATGAGAACTTGGAACTAATATTAGCAACCAAACAATCAACTCTTGTTGACCGTTTGCTTCAGGCATTCCCAGCACACAGCGCACGTGATCGTTCTCACACGAGCTCCAGGGGGCAGCAGACTAGGAGTGTTAGGGGTGCACACATCAGAAGTGGCGTTGGACAGAGGGGTTTTCTGACCAGGTTGTGGAGTGATTTTGCTATGACCGCAGACAGGACAGGTACTGCTGCATCAATTGAAAGTGACAGGAGACAACATTTGTCCAGTATGGTTACTAACTATTTTTCATCCCTTATCGATGTTCTCCCTCAACCGTCATTCCCATTTGATTACTGGGCCTCCAAATTAGACACCTGGCCAGAATTGGCAGAATATGCATTGCAGGAGCTTGCTTGCCCGGCAGCAAGTGTCCTATCAGAAAGAGTATTCAGTGCTGCAGGTTCAATATTAACCGAAAAAAGGACTCGTCTGGCTACCCAAAATGTTGACGATCTAACATTCATTAAAATGAACCACAACTGGATTTTGAAATCTTTTGCCCCACCTTGCCCGGCTGACACCTAGCTTTCCTATGAAAAGCTCTTGCCTGTGAATTACTTTTCTAATGTCTAATTTGCTGCAGCTGATTGTACAGCATACGACATGTTTGCACCTCCCTAAATGGCAAAACTCCCCACACGGGGCCGTGGTATCGCGACTTGGCGCAAGCACCCGTGAGACTGCTGTTTGTCTGAAGAGGTGGGTGTGCTCGCTTTTGGTTGACGGCATTGCTACTGGGTCCCTCATAGTACAATGTAGTGTCTCTGGCGGTGGTGGTGCGCACCCAACGTCAGACACACCGTTGTAACATGAGGGGCCCTGGGGCGGTCCCGCCGGCCTCAAGAGAGTTCCCCCCTACCCCAGCTCAAAATGTGCTCTACCACGTGCAAAATTATGTCGCACAGCTCCACCAATCTTTAGTCTATTCGCTGACATCATTCAATGTCTGGCACTGACAATACAAATTTGTAGACATCTATGATGCAACTTAAAGTAGTCTGTGTCTGTGTCCTATATTGGCACCATTAAATAGTTACTGCCAAATTACTATGTCAGAAACTCAGTAGATGAGCCCACCCCTGTACCTAAGTATGCCACCTTTTTTTTTTGTTTTGGTTGTTTTGCGAGACATTAACATCTATTTATATTTTGGGAGTACTGGGACAGACACTCCTTGCACTACTCCTCCACTCACCACCAAGCTGCCTGTGTATCCATGTAACCGCTGTAAAACTGCCATGAGCCTATTGTTTGTTATTTTAGGCCTTTGATAGCCTGTCTGCGGCCCCTACTTGCAATACTCCTCCACTGACCACCAAGCTGCCTGCCCGTGTATCCATGTAACCGCTGTAAAACTGCCATGAGCCTATTGTTTGTTATTTTAGGCCTTTGATAGCCTGTCTGCGGTCCCTACTTTAAATACTCCTCCACTGACCACCAAGCTGCCTGCCCGTGTATCCATGTAACCGCTGTGAAACTGCCATGAGCCTATTGTTTGTTATGTTAGGCCTTTGATAGCCTGTCTGCGGTCCCTACTTTAAATACTCCTCCACTGACCAGACCACTGCTGCCCGTGTACCCCTGGAACCAATTATAAAGTGCCTACAGCCAGCCCATTTTCTTATGTTAGGCCTTTGAAGCCTGTCTGCGGTCCCTACTTTAAATACTCCTCCACTGACCAGACCACTGCTGCCCGTGTACCCCTGGAACCAATTATAAAGTGCCTACAGCCAGCCCATTTTCTTATGTTAGGCCTTTGAAGCCTGTCTGCGGTCCCTACTTTAAATACTCCTCCACTCACCACCACCAAGCTGCCTGCCCGTGTATCCATGTAACCGCTGTGAAACTGCCATGAGCCTATTGTTTGTTATGTTAGGCCTTTGATAGCCTGTCTGCGGTCCCTACTTTAAATACTCCTCCACTGACCAGACCACTGCTGCCCGTGTACCCCTGGAACCAATTATAAAGTGCCTACAGCCAGCCCATTTTCTTATGTTAGGCCTTTGAAGCCTGTCTGCGGTCCCTACTTTAAATACTCCTCCACTGACCACCAAGCTGCCTGCCCGTGTATCCATGTAACCGCTGTAAAACTGCCATGAGCCTATTGTTTGTTATTTTAGGCCTTTGATAGCCTGTCTGCGGTCCCTACTTTAAATACTCCTCCACTGACCACCAAGCTGCCTGCCCGTGTATCCATGTAACCGCTGTGAAACTGCCATGAGCCTATTGTTTGTTATGTTAGGCCTTTGATAGCCTGTCTGCGGTCCCTACTTTAAATACTCCTCCACTGACCAGACCACTGCTGCCCGTGTACCCCTGGAACCAATTATAAAGTGCCTACAGCCAGCCCATTTTCTTATGTTAGGCCTTTGAAGCCTGTCTGCGGTCCCTACTTTAAATACTCCTCCACTGACCAGACCACTGCTGCCCGTGTACCCCTGGAACCAATTATAAAGTGCCTACAGCCAGCCCATTTTCTTATGTTAGGCCTTTGAAGCCTGTCTGCGGTCCCTACTTTAAATACTCCTCCACTCACCACCACCAAGCTGCCTGCCCGTGTATCCATGTAACCGCTGTGAAACTGCCATGAGCCTATTGTTTGTTATGTTAGGCCTTTGATAGCCTGTCTGCGGTCCCTACTTTAAATACTCCTCCACTGACCAGACCACTGCTGCCCGTGTACCCCTGGAACCAATTATAAAGTGCCTACAGCCAGCCCATTTTCTTATGTTAGGCCTTTGAAGCCTGTCTGCGGTCCCTACTTTAAATACTCCTCCACTGACCACCAAGCTGCCTGCCCGTGTATCCATGTAACCGCTGTAAAACTGCCATGAGCCTATTGTTTGTTATTTTAGGCCTTTGATAGCCTGTCTGCGGTCCCTACTTTAAATACTCCTCCACTGACCACCAAGCTGCCTGCCCGTGTATCCATGTAACCGCTGTAAAACTGCCATGAGCCTATTGTTTGTTATTTTAGGCCTTTGATAGCCTGTCTGCGGCCCCTACTTGCAATACTCCTCCACTGACCACCAAGCTGCCTGCCCGTGTATCCATGTAACCGCTGTAAAACTGCCATGAGCCTATTGTTTGTTATTTTAGGCCTTTGATAGCCTGTCTGCGGTCCCTACTTTAAATACTCCTCCACTGACCACCAAGCTGCCTGCCCGTGTATCCATGTAACCGCTGTGAAACTGCCATGAGCCTATTGTTTGTTATGTTAGGCCTTTGATAGCCTGTCTGCGGTCCCTACTTTAAATACTCCTCCACTGACCAGACCACTGCTGCCCGTGTACCCCTGGAACCAATTATAAAGTGCCTACAGCCAGCCCATTTTCTTATGTTAGGCCTTTGAAGCCTGTCTGCGGTCCCTACTTTAAATACTCCTCCACTGACCAGACCACTGCTGCCCGTGTACCCCTGGAACCAATTATAAAGTGCCTACAGCCAGCCCATTTTCTTATGTTAGGCCTTTGAAGCCTGTCTGCGGTCCCTACTTTAAATACTCCTCCACTGACCACCAAGCTGCCTGCCCGTGTATCCATGTAACCTCTGTAAAACTGCCATGAGCCTATTGTTTGTTATTTTAGGCCTTTGATAGCCTGTCTGCGGTCCCTACTTTAAATACTCCTCCACTGACCACCAAGCTGCCTGCCCGTGTATCCATGTAACCGCTGTAAAACTGCCATGAGCCTATTGTTTGTTATTTTAGGCCTTTGATAGCCTGTCTGCGGCCCCTACTTGCAATACTCCTCCACTGACCACAATGCTGCCTGGAGTGCCTGCCTGTGTATCCATGTAACCGATGTAAAACTGCCATGACTGCCTACTGTTTGTTATTTTAGGCCTTTGATAGCCTGTCTGCAGCCCCTACTTGCAATACTCCTCCACTGACCACACCAATGCTGCCCGTGTACCCCTGGAACCTATTTAAAAGTTCATAGAGCCTAGTTATATATTTTATTTACTATTAATAAGGCCATGATGGACTACGCTGTACCACGCTACAAGCTAACCAGTCGACACTTCTTTTGCGAGAAAAGCCATCCCAACCCTCCACCAGCATGTAGAAGACCGCATTGTCCATGCACTCTGGCAATCTGTGAGTACAAAGGTGCACCTGACAACAGACGCATGGACCTGTAGGCATGGCCACGGAAGATTACGTGTCCATTACGGCGCAATGGGTTAATGTGGTGGATGCATGGTCCACAGGGGACAGCCTACTAAGTCTGTCTGCAGTCCCTAATTCAAATTGTCCTCCACTGTCTAAATCGGAACTTCCACCTTCTGGCTTTCGGCCTATAGTATCAGAAATTAAACTGCATTTGGCCTTCAACTTTGGTTAGGGCCTACTAACGGCTTCTGCCCCTCCCTGGTGTTGCCCTCAACTAAATAAAGCTGAGCTTCAACCTTCTGCTCCAAATTACCATTTTGAAAAATGCAATAGGCTTTTCAGGCCTACTAAAGGTGTCTGTCTGTGTGCCCCTGCCTGGTGTTGTCCTCAACTAAATAAAGCTGAGCTTCAACCTTCCGGCTCTCATTAAGTGGTTTTAAAAAAAAAAAATGGTGGTTAGGGCCTACTAACGGCTTCTGCCCCTCCCTGGTGTTGCCCTCAACTAAATAAAGCTGAGCTTCAACCTTCTGCTCCAAATTACCATTTTGAAAAATGCAATAGGCTTTTCCGGCCTACTAAAGGTGTCTGTTTGTGTGCCCCTCCCTGGTGTTGTCCTCAACTAAATAAAGCTGAGCTTCAACCTTCCGGCTCTCATTATGTGGTTTTAAAAAAAAAAATGGTGGTTAGGGCCTACTAACGGCTTCTGCCCCTCCCTGGTGTTGCCCTCAACTAAATAAAGCTGAGCTTCAACCTTCTGCTCCAAATTACCATTTTGAAAAATGCAATAGGCTTTTCAGGCCTACTAAAGGTGTCTGTCTGTGTGCCCCTCCCTGGTGTTGTCCTCAACTAAATAAAGCTGAGCTTCAACCTTCCGGCTCTCATTATGTGGTTTTAAAAAAAAAAATGGTGGTTAGGGCCTACTAACGGCTTCTGCCCCTCCCTGGTGTTGTCCTCAACTAAATAAAGCTGAGCTTCAACCTTCCGGCTCTCATTATGTGGTTTTAAAAAAAAAAATGGTGGTTAGGGCCTACTAACGGCTTCTGCCCCTCCCTGGTGTTGCCCTCAACTAAATAAAGCTGAGCTTCAACCTTCTGCTCCAAATTACCATTTTGAAAAATGCAATAGGCTTTTCAGGCCTACTAAAGGTGTCTGTCTGTGTGCCCCTCCCTGGTGTTGTCCTCAACTAAATAAAGCTGAGCTTCAACCTTCCGGCTCTCATTATGTGGTTTTAAAAAAAAAAATGGTGGTTAGGGCCTACTAACGGCTTCTGCCCCTCCCTGGTGTTGCCCTCAACTAAATAAAGCTGAGCTTCAACCTTCTGCTCCAAATTACCATTTTGAAAAATGCAATAGGCTTTTCAGGCCTACTAAAGGTGTCTGTCTGTGTGCCCCTCCCTGGTGTTGTCCTCAACTAAATAAAGCTGAGCTTCAACCTTCCGGCTCTCATTATGTGGTTTTAAAAAAAAAAATGGTGGTTAGGGCCTACTAACGGCTTCTGCCCCTCCCTGGTGTTGTCCTCAACTAAATAAAGCTGAGCTTCAACCTTCCGGCTCTCATTATGTGGTTTTAAAAAAAAAAATGGTGGTTAGGGCCTACTAACGGCTTCTGCCCCTCCCTGGTGTTGCCCTCAACTAAATAAAGCTGAGCTTCAACCTTCTGCTCCAAATTACCATTTTGAAAAATGCAATAGGCTTTTCAGGCCTACAAAAGGTGTCTGTCTGTGTGCCCCTCCCTGGTGTTGTCCTCAACTAAATAAAGCTGAGCTTCAACCTTCCGGCTCTCATTATGTGGTTTTAAAAAAAAAAATGGTGGTTAGGGCCTACTAACGGCTTCTGCCCCTCCCTGGTGTTGTCCTCAACTAAATAAAGCTGAGCTTCAACCTTCCGGCTCTCATTAAGTGGTTTTAAAAAAAAAAAATGGTGGTTAGGGCCTACTAACGGCTTCTGCCCCTCCCTGGTGTTGTCCTCAACTAAATAAAGCTGAGCTTCAACCTTCCGGCTCTCATTAAGTGGTTTTAAAAAAAAAATGGTGGTTAGGGCCTACTAACGGCTTCTGCCCCTCCCTGGTGTTGCCCTCAACTAAATAAAGCTGAGCTTCAACCTTCTGCTCCAAATTACCATTTTGAAAAATGCAATAGGCTTTTCCGGCCTACTAAAGGTGTCTGTCTGTGTGCCCCTGCCTGGTGTTGCCCTCAACTAAATAAAGCTGAGCTTCAACCTTCTGCTCCAAATTACCATTTTAAAAAATGCAATAGGCTTTTCCGGCCTACTAAAGGTGTCTGCCCCTCCCTGGTGTTGTCCTCAACTGAACAAAGCTGAGCTTCCACATTCTGGCTTTCGCCCTATACTATCAGATATTAAACTGCATTTGGCCTACTAGTGTGGTTAGGCCCTTGAAACAGTGTCTGCTGCTCTTGGGTTTGCTACTCCACTGAACAAAGCAATGCCGCCTGTTTAGTCCTGTTACCAATTTTGAACTGCATGTAGCCTACTTTATTCTTTGGCCCTATATCTGTTTCCTCCTCATCCTGCCCATTGCCCAGCCACTGCTAAATGAGTCTGCTGGTACATTGACCTAGACCACTACATTCCCCTTGTACTCTACACAGCCAGAATCTGTCCCTGCTGAAAGTAAGGTTCCCCTTCCCGCATGTTATACCACCTTACACAGGGACAAAGAGGAAGGTGCAGATGAAAGTGCAGGTTCCTTCATCAGGTGGGGGGGCATACTCGTTGGCGACGTCACTGGCACAGGGCCCCTCAGAGTACGCAAAAGTGTCGCTGCTGGTGGGAGGCGCCCCCGCCATGCAAACACACCGCCGTACTTTGAGGGGCCCTGTGCCAGTGGCAATGCGAACGAGTGGGCCCCCCCCCTGCTTGCTCAGGATCACAGCACTTGCAACTTTTAAATACTTACCTTTCCCTGCAACACCGCCGTGACGTAGTCCGCATTTCCTGGGCCCACGAAAAACTTGAGCCAGCCCTACTCCCCCCACAACTTTCCCCCAATTCCCTATGCCCAACTATTATTATACAGTTAATTAAGATTGGCAAGCTTCAGAAACAAGAATGGATGTTTTTGGCATTAAAATGGGCACTGTAGGTGTTTTCCTGGCCTCCACTCACTGCCGACTATGCTTCCCCATTGACTTGCATTGGGTTTCGTGTTTCGGTCGATCCCCGACTTTTAGCGATAATCGGCCGACTGCACTCGACTCGACTCTGGACAAAATCGGGTTTCCCAAAACCCTACTCGATCTTAAAAAAATGAAAGTCGCTCAACCCTAGTGGTGAGCACTTTGAACCCCCAAGTGCTTCACAGAAGTTTATAACGCAGAGCCACGAAAATAAAAAATAATTTTTCTTTTCTCAAAAATGATATTTTAGCCCACAATTTTTTATTTTCCCAAGGGTAACAGGAGAAATTGGACCCCAAAAGTTGTTGTCCAGTTTCTCCTGAGTACGCTGATACCCCATATGTGGGGGTAAACCACTGTTTTGGCACACGTCGGGGTTTGGAAGGGAAGTAGTGACGTTTTGAAATGCAGACTTTGATGGAATGCTCTGCGGGCGTCAGGTTGCGTTTGCAGAGCCCCTGATGTGCCTAAACAGTAGGAACTCCCCACAAGTGACTCCATTTTGGAAACTAGACCCCCAAAGGAACTTATCTAGATGTGTGGTGAGCACTTGGAACCCCAAAGTGCTTCACAGAAGTTTAAAACGCAGAGCCGTGAAATTAATAAATGTGTTTCCTTTCCTCAAAAATATTTTTTTAGCCCAGAATTTTTTATTTTTGCAAGGGTAACAGGAGAAATTTGACCCCAAAAGTTGTTTTCCAGTTTCTCCTGAGTGCGCTGATACCCCAACCCCCAAGTGCTTCACAGACGTTTACAACGCAGAGCCGTGAAAATAAAAAATCATTTTTCTTTCCTCAGAAAAGATATTTTAGCAAGCAATTTTGTTATTTTCACAAGGGTAACAGGAGAAATTGGACCCCAATTTTTGTTGCCCAGTTTGTTGTGAGTATGCTGATACCCCATATGTGGGGGTAAACCACTGTTTGGGCACACAACAGGGCTCGGAAGGGAAGTAGTGACATTTGAAATGCAGACTTTGATGGAATGGTCTGCGGGCGTCACATTGCATTTGCAGAGCCCCTGATGTGCCTAAACAGTAGAAACACCCCACAAGTGACCCCATTTTGGAAACTAGACCCCCCAAGGAACTTATCTAGATGTGTGGTGAGCACGTTCAACCCCCAAGTGCTTCACAGAAGTTTATAACGCAGAGCTGTGAAAATAAAAAATAATTGTTCTTTCCTCAAAAATTATGTTTTAGCAAGTAATTTTTTATTTTTGCAAAGGTAACAGGAGAAATTGGACCCCAACAGTTGTTGCCCAGTTTGTCCTGAGTACGTTGGTACCCCAAATGTGGGGGTAAACCACTGTTTGGGCGCACGTCGGGGCTTGGAAGGGAGGGAGCACCATTTGACTTTTTGAACACAAGATTGGCTGGAATCAATGGTGGCGCCATGTTGCGTTTGGAGACCCCTGATGTGCCTAAACAGTGGAAACCCCTCAATTCTAACTTCAACGCTAACCCCAACACACCCCTAATCCTAATCCCAACTGTAGCCATAACCCTAATCACAACCCTAACCCCAACACACCCCTAACCACAACCCTAACCGCAACACAGCCGTAACCCTAATTCCAACCCTAACCCAAATCCTAACCCTAATCCCAACCCTAACCCTAATCCCAACCCTAACCACAACTGTAACCTCAACACACCCCTAACCCTATCCGTAACCCTAACCACAAGCCTAATCTTAACCCTATTTCCAACCCTAGCCCTAATTCCAACCCTAACTCTAATTCCAACCCTAACCCTAAGGCTATGTGCCCACGTTGCTGATTCGTGTGAGATTTTGAAAAATCTGCAGGTAAAAGACACTGCATTTTACCTGCGGATTTACAGCAGATTTCCAGTGTTTTTTTGTGCGGATTTCACCTGCGGATTCCTATTGAGGAACAGGTGTAAAACGCTGCGGAATCCGCACAAAGAATTGACATGCTGCGGAAAATACAACGCAGCGTTTCTGCACGGAATTTTCCGCACCACGGGCACAGCGGATTTGGTTTTCCATAGGTGTACATGGTACTGTAAACCTGATGGAAAACTGCTACGAATTCGCAGCGGCCAATCCGCTGCGGATCCGCGGCCAATCCGCTGCGGATCCGCGGCCAATCCGCTGCGGATCCGCGGCTGATCCACGGCCAATCCGCTGCGGATCCACAGCCAAATCCGCACTGTGTGCACATGCCATAACCCTAACCCTACCCCTAACCCTAACCCTAACCCTACCCCTAACCCTAACCCTACCCCTAGTTCTAACCCTAGTTCTAAGCCTAACCCTAGTGGAAAAAGAAAAAAAAATATTTTCTTTATTTTATTATTGTCCCTACCTATGGGGGTGATAAAGGGGGGGGTTATTTATTATTTTTTTATTTTGATCGCTGTGATAGAACCTACCACAGCGATCAAAATGTACTTGTAATGAATCTGCCGGCCGGCAGATTCAGCGGGCGCACTGAGCATGCGCCCGCCATTTTGGAAGATGGCGGTGCCCAGGGAGAAGACGGACCGACTTCGGGAGGCTCGGTAAGTATGAGGGGGTGGTGGGGGGGTGGATCGGATCACAGGATGGGGGATCGGAGGACGGGGGGAGCGGACAGGGGGACGGAGGGAGGTACCGGACAGAAAGGATGACTGGGGAGGAGATCGGCGGCAGTGGGGGGGGGGCAGAACATGATTTCCAGCCATGGCAGATGCTATTGCAGCATCGGCCATGGCTGGATTGCAATATTTCACCATTTTCATAGGTGAAATATTGCAAATTGCTCTGATTGGCTGTTGCACTTTCAACAGCCAATCAGAGCGATCGTAGCCACGTGGGGGCAAAGCCACCCCCCCCTGGCTAAAGTACAACTCCCCCTCTCCCTGCAGATCGGGTGAAATAGGAGTTAACCCTTTCACCCGATCTGCAGGGACGCGATCATTCCATGATTCCACATAGGCGTCACGGGTCGGATTGGCACCGACTTTCATGACGCCTACGTGGCGTCAAAGGTCGGGAAGGGGTTAAACCAGAGAGTTATGTGACACAAAATACTTAATAAATAACATTTCCCACATGTTTACTTTACATCAGCACAATTTTGGAAACAAAGGTTTTTTTGCTAGGAAGTTATAAGGGTTAAAATTTGACCAGTAATTTCTCATTTTTACAACACAATTTACAAAACAATTTTTTTTAGGGACCATCTCATATTTGACGGAAGTTTGAGGGGTCTATATGGCTGAAAATATCCAAAAGTGACACAATTCTAAAAACTGCACCCCTTAAGGTGCTCAAAACCACATGCAAGAAGTTTATTAACCCTTCAGGTGTTTCACAGCAGCAGAAGCAACATGGAAGGAAAAAATTAACATTAAACTCTTTAGTCACAAAAATTATCTTTTAGCAACAAATTTTTTATTTTACCAAGAGTAAAAGGAGAAACTGGACCCTGAACGTTGTTGTGCAACTGCTCCTGAGTATGCCGATACCCCATATGCAGGGGGGAAACCACTGTTTGGGTGCACGACAGGGCTCAGAAGGTAAGGAGCGCCATTTGAGTTTTTGAATGAAAAGTTGGCTCCAATCTTTAGCGGACACCATGTCACGTTTGGAGAGCCCCTGTGTGCCTAAAGATTAGAGCTCCCCAATAAATGACCCCATTTTGGAAACTAGACCACACAAGGAACTTATCTAGAGGCATAGTGAGCACTTTCAACCCCCAGGTGCTTCACAAATTGATCCGTAAAATGAAAAAGCACTTTTTTCACAAAAAAGGTCTTTTAACCTCAATTTGTTCATTTTCGCAACAGGATAAAATGGATCATAAAATTTGTTGGGAAATTTCTTCTGAGTACACTGATACCTCATATGTGGGGGTAAACCAATGTTTGGGCACACGGCAGGGCTCGGAAGGGAAGGAACGCCATTTGACTTTTTGAATGGAAAATTAGCTTCAATCGTTAGCGGACACCATGTCGCGTTTGGAGAGCCCCTGTGTGCCTAAACATTGGAGCTCCCCCACTAGTGACCCCATTTTGGAAACTAGACCCCCCAAGGAACTTATGTAGATGTGTGGTGAGCACTTTGAACCCCCAAGTGCTTCACAGAAGTTTATAACGCAGAGCCGTGAAAATAAAAAATAATTTTTCTTTCCTCAAAAATTATTTCTTAGCCCGCAATTTTTATTTTCACAAGGGTAACAGGAGAAATTGGACCCCTAAAGTTGTTGTCCAATTTGTCCTGAATACGCTGATACCCCATATGTGGGGGGGACCACTGTTTTGGCACACGTCGGGGTTCGAAAGGGAGGGAGCACCATTTGACTTTTTGAACCAATAGTGGCACCACGTCGCGTTTGGAGACACCCTGATGTGCCTAAACAGTGATAACCCCTCAATTCTAACTCCAACACTAACCCCAACACACCCCTAACCCTAATCCCAACTCTAACCATGACCCTAATCACAACCCTAACCCCAACACACCCTAACCACAACTCTAACCCCAACACACCCCTAACCCTAATCCCAACCCTAACCACAACCCTAACCCCAACACACCCCTAACCCTAATCTTAACACTAATTCCAACCCTAACCTTAATTCCAACCCTATCTCTAATTCCAACCCTAACCATAAGGCTATGTACCCACGTTGCGAATTTGTGTGCTGATTTTTCCGCACCGTTTATGAAAAATCCACAGGTAAAAGGCAATGCGTTTTACCTGCGGATTTACCCTGGATTTCAAGTGTTTTTTTGTGCGGATTTCACCAGCGGATTCCTATACAGGAACAGGTGTAAAACGTAGATTGCCACCGTCAGTCGGTGGTGGGGTCAGATCGAGGTCTCCAGCCGTGGCCTATGATATTGCAGCATCGGCCATGGCTGGATTGTAATATTTCACCAATTTTCATTGGTGAAATATTACGATTGCTCTGATTGACTCTTTCACTTTCCACAGCCAATCAGAGCAATCGTAGCCACGGGGGGCGAAGCCACCCCCCGGGCTCAAGTACTACTCCCCCTGTGCCTGCAGGTCGGGTGAAATTTCAGTTAACCCTTTCACACGATTTGCAGGAATGCGATCCTGCCATGACGCCACATAGGCGTCACAGGTCGGATTGGCACCGATTTCATGACGCCTACATGGCATCACAGGTCGGGAAGGGGTTAAAGTATTTATACAGATGAGTCGCCCTTCAGGGCCATGGGGTACACGGTACCGGGTCTGGTGTTCACTGGGGGATGTCACGGTGGTGACCCGGTCCGTGGCCCTGGGTGCCCATGTAAAAGGAAGTTTGAATAAAGTTTATGTTCATGAAGCCACCTGTGGTATTCGGTCAGTGGGGACCGACACTGTTTTAAGGGGTCCTCTGCGGTGATGTTATGGCAGCTATTGGTATAAGTTCCCACAGGTGAAGTATATCCCCAGGGCTCCCGTTGTGTAGATGGAAGATGGTGAATCATGCAGTAAAGAGCGAGGACACAGGTTTGCAGTCTCTTTTCCTGGTTTACTGAAGACTTCAGGCAGCCACAGTCCACGGCACCAGATCACAAGGCAGGCAGGGTCCGGCCGGCTTGGAAACAAATCCAGAGTCCCCTTTACCAGGTGGAGTTAAAAGCCTTCCTCTAGCGCGGTGGTGTTGTAGTCCCTTACTGCCTATGGCTTCAGATAAGGTCCTCACAGTTCTTCCCTCTGTCCCCCATATAGGATAGGACAATACCTGAATGACAGGTAACTCAAGCCATTTTACAGGGACTCTATCACGCCCCGGGCTCTATGTGTTACTGTGTCTTCAGGTGTGTGTGGCGGACAGATAACTTGCAATTCAGCTGTCCTGCCAGTCTCTGATGTAAGTCTTAGAGTCCATTACAACCTCCGTGTCCAGCTACCGGTTATCTGTGCTTTGCCAGGGAGACAGTCTGCTCGCTGCTGTCCTCCCCCTGGTGTCACTCTCCCATGCTTCGCTCTCCTTCACTCTCACTGAACCATGTCCTTTTCTTCTGTATCTCTATCCAGGAGCTGCAGCACTTTCTCATGGCTGCACGGCCCCCCATACATTCTTCCTGCCTCAGACTGCTCCAGTCTGCTTCCTGGCACTTTCTGACTGAAACTCCAACAAACTTTCCCTCCAAAACCACAATATATATGGGGAGTCACCTAGGAATAGGATCAATAGCTCCCCCTTGTGGTCTGGAGAGTGAACATGTTGTGTGCATTGTGATTACCTGTTGAGAGTTATCCTTCATCGCTTCCAAGTGTAACATCACTCTCCCTGTGTGGAAAGCAATGCTACTGTGACGACTAGGACCCTGGGGTGCCACACATGTATTTTACTGTAATGTATACTGTGGCTGCAGTTCCTGTTACTTGGGAAACAGGGCTAACTTTAGGGCCAGCTCATATTAGGGAGGAGGATTGGGTGTTGTGGGTTAGTGACAGGAAAAAGTAAGTTAATTAAGGTTGAGAGAGAGAGACAGAGCCGGATACCCTCATGGAAGAAGACCATCATTGGGTGTGTGTGGGAACCGTGTCTGACATGGTTATAATTAAGAACACTTTTGTTCGAAACGCGTAATCCCTCACTCACTATTGTAACAGCATGTTTTTAAAGGCATTGCAATAAAATGAAGTTTTTAGCATCAACTCAATAACCTGATTTTGGATGTCTGTTGCTGGGACTTTTTTGTTTGATGCCCCACAGGTAGTGTTGAGCGATAATTTCCGATATCGGAAAGTATCGGTATCGGAAAGTATCGGCCGATACCGTCAAAATATCGGATCTAATCCGATACCGATACCCGATCCCAATGCAAGTCAATGGGACGAAAATATCGGAATTAAAATAAACCCTTTATAAACTTGTAGGTTCATTCTACATGAAGGAAAACAACTAAGAATAATGTAGGATGTATTGGGGGACGTGGCAGAGACATTAAAGGCACAGAGGTGTAGCCCAATGTAATAGAATAGCAGGATTTTGTTTTTTTTATGACGTTCGGCGGTAGAAAGATTTTGACTATGTTAATTTTTTTTTTATTTTGTCAGATATTGATGTTTCACTACTTCCACGCCCTTCACCTTCTTTTTTACTTCTCCCACACTTTCTTTTTCATTATCCTCATCATCAGCTTCTTTGACATCAACTTCTTCACCTTATTCATCTTCTTCTTCATCTTCTACCTATTATTTTTTTGGTTACATTGTTCATATTCTTTTTATTTTACTATTATCTTCATCATATTCTACTTCTTCATCATATTCTTATTTGTGACAGGCATTCCCGTAGTTGTTATCTATAAAAGTTTGAAGATTACACCTTCCGTTCTGCCTGTCACAAAACAGTTACATTTGTCCGCGTTCAGTTTGGCCTGCAGCATCAGGCTTTATCCAGGGGCACCACGAGGAGGAACGGACTCACCCCCATACACTGCTTAGTCTTCTTCTGCTTATAATTTAGATAATATTTTTTGCTCTGATATTTAGTGTTATGCTTAATGTTCTTCTGCTCTTTGTTCTGCAGCCTCTTGTTCTTCTGCTTCTCGGTCTTCCAGGTCGTCGTCGTCTCCAGGGTCGTCGTCTCCGGGGTCGTCGTCATCGGGGTGGTCTTCAGGGTCGTCGTCTCCGGGGTCGTCGTCATCGGGGTGGTCTTCAGGGTCATCGTCTCCAGGGTCGTCGTCATCACGGTGGTTGTCGTCTCTGGTGTCATCGTCATCTTAGGGGTGGTCTTCCGGGTCATCGTGTTTAGTCTCTTGAACTTGGAAATGTAGCAGAAGGTACAAGAAGGCTGAGAAAATGCCGAGAACCAGCTGATGGAACTGGAACTCGGATGGCTACCCGAAGGTCCAAGAGCCAAAGGAACTACCGAGGACCAGCTGACGTTACTGGAACCCGGTTACTAAGCAGGGGGTACCCGTGCTTGAAAGCACTACCAAGGACCACCTGACGTTGGTGGAACTCGGATACCCAGAGGGAGGCACCTAAGCCAAAGGCTCTGCCCGGAACCAGCTGACGGTACTGGAACAAGGATGGGGAGCAGAAGGTACAAGAGCAAAAGACAGTGCCGAGAACCAGCTGACGGTGCTGGAACCCGGATGGGTAGCCGAAGGTCCAAGAGCCAATGGAACTACCGAGGACCAGCTGACGTTACTGGAACCCGGTTACTA
Organism: Ranitomeya variabilis; assembly: GCF_051348905.1. Taxonomy (NCBI): domain Eukaryota; kingdom Metazoa; phylum Chordata; class Amphibia; order Anura; family Dendrobatidae; genus Ranitomeya; species Ranitomeya variabilis. The sequence continues at coordinate 226,572,533 of NC_135234.1, forward strand.
AGCAGGAGGTACCCGTGCCTGAAAGCACTACCAAGGACCACCTGACGTTGGTGGAACTTGGATACCCAGAGGGAGGCACCTAAGCCAAAGGCTCTGCCCGGAACCAGCTGACGGTACTGGAACCAGGATGGGGAGCAGAAGGTACAAGAGCAAGTGTCTGCGTGGCTTTTGCAGGACACGATGCCGGCTGCACAGCAGGGGAACAGCTGGCGGTGCTGAACCCCACTGACACATTGGCTGGTGTTTTTCTCTGTGCAGCTAGCAGTACCGGGCCCCAACTGGCGGTGTTAGAGCCCGGGGTCAGCAGGAGGAGGAGATGGAGCAGAGTGTAGGCCAAAGCCTGCACTGGCGGCAGCTTTGGGTCTGTTGTGCCTGCGTGGCAGTTGCAGAACACGTTGCCGGCTGCACAGCAGGGGAACAGCTGGCGGTGCTGAACCCCACTGACACATTGGCTGGTGTTTGGCTCTGTGCAGCTAGCAGTACCGGGCCCCAACTGGCGGTGTTGGAGCCAGGGCTCTGCAGGGGGAGCAGAGTGTAGGCCGAAGCCTACTTGAACCAATTTCAAAGGTAACCTTTAACCCCCCCTCAGGGGTTACAAAGTAGAAGAGCCACAGCTTATGCAGCAGTAGTGCTGCACAAGTCAAAGGTTGCTCTTTTAATTTTGCTCCTTGCACACGCTGAATGAAACACGTATAACATTTAGCCCTTTATACAGTCAAACTGTGTTGGAGGCGCGAGTTCCCTTTGTAATGAGACGCAGCACAGATGTCAAGAATCCCACCTTGGTGCTGGGTGCAGCCTCCTGAGCGTTGTTATTTGCTGTACAGGAGTCTGCGCTGTCGTGTTATCCCCTGGCCTAGCGCTGTTAGCGCTACCCATCTTCTGACCTCATTTAATGTCGGCCGCTGCGGTTCGCGATGACCATGAATCCCAGCCCCGCGGTGTCTTAACATTGTTAAAACACTGCGAGGCTGTGATTCATGGCCTGGCGCAGCACATATGTTCGCCTCTCGCACTCGGGTCCTTACACCCGCTGCAGACTGTGCGGCGTCAGCTGATCCCTTATCGCATGCCACGGCCAGGAAGCCGCACAGTCTGAAGAAGGCGGAAGGAGATGAGGGACAGGCGAAGTGATGCACTGCTCATGCCCATCAATCACACCCTCGCAGTCCCAAGAAATAAGACACCGAGGGGCGTTGTATGGGTCAGGGCGGCCGCAGAGGCGCAGGCAGCCAAACAATGATGCCAGAAGACGGGCAGCGCTACCAAGGGGGTTGCAGCGTGTCATTACAAAGGAAAGTCACACCCCCGGGACGGTTAAATGGTCACACAGAGGACACATTTCAGACGTGTTTTCAGTTCCACATGTGCGAGGAGAATACATTTATGAGCCACCTTGCACACATGCAGCATTACCGCTGTACAAGGTGGCCTTAAAAACGTACAAACGCCTGGGGGAGGGGGGACAGGTTCCCTTCAATTTCAGTTCTTGTGTCTGCGTGGCTTTTGCAGGACACGATGCCGGCTGCACAGCAGGGGAACAGCTGGCGGTGCTGAACCCCACTGACACATTGGCTGGTGTTTTTCTCTGTGCAGCTAGCAGTACCGGGCCCCAACTGGCGGTGTTAGAGCCCGGGGTCAGCAGGAGGAGGAGATGGAGCAGAGTGTAGGCCGAAGCCTGCACTGGCAGCAGCTTTGGGTCTGTTGTGCCTGCGTGGCAGTTGCAGGACACGTTGCCGGCTGCACAGCAGGGGAACAGCTGGCGGTGCTGAACCCCACTGACACATTGGCTGGTGTTTGGCTCTGTGCAGCTAGCAGTACCGGGCCCCAACTGGCGGTGTTGGAGCCCGGGCTCTGCAGGGGGAGCAGAGTGTAGGCCGAAGCCTACTTGAACCAATTTCAAAGGTAACCTTTAACCCCCCCTCAGGGGTTACAAAGTAGAAGAGCCACAGCTTATGCAGCAGTAGTGCTGCACAAGTCAAAGGTTGCTCTTTTAATTTTGCTCCTTGCACACGCTGAATGAAACATGTATAACATTTAGCCCTTTATACAGTCAAACTGTGTTGGAGGCGCGAGTTCCCTTTGTAATGAGACGCAGCACAGATGTCAAGAATCCCACCTTGGTGCTGGGTGCAGCCTCCTGAGCGTTGTTATTTGCTGTACAGGAGTCTGCGCTGTCGTGTTATCCCCTGGCCTAGCGCTGTTAGCGCTGCCCATCTTCTGACCTCATTTAATGTCGGCCGCTGCGGTTCGCGATGACCATGAATCCCAGCCCCGCGGTGTCTTAACATTGTTAAAACACTGCGGGGCTGTGATTCATGGCCTGGCGCAGCACATATGTTCGCCTCTCGCACTCGGGTCCTTACACCCGCTGCAGACTGTGCGGCGTCAGCTGATCCCTTATCGCATGCCACGGCCAGGAAGCCGCACAGTCTGAAGAAGGCGGAAGGAGATGAGGGACAGGCGAAGTGATGCACTGCTCATGCCCATCAATCACACCCTCGCAGTCCCAAGAAATAAGACACCGAGGGGCGTTGTGTGGGTCAGGGCGGCCGCAGAGGCGCAGGCAGCCAAACAATGATGCCAGAAGACGGGCAGCGCTACCAAGGGGGTTGCAGCGTGTCATTACAAAGGAAAGTCACACCCCCGGGACGGTTAAATGGTCACACAGAGGACACATTTCAGACGTGTTTTCAGTTCCACATGTGCGAGGAGAATACGTTTATGAGCCACCTTGCACACATGCAGCATTACCGCTGTACAAGGTGGCCTTAAAAACGTACAAACGCCTGGGGGAGGGGGGACAGGTTCCCTTCAATTTCAGTTCTTGTGTCTGCGTGGCTTTTGCAGGACACGATGCCGGCTGCACAGCAGGGGAACAGCTGGCGGTGCTGAACCCCACTGACACATTGGCTGGTGTTTTTCTCTGTGCAGCTAGCAGTACCGGGCCCCAACTGGCGGTGTTAGAGCCCGGGGTCAGCAGGAGGAGGAGATGGAGCAGAGTGTAGGCCGAAGCCTGCACTGGCGGCAGCTTTGGGTCTGTTGTGCCTGCGTGGCAGTTGCAGAACACGTTGCCGGCTGCACAGCAGGGGAACAGCTGGCGGTGCTGAACCCCACTGACACATTGGCTGGTGTTTGGCTCTGTGCAGCTAGCAGTACCGGGCCCCAACTGGCGGTGTTGGAGCCCGGGCTCTGCAGGGGGAGCAGAGTGTAGGCCGAAGCCTACTTGAACCAATTTCAAAGGTAACCTTTAACCCCCCCTCAGGGGTTACAAAGTAGAAGAGCCACAGCTTATGCAGCAGTAGTGCTGCACAAGTCAAAGGTTGCTCTTTTAATTTTGCTCCTTGCACACGCTGAATGAAACACGTATAACATTTAGCCCTTTATACAGTCAAACTGTGTTGGAGGCGCGAGTTCCCTTTGTAATGAGACGCAGCACAGATGTCAAGAATCCCACCTTGGTGCTGGGTGCAGCCTCCTGAGCGTTGTTATTTGCTGTACAGGAGTCTGCGCTGTCGTGTTATCCCCTGGCCTAGCGCTGTTAGCGCTGCCCATCTTCTGACCTCATTTAATGTCGGCCGCTGCGGTTCGCGATGACCATGAATCCCAGCCCCGCGGTGTCTTAACATTGTTAAAACACTGCGGGGCTGTGATTCATGGCCTGGCGCAGCACATATGTTCGCCTCTCGCACTCGGGTCCTTACACCCGCTGCAGACTGTGCGGCGTCAGCTGATCCCTTATCGCATGCCACGGCCATGAAGCCGCACAGTCTGAAGAAGGCGGAAGGAGATGAGGGACAGGCAAAGTGATGCACTGCTCATGCCCATCAATCACACCCTCGCAGTCCCAAGAAATAAGACACCGAGGGGCGTTGTGTGGGTCAGGGCGGCCGCAGAGGCGCAGGCAGCCAAACAATGATGCCAGAAGACGGGCAGCGCTACCAAGGGGGTTGCAGCGTGTCATTACAAAGGAAAGTCACACCCCCGGGACGGTTAAATGGTCACACAGAGGACACATTTCAGACGTGTTTTCAGTTCCACATGTGCGAGGAGAATACGTTTATGAGCCACCTTGCACACATGCAGCATTACCGCTGTACAAGGTGGCCTTAAAAACGTACAAATGCCTGGGGGAGGGGGGACAGGTTCCCTTCAATTTCAGTTCTTGTGTCTGCGTGGCTTTTGCAGGACATGATGCCGGCTGCACAGCAGGGGAACAGCTGGCGGTGCTGAACCCCACTGACACATTGGCTGGTGTTTTTCTCTGTGCAGCTAGCAGTACCGGGCCCCAACTGGCGGTGTTAGAGCCCGGGGTCAGCAGGAGGAGGAGATGGAGCAGAGTGTAGGCCGAAGCCTGCACTGGCGGCAGCTTTGGGTCTGTTGTGCCTGCGTGGCAGTTGCAGGACACGTTGCCGGCTGCACAGCAGGGGAACAGCTGGCGGTGCTGAACCCCACTGACACATTGGCTGGTGTTTGGCTCTGTGCAGCTAGCAGTACCGGGCCCCAACTGGCGGTGTTGGAGCCCGGGCTCTGCAGGGGGAGCAGAGTGTAGGCCGAAGCCTACTTGAACCAATTTCAAAGGTAACCTTTAACCCCCCCTCAGGGGTTACAAAGTAGAAGAGCCACAGCTTATGCAGCAGTAGTGCTGCACAAGTCAAAGGTTGCTCTTTTAATTTTGCTCCTTGCACACGCTGAATGAAACACGTATAACATTTAGCCCTTTATACAGTCAAACTGATTTTGAGGCGTGAGTTCCCTTCGTAAAGAGACACAGTACAGCTGGCAAAAATGCCACCTTGGTGCTTTGCGCGGCCTCCTGAGCATCGTTATTTGTTGCACAGGAGTCTGCGCTGTCGTGTTATCCCTTGGCCTTGCGCTGTTAGTGCTGCCCGTCCTCTGACATCATTTGATGTCGGCCGGTGCGGTTCGCGATGCCCATGAATCCCAGCCCCGCAGTGTCTTGACATAGTTAAAACACTGCGGGGCTGGGATTCATGGCCTGGCGCAGTACATATGTTCGCCTCTCACACTCGGGTCCTTACACCCGCTTCAGACTGTGCGGCGTCAGCTGATCCCTTATCGCATGCCGCGGCCATGAAGCCGCACAGTCTGAGGAAGGCGGAAGGAGATGAGGGACAGGTGAAGAAATGCACCGCTCATGCCCATCAATCACACCCTCGCAGTCCAAATAAATAAGACACCGAGGGGCGTTGTGTGGGGCAAGGCGGCCGCAGAGGCGCAGGCAGCCAAACAATGATATCAGAAGACGGGCAGCGCTACCAAGGAGCTTGTTGCGTGTCAATACAAAGGAAAATCACACCTGAGGGACGTTTTAATGGTCGCAGAGGACTCATTTTTAGACGTGTTCACTTCAACATGGGCAAGGAGATTAAGTTTCTGAGCCACCTTGCACACATGCAGCATTACTGTCGTACAAGGTGGCTGTAAAACGTAAAAACGCCTGGGGGAGGGGGGACAGGTTTCCTTCAATTTCAGTTCTTGTGTCTGCGTGGCTGTTGCAGGACACGTTGCCGGCTACACAGCAGAGGAACAGCTGGCGGTGCTGAACCCCACTGACTCATTGGCTGGTGTTTGGCTCTGTGCAGCTAGCACATCTGGGCCCCAACTGGTGGTGTTAGAGCCCAGGGTCAGCAGGAGGAGGAGAGGGAGCAGAGTGTAGGCCGAAGCCTGCACTGGAGCAAGTTGAAAGGGAAACTTTAACCCCCCCCCCAGGCGTTTGTAGCTGAAAGAGCCATCGTGTACAGCACTAATGCTGGAAAAGGTAAACTTAGCTCTTTTAATTATGGTCCTTGCACATGCTGAACCTAACACTTATAAAAAGTGTCCCCTCCTACCGTGATACCGTCCGGTAGGTGGAACTTTCCTTTGTGATGTGACGCAGCACAGCCGTCATTCTTACCCCCTTGGCGCCGTGCGCCGCCTCCTCAGAGTTGTTTGAATCAGTCCCGGATAGTGTTGAGCATTCCGATGCTGCAAGTATCGGGTATCGGCCGATACTTGCTGTATCGGAATTTCCGATACCGAGATCCGATATTTTTGTGATATCGGGTATCGGTATCGAAACAACATTAATGTAAAAATGTGTAAAAGAAAGAATTAAAATAAAAAATATCGCTATACTCACCTGTCCGACGCAGCCTGGACCTCAGCGAAGGAACCGGCAGCGTTGTTTGTTTAAAATTCGCGCTTTTACTTGGTTACGTGAATTCCCGGCTTGTGATTGGTCAGGGCAGCCATGTTGCCGGGACGCGGACCAATCACAGCAAGCCGTGACGAAATTACGTCACGGCTTGCTGTGATTGGTCCGCGTCCCGGCAACATGGCCGCCATTAACCAATCACAAGCCGTGACGTCACGGGAGGCTGGACTTGCGCGTTTTTTTAAAAAGCGCGCGTGTCCAGCCTCCAGTGACGTCCCGGCTTATGATTGGTCACGGCGCCATGTTGCCGGGACGCGGACCAATCACAGCAAGCCGTGACGAAATTACGTCACGGCTTGCTGTGATTGGTCCGCGTCCCGGCAACATGGCCGCCATTAACCAATCACAAGCCGTGACGTCACGGGAGGCTGGACTTGCGCACTTTTTAAAAAACGTGCGTGTCCAGCCTCCAGTGACGTACCGGCTTGTGATTGGTCAGGGCGGCCATGTTGCCGGGACGCGGACCAATCACAGCAAGCCGTGACGAAATTACATCACGGCTTGCTGTGATTGGTCCGCGTCCCGGCAACATGGCCGCCATTAACCAATCACAAGCCGTGACGTCACGGGAGGCTGGACTTGCGCACTTTTTAAAAACCGCGCGTGTCCAGCCTCCAGTGACGTCCCGGCTTGTGATTGGTCAGGGCGGCCATGTTGCCGGGACGCGGACCAATCACAGCAAGCCGTGACGTAATTTCGTCACGGCTTGCTGTGATTGGTCCGCGTCCCGGCAACATGGCCGCCCTGACCAATCACAAGCCGGGAATTCACGTAACCAAGTAAAAGCGCAAATTTTAAACAAACAACGCTGCCGGTTCCCTCGCTGAGGTCCCGGCTGCGTCGGACAGGTGAGTATAGCGATATTTTTTATTTTAATTCTTTCTTTTACACATTTATATGGTTCCCAGGGCCTGAAGGAGAGTTTCCTCTCCTTCAGACCCTGGGAACCATCAGGAATACCGTCCGATACTTGAGTCCCATTGACTTGTATTGGTATCGGGTATCGGTATCGGATTGGATCCGATACTTTGCCGGTATCGGCCGATACTTTCCGATACCGATACTTTCAAGTATCGGACGGTATCGCTCAACACTAGTCCTGGAGCCTGCACTCTTAGGTTAGCCCTTGGCCATGCACACATTTTGCGCTGCCCGTCTTCTGACATCATTTGGTGTCAGGCTGGCTGCGCCTGTGCGGCCGCGCTGGCCGAGAGCCCGCCTCGTACTGTCTTCTGATTTAATCCCACTGGGGGCCTGAGATCCATGGACATGCGCAGTGCATATCTGAACCTCCACCTCTCACTCATCTCCCTACGGCTTCTTCTGACTGTGCGGTGTCACGGCCGTGGCATGCTATTAGGGACCAGCTGACACCGCACAGTTTGAAGAAGCCGTAGGGAGATGAGTGAGAGGTGGAGGTTCAGATATGCACTGCGCATGTCCATGGATCTCAGGCCCCCAGTGGGATTAAATCAGAAGACAGTACGAGGCGGGCTCTCGGCCAGCGCGGCCGCACAGGCGCAGCCAGCCTGACACCAAATGATGTCAGAAGACGGGCAGCGCAAAATGTGTGCATGGCCAAGGGCTAACCTAAGAGCGCAGGCTCCGGGACTGATTCAAACAACGCTGAGGAGGCGGCGCACGGCGCCAAGGGGGTAAGAATGAAGGCTGTGCTGCGTCACATCACAAAGGAAAGTTCCACCAACCGGACGGTATCACGGTAGGAGGGGACACTTTTCATAAGTGTTAGGATCAGCATGTGCAAGGAGCACCACGAAAAGAGGCACTTTTTCCCTTTGCATCATTACTGCTGCACAAGGTGGCTCCTTCAGTAACAAACGCCTGGCGGGGGGGGACAGGTTCCCTTAAATTTAACTTGTTGTGCCTGCGTGGCGGTCGCAGTACACGTTGCCGGCTGCACAGCAGGAGAACAGCTGGCGGTGCTGAACCCCACTAACACATTGGCGAGGTGTTTGGCTCTGTGCGGACAGCACTTCTGGACGGCAACTAGCGGTGTTGGAGCCCAGGGACAGGTGGAGGAGGAGGAGGTGGAGGAGGTAGGAGGGATTGCTACACACACAGCTGGGGAACAGCTGACGTTACTGAACCCCAATAACAGAGGAGGGACTGTTGACTGTGCGTACAGCACTTCTGGACGGCAACTGGCGGTGTTGGAGCCCAGGGACAGGTGGAGGAGGAGGAGGTAGGAGGAGGTAGGAGGGATTGCCACACACACAGCAGGGGAACAGCTGAAGTTACTGAACCCCAATAACAGAGGAGGGACTGTTGACTGTGCGTACAGCACTTCTGGACGGCAACTGGCGGTGTTGGAGCCCAGGGACAGGTGGAGGAGGAGGAGGTAGGAGGAGGTAGGAGGGATTGCCACACACACAGCTGGGGAACAGCTGACATTACTGAACCCCAATAACAGAGGAGGGACTGTTGACTGTGCGTACAGCACTTCTGGACGGCAACTGGCGGTGTTGGAGCCCAGGGACAGGTGGAGGAGGAGGAGGTGGAGGAGGTAGGAGGGATTGCCACACACACAGCAGGGGAACAGCTGACGTTACTGAACCCCAATAACAGAGGAGGGACTGTTGACTGTGCGTACAGCACTTCTGGATGGCAACTGGCGGTGTTGGAGCCCAGGGACAGGTGGAGGAGGAGGAGGTAGGAGGAGGTAGGAGGGATTGCCACACACACAGCTGGGGAACAGCTGACGTTACTGAACCCCAATAACAGAGGAGGGACTGTTGACTGTGCGTACAGCACTTCTGGACGGCAACTGGCGGTGTTGGAGCCCAGGGACAGGTGGAGGAGGAGGAGGTAGGAGGAGGTAGGAGGGATTGCCACACACACAGCTGGGGAACAGCTGACGTTACTGAACCCCAATAACAGAGGAGGGACTGTTGACTGTGCGTACAGCACTTCTGGACGGCAACTGGCAGTGTTGGAGCCCAGGGACAGGTGGAGGAGGAGGAGGTAGGAGGAGGTAGGAGGGATTGCCACACACACAGCAGGGGAACAGCTGATGTTACTGAACCCCAATAACAGAGGAGGGACTGTTGACTGTGCGTACAGCACTTCTGGACGGCAACTGGCGGTGTTGGAGCCCAGGGACAGGTGGAGGAGGAGGAGGTGGAGGAGGTAGGAGGGATTGCCAGACACACAGCTGGGGAACAGCTGACGTTACTGAACCCCAATAACAGAGGAGGGACTGTTGACTGTGCGTACAGCACTTCTGGACGGCAACTGGCGGTGTTGGAGCCCAGGGACAGGTGGAGGAGGAGGAGGTAGGAGGAGGTAGGAGGGATTGCCACACACACAGCTGGGGAACAGCTGACGTTACTGAACCCCAATAACAGAGGAGGGACTGTTGACTGTGCGTACAGCACTTCTGGATGGCAACTGGCGGTGTTGGAGCCCAGGGACAGGTGGAGGAGGAGGAGGTAGGAGGAGGTAGGAGGGATTGCCACACACACAGCAGGGGAACAGCTGACGTTACTGAACCCCAATAACAGAGGAGGGACTGTTGACTGTGCGTACAGCACTTCTGGACGGCAACTGGCGGTGTTGGAGCCCAGGGACAGGTGGAGGAGGAGGAGGTGGAGGAGGTAGGAGGGATTGCCACACACACAGCTGGGGAACAGCTGACGTTACTGAACCCCAATAACAGAGGAGGGACTGTTGACTGTGCGTACAGCACTTCTGGACGGCAACTGGCGGTGTTGGAGCCCAGGGACAGGTGGAGGAGGAGGAGGTAGGAGGAGGTAGGAGGGATTGCCACACACACAGCTGGGGAACAGCTGACGTTACTGAACCCCAATAACAGAGGAGGGACTGTTGACTGTGCGTACAGCACTTCTGGACGGCAACTGGCGGTGTTGGAGCCCAGGGACAGGTGGAGGAGGAGGAGGTAGGAGGAGGTAGGAGGGATTGCCACACACACAGCTGGGGAACAGCTGACGTTACTGAACCCCAATAACAGAGGAGAGACTGTTGACTGTGCGTACAGCGCTTCTGGACGGCAACTGGCGGTGTTGGAGCCCAGGGACAGGTGGAGGAGGAGGAGGTAGGAGGAGGTAGGAGGGATTGCCACACACACAGCAGGGGAACAGCTGACGTTACTGAACCCCAATAACAGAGGAGGGACTGTTGACTGTGCGTACAGCACTTCTGGACGGCAACTGGCGGTGTTGGAGCCCAGGGACAGGTGGAAAAGCAGAGGAACACAATGTAGGCCGAAGCCTGAGAAAGTCGAAAGGGAACCTTTAACCCCCCCCAAGGCGTTTGTAGCTGAAAGAGCCAGCTTGTGCAGCACAAAAGATGCAAAAGGAAAAGGTGGCTCTTTTCATCATGCTCCTTGCAAACACAGAACTAAACACTTATAAAATGTGTCCCCTGAAACCGTGAAACCGTCCCGGAGGTGGGACTTTCCTTCGTAATATGACGCAGCACAGCCGTCATTCCTACCCCCCGGCGCCGCGCCCCGGCTCCTCAGCGTAGTTTGATTCCGTCACTCCTGCGCATGTCCATGGATCCCAGGCCCCCAGTGGGATTAAATCAGAAGACACTGCGAGGCGGGCTCTCGGCCAGCGCGGCCGCACAGGCGCAGCCATCCTGACACCAAATGATGCCAGAAGACGGGCAGCGCTAAGTGTGCCTGGCCACGGGATAACATAACAGCGCAGGCTCCGGGACAGAATCAAACAACGCTGAGGAGCCGGGGCGCGGCGCCGGGGGGGGAGGAATGACGGCTGTACTGCGTCATATTACGAAGGAAAGTCCCACCTCCGGGACGGTTTTACGGTATCAGTGGACACATTTTATAAGTGTTAAGTTCTGCGTGTGCAAGGAGCTAAACCAAAATAGCTACCTTTTCCTTGGCTCTTTCAGTAACAAACGCCTTGGGGGGGGGGGACAGATTCCCTTACATTTCAGTTGTTGTGTCAGCGTGGCGGTCGCATGACACATTGCCGGCTACACAGCTGGGGATCAGCTGACGTTACTGAAACCCAATAACACTGGGTCGTATGTTTTGACTGTGCAGACGGCACTTCTGAGCCTCAACTGGCGGTGTTGGAGCCCAGGAATTTAAGTTCAGGTGGTAGAAAGATGAACACAACAGGAGACCTGGATAACGTATACAGTGACCTAATTATTTAATCAGGAGGAGGAGTGGCAAATTCCTGCGAGATCCAGGCCTTGTTCATTTTCAGGAAAGTAAGCCGGTCAACGTTATCGGAGGATAGTCGCATGCGACGGTCAGTTAGTACACCACCTGCAGCACTAAAGACACGTTCCGATAATACACTGGCCGCAGGGCAAGACAGCACCTCCAATGCATACTGGCTTAGCTCTGGCCATGTATCCAGCTTTGAGACCCAAAACTTGAAAGGGGAAGAGCCATCTGGGAGTACAGCAAGAGGGCAAGACATGTAGTCTGTCACCATCTGACGGAACCGTTGCCTCCTGCTGACTGGAGCCGTCTGTGATGGTGTAGACTTTTGTGGGGGGCACAGAAAACTGTGCCACAGTTGGGCCATACTGGTCTTGCCTTGGGCAGAGGCACTGCTTCTGCTCCCTCTTTGTGCAGAGCCTCCACCACTGCCTGGACGCACTGAGCTGCTTTGGAATGCACTAGCAGCACTTCTCTCAGTTGGAATGGAGAAGATGATGGAATTGACCAGTGTGTCTTGGTACTCCCGCATTTTTCGCTCCCGGTTCAACGGTGTGATGAGGCTTTCTACGTTGTCCCGGTAGCGAGGATCGAGGAGGGTGAACACCCAATAATCAGACATGTTGAGAATGTGGGCGATGCGGCGGTCGTTTCTCAGGCACTGCAGCATGTAATCCACCATGTGCTGCAGACTGCCAACTGCCCAAGAAATGCTGTCCCCTGCTGGAGGCGTGATCTCTGCCCGCTCGTCATCACCCCACCCTCGCTGTACACACTGAGTACTGGACAATTCGGTAACTCCCTCCTCTGGACGGATGTCTTCCTCCTCCATTGACTCCTCCTCATCCTCCTCACAAACTGTCCCCTGCCTACGCGTTTGTGAGGAACCACGTGGCGCTGACTGTCCAGAAGATGATGGAAATGGTGAATCCTCATCCTCCACCTCTTCCACAACATCATCCCTTAGCGCTTGCAGTGATTTTTCAAGCAGGCAGATAAGGGGGACAGTCATGCTGACTAGTGCATCATCTGCACTCGCCATCCGCGTGGAATAATCAAAGGGACGCAAAACCTGGCAGACGTCATTCATAGTGGCCCACTCTGTGGTTGTGAAGTCTGTACGGCGCTGACTGCAACTTCTTTGCGCCTGAAGCAGCTGGTACTCCATTACAGCTTGCTGCTGCTCACACAACCGCTCCAACATATGTAACGTGGAATTCCACCTGGTAGGTAGGTCACATATGATGCGATGTTCCGGCAGGCGGTGTCGGCGCTGCAGAGCCGCAATGCGCGCTTTTGCCGTGCTGGAACGCCGCAAGTGAGCACACTCTAGGCGGACCTTGTGCAGCAGTGCATCAAGATCCGGATAGTCCCTCAAAAAGCTCTGCACGACCAAATTGAGCACATGTGCCAGACATGGGATGTGAGTGAGGTTGCCGAGGCCCAGAGCTGCCACCAGATTTCGGCCATTATCACACACTACCATGCCTGGCTGGAGATTCGCTGGCACAAACCACACATCGCTCTCCTGCTTGATGGCATTCCAGAGCTCCTGCGCTGTGTGGCTACGATTCCCCAAAAAAATTAATTTCAAGACGGCCTGTTGACGTTTGGCCACGGCTGTGCTCATGTCGGTCGTAACAGGTACACGTTCATCACGGGTCCATGTGGAGGTGGACTGTGACGGCTCCTGCAGCGATGATTCTGAGGAACTGGTGTAAGAGGAGGAGTCAATGCGTACAGAATGGATTCCTGCAATCCTTGGAGTGGGCAGGACACGTCCTGCGCCACTCGCACGGTCTGTACCCGGCTCAACGACATTAACCCAATGGGCAGTGAGGGAAAGGTATCGCCCCTGTCCATGTTGACTGGTCCACGCATCGGTGGTGAGGTGGACCTTGCTACTGACGGCGTTCAGTAGCGCGTGTTTTATGTGTCCCTCCACATGCTTGTGCAGGGCAGGGACGGCTTGCCTGCTGAAGTAAAAGCGGCTGGGCACATTGTACTGTGGGACTGCCAATGACATCAAGTCACGGAAGCTGTCAGTCTCCACCAGCCTGAATGACAGCATTTCCAGTGACAGAAGTTTGGCAATGCCTGCAGTCAGAGCCTGTGCTCGTGGGTGGTTTGACGAGAAAGGCCGCCTTTTCTCCCATGCCTGTACTACCGATGGCTGTAGACTGGGCTGGGAGTGTGTGGATGACTGGGAAAGTGGTGCTGCGGGTGGAATTACAGCGGGTCTCTGGACAACAGGGCCAGAGGTTCTTCCACGGTGATCCTGGGAGGAAGCTGAAACAGCTGCGTGTGAGCTAGAGGAAGAGGCAACACGAGCTGAAGAGGTGGTAGCTGCCGCTGTTGGTTGGCCTAGCTCTTCAGTGTGTTTTTCTAACTCCGCCGGGTGCCTGTTGCGCACATGTTTCCACATGTTGGAGGTATTGAGGTTGCTGACATTTCGACCTCTTTTGACTTTTTGATGACACACCTTGCATCTGACATAGCAAATGTCATCTGCAACTGTGTCAAAAAAGGACCAGGCACTGCAAGTCTTGGGAGCGCCCTTTTTGGCTTTTGGAAGAGACATGCTCCTAACGGGTGCCAAAGCGGAGGCTGCAGGATCCGCAGTCTTCCCCCTCCCTCTCCCTCTTTGGGCCGTACGGGGAATCTCTTCCTCAGAGCTGCTCCCACCACCTTCCTGTCCCTCACGCCAAGATGGGTCAAGGACCTCATCATCTACACTACCCTCTGCCCCCAACTGCTCCTCCTGGGTAGTCTCAGCAGCAGAGCACGCACCAGTAAGTGGCACCTGAGTGTCATCATCAGCTGATGCGGCCTGCGATGTGGTGACCGGAGCCACTGGCCCACCCGCCTCTTCAGAGGAAGAGAGAAAAAGCTGTTGGGCATCACTGCACCCTGCCTCTTCTTCCATTTCTCCAATGCTGCTTGGCTGGCCCCCTGTTTCCAAGCCAAGAGATTCAGAGAACAGAAGTAGAGACGGCTCCTGTCCTGGGCTCTCTGTCTGCCTGGGCAATTTGGCAGGTGGTGAAGAGACAGATGGCTGCTCTCCAGTGCTCTGTGTCTGAGAGGATGTGGCACTAATTGAAGTTGATGCCTTAGCTGCCATCCATCCAACAACGGCTTCAATTTGTTCTTCACGCAGCAGCGGTGTACGGCGCTCTGACACAAAGCTGCACATGAACGACTGTTGCCTGGTGAAAGTGGGTGCTGATGAGTCACCGGTGCCCGCAGCAGGCACAGAATCCCCACGTCCCCTCCCTGCTCCGCGCCCATGCCCACGCCCACGTGCCTTACTCACTGCCTTCTTCATCTTGGTTGACTGATAAAGATAAGCAGAAAAGTACTAACGGCTTTGTGTGCTTATTCCTGAACAACTCCTAACAGGTATAAGAAACACTAATTTTCTAAAGTGTGGACTAGACTTTAATATGAGCTAATGTGGCCTACACAAATGTAAAGTGGTGTCACTGGTGTGTTTGGTGAACTTTATTATTTATTTATTTTTTGGGGGCTGAACTGACAACAGATAGAGCTGCAGTCACACGGAGACCGTGCAGACAGACGTAAACGGCGCTACAAGGCCCCAAAACCCTCCTCTACGTTATCCTATGTAGTGTTTTTCCACAAATTAGCTGGAGACGGGTGGAAAGACACTAATAGGAATTTTGTGAAAAAATGTGCAGCAGCCTGCACTACTTAAAACAAAATGAAAATTGATTTGGCGGTATGACGCAGTGAAGAACCCTGAGCTGGAGACAACCAGGCTATGGCTGCTCACAGACTACAGGGCGAGCTGCAGTCACACGGAGACCGTGCAGACAGCCGTAAACGGCGCTGCAAGGCCCAAAAACCCTCCTCTACGTTATCCTATGTAGTGTTTTTCCACAAATTAGCTGGAGACGGGTGGAAAGACACTAATCGGAATTTTTTGAAAAAATGTGCAGCAGCCTGCACTACTTAAAACAAAATGAAAATTGATTTGGCGGTATGACGCAGTGAAGAACCCTGAGCTGGAGACAACCAGGCTATGGCTGCTCACAGACTACAGGGCGAGCTGCAGTCACACGGAGACCGTGCAGACAGCCGTAAACGGCGCTGCAAGGCCCAAAAACCCTCCTCTACGTTATCCTATGTAGTGTTTTTCCACAAATTAGCTGGAGACGGGTGGAAAGACACTAATAGGAATTTTTTGAAAAAATGTGCAGCAGCCTGCACTACTTAAAACAAAATGAAAATTGATTTGGCGGTATGACGCAGTGAACAACCCTGAGCTGGAGACAACCAGGCTACGGCTGCTCACAGACTACAGGGCGAGCTGCAGTCACACGGAGACCGTGCAGACAGCCGTAGACGGCGCTGCAAGGCCCAAAAACCCTCCTCTACGTTATCCTATGTAGTGTTTTTCCACAAATTAGCTGGAGACGGGTGGAAAGACACTAATAGGATTTTTTTGAATAAATTAGCAGCAGACTACACTACTTGAAAAAAAAAAAAAAAAAAGAACAGTATGAGGCAATGAACCACCCTCCCTGAACTGAATACAACCAGCTATGGATGGCCTATGTGGCTGCACTCAGACTAGAGAGTGGGCTGCACTCACACACACACACACACACACACAGACCTTGCAGATCGCTGTGAAAACAGCGCTACAAGGCAAAAGCAAGGTGAATAGTAGGTGAACACAGCGGTTGCTAAATTAGCCTTTGGAAAGCACAAAGAAGCAAATCGCTATCTCTAAACTGTCCCTCAGTCAGCAAACAGCGTCCTGTCACTAACTGAATTCACAGCAGAGTGATCGCAAAATGGCGCCAGCGACTTTTAAACTGCATCATGACATCATTTCAGCAGCCAATCACAGCCTTGCCAGTAGTTTCATGCCCTCCATGCTAAACAGGATGTGCCCACACTTGGAATCATTCTCATTGGCTGAATTTCTGCATTTTGAATCTAGGAACTTCCGATTCCGGTATCCGATACGCGGCAAGTATCGGAATCCCGGTATCGGAATTCCGATACCGCAAGTATCGGCCGATACCCGATACTTGCGGTATCGGAATGCTCAACACTACCCACAGGTGAATATAATAAAAGTTATTTTTCTTCTCTTACAGGTTGGGTTGGGGTTGACATACAGCATTATAGAATGCTGTATATCAGCCCTGAATGGTGATGGCTGTATCTCTTATCGGCCAAACCTGGTGACAGGTTCTCTTTAATGAGCGAGTCAATATTGACCTTAATGACTAAACCAAATTTTACAATTCTGACCACTATCATTTTATGAGGTTATCTCGAACACTTTAACATACCCTAATAATTCCGAGAATTTTCATTGCATTTTGTACTTCATGATAGTGGTAAAATTCTTTTGATATAACTTTATTTGTGAAAAAAATGGAAATTTGGCAAAAATGTTGAAAATTTTGCAATTTTTACATTTTTAATTTTTATACCCTTAAATCAGAGAGTTATGTCACACAAAATAGTTAGTAAATAACATTTCCCACATGTCTATTTTACATCAGCACAATTTTTAAAATATTTTTTTGTTAGGAAGTTAGAGGGGTTAAAAGTTAATCAGCGATTTCTAGTTTTTCAAACACAATTTACAAAACCATTTTTTTTAGGGACCACATTACATTTGAAGTGACTTTGAGCGGCCCATATGACAGAAAGTACCATAAAGTGACACCATTATAAAAACTGCCCCCCTCAAAATACTAAAAAACACATTCAAAAAATGTATTAACCCTTCAGTTGCTTCAGAGAAACTGACACAATATGGAAGAAATGAACTTATAATTTTTTTCACAAAAAAATTATTTTAGATCCAAACTTTTTTATTGTCAAAAAGGGAACAGGAGAAAATGGACCACAATATTGGTTGTGGAATTACTCCTGAGCATGTCGATAGCTCATTTGTGGGAGAAATCTACTGTTTGGCCCAAGGCAGAGTTCAGAAGTGAAGTTCATTTGACTTTTTGTATGTAATATTTGCTGGAATAATTAGTGGACTTGTTTGGAGAGCCCTTGATGTGCCTATCACAGTGCAAAACCCCCACAAATGACCCAATTTTGGAAACCACACCCCTCAAAGATTTTATCCAGGGGTATAGAGAGCATTTTGAACCAACAGGTACGACACAGAATTTGATAACACTTGGTTGTCATATTGAATGTGTTGGCATTAGTGTTGAGCACAAATGCTCGCTACTCCAGTTTGCATCGGGTACTCGGATATGCACCGAATATCGTGGGTGTTCGAGTGACATGCTTGAGTTCCTGCCCCTCATGTTTGTTGGCTGTTAATCACCCCCTAAAAAAACTTGCTGGGATCTGCAATACTCCATACATACCCGAGCACCCGAAAAAAACTTGAGCAGCGAGCATTTGCTCTCAACACTAGGCTGATGTTTTGGTTACTTTTGAATGTTGGTTGTGCTTTCACACACGTGGTAGCATGAGACAGACTCTACAACCCACACAAGTGGCTCAGGTAGTGCAGCTCATCCAGGATGGCACATCAATGCGAGCTGTGGCAAGAAGATTTACTGTGTCTGTCAGCATAGTGTCCAGAGGATGGAGGTGCTACCAGGAGACAGGCCAGTACATAAGGAGACGTGGAGAGGACCGTAAAAGGGCAATATCCCAGCAGCAGGACCGCTGCCTCCACCTTTGTGCAAGTAAGAACAGGAGGAGCACTGCCAGAGCCCTGCAAAATGTCCTCCAGCAGGCCACAAATGTGCATGTGTCTGCGCAAATGATTAGAAATCGACTCCATGTGGATGGCTTGAGTGACCGACGTCCACAGATGGGGTTGTGCTCACAGCCCAACACCATGCAGCATGCTTGGCATTTGCCACAGAACACCAGGATTGGCAAATTCACCACTGGCGTCCTGTGCTCTTCACAGATGAAAGCAGGTTCACACTGAGCACATGTGACAGACGTGACAGAGTCTGGAGATGCCGTGTAGAGTGATCTGCTGCCTGCAACATCATTCAGCATAACTGGTTTGGCAGTGGGTCAGTAATGGTGTGGAGTGGCATTTCATTGGAGGGCCGCACAGCCCTCCATATGCTCGCCAGAGGTAGCCTGACTGCCATTAGGTACCGAGATGAAATCCTCAGACCTCTTGTGAGACCATATGCTGGTGCGGTTGGCCATGGGTCTCTCCTAATGAAGGACAATGCCAGACCTTATGTGGCTGGACTGTGTCAGCAGTTCCTTCAAGATGAAGGCAATTAAGCTATGGAATGGCCTGCCCATTCCCCAGACCTGAATCCGATTGAGAACATCTGGGACATCATGTCTCGCTCCATCCACTGTCACGTTGCACCACAGACTTTCCAGGAGTTGGCAAATGCTTTAGTCCAAGTCTGGGAGGAGATCACTCAGGAGATCATCCACCACTTCATCAGGAGCATGACCAGGCGTTGTACAGTAGGGAGGTCATACAGGCACGTGGAGGTCACACCCAATAATGAGCATCTTTTCCTTGTCATGAGGTGTTTCCACTGAAGTTGGATCAGCCTGTAAGTTCATTTACCACTTTAATTTTTAGTATCATTCCAAATCCAGACCTCCATGGGATATTCATTTTGATTTCCATAGATAGTGTATATATATGTATATATTATCCTTTTTATCTAACTAAGGGGGTGACAAAGGGGGATTTGATTTGCTGTTTTTTATCACTGTGATAGTACTCTTAGCGGACACTATTTGAATGCGTATCGGTGGTGGTTAAGGGGTTAATGGCCAGCCCACATGGTGCAAACCTTGTGGCGGCCCTGTGCAGGGACAACCTCCCATACATGCATTGCATGGCTCATGTTCTCAACCTGGTGATACAGCAATTTCTCCACCACTATCCTGGCCAGGATGCACTGCTGCACAAAGCACAGTCGATATGTTCTCATTTCTGACAATCGCACCCTGCAAGTCATCGACTTGCATTGCTACAGAGGTCCTCCAACCTACTGGTTAACCGATTAATTTGTGATGTTCCGATACACTGGAATTCCACTCTGCACATGTTACAGCAAAGGTGGTGCAGTATGTCCTTTTGCATTGCTCGAGTCAGCACAGTATGGACGTTGTGCAAATCACGCTTGCGGAGTGGTCACAGAAGAGGGAACTCTGCACCGTTCTGCACAGCTTTTAAATGGCAACTAAGATGGTTAGCACTGACGATGCCATCATCAACATCACTATTTCGGTCATCTACAAGATGGAGCACACTTTGAGTAGTCTGCGTGAGAAGGTGGTGGTCCCAGAGGAAGAGTTGGAAGCAGATGAGCATGCGTAATGGATAACAACCTTCAGTGTTAACCTACCACCAATACACCATGGAATTGGATGGAAGCACCCAACATATGAGTGCCTTCTTACTGCACTATCTTCATCATAATGCCTGTATATACTTAGGGTGAGAAATAGTTTTGACTACTGGGTTGACACTCTGTTAGAACCATGGTACAAGAGTTAATTTAGCTAGATGCCTTATCCCCTGGAAAAGGATGCAACCAAGCTGGACTATCGAAACACGCTTGTAGACAATTTTAAGAGTGGTTTTCCCCAAGACAGCAGTGAGGCACACAGTGTGTATTGCAGTTCTAGATATCCACCCAGAAATGTCAAGGCATCATCACAAAAACATTAGCACCAGCAGCAGTGTGAGTGGCATAAGCAATTTCTGTGAATAATTTCACCCATTTTTTAGACCAGACCATGCACCAGCAGAACAGAGTACAAGTCTGATATGTTGTGAACAACTGAAGAGGATGATGCAGAAGTATCTGGAGCTCAACATCAATGCTATTGGGGGGTGTTTGAACCCTTTTGTATTTTGCACTTCAAAAATGGAAGAGAGGCCTGAACTCGCCTGTCATGCCTTGGAGGTTTTGTCATGCCAGCCAGCCAGAATTCTCTCAGAACATGTCTTCAGCGCTGCTGGTGGTGTCCTGATAAGCGCATCTGCCTGTCAGACTGCCTAACTGTCATGAAAATGAACAAGTCATGGATCTCCAATGACTTTTGCACCCTAATCGCAGACTGAGCAGACAAGGTGATGGAGCAGTTTTTAGGGTCATGCATTGATCTCGCGTTATTCCAGTATGTGACACCTTTGTCATGGCTTCTGTACCAGCTGTGGCTACTGCTGCTGATGTTGCAAACAATTTTTTGAAATGTGGGGACTCCAAGTTGGGTCTCCATCTGGTAGGTTGCCAGTAGTAGAAGGTATGTCGAAAACCTATTACACTATTTCTACTCTGTGGAAATTGATGCTACTTTAGTGGTGTGTGACAATAGTTTTTTGAAATGTGGAGACCCAAAGTTGGGTCTTCATCTGGTGGGTTGCCTGTAGAGGAAGATGTGTCAGAGGCGTATTATACTGTTTCTAATGGGTGGAAATTGATGCCACTTTAGTGGTGTGTGACAATAATTTTTTTAAATGTGGAGACTCCTAGCTGGGTCTCCATCTGGTTGCTTGTGTAAGTAGGCCTCCCAGACAATCAGGCCTGCACTTGCTTTCACTCAACTACCTGTGTTACTGTCTTTACTTTTTTCTACTAATAGTACTGTATGAAACTGATGTTTGTGCTATATGGGTGTGGCTGGAAAAAAATGGAAGTGTTGCATGAGGTATCAGGGCTCCCTGCTAAAAATGCTTGCACTACACCCTTAACCACCAGGTCCTCATTAAAACTTCAATTCAAAGCTGTAAATGCTGGCTGCTTCTGTGCCATTAGAAAAGGTTCTACTGTGGGTCAATTGATCAATCAAATAGCTTGGTGACATTCCATGATTTTTTAATTTTCCAAACAACAAAGTTGTTGCTAATCCCAAAAAATGGATAATATTTGGCAGGTTTATTAAAGTGACATTGCTTTTACACGTTCCAAGCATTAAAACAGTTCTTCATCCCAAAAAGGGGAAATGTCATGATTCCCCAATGGCATGGGAACATCAGAAACACAAAATAACAGACTAGCCCTCGGGTGATGGAAACTCAAGCTGACCGTGACCTAAATCTACCACACAACTAACAGTAGCCAGGAAGCATTCCTACGGCTGCCTAGATGCCATGCGCCAGCCGGAGAACTAACTACGCCTGGAAGAGGAAGGAACAGACCTGGCTTACCTCTAGTGAAATTCCCCAAAGATGATAGTAGCCCCCACATATATTAACGGTGAGTTCAGAGGAAAAGACATACACAGTATGAAGGTAGATTTAGCAAAGCGAGGTCCACTTACTAGATAGAGGAAGGATACAAAAGAGGACTTCACGGTCAGCTGAAAAACCCTTTCAAAAACCCATCCTGAAATTACTTTAAGACTCCTGTGTCAACTCATGACACAGGAGTGGCAATTTCAGTCCACAAGAGCTTCCAGTAACAGGAAATGACAAACTGTAAACTGGACAAAAAATACAAAACAAAAAGGACAAGAGTCCACTTAGCTGATCAGCAGACTGGTAGCAGGAACATGCAACTGAAAGACTCAGGTTACAATGATGACCGGCAAGGAAGTGACTGGAGAGCAAGGCTAAATAGGGAACTCCCAAAACTGATGGAAGCAGGTGAGCTGAGGCAGAAAAGAACACACAAGTCTCCAGTACCACCAGCCACCACTAGGGGAGCCCAAAAAGCGGATCACAACAGTACCCCCCCCCTTAAGGAGGGGGCACCAAACCCTCACAAGAACCGCCAGGGCGACCTGGATGAGCCCTATGAAAGGCACGAACCAAATCCGGGGCATGAACATCAGAGGCAGTTACCCAAGAATTATCTTCCTGACCATAGCCCTTCCATTTAACCAGATACTGGAGTCTCCGCCTGGAAATACGGGAGTCCAAGATCTTCTCTATAACGTACTCCAATTCACCCTCAACCAGCACAGGAGCAGGAGGCTCAGCAGAAGGAACCACCGGCACCTCGTATCTCCGCAACAACGACCGATGGAACACATTATGGATAGCGAAAGATGCCGGGAGGTCCAAACGAAAGGAAACAGGGTTAATAATCTCCAAAATCCTATAGGGACCGATGAACCGAGGCTTAAATTTAGGAGAAGAAACCCTCATTGGGACAAAACGGGAAGACAACCACACCAAGTCCCCAACACGAAGGCGAGGACCAACCCGACGCTGGCGGTTAGCAAACCGCTGAGTCCTCTCCTGGGAAAAATTCAATTGTCCACCACTTGTTCCCAAATCCGATACAACCGATCCACCACAGCATCTACTCCAGGACAATCCGAAGACTCCGCCTGACCAGAAGAAAAACGGGGATGAAACCCCGAATTGCAAAAGAAAGGGGAAACCAAAGTGGCCGAACTAGCCCGATTATTAAGAGCAAACTCCGCCAACGGCAAAAAGGCAACCCAATCATCCTGATCCGCAGACACAAAACACCTCAAATATGTCTCCAAAGTCTGATTAGTTCGCTCCATCTGGCCATTAGTCTGAGGATGGAAGGCAGACGAAAAAGACAAATCAATGCCCAACCTGGCACAGAATGCCCGCCAAAATCTAGAAACGAACTGGGTACCCCTATCAGAAACGATATTTTCAGGAATACCATGCAAGCGAACCACATTTTGAAAAAACAAAGGAACCAACTCAGACGAGGAAGGCAACTTCGGCAATGGCACCAAATGAACCATCTTAGAAAAACGGTCACACACCACCCAGATAACAGACATCCTCTGAGAGACAGGAAGATCAGAAATAAAGTCCATCGAGATGTGCGTCCAAGGCCTCTTCGGAATAGGCAAGGGCAACAACAACCCGCTAGCCCTAGAACAACAAGGCTTGGCCCGAGCACACACATCACAAGACTGCACAAAAACACGCACATCTCGAGACAGAGATGGCCACCAGAAGGATCTAGCCACCAAATCCCTGGTACCAAAAATTCCAGGATGACCCGCCAGCGTAGAAGAATGAACCTCCGAGATGACTCTACTGGTCCAATCATCAGGAACAAACAGTCTACCAGGTGGACAGCGATCAGGTCTATCCGCCTGAAACTCTTGCAAAGCACGTCGCAGATCTGGGGAAATAGCGGATAATATCACCCCATCCTTAAGGATACCTGTAGGTTCCGAATCACCAGGGGAATCAGGCTCAAAACTCCTAGAAAGGGCATCTGCCTTCACATTCTTAGAACCTGGTAGATATGAGACCACAAAATCAAACCGAGAGAAAAACAACGACCAGCGCGCCTGTCTAGGATTCAGGCGCCTGGCAGACTCAAGATAAATCAGATTCTTGTGATCAGTCAAAACCACCACCTGATGTCTAGCACCCTCAAGCCAATGACGCCACTCCTCAAATGCCCACTTCATGGCCAAAAGCTCCCGATTACCGACATCATAATTTCTTTTGGCGGCAGAAAATTTTCGAGAAAAGAACGCACAAGGTCTCATCACTGAGCAATTGGAACTTTTCTGCGACAAAACCGCCCCCGCTCCGATCTCGGAGGCATCGACCTCAACCTGAAAGGGGAGAGAGACATCAGGCTGGCGCAACACAGGGGCAGACGAAAAGCGGCGCTTAAGTTCCCGAAAGGCCTCCACAGCGGCAGAGGACCAATTGGCAACATCAGCACCCTTCTTAGTCAAATCCGTAAGAGGCTTAGCAACACCAGAAAAACCAGTTATAAATCGACGATAAAAATTAGCAAAGCCCAAGAACTTCTGAAGACCCTTTAGAGAAGTAGGCTGCGTCCAGTCACAAATAGCCCGAACCTTGACAGGGTCCATCTCAATAGAAGAAGGGGAAAAAATGTACCCCAAAAAGGAAATCTTTTGAACCCCAAAAACACACTTAGAACCCTTTACACACAGAGAATTCTCCCGCAAGACCTGAAAAACCCTCCTGACCTGCTGAACATGAGACTCCCAGTCCTCAGAAAAAATCAAAATATCGTCCAAATACACAATCATAAATTTATCCAGATATTCACAGAAAATATCATGCATAAAGGACTGAAAAACTGAAGGTGCATTAGAAAGGCCGAAAGGCATTACTAAATACTCAAAGTGGCCCTCAGGCGTATTAAATGCGGTTTTCCACTCATCCCCTTGCTTAATTCGCACCAAATTATACGCCCCACGGAGATCAATCTTGGAGAACCACTTAGCCCCCCTTATGCGAGCAAACAAATCAGTAAGCAGCGGCAACGGATACTGATATTTGACAGTAATTTTATTCAGGAGTCGATAATCAATACAAGGCCTCAGCGAGCCATCCTTTTTAGAGACAAAGAAAAACCCAGCTCCTAAAGGTGATGAAGAAGGACGAATATGTCCCTTTTCCAGGGACTCCTTAACATACTCTCGCATGGCAGCATGCTCAGGTACAGATAGGTTAAACAAACGACCCTTTGGAAATGTACTGCCTGGAATCAGATCTATGGCGCAATCACACTCTCTGTGGGGAGGGAGAGAACCAATTTTAGGCTCTTCAAAAATATCCCCAAAATCCGACAAAAATGCCGGAACCTCAGAGGGAATAGATGACGAGATAGAAACCAAAGGTATGTCCACATGAGCCCCCCGACATCCCCAGCTTAACACAGACATAGTTTTCCAGTCCAGTACTGGGTTATGAGATTGCAACCATGGTAATCCAAGCACTAACACATCATGTAAATTATGCAACACGAGGAAGCGAATCATCTCCTGATGGTCTGGAGTCATACGCATAGTCACTTGCGTCCAGAACTGTGGTCTATTACAAGCCAGAGGTGTAGAATCAATACCCTTCAGAGGTATAGGAACTTCCAGAGGCTCCAAATCAAACCAACAGCGCCTGGCGAAGGACCAATCCATGAGACTCAGAGCGGCGCCAGAGTCCACATAGGCATCCACAGTAATAACTGATAATGAACAAATCAGAGTTACAGACAGAAGAAATTTAGACTGTAAAGTGCCAATAGAAACAGACTTGTCAACCTTCCTAGTACGTTTAGAGCATGCTGATATAACATGCGCGGAATCACCACAGTAGAAGCACAAGCCATTTTTGCGCCTATAATTCTGCCGCTCGCTTCTTGACAGAATTCTGTCACATTGCATTTTCTCTGGCGTCCCTTCAGAAGATACCGCCAAATGGTGCACGGGTTTGCGCTCCCGCAAACGCCGATCAATCTGAATCGCCATTGTGATGGATTCATTCAGACCTGTGGGCGTAGGAAACCCCACCATGACATCCTTAACGGCATCAGAAAGGCCTTCTCTGAAAATTGCCGCTAGGGCACACTCATTCCACTGAGTAAGCACAGACCATTTACGAAATTTTTGGCAGTATATCTCAGCTTCATCTTGCCCTTGAGACAGGGCTATTAAAGCTTTTTCAGCTTGAATCTCCAAATTAGGTTCCTCATACAGCAACCCTAAAGCCAGAAAAAACGCATCCACATTGAGCAACGCAGAATCCCCTGGTGTCAATGAAAATGCCCAATTTTGAGGGTCACCTCGCAGCAAAGAAATCACAATCTTAACCTGCTGAACAGGATCTCCAGAGGAGTGAGGTCTGAGAGAAAGGAATAATTTATAATTACATTTGAAATTCAGAAACCGAGATCTATCTCCGGAAAATACCTCTGGTGTAGGAATCTTAGGTTCAGAAATAGGAGTACGTATAACATAATCTTGTAAATTCTGAACCTTCGTAGCAAGATTATTTAAACCTGCAGCCAAACTCTGAGAGTCCATCCTTAAACCGGAGAGATCAGAGCCATTCAAGGATTAGAAGGAGAGAAAGGCAAGGCTGTAAATAGAGCAGAAATACAACTGAGCCAACTAAGTAGCAAACAAGTGAGGAAAAAAAAAAAAAATCTACAGACTTCTTTTACTCTCCTTTCTTCTGCCAATTACTTAAACAGTGGCCGGTCATACTGTCATGATTCCCCAATGGCATGGGAACATCAGAAACACAAAATAACAGACTAGCCCTCGGGTGATGGAAACTCAAGCTGACCGTGACCTAAATCTACCACACAACTAACAGTAGCCAGGAAGCATTCCTACGGCTGCCTAGATGCCATGCGCCAGCCGGAGAACTAACTACGCCTGGAAGAGGAAGGAACAGACCTGGCTTACCTCTAGTGAAATTCCCCAAAGATGATAGTAGCCCCCACATATATTAACGGTGAGTTCAGAGGAAAAGACATACACAGTATGAAGGTAGATTTAGCAAAGCGAGGTCCACTTACTAGATAGAGGAAGGATACAAAAGAGGACTTCACGGTCAGCTGAAAAACCCTTTCAAAAACCCATCCTGAAATTACTTTAAGACTCCTGTGTCAACTCATGACACAGGAGTGGCAATTTCAGTCCACAAGAGCTTCCAGTAACAGGAAATGACAAACTGTAAACTGGACAAAAAATACAAAACAAAAAGGACAAGAGTCCACTTAGCTGATCAGCAGACTGGTAGCAGGAACATGCAACTGAAAGACTCAGGTTACAATGATGACCGGCAAGGAAGTGACTGGAGAGCAAGGCTAAATAGGGAACTCCCAAAACTGATGGAAGCAGGTGAGCTGAGGCAGAAAAGAACACACAAGTCTCCAGTACCACCAGCCACCACTAGGGGAGCCCAAAAAGCGGATCACAACAGGGAAATGTTTGTTGAAAACTGTTGCTTCCTCATGAACTTTTACAGTCTTTGTGCAGTGGGCAATAAATTTTACAATTTTACAATATTTGCAACAAAATGTTATTGCCACCAAAATATTTTTGAAATTTGTTGTCACTTCTAAAACACAGTTTGCTTTATCATCCTTTCTGTGCCCTATTCTTGTTTGTCCCATTGCTTCTTTATTGGCTGTACTGTCTAGACCCTTGTGCTTCCCCAACCTTATTCACTTTATGAAACAACACTAAAACTGTTGATACTCCACAAAAAGGGATACTGAATATTTTTTCATGGCTTAAAAAAAGCTAGGCCATTGTTTATTCATCTTGCAATCATCAATCCTTATGCTTCTTCCAAAAATGAGATTTTTTTTGTAGGCATCCACTTGTTCAAAAAACAATGGCTTCTTTTATATACACCTCATAAACACTGACTCGGCAGACATCTACCCTGAAAATGGAATAATATTTGGAATGTTGTTTTAGTTTTAAATAACATAATAAGTTTGACAGTGCAGTATCTCAAATACTGTTGGTTACTATCAATTACCCTCCGTTTACCCATAGCAAAATATTTTGAGATCACTTTGACTTAACTATTAAGTTGAGGAGCGTTGAAGGGGTTGGATACAGTCTGAGGAGACATAAGAGTACAATATGTGACAACTGGATTCTTGGCAGCACTTTTGCCCTGGATTAATCTGCCACAAGTGAATTTTTTGGGAAACATTCGGCAAAGCTACCAAATTTGAATTTTAAAAATGTCATAACATTCACTCATCTCTAACAAATATACTTAATCTGAAATACACTTGTAACTAAAATCTTTAAATATTTGAAAGACAATATGATGTGGAAAGTATCAATGATAGGTGAACTACCTTTCTAAAATATTTTGTCAGCAATGGAAAAAAATGGTATTGTATGCACTTATCCCTTAATTTCACTTCAAATGTCTACAACGACTATTATGTTGTTAAATTTGTGCAAGTAGTGAATTTGAAAAATAAGAAATAATAAGAACATGGATGAGTTGACAGTTAAATAAACATTTTAATTTCATTGTACAAGTATTGTACGCTTCAACCGGTAATAATTGCATATGTTGTATTCCCCTGTGCTATGATGTCAGAGACCAGTGAGTATAAGTACTCTTTAAAACTACACGCTCTTAACAGGAAAAGATTAGTAGGTAAGAAATACATAGGCATGGACAGATAATAATAGTTTTCTAGTGACTCTTGGTAGCCTTATAATCATTAGAAAATAGCACTGAATATTGATTACATTGTTATATTTAATCAACTTGAAAGCTTTCCAATATACTCAACTAAACCCTGCTATACAGTGCCTATGCCCCAATAATGCAAATAGTTTTCAATTGTAATCATTTAAAAAACTGGGTCAGTGTCTAGATATTTCTTTAAAAAAATAGAATTGAGAGTCCACAAATATATATCTTTCCTGTATAAATATTTCTTTAACATATTTGTTATCGTGCCTCCTAGACTTCTTTTGATTGTCTTTTTGAAAGTCCATATAATGTATCCAATGTGAAACAACTGATTCTAGTGTACTGA
This sequence comes from Ranitomeya variabilis, assembly GCF_051348905.1. Classification (NCBI taxonomy): domain Eukaryota; kingdom Metazoa; phylum Chordata; class Amphibia; order Anura; family Dendrobatidae; genus Ranitomeya; species Ranitomeya variabilis. Next base: position 226,601,181 of record NC_135234.1, read on the forward strand.
TTCTTATAGAGTAACCTCCACAATCGCCTGTACATGTAAAGTTTTAGGTGGCAGGACTCTACTGAACTTGTGCCAAACATTAGGTAGGCAAAGGATGTAAACAACAACAAGGGGCAATAGAACAAGTACATAACAACAATATCTAGTCACATGATCATTTTTTTAGATTGTTATGTCTTGCGTGAGCTAACAGAGAAAAGTAATATGTAATTGTCGGACAACTTCTTTACTGTATTGACTAAATTAAATCTTCTTGGTTTTGCTTTCTAGGAATATCATAAACATATATAATTAGTCAAGTTAAGTGACATAGATGGGATTCCTCCACTCACTATCCCTACCAATTAGACAAAATGTATAAAACTGCTAATAGTTCCCTACGTATGGTGGGCACAACTTTTTTTTTTTATTAATTACACACTTTTATTTGAATGGTCAATATATAAGGGTCAGTTCTAACAGCACAAACACAATGCATTGATTTGGTAAAATGCCATCATTTTGCTATCTGTCCGTACCTTGCAAATAGTTCCTCAATCCTTTTCTCCAACAGCATCTATGGTGGGACACTCATGGAAAAGAAATTGTTTTTTAGCCAGATGGTATGTAAAAGAAGGCCCAAAAGCTTAGAGGGCTTTTATGTACTCCATTGCCTAGATCAAAATTAAATGGCCCATTGTTGGGCTTTACCTGAAATTGTAACTGAATTATCACTTTATATGATGTTACTATACTAGATGGCTCAATAAGATTATGTCACTAACCTCAGCACTATTGGCATATGGCTGTTCCATTTTGATCCCAATATGTCTATCTAGGAACACATATTTAAGGCCTGGACGTGCAACCTGTGTAGAACAATAGTCAATAGACCCGTCTACTCATGTAAAAGACTATCTGAAAATATAATAATAATTGCATTATGGCAATATAATGGCTGTCAAGGGGAAGGATTGATTTTCTCTAGTTATGATCTGTTAACAGATCTGATAGCAAATTTCCATGACAGTGCACCATACCCCTGCGATCACCAGTTTGCGGAAATACAGGTGTTTTATAGAATTATATGTCTGTGCTGAATTTCTTTATAAAACTAAATCACTGTACTGCATTGCTTTCTAGAAATATATCTTCATGCTGCATTGCTCAGATCACAGTGTGAAGATAAGTGTCCTACTGTATGAATCATAGGTGAGAGATCACTTTCTACTCCGTATTTTGCTGAAGTCCTGGCTTCTACTTTATAGGCCACATAAACATTAAAATAAAGTAATCCATCGCATTTTAAAACCATACAACTTTCATAATTTTTTTTAACATAGTTCCTGCTATTAATATATATACCTTTTTTTCTTTCTTTCTTTCTTTTTTTTTAGATAGCGCTAACATATTCCGCAGCGCTTTACAGTTTGCACACATTATCATCACTGTCCCCGATGGGGCTCACAATCTAAATTCCCTATCAGTATGTCTTTGGAATGTGGGAGGAAACCGGAGTGCCCGGAGGAAACCCACGCAAACACAGAGAGAACATACAAACTCTTTGCAGATGTTGTCCTGGGTGGGATTAGAACCCAGGACTCCAGCGCTGCAAGGCTGCAGTGCTAACCACTGCGCCACCGTGCTGCGTATATACTCGAGTATAAGCCGACCCGAGTATAAGCCGACCCCCCTAATTTTGCCACAAAAAACTGGGAAAACTTATTGACTCGAGTATAAGCCTAGGGTGGAAAATGCAGCAGCTACTGGTGAATTTCAAAAATAAAAATAGATGCTCCATACCGTTCATTATGGCCCCATAGCTGTGCCATATAGTGCTCTGCACCATTATTGCCCCATAGCTGTGCCATATAGTGCTCTGCACCGTTCATAATTGCCCCATAGCTGTGCCATACAGTACTCTGCACCATTATTGCCCCACAGCTGTGCCATATAGTGCTCTGCACCGTTCATTATTGCCCCATAGCTGTGCCATATAGTGCGCTGCACCGTTCATAATTGCCCCATAGCTGTGCCATACAGTGCTCTGCACCATTATTGCCCCATAGCTGTGCCATACAGTGCTCTGCACCGTTTATTGCCCCATAGCTGTGCCATATAGTGCTCTGCACCGTTCATAATTGCCCCATAGCTGTGCCATATAGTGCTCTGCACCATTATTGCCCCATAGCTGTGCCATACAGTGCTCTGCACCATTTATTATTGCACCATAGCTGTGCCGTATAGTGCTCTGCACCGTCCATTATTGCCCCATAGCTGTGCTGCTGCTGCAATAAAAATAATAAAACACATACTCACCTCTCTTGCTTGCAGCTCCTCAGCGTCCGGTCCCGGCGTCTCTCCGCACTGACTGATCAGGCAGAGGGCGGCGCGCACACTATATGCGTCATCGCGCCCTCTGACCTGCACAGTCAGTGTGGAGAGACGCCGGGAAGATGGCGCGGCGCCCGGCGTATGGAACGAGGACAGGTGAATATGTAATACTTACCTGCTCCCGGCGTCCCGCTCCTTCCCCCGGACAGCTGGTCTTCGGTGCCACAGCCTCTTCCTCTGTCAGCGGTCACCGTTACCCCTGATTAGAGAAATGAATAGGCGGCTCCGCCCCTATGGGAGGTGGAGCAGCCTATTCATTTCTCTAATGAGCGGTCCCACGTTCAGGGGAAGAGCTGCGGCACCCGGAGACCGTGGGACGGGCAGGGGGAGCGCCAGGAGCGCCGGAAGCAGGTAAGTATGCCTCAGCACCCTCTCCCCCTCACCCGCCGACCGTGACTCGAGTATAAGCCGAGGGGGCACTTTCAGCCCAAACATTTGGGCTGAAAATCTCGGCTTATACTCGAGTATATACGGTATATATATATATATATATATATATATATATATATATATAGAAAATATATATAGAAAACAGCACAAAAATTAAAGAAATTGGCATTAAAGCCCATTTTTTTCTTTAATTTTTGTGCTGTTTTCCTTTTTTTATCTTTATTACTGGAGGCCAATTGAACTTTGGTTGGGAAAGCGCTGCACGACAACTGTGGTAATATGTGATGCTGTTCCAATTGTGACATATATATATATATATATATATATATATATATATATATATATATATATATTCTTAAAACTAAATTATGTTTTAAAATAACTTTTCAAGTTGGGCCGTACCCTAATAAAGATAATGAAAATTAACAATGAATTAGCAAAAAAGTGGCTTTCTAAAACAAAAAAAGATAAGTTAGGTAATTGTGAACCCTCGCGGGCAGGGTCCTTTCTCCTCCTGTACCGGTCATGACTTGTATCGTTTAAGATTACTGCACTTGTTTTTATTATGTATACCCCTCCTCACAGGTAATGCACCACGAAATAAATAGCGCTATAATAATAATAATAATAATAATAATAATAACAATAAAAACATGAACATACATGACCCCACAGCTCAGATGCCGCAATCTCTATAAGGCTATGTTCCTGCAGTTTGACTTTTGATGTTGCAGATTTTCTGCAAAAATTTCTGCAACCATTATGTAAAATACAGTAGGTTACTTGCATTTTTTTGAAAATATGCAGAGTAAAAAACTCACCATTTCCATCTTAGCATGTGACTGTGGAAGTATTTGAATGAAGCAGCTGTTGAGCAGTCTATACAGTGGCATCTATCATCCCTAGGGTCCACTTGTAAAAAATATACGTTTAAAACTTGTTTTTACTGATACATAGCATAATGTTGTACCCTAATCCATACCTTATTTGGTGGTATATCAAATAGATGTAGCCCCCAAGAGAACACTTTATTGACCTTATACTTAATGTAAGCCTTTGTACACGTTTATGAAAGCATTTATGGAAACATACTGTATATTAAAGATTTGCTTTGCTATGCTTTCTTTGCCAACATTACAGGTTCTAACTCTTTATATTCTGTCAGCTTTGTGTTTTTGTTTAGCAGAAATGGACATACGTCATCTAAAAGCCTTCATTTTCATCCTCATTACAATGATTGGTATCCCAACAAATCTTTATATTGCCTTAAAATTTGTCCTTGTCAGACATAAAGAAAATAAATTATTGCCTGCAAATGTAATTCTGATTGTCTTGGCTTTAGCAAATCTTTTAATTATTTTCTCTCGTGTCATCCCTCAATTTCTACATGCCATAGGATTAGAGGACTTAATGGATGATGCAAACTGCAAATTCTTTGGATACACCTACAGAGTGAGCAGAGCAATGTCCATTTGCACAACCAGTTTGCTTAGTTGTCATCAATGCATCCTCATTGCTCCAACTACCAAATTTTGGGTATATTTGAAGCAAAAAGTGTCCCAGAATATATTTGTAATCCTTCTTTCAATTCTATTGATGAATCTTATACTATACCGCACCAGTTTTATGTATGCCAACGCAAGAAGGAATTTTACTTCACCATATACTCTTCATTTGGTGTACTGTGACACAGACTTTCAGACATATGTCTCTTACATTGCCAATGGCATAGTTTTTGCATCAAGAGATTTCCTTTTTGTTGCACTGATGGCTCTAGCTAGTTTTTATATTGTGTTTGTGCTACTGAGACATTTAAGAACAGTGAAAGGCATAAGAAGCTCGGATAATATCCAGACTAAATCCATTGAGCACAAAGCTTCTAGAGCTGTTATTCTGCTGGTTCTCTGCTACGTCATATTCCTTGGACTGGATAACGCTATGTGGATTTATACACTGACATTGTCCAATGTAAAAACAGACATGAATGATGCCAGGGTTGTGCTAGCATGTGCTTATTCTGCTCTGAGCCCCGTTATCATTATTTTAACAAATCCAAAATTACAACAGCAATTGGTATTTCGATTTTGGCAAAAGATTCAAATTCAGCAAGGATTTTCAACTAGTTTGGTCTATGTGAACAATGTTAGTAAATAGCTTTAAAAACAGCCTGTCACATTGAAAATGCAATCTGCAAGCAGCATTATATTTATGTATATTAAACCCTGCATTTATATTAAACCATCCAAATGAACAACGCTGTGTTGAAATATACTGGATATTTCTTTAAAAAATAGCATTTTATTGACTAAAATGAAAGTTGATCAAATTGGACATTCTTAAAGAAGCACTTCCATCAAAGTTTTTATCTTCTTAATAAATTGCAATCATGATATTATATAGCAATGTGTACTTACAATTGCTAATTTTGCCCTTTTACCCAGTTAATTATGCTGTTTTCCAGTAGGTCTGTGACATCACATGATTAAAAACTGTCTAGCTGAAACCTTCTATTATGAAAGTGCTCACAGTGACCTGGTCTCTGTACAGACTAGAAAGGCCCTAGCTGCACAAATAAAAAACACCATCTCAGGCCAACTAGGGGTTTCTCGTACCTCCTAAGGAACCAGAGGTGAGGCCACAACACCAACAAGGAGAAAGGAAAGTGTTAGGAGACATAGCAGAACCCAAGGTGAAATACTAAACACATTCAAATAGGGTGGAGGTGTGAAGATTAAGGAGTACTAAAAACAAAAGAAAAAAGAAAAAAGTCCTAAGAACCTAACAGTGATAAAAGGAAAATGTGCTGAGAGGGAAAACAAACTAACTTACTACAAGAATACAGCAAGGTAAACCCCTAAGATAAAGAGCTAGAACTCCTAAGTATACATCCACCATGAAATATAGCCAGCAAGGAAGTGCAGAGAAGGAATAGTATATAAATATAGCAAAGGTAATCGGTTTTTGACAACTATGAGAGACAATTACCTTTCACAACTGGTTCAGGACCCAACAAGGAGGGGGGCACTGCTAGACCTAATATTAACCAACAGGCCAGACCGCATATCAAATATAAGGGTTGGGGGTCACTTGGGGAATAGTGATCACAAAATAATAAGTTTTCATGTAACCTTTAATAAGATGGGTAGTAGGGGGGTGACAAGGACACTAAACTTCAGGAGGGCAAATTTCCAACGGATGAGAGAGGATCTTGGTGCAATTAACTGGGACGATATCCTGAGACACAGAAATACACAAAGAAAATGGGAGACGTTTATTAGCATCCTGGATAGGACCTGTGCACAGTATATACCGTATGGGAATAAACATACTAGAAATAGGAGGAAACCAATAAGGCTAAATAGAGCTGTAAGGGGCGCAATAAGTGACAAAAAGAAAGCATTTAGAGAATTAAAGGAAGTAGGTAGTGATGAGGCATTAAATAAATACAGAAAATTAAATAAATTCTGTAAAAAGCAAATCAAGGCAGCAAAGATTGAGACAGAGAGACTCATTGCCAGAGAGAGTAAAAATAATCCCAAAATATTCTTTAACTATATAAATAGTAAGAAACTAAAAAATGACAGTGTTGGCCCCCTTAAAAATAATCTGGGGGAAATGGTGGATGAGGATGAGGAAAAAGCCAATATGCTAAATGACTTTTTTTCATCAGTATTTACAAAAGAAAATCCCATGGCAGACAAAATGACTAGTGATAAAAATTCCCCATTAAATGTCACCTGCTTAACCCAGCAGGAAGTACAGCGGCGTCTAAAAATAACTAAAATTGACAAATCTCCGGGCCTGGATGGGATACACCCCCGAGTACTGCAGGAACTAAGTACAGTCATTGATAGACCATTATTTTTAATCTTTAAAGACTCCATAATAACAGGGTCTGTACCACAGGACTGGCGTATAGCAAATGTGGTGCCAATATTCAAAAAAGGGGCAAAAACTGAACTCGGTAATTATAGGCCAGTAAGCTTAACCTCTACTGTGGGTAAAATCCTGGAGGGCATTCTAAGGGATACTATACTGGAGTATCTGAAGAGGAATAACCTTATGACCCAGTATCAGCACGGGTTTACTAGGGACCGTTCATGTCAGACTAATTTGATCAGCTTCTATGAAAAGGTAAGTTCCGGACTGGACCAAGGGAACCCAGTGGACGTAGTGTATATGGACTTTTCCAAAGCTTTTGATACAGTGCCACACAAAAGGTTGTTACATAAAATGAGAGTAATGGGGATAGGGGAAAATATGTGTAAGTGGGTTGAGAGCTGGCTCAGGGATAGGAAACAAAGGGTGGTGGTTATTAATGGAGCACACTCGGACTGGGTTGCGGTTAGCAGTGGGGTACCACAGGGGTCAGTATTGGGCCCTCTTCTTTTTAACATATTTATTAATGACCTTGTAGGGGGCATTCAGAGTAGAATTTCAATATTTGCAGATGACACTAAACTCTGCAGGGTAATCAATACAGGGGAGGACAATTTTATATTACAGGATGATTTATGTAAACTAGAAGCTTGGGCTGATAAATGGCAAATGAGCTTTAATGGGGATAAATGTAAGGTCATGCACTTGGGTAGAAGTAATAAGATGTATAACTATGTGCTTAATTCTAAAACTCTGGGCAAAACCGTCAATGAAAAAGACCTGGGTATATGGGTGGATGACAAACTCATATTCAGTGGCCAGTGTCAGGCAGCTGCTACAAAGGCAAATAAAATAATGGGATGTATTAAAAGAGGCATAGATGCTCATGAGGAGAACATAATTTTACCTCTATACAAGTCACTAGTTCGACCACACTTAGAATACTGTGCACAGTTCTGGTCTCCGGTGTATAAGAAAGACATAGCTGAACTGGAGCGGGTGCAGAGAAGAGCGACCAAGGTTATTAGAGGACTGGGGGGTCTGCAATACCAAGATAGGTTATTACACTTGGAGCTATTTAGTTTGGAAAAACGAAGACTAAGGGGTGATCTTATTTTAATGTATAAATATATGAGGGGACAGTACAAAGACCTTTCTGATGATCTTTTTAATCATAGACCTGAGACAGGGACAAGGGGGCATCCTCTACGTCTGGAGGAAAGAAGGTTTAAGCATAATAACAGACGCGGATTCTTTACTGTAAGAGCAGTGAGACTATGGAACTCTCTGCCGTATGGTGTTGTAATGAGTGATTCATTAATTAAATTTAAGAGGGGACTGGATACCTTTCTGGAAAAGTATAATGTTACAGGGTATATACACTAGATTCCTTGATAAGGCGTTGATCCAGGGAACTAGTCTGATTGCCGTATGTGGAGTCAGGAAGGAATTTTTTTCCCCATGGTGGAGTTACTCTTTGCCACATGGGTTTTTTTTGCCTTCCTCTGGATCAACATGTTAGGGCATGTTAGGTTAGGCTATGGGTTGAACTAGATGGACTTACAGTCTTCCTTCAACCTTAATAACTATGTAACTATGTAACTATGTAATATGAACAAAGAACGTGATAGGGAAAACCAAAATGAGAGAATGGAAAACAACTGGGAAAGAGCAAACCAAGAAGAGAGAATAAGGACAAAAGCAACAATCAACACTTGGACAGGGAAGGAAAGAGCCATAACTCAACAAGCAGAAGAACTCAATTCAATAGGAAGAAAATTCCCTAGCAGGGGGAGAAGGAGAAGCTGGGTCAGGAGTTGAAGAGGGGACCAACTTTATATTTCGACATAGAGCAGAGAAAAGAGAATAATTTAATGTGTAAAAAGGCAAAGTTCGAATTTTTAAGTACACAATTCTATTTAATATGATGATTGCAATATATGAGGAGAAAAACTTTAATGGGAGTGCTTCTTTAGCAATGATTGTCAGGTAGAGATGAGCAGGCTGATACACAGTGATCAAATACTCTGCAATACAATAATAACAAGATCACACACTCACATGGGTAACAGTAGAAGGAAAAGATTTACAAAGAGAGACACTGTACCTGCACCCAAGTAGTCCCTGTACAGACTAGGAAAGTTCCTAATCACACAAATAAAAACAGCTACTCAGAACTGGCTCCCTAACAGAATGTCTGGGGGTTTCTTGTACCTCATGAGGAACCAGAAAAGAGGCCGCAACACAACTCCTACAAAGGGAATGGAGAGTGTGCAGGTAGACACGAGAACCCAGGGTAAAAAACAAAACATGTTTACACAGGTCAGACAGGGAAAAATACAAAGAACCAGAAAATAAATGGACTAAGTAAATAATCTAAAAGAAAGGGAAGTGTGCTGAGAAGAAGTACTCGCTATCAGACCACGGGAAAAGCAACTGGTCTAATCAACCAGGATAAACCACAGTTAAGGAACTAGAACTCCTAATTAGCGTTGAGCGAAACGGATCGGTTATTTTCATAAATCGGCAACTTTTAGGCAAAGTCGGGTTTCATGAAACCCGAACCGTTCCTAGTGTGGGATCGGCCATGCGGTACACGATCAGAGCGCCAAAGTCGCGTTTTGTATGACGCTGTTACTGCCGTTTTTCATCCAATGAAGGAGGACGCAGAGTGTGGGCAGCGTGATGACATAGGTCTCTGTCCCCACCATCTTAGACAAGGGCATGGCAGTGATTGGCTTGCTGTCTGCGGCGTCACAGGGGCTATAAAGGGGCGTGCACGCCGACCGCCATCTTACTTCTGCCGATCTGAGCATAGGGAGAGTTTGCTGCAGTTAGTCAGAAGCAGGGACAGAGTTAGGGAGGAAATAAAAAACCCCGAACCGCTTGTGCTGGAGCTATTTTCACTATCCCACACCACCTTTTTGTGCAGGGACAGTGGAGGTCGTATTTTAGTGCAGCAGCTGCATAGCTGTGTGCATGGTGCTGTGCAAACCAACTGCTTTTTTCAAAGCAAAAATCCTGTTGCTCCTTTCTGCCCAGTTACCTGTCTTGTTTATTTGTCTACCAATTTTTTTGTTCAGCAGTCCTTTTTATTGCTGCCATACTTGCCCTGAGCTCATTGTAGGAAGCTTGTTATTGCATTTTTTTTAAAATAATAATTACAGCCACTTTCTGCCACGTTAATAGTGTTGTGTTATACCACTGGGCCAGAGTTGTGGTTTAGTGTCTCCCCGCAAAAGTGAGATAGTATTTCACACACAGTTTATATTCTGCTGTACTGCTAGTGCGTCGTATACCAGGCAGCCACTTTCTGCCACATTCATATTGTTGTGTTATGCCACTGGGCCAGAGTTGTGGTTCAGTGTCTCCCCCCAAAAGTGAGATAGTATTTCTCACACAGTTTATATTCTGCAGTACTGCTAGTGCGTCGTATATCAGGCAGCCACTTTCTGCCACATTCATAGTGTTGTGTTATACCACTGGGCCAGAGTTGTGGTTCAGTGTCTCCCCCCAAAAGTGAGATAGTATTTCACACACAGTTTATATTCTGCTGTACAGCTAGTGCGTCGTATACCAGGCAGCCACTTTCTGCCACATTCATATTGTTGTGTTATGCCACTGGGCCAGAGTTGTGGTTCAGTGTCTCCCCCCAAAAGTGAGATAGTATTTCTCACACAGTTTATATTCTGCAGTACTGCTAGTGCGTCGTATATCAGACAGCCACTTTCTGCCACATTCATAGTGTTGTGTTATACCACTGGGCCAGAGTTGTGGTTCAGTGTCTCCCCCCAAAAAGTGAGATAGTATTTCTCACACAGTTTAAATTCTGCTGTACTGCTAGTGCGTCTTATATCAGGCAGCCACTTTCTGCCACGTTAATAGTGTTGTGTTATACCACTGGGCCAGAGTTGTGGTTCAGTGTCTCCCCCCAAAAGTGAGATAGTATTTCTCACACAGTTTATATTCTGCTGTACTGCTAGTGTGTCGTATATCAGGCAGCCACTTTCTGCCACGTTCTTAGTGTTGTGTTATACCACTGGGCCAGAGTTGTGGTTCAGTGTCTCCCCCCAAAAGTGAGATAGTAATTCTCACACAGTTTATATTCTGCTGTACTGCTAGTGCGTTGTATATCAGGCAGCCACTTTCTGCCACGTTCTTAGTGTTGTGTTATACCACTGGGCCAGAGTTGTGGTTCAGTGTCTCCCCCCAAAAAGTGAGATAGTATTTCTCACACAGTTTAAATTCTGCTGTACTGCTAGTGCGTCGTATATCAGGCAGCCACTTTCTGCCACGTTAATAGTGTTGTGTTATACCACTGGGCCAGAGTTGTGGTTCAGTGTCTCCCCCCAAAAGTGAGATAGTATTTCTCACACAGTTTATATTCTGCTGTACTGCTAGTGCGTCATATATCAGGCAGCCACTTTCTGCCACGTTCATAGTGTTGTGTTATACCACTGGGCCAGAGTTGTGGTTCAGTGTCTCCCCCCCCAAAATGAGGAAGTTTGGTGGAAGAGGCCGTGGGCGGGGTTTGCCAGCTAGTACTGATGGTGGTGGTGGTGCTGCATCTGGTGGTAGTGGCAAAAGCACAGTAGCATCTAAGGCTGGAGGTGTTGAGCCTGCGTCATTGTCTGGCTACACAAGGCCTCGAAGGCTCCCTTACCTGGGAGTAGGAAAACAGCTTTTAAAACCGGAGCAGCAGGAAAAAGTTTTGTCTTTCCTTGCTGACTCAGCCTCTAGCTCTTTCGCCTCCTCTTCTTAAAATTCAAAATCTAAGAGCAGCCAGTCATCAGTGGATGCTTCCGGTCCGGAAAAAGACGTTTCCTTGTGTCCTTCTCCCAAACCAAAAGTGAAGGATGCGTCAGGCGACACTACAGGTTACTCCATGGAGCTCTTTACCCATACCGTGCCAGGGTTAGAAAGGAAAATTGTACACTGCCCAGTACAAGAAGAATCAGACATGGAGTGCACTGATGCACAGCCACAGCTAGATTATGATGCTGTTCCATTGACTCAGATCACTACATTGACCTCGCAGTTTCCTGAGCCAGAATCTGACCCTGATGAGACTTTGGTGCCCTGTCCCGAATGCTATAGCACCGGCTTACATGGTGAAACTGAGGAAGGTGCACATGACATTGTGGAGGAGGAGGTGATAGATGACCCAGTTCTTGACCCAGATTGGCAGCCATTGGGGGAAGAGGGTGCCGCTGGCACTAGCTCACAAGCGGAGGAGGGTTATCCGCAGCAACACCAATCTACATCGCAACAGCTGTCATCAGCCAGGCCCGTATCAGGGCCAAAACGTGTGACAAAAACAGTTTTAGGCCAGCGTGGCCAACCGCTGAATGTTGCACAGCATGCAATGCCTGAAAAGGAATTCCATAGTAGGAAGAGTGCAGTGTGGCATTTTTTTGACCAAGATCCCAATGATCAGTCTAAAGTGATCTGTAAGAAATGCTCAACGACCTTTAGCTGAGGGAAACCTTAAATACAACGTGCATGCGTAGACATTTAAACAGCATGCACTTGCAAGCCTGAACTAATTACCAAACGTCCTGTACCGTTGGTGCACCTGGTCAGAATGAAGATAGTCAGCAAAACTACATTGCTTCCCTCACTGTAAGCCCACCGGTTCGGACACCACCAGCAGCAAATGTGGAGGGATCGTCGCAAGGCCAAAGCAGGCAGGGAATCAGAAGGTTATTTGTAGGAAGCACTGTATGTAGGCCAACATCACCAACTGTCTCTCAATCCGCCATGTCCACCCCCGCCACCACCGCTAGTTCCATCATCTGCAGGTCTCCTGTCCAGCTCACCCTAGAAGAGACTCTTGTGAGTAAAAGAAAGTACTCATCCTCTCATCCGCGTACACAGGGTTTGAACACCCACATTGCCAGATTAATCTTGTGAGAGATGATGCCCTACCGGTTGGTCGAAAGCAAAGCTTTCAAAGACCTGATGGCCTACGCAGTACCATGCTATGACCTACCCAGTTGCCACTTCTTTGCGAGAAAAGCCATCCCAGCCCTCCAACAGCATGTCAAAGACCGCATTGTCCATGCACTGAGGCAGTCTGTCAGTGGAAAGGTGCACCTCACCACAGATGCATGGACCAGTAGGCATGGCCAGGGACGTTACGTGTCCATCACGGCGCACTGGGTTAACGTGGAGGATGCAGGGTCCACAGGGGACAGCCATAGTGGGACAGTTCTGCCTAGCCCACGGTCTAGGAAACAGTTGGCAGTAGGCATTCGACACCCCTCCTCCTCCTCCTCCAGAAGCGACAGCTCGTCCACAGAGCGCAGTTGCCTGGCAACTCCATCCGCAGCTGCCAGTGTTGCACCCGAGGTGTCTCATTATGGAACAGCTAGTGGTAAGCGTCAGCAGGCTGTGTTGGAAATTAAGTGTTTGGGCGACAACAGACACACCGCGGAAGTACTGGCCGAGTTCTTGCAGCAAGAAAGTGAGTCATGGCTGGGCAGTGTACATCTTGAAGAAGGCAAGGTAGTCAGTGATAACGGAAGGAATTTTATGGCTACCTTAGTCCTTTTACAACTTAAACACATACCTTGCTTGGCTCACACTTTGAAACTGGTGGTGCAGTGCTTCCTGAAAAATTATCCGGAGTTACCAGCCCTGCTCTTGAAGGTGCGAAAACTTTCTTCGCACATCCACCGGTCGCCCGTACACTCCAGCCGTATGCTGAACCATCAGCAATCGCTAAATCTTCCACAGCACCGCCTAATTATAGATGTTGCAACAAGGTGGAACTCCACACTGCACATGGTTCAGAGGCTGTGTGAACAGAGGCGTGCTGTCATTTATTTGTGGGAGGATATGCATACACGGGCAGGCAGTTGGATGGCAGACATGGAGTTGTCTGGTGTGCAGTGGTCGAAGCTACAAGACCTCTGTCAAGTCCTTCAGTGTTTTGAGGAATGCGCATGGTTGGTAAGTGCAGACGACACTATCATAAGCATGAGCATCCCACTTATGCGTCTGCTGATGCAAAGTTTGACGCACATTAAGGAGCAGGCGTCTGCAGCTGAGGAGGAGGGAAGCCTTGATGACAGCCAGCCATTGTCTGGTCTTGGAACTGTCCAGGACAAGGTGGCGGACGAAGCGGATGAGGAGGGGGATGATGGGCATGAATATGTATGGGAGGAGGGAGCTTCTCAGGGGCAATAGAAACTGGTGCCGTGGCAAAGTCTGGTACAGGTTTCTTTCGGGACACTTGTGATGTAGATTTGCAAGAAAGTGCTCCTCAACCCAGCAGAAGCAGTGAATTGACACCTGGAACATTGGCCCACATGGCTGAGTATGCCTTGCGTATCCTAAAAAGGGACCCGCACATTGTCAAAATGATGACCGATGACGATTACTGGTTGACCTGCCTACTGGATCCACGCTACAAAGGGAAATTGCAAAATATCATGCCACATGAGAACCTAGAGCAAATATTGGCTACCAAACAAGCAACTCTGGTAGACCGTTTGGTTCTGGCATTCCCAGCACACAGCAGTGGTGATGGTTCTCACACGAGCCGTAGGGGGCAACATGGCAGAGGTGCTAGCGGTGCAGAAATCCGAAGTCGCGTTGGTCAGAGGGGTTTTATGACAAGGTTGTGGAGTGATTTTTCAATGACCGCTGACATGACAGGGACAGCTGCATCGATTCAAAGTGACAGGAGACAGCATTTGTCCAGTATGGTTACAAACTACTTTTCCTCCCTTATCCATGATCTCCCTCACAGGTCATTCCCCTTTGATCACTGGGCATCTAAACTAGACACCTGGCCTGAATTGGCAGAATATGCATTATAGGAGCTCGCTTGCCCTGCTGCCAGTGTGCCATCAGAAAGAGTCTTCAGTACTGCTGGTTCAATACTGACCGAAAAAAGGACACGTCTGGCTCCCCGAAATGTTGATGATCTAACCTTCATTAAAATGAACCAATCATGGATTTCAAATTCTTTTGCCCCACCTTCCCCTGCTGACACGTAGCTTTCCTTTAAAAAGGTCTTGCTTTTGGACTCCTCTTACTGACTGCTCCAATTCCTCCATTTGCTGCTGATGTATGTCCACCATAGGCCATTTTTAACACCTCCCTAAGTGGGCTGACTCCCCCCACGGGCCCGTGGTCACCACTTGGCGCAAGCACCCGTGCGAGTGCCGTTTGCCTGAACAGGTGGGTGTGCCCACTTTTGGCCAACGGCACTGGCACAGGGTCCCTCATAGTACAATTAAGTGTCTCTGGCAGTGGGGGTGCACACCCAACGTCAGACACACCATTGTAATATGAGGGGCCCTGGGACAGTACCGCCGCCCACGAGAGAGTGTTCCCCCCCAGCTCAAACAGTGCTCCATCGCTGTTTAGTCGGTGCTGTTAAATCCTTCAATGGCACTGCCAATACAAATTGAGAGATGATAGTAAATATATACAGAGACCATGCCCTCCATTTTGACCTGTGAATACTGTGCGCGAACTACCACTATCTGGTACTCAGCAGAGGAACCCACCCCTGTACGTTGCTTTGCCATCTGTTTATTTACGAACATTTTTTTGGCAGACATTTAGCCCACTTTACTATTTTGGCCAGCGTACTGTGTCAGCCACTTATTCCAGTTGTCCTCCACCGAACAAAGCAGTGCCACCAATTTACTCCTGTTACCAGTTTAGAACTGCATTGAGCCAACTTTTTTATTTGAGGCCTAGTAAGTCTGTCTGCGCCACTCCTACTAATCGACCTCCACTGACCAAAACAATGCTGCCTGTGTACCCGTTACCCATTTTGAACTGCATTGAGCCTACTTTTTTATTTTAGGCCTAGTAAGTCTGTCTGCGCCACTCCTACTAATCGTCCTCCGCTGACCAAAACAATGCTGCCTGTGTACCCGTTACCCATTTTGAACTGCATTGAGCCTACTTTTTTATTTTAGGCCTAGTAAGTCTGTCTGCGCCACTCCTACTAATCATCCTCCACTGACCAAAACAATGCTGCCTGTGTACCCCTGTTACCCATTTTAAACTGCATTGAGCCAACTTTTTTATTTTAGGCCTAGTAAGTCTGTCTGCGCCACTCCTACTAATCATCCTCCACTGACCAAAACAATGCTGCCTGTGTACCCGTTACCCATTTTGAACTGCATTGAGCCTACTTTTTTATTTTAGGCCTAGTAAGTCTGTCTGCGCCACTCCTAGCAATCGTCCTCTGCCTAACAAAACAATGCTGCCTGTGTACCCCTGTTACCCATTTTTAACTGCATTGAGCCAACTTTTTAAATTTAGGCCTACTACCTGTGTCTGTCTGCGCCACTCATTACAGCTGTCCTTCACTGCACAAAGCAGAGTCTCAATTTGCAGCCGATATCACATATTAAAGTGCATTTGGCCTACTAGTTTGGTTGGGCCTACTAACGGTGTCTGCCGCTCCTTGGTATTCTCCTATGTTTTTCTCCTGAGCTTCAATCTTCAGGCTTTCGGCCTATAGGAATTTTAAAACTGC
The DNA here is from genome assembly GCF_051348905.1 of Ranitomeya variabilis. Lineage (NCBI taxonomy): Eukaryota > Metazoa > Chordata > Amphibia > Anura > Dendrobatidae > Ranitomeya > Ranitomeya variabilis. The sequence goes on from NC_135234.1 coordinate 226,617,331, forward strand.
ATTTGGCCTACTGGTTTGGTTGGGCCTACTAATGGTGTCTGCCGCTCCTTGCTGTTCTCCTCCACTGAACAAAGCAGTGCTGCCTGTTTACTTCTGTTACCAATTTTGAACTGCATTTAGCCTACTTTATTCTTTGGGCCTATATCTATGTTTCCTCCTCATCCTGCCCATTGCCCAGCCACTGCTAGATGAGTCTGCTGGTATAGTGACCCAGACCACTACATTCCCCTTGCACTCTACATAGCCAGTATCTGACCCTGCAGAAAGTCTGGTTCCCCTTCCCGCATACTATACCACCTTACACGGGGACAAAGAGGAAGGTGCATATGAAAGTGCAGGTTCCTTCGACAGGTGGGGGGCATACTCATTGGTGACGTCACAGGCACAGGGCCCCTCAGAGTACGCAAAAGTGTCGCTGCCGGTGTGAGTTGCCCCCCCATGCAAACACACCGCCATACTTTGAGGGGCCCTGTGCCAGTGCCAATGTGAACGAGTGGGCCCCCCCTGCTTGCTCAGGATCACAGCACTTGCAAAGTTGAAATACTGACCTCTCACTGCTCCACCGCCGTGATGTAGTCCACGTTTCCTGGGCCCACTAAAAACTTGAGCCAGCCCTACTCCCCCCACAACTGTTGCCAAATGACCCCCAAATTTTCAATGGCTAACTATTATTATAAGGTAAATTAAGATTGACAAGCTTAAGTAACAATAATTGATGTTTTTGGCATTAAAATGGGCTCTGTTGGTGTTTTCCTGTCCTCCACTCACTGCAGACTTTGATTCTCCATTGACTTGCATTGGGTTTCGTATTTCGGTCGGATCCCCGACTTTTCACAATAATCGGCCGATTTCACCTGACTCGACTTTTGACAAAGTTTCACAAAACCCAAAACAATCCTGAAAAAGTAAAAGTCGCTCAACCCTACTCCTAATACCTTTTACATAGAAGTATAGACAGAAAATAAAGTAAGTTAGAGTTGATTATATAAAGCCCATCCCAAAATATGTTAGGACAGATACAAAAGAGAAAATGGAAAACACCTGAAGAGATGCAAGCCAAGAAAAGGAAAAAAAAGGGCAAAAGAACCATCAAACATTTGGACAGAGGCATATCGGGCTGTGGCTGAACACAGAGAGGAACAGACCACACAGCAAATGGTCACCAAATTGAGTCCTGAAAAGAAACCAGGATAGCTAGTTTCAGGCAAAAAAAATTGCCAAGCGGAATTTAACACACTGCTGAAGAGTCAGTAAGTGGTATAATAGTGTCAAGTGCAGCCACGTGGGCTTCACCATAATGCCATGCAGTTATCACATCACATGGTCAAGTTCAGCAAATCAGAGGGGCTATTACAACCACAATAAAAGATGAAGTCAGACAAAAAGTGCCATTTTGTTTGTTCAGTGTAGGGAAAGGAGGTAAGAGCGCACAGTTAATTCTACCCAGTGATAGAAAAAGTCACAATCTGGTTGTATTGTACTACTTTCAGTGCTTAAGCAGATTAAAAATGGGAGTGCTAGTGTCACTCTGTGAATATTAATTGAAATATTCATGTGACATAGAGGGAAGTGCTGTACCTGTATGGCCACTCAGTGTGACTGAATTGATTGATTTGAGATGAACTGCAGTAATACAACCTTAACCCCTTCGCGACATGCGCCGTACTAGTACTGCGCTGCCGGCACTGCATTTGTGCCAGCAGCAGTACTAGTACGGCGCATCGATCACCGCGGTCTTGCGCTGAGCGCCGCGGTGATCGGGTGCGGGTGTCAGCTGTATATGACAGCTGACACCCCGCAGCAATGCCCACGATCGGCGCTAACGCCGATCGCGGGCATTTAACTCCTCTGATGCCACTGTCAATAGTGACAGCGGCATAGAGGGGGATCGCGCAGGGACGGGGGCTCCCTGCACTCTCCCACCGGAGAAACGCGATGAGATCGTGCTGCTTTGGTGACCTGGAAGGAGTCCCCGGATCCAAGATGGCCGCGGGACTCCTTCCGGGTCATGAGATGACCTAGCTTGCCGGCGCCTGCTGAGAGTTCCTAATAGCAGGCGCCGGCAAGCCTCTGCCCTTGCCTGTCAGATGGGTGATCTAACAGAGTGCTGGGCACACTGTCAGATCACCGATCTGTGATGTCCCCCCCTGGGACAAAGTAAAAAAGTTAAAAAAAAAAATGTCCACATGTGTAAAAAAAGAAAAAAAAATCCTGAATAAAGAAAAAAAAAAAAAATATTCCCATAAATACATGTCTAAATAAAAAAAAATCACACAATAAAAGTACACATATTTAGTATCGCCGCGTCCATAACGACCCCACCTATAAAACTGTATCACTAGTTAACCCCTTCAGTGAACACCGTAAAAAAAAAAAAAAAAAAAACGAGGCAAAAAACAACGCTTTATTCTCATACCGCCAAACAAAAAGTGGAATAACACGCAATCAAAAAGACGGATATAAATAACCATGGTACCGCTGAATACGTCATCTTGTCCCGCAAAAAAATGCCGCCATACAGCATCATCAGCAGAAAAATAAAAAAGTTATAGCTCTCAGAATAAAGCGATGCAAAAACAATTATTTTTTTATATAAAATAGTTTTTATTGTGTAAAAGCGCCAAAACATAAAAAAATTACATAAATGAGGTATCGCTGTAATCGTACTGACCTGAAGAATAAAACTGCTTTATCAATTTTACCACACGTGGAATGGTATAAACGCCCCCCCCTAAAAGAATTTCAGGAATTGCTGGTTTTTGTTCATTCCGCTTCCCAAAAATCGGAATAAAAAGCGATCAAAAAATGTCATGTGCCCATAAATGGTACCAATAAAAACGTCAACTTGTCCCGCAAAAAACAAGATCTCACATGACTCTGTGTGCCAAAATATGGATAAATTATAGCTCTCAAAATGTGGTGATGCAAAAACTATTTTTTGCAATAAAAAGCGTCTTTTAGTGTGTGATGGCTGCCAACCATAAAAATCCACCCAAAAAACGCTATAAAAGTAAATCAAATCCCCCTTCATCACCCCCTTAGTTAGGGAAAAATAATAGAATTTGAAAAAATATATTTATTTCCATTTTCCCGTTAGGCTACTTTCACACTAGCGTCGGTACGGGGCCGTCGCGCTGCGTCGGCCCGACGTACCGATGCATACTGTGCAAGCGCCGCACAACGAGGGCAGCGGATGCTGTTTTTCCATGCATCCGCTGCCCCATTGTGAGGTGCGGGGAGGTGGGGTGTTGTGAACTGTATTTCTTGGTTCCCTCTTGTGATCACTAGCGGTATGACACTTGGATTGTCTTTCTCCAGGTTGGTACCCACCTGGTTCGTTAGGCTTTGGGTGTTCCTATTTAGACTTCCTGGAAACTCAGTCTAGTGCCTGGAATCGATGTAGTCAGTCTATGTCTGTTTTCTCCTGACTCCTGGTCTCCGTTTTTTTGCAAGATAAGCTAAGTCCTGCTTTCTTATTTTTGTTTATTCGCATAGCTTCTATTTTGTTCCAGCTTGTTAATAATGTGATTCCTGATTTTTGCTGGAAGCTCTAGGGGGCTGATATTCTCCCCCCACACCGTTAGTCGGTGCGGGGGTTCTTGGATATTCAGCGTGGATATTTTTGTAGGGTTTTTGCTGACCGCATAAGTCCTCTTCCTATTTTCTGCTATTAATTAGTGGGCCTCTCTTTGCTAAATCTAGTTCACACTTACGTTTGTCTTTTCTTCTTACCTCACCGTTATTATTTGTTGGGGGCTTGTATTATAACTTTGGGGTCCTTTCTCTTGAGGCAAGTGAGGTCTTATTTTCTCTGAAAGGGTTAATTAGTTCTCCAGCTGGTGCGAGACGTCTAGAATCAACGTAGGTACGTTCCCCGGCTATTTCTAGTTGTTGTGCTAGGATCAGGTATACGGTCAGCCAAGTTACCACCTCCCTATGAGCTGGTTTTTGTGTTTGCGGACTTAGCTGGAACTTCTGAGATCCTCTACCACTAGGATCATAACAGTGGGGGCGGAGTTCCAGCCGCGCATGTGCGGTCGGAAATGGTGGACCGTCGGCACAAAAAAGTTACATGTAACGTTTTATGCTGCCGGCGGTCCGCCACAACACGACCCAACCGTCGCACGATGGTTGCGACGTGTGTCAATACGTCGCAATGCATCGCTAATGTTAGTCTATGGGGAAAAAACGCATCCTGCAGATGACTTTGCAGGATGCGTTTTTTCGCCAAAACGACGCATTGCGACGTATGCAAAAAATCGCTAGTGTGAAAGTAGCGCTAGGGTTAGGACTAGGGTTAAGGCTAGGGTTAGGGTAGGGGTTAGGGCTAGGGTTAGGGCTGGGGTTAGGGTTGGGGTTAGGGTTTCAGTTAGAATTGGGGAGTTTTCACTGTTTAGACACATCAGGGGCTCTCCAAACGCGACATGGTGTCCGATCTCAATTCCAGCCAATTCTGCTTTGAAAAACTTAAACAGTGCTCCTTCCCTTTCGAGTTCTCCTGTGCGCCCAAACAGTGGTTCCCCCCAACATATGGAGTATCAGCGTTCTCAGGACAAGTTGGACAACAACTTTTGGGGTCCAATTTGTCCTGCTACCCTTGGGAAAATAAAAACGTGGGGGCTAAAATATCAGTTTTGTGGAAAAAAAAATATTTTTTATTTTCACGGCTCTGCGTGATAAACTGTAGTGAAACACTTGTTGGTTAAAAGTTCTCACAACACATCTAGATAAGTTCCCTGGGGGGTCTAGTTTCCAATATGGGGTCATTTGTGGGGGGTTTCTACTGTTTATGTACATCAGGGGCTCTGCAAATGCAGCATGACACCTGCAGACCAATCCATCTAAGTCTGCAATTCAAACGGCGCTCCTTCCCTTCCGAGCTCTGCCGTGAGCCCAAACAGTGGTTCCTACCCCATATATGGGGTATCAGCGTACTCAGGACAAATTGGACAACAACTTTTGTTGTCTAATTTCTCCTGTTACCCTTGGGAAAATAAAAATGTGGGGGCTAAAATATCATTTTCGTGGAAAAAAATATATTTTTTATTTTCGCGGCTCTGCGTTATAAACTGTAGTGAAACACTTGTTCGTTCAAAGTTCTCACAACACATCTAGATAAGTTCCGTGGGGGGTCTAGTTTCCAATATGGGGTAACTTGTGGGGGGATTCTACTGTTTAGGTACATCAGGGGCTCTGCAAATGCAACATGACACCTGCAGACCAATCCATCTAAGTCTGCATTTCAAACGGCGCTCCTTCCCTTCCGAGCTCTGCCGTGCGCCCAAACAGTGGTTCCCCCCAATGTATGGGGTATCAGCGTACTCAGGACAAATTGGAAAATAACTTTTGTGGTCCAATTTCTCCTGTTACCCTTGGGGAAAAAAAATTGCGGGCTAAAACATCATTTTGTGGAAAGAAAAAATGATTTTTTTAATTTTCACAGCGCTACATTCTAAACTTTAGTGAAACAATTGGGGGTTAAAAGTGCTCACCACACATCTAGATAAGTTCCTTAGGGGGTCTTCTTTCCAAAATGGTGTCACTTGTGGGGGTTTCCACTGTTTAGGCACGTCAGGGGCTCTCCAAACACAACATGGGTTCCGATCTCAATTCCAGCCAATTTTGCATTGAAAAGTCTTCCCTTCCGCGCTCTGCCATGCGCTCAAACAGTGGTTTATCCCCATATATGAAGTATCAGCGTACTCAGGACAAATTTCACAACAACTTTTGCGGTCCAATTTATCCTGTTACCCTTGGGAAAATAAAAAATTTGGGGCAAAAAGATCATTTTTTGTGAAAATTAATATGAATTTTTTTTTACGGGTTTCCACTGTTTAGGCACGTCAGGGGCTCTCCAAACACGACATGGGTTCCGATCTCAATTCCAGCCAATTTTGCATTGAAAAGTCAAATGGCATTCCTTCCCTTCCAAGGTCTGCCATGTGTTATGATCCCAGTGGCAAGGATCGCAGGTCTGACAAGCTAAGTACTAAAGGACAACTAGCTCTGGGGAAGTGGTAACTAGATTGACCGCAACCTGATCCTATCAGCACACAACTAAAGGTAGCCGTGGAACGTTACCTAAAAAATTCCTAGACGTCTCGTTACGGCCTGAGAAACTGACTATTCCTAGAGGGAAAGAAAGTCCTTGCTTGCCTCAGTGAAATGACCCCAAAGATATAGAATAGCCCCCCACAAATATTAACGGTTAGTTAAGGGGAAAGCACAAACGCAGAGATGAAATTAGATTTAGCAAATGAGGCCCACTAATACTAGAAAGCAGAAAATAGGAAGGGGACTGTGCGGTCAATACAAAACCCTATTCAAAATATCCATGCAGAGATTGCTCGAGCCCCTCGCACCAACTAACGGTGCGGGGGAAGCAACTCCGTACCCCAGAGCTTACCAGCAAAAAGGAAATCACATATTAGCAAGCTGGACTAGACTCATCATACACAGAAATCATATTGCAGGCAGATGAGCAAAAAATATTCAAACAGAACTTAGCTTATCCTGAAGAGGCAGAAAACAAGATGATCAAGAGCAATCAGAATAGCACTGAATACATTGACAGCCGGCGACAAGTGGAAGTGAAGCAGAGCTAAATAGGAGCCTCCCTGGTGGATAATGAGGCAGCTGATCCAGCCAGACCCGCAGGATAATAAACAAAACCACCAGGGGGAGCCAAAAAACCAAAGTCACACAATACCATCTGTGACCACAAGAGGGAGCCTGAAAACGGAGTTCACAACAGTACCCCCCCCTTGAGGAGGGGTCACCGAACCCTCAACAAAACCCCCAGGGCAATCAGGGTGAGCCACATGGAAGGCACGAACCAAATCGGCCGCATGAACATCAGAGGCGACAACCCAGGAATTATCCTCCTGACCATAGCCTTTCCACTTAACCAAATACTGAAGCCTCCGTCTAGAAATACGAGAGTCCAAGATCTTCTCCACCATGTATTCCAATTCTCCCTCAACCAGCAGAGGGGCAGGAGGCTCAACCAAAGGAACCACAGGCACCACATACCTCCGCAACAACGACCGATGGAACACATTATGAATAGCAAACGATGCCGGGAGGTCCAAACGAAAAGACACAGAGTTAAGGACTTCCAAAATCTTATAAGGACCGATAAACCAAGGCTTAAACTTAAGGCTTAAGACAACCACACCAAGTCCCCAACACAAAGTCGGGGACCCACACAGCGACGGCGGTTGGCAAAGCGCTGAGCCTTCTCTTGTGACAGCTTCAAATTGTCCACCACATGATTCCAAATCTGATGCAACCTATCCAACACAACATCCACTCCAGGACAGTCAGAAGGCTCCACCTGACCCGAGGAAAAACGAGGATGAAAACCTGAATTACAAAAAAAAGGCGAAACCAAAGTAGCAGAACTAGCCCGATTATTAAGGGCAAACTCGGCCAATGGCAAAATAGTCACCCAGTCGTCCTGATCAGCAGAAACAAAACATCTTAAATAGGTTTCCAAAGTCTGATTAGTGCGCTCGGTTTGGCCATTCGTCTGAGGATGGAAGGCCGACGAAAAAGACAAATTAATGCCCATCTTAGCACAAAAGGTCCGCCAAAATCTAGACACAAACTGGGATCCTCTGTCGGAAACAATATTTTCAGGGATCCCGTGCAAACGAACCACATTTTGAAAAAACAGAGGAACCAACTTGGAGGAGGAAGGCAACTTAGGCAAGGGCACCAAATGGACCATCTTAGAAAAACGATCACACACCACCCAAATGACAGACATTCTCTGAGAGACAGGGAGATCTGAAATAAAATCCATGGAAATGTGCGTCCAAGGCCTCTTCGGGACAGGCAAAGGTAACAACAAGCCACTGGCACGAGAACAGCAAGGCTTAGCCCGAGCACAAATTCCACAAGACTGCACAAAGGAACGCACATCCCGCGACAAGGAAGGCCACCAAAATGACCTAGCCACCAAATCTCTGGTACCAAAAATCCCAGGATGGCCTGCCAACACCGAAGAATGAACCTCGGAAATAACTCTGCTGGTCCATCTATCTGGGACAAACAGTCTCTCTGGTGGGCAACGGTCAGGCCTATCCGCCTGAAATTTCTGCAGCACACGTCGCAAATCTGGGGAAATGGCAGACAAAATCACTCCCTCTTTGAGAATACCAGCCGGCTCTGAATCTCCCGGAGAGTCAGGCACGAAGCTCCTAGAAAGAGCATCAGCCTTCACATTCTTCGAACCAGGTAGGTACGAAACCACAAAATCGAAACGGGAGAAAAACAACGACCAGCGAGCCTGTCTAGGATTCAGGCGCTTGGCCGACTCGAGATAAATCAGATTTTTGTGATCAGTCAAGACCACCACACGATGCTTAGCTCCCTCGAGCCAATGTCGCCACTCCTCAAATGCCCACTTCATAGCCAACAACTCCCGATTACCAACATCATAATTCCGCTCGGCAGGCGAAAACTTTCTTGAAAAGAAAGCACATGGCTTCATCACAGAGCCATCAGAGCTTCTCTGCGACAAAACAGCCCCCGCTCCAATCTCAGAAGCATCAACCTCGACCTGGAAGGGAAGGGAGACGTCTGGCTGACATAAGACCGGAGCTGAAGAAAACCGGCGCTTCAGCTCCCGAAAGGCCTCCATAGCCGCAGGAGACCAATTAGTAACATCAGAGCCCTTCTTGGTCAAATCCGTCAATGGCTTAACAACACCAGAAAAATTAGCGATGAAGCGACGGTAAAAGTTAGCAAAACCCAAGAACTTCTGAAGACTCTTAACAGATGTAGGCTGAGTCCAGTCATGAATAGCCTGAACCTTGACTGGGTCCATCTCAATAGCAGAAGGAGAAAAAATGAAACCCAAAAAAGAAACCTTCTGGACTCCAAAAAGACATTTTGAGCCCTTCACAAATAACGCATTGGCACGCAGGACCCGAAACACCATCCTCACCTGCTCAACATGGGACTCCCAATCATCCGAAAAAACCAGAATATCATCCAGATACACAATCATAAATTTATCCAGATATTCCCGGAAGATGTCGTGCATAAAGGACTGAAAGAAAGAAGGAGCGTTAGAAAGTCCAAAAGGCATCACCAAGTACTCAAAATGGCCTTCGGGCGTATTAAATGCAGTTTTCCATTCATCGCCCTGCTTAATACGCACAAGGTTATACGCACCACGAAGATCTATCTTGGTGAACCAACTAGCCCCCCTAATGCGAGCAAACAGATCAGATAACAATGGCAAAGGATACTGAAATTTGACCGTGATTTTGTTTAGAAGGCGATAATCAATACAAGGTCTCAGGGAACCATCTTTCTTAGCCACAAAAAAGAACCACGCACCAAGAGGGGACGAGGAGGGGCGAATAAGTCCTTTCTCCAAAGAATCCTTTATATAACTAAGCATAGCAGCATGCTCCGGCACTGACAAATTGAAAAGTCGTCCCTTAGGAAATTTACTACCAGTAATCAAATCTATAGCACAATCACAATCCCTATGAGGAGGCAGAGAACTGAGTTTGGGCTCATCAAATACATCCTGATAATCTGACAAAAACGCAGGGACCTCAGAAGGAGTGGATGAAGCAATTGACACCACAGGAGCGTCGCCATGAATTCCCTGACAACCCCAACTTGCCACAGACATTGCTTTCCAATCCAGGACTGGATTATGAGTCTGCAACCATGGCAGGCCCAACACGACAACATCATGCAAATTATGCAATACAAGAAAACGAATCACCTCCTGATGAGCAGGAGTCATGCACATGGTCACTTGTGTCCAGTACTGAGGTTTATTCGTAGCCAATGGTGTAGCATCAATTCCCCTTAGTGGGATAGGGAATTTTAAAGGCTCCAAAACAAAACCACAGCGCCTGGCAAATGACAAATCCATCAGACTCAGGGCAGCACCTGAATCCACAAACGCCATAACCGGGTAAGATGACAGGGAACAAATCAGGGTAACAGACAAAATAAACTTAGGCTGTAAAGTACCGATGGTGACAGATTTATCAATCCTTTTTGAGCGCTTAGAGCATGCTGAGATAACATGAGCTGAATCACCACAGTAAAAGCACAACCCATTTTGCCGTCTATAATTTTGCCGTTCACTTCTGGTCAGAATTCTATCACATTGCATAGACTCAGGTGTCTGTTCAGAAGACACCGCCAAATGGTGCGCAGGTTTGCGCTCCCGCAAACGCCGATCAATCTGAATGGCCAGAGTCATTGACTCATTCAGACCTGCAGGCGTAGGGAACCCCACCATGACATTCTTAATGGCTTCAGAAAGACCTTTTCTGAAATTTGCAGCCAGGGCACACTCATTCCATTGAGTAAGCACCAACCATTTACGAAATTTCTGGCAGTACACCTCTGCATCATCTTGCCCCTGAGATAGGGCCAATAATGCTTTTTCAGCCTGGTTCTCAAGATTAGGTTCCTCATAGAGCAATCCAAGGGCCAGAAAAAACGCATCCACACTGAGCAATGCAGGATCCCCTGGAGCCAATGCGAAAGCCCAATCTTGAGGATCGCCACGCAAGAAATAAATAATAATCTTAACTTGCTGAACAGAATCCCCAGAGGAATGAGGTTTCAAAGAAAGAAACAATTTGCAATTGTTCTTAAAATTCAGGAACCTAGATCTATCTCCAGAAAACAACTCCGGAATAGGTATTCTAGGCTCTGACATAGGACTGTGCACAAGAAAATCCTGAATAATTTGTACCCTTGCAGCAAGATGATCTACACTGGAGGCTAAACTCTGGATATCCATATCAGCAGCTGAACTCAGAGCCACACCAAGATTAAGAGGAGGATAGAAGCCAGACACACAGCAGCTAGACACACGGCAGCAAAAAAAAAAAAAAAATTCTCCAGGCTTCTTTTCTCCTGCTTCTGCCATGCAATTAACACTTTACTGGCCAGCTGTACTGTTATGATCCCAGTGGCAAGGATCGCAGGTCTGACAAGCTAAGTACTAAAGGACAACTAGCTCTGGGGAAGTGGTAACTAGATTGACCGCAACCTGATCCTATCAGCACACAACTAAAGGTAGCCGTGGAACGTTACCTAAAAAATTCCTAGACGTCTCGTCACGGCCTGAGAAACTGACTATTCCTAGAGGGAAAGAAAGTCCTTGCTTGCCTCAGTGAAATGACCCCAAAGATATAGAATAGCCCCCCACAAATATTAACGGTTAGTTAAGGGGAAAGCACAAACGCAGAGATGAAATTAGATTTAGCAAATGAGGCCCACTAATACTAGAAAGCAGAAAATAGGAAGGGGACTGTGCGGTCAATACAAAACCCTATTCAAAATATCCACGCAGAGATTGCTCGAGCCCCTCGCACCAACTAACGGTGCGGGGGAAGCAACTCCGTACCCCAGAGCTTACCAGCAAAAAGGAAATCACATATTAGCAAGCTGGACTAGACTCATCATACACAGAAATCATATTGCAGGCAGATGAGCAAAAAATATTCAAACAGAACTTAGCTTATCCTGAAGAGGCAGAAAACAAGATGATCAAGAGCAATCAGAATAGCACTGAATACATTGACAGCCGGCGACAAGTGGAAGTGAAGCAGAGCTAAATAGGAGCCTCCCTGGTGGATAATGAGGCAGCTGATCCAGCCAGACCCGCAGGATAATAAACAAAACCACCAGGGGGAGCCAAAAAACCAAAGTCACACAATACCATCTGTGACCACAAGAGGGAGCCTGAAAACGGAGTTCACAACAGCCATGCACTTAAACAGTGGTTTATCCCCATATATGAAGTATCAGCGTACTCAGGACAAATTGCACAACAACTTTTGGGGTCCAATTTATCCTGTTACCCTTGGGAAAATAAATAATTTGGGGCAAAAAGATCATTTTTTGTGAAAATTAATATGAATTTTTTTTTACGGCTCTACATTATAAACTTCTGTGAAGCACTTGGAGGTTCAAAGTGCTCACCACACATCTAGATTAGTTCCTTAGAGTGTCTACTTTCCAAAATGGTGTCACTTGTGGGGGTTTCCACTGTTTAGGCACATCAGGGGCTCTCCAATCGCAACATGGGTTCCGATCTCAATTCCAGCAAATCTTGCATTGAAAAGTCAAATGGCGCTCCTTCCCTTCCGAGCTCTGCCATGTGCCCAATCAATGGTTTACCCCAACATGTGGGGTATCGGCGTACTCAGGACAAATTGTACAACGATTTTTTGGTCCAATTTCTCCTGTTACCCTTGGTAAAATAAAACAAATTGGATCTGAAGTAAAAATTTTGTGAAAAAAAAGTTAAATGTTCAATTTTTTTTAAACATTCCAAAAATTCCTGTGAAGCACCTGAAGGGTTAATAAACTTTTTGAATGTGGTTTTGAGTACCTTGAGGGGTGCAGTTTTTAGAATGGTGTCACTTTTGGGCATTTTCTGTCATATAGACCCCTCAAAGTCACTTCAAGTGTGAGGTGGTCCGTAAAAAAATGGTTTTACAAATTTTGTTGCAAAAATTAGAAATCGCTGGTCAACTTTTAACCCTTATAACTCCCTAACAAAAAAAAATTATGTTTCCAAAATTGTGCTGATGTAAAGCAGACATGTGGGAAATGTTGTTTATTAACTATATTATGAGATATATCTCTCTAATTTAAGGGCATAAAAACTAAAAGTTTGAAAATTGCTAAATTTTCATAATTTTCGACAAATTTTTGTTTTTTTCACAAATAAATGCAAGTCATATCGAAGAGTTTTTATCACTATCATGAAGTACAATATGTCACGAGAAAACATAGTCAGAATCACCAGGATTTGCTGAAGCGTTTTAGAGTTATGACCTCATAAAGTGACAGTGGTCAGAATTCTAAAAATTGGCCCTGTCACTTTGGTGAAAACAGGCTTCGGGGTGAAGGGGTTAATAGTAGTGTTGAGCGATACCATCCGATACTTGAAAGTATCGGTATCGGAAAGTATCGGCCGATACCGGCAAAGTATCAGATCTAATCCGATACCAATACCCGATACCAATACAAGTCAATGGGACTCAAGTATCGGACGGTATCCCTGATGGTTCCCAGGGTCTGAAGGAGAGGAAACTCTCCTTCAGGCCCTGGGATCCATATTAATGTGTAAAATAAAGAATTAAAATAAAAAATATTGATATACTCACCTCTCCGATGCAGCCTGCACCTTACCGAGGGAACCGGCAGCCTTCTTTGCTTAAAATGCGCATCGGCTTAAGTAAATTAAGTCACGGCTTGTGATTGGTCGCGTCGCGGTCACATGGGTGGCACGCGACCAATCAGAAGCCGTGACATCACGGAAGGCAGTAAACGCACGCATTTTAAGCAAAGAAGGCTGCCGGTTCCCTCGGTAAGGTGCAGGCTGTGTCGGAGAGGTGAGTATATATATATATATATATTTTATTTTAATTCTTTATTTTACACATTATATCAATCCCGATACCGATTCCCGATACAACAAAAGTATCGGATCTCGGTATCGGAATTCCGATACCGCAAGTATCGGCCGATACCCGATACTTGCGGTATCGGAATGCTCAACACTAGTTAATAGCAGTCAATTTTTTAATTGCAAACAAGTAGTGCAAACACCCCCCACTAAATTCCCTCTCTTTACCACTCTTTTTCTCTACTTCTCTCTCGCTGTACCTCTTTCCCTATTTAACTGCCCCTCCTCTTTTTTCCAGACAGTTTGTGGCTTTTCAGTATTGCATTTCACTGAGTGTTTATTTGACATGAATTGAATTTCTAGTGCAACTAGGCAAATCCAACAAATTATAATTTCAAGTGATCCTCTCTTCTTTAGTCCTAGGCATATTGACTGAAACTACAAAATTATAGGGTTAATGCTAAATATGATCAAACCGATCCACTGCAAATGGATTTTTAGTTGAATTTGTTAAAGTTCACAGGTCCCAGCAATTCAATCAATATGCATTTCCATTTGCAAGGAATTCTTTAAAAACATACACAGTGCCGTTTCACACATTGGAAGAGATTGCACCAGCCAATTAGCAGGCATACATGATTTCAGGTGCACAGTGTAGCCTTCCTCATAATGCCTTGAAGCTATTATACCATATGGTCTAGCACAGCCAATAATAGGGACTATGAAAGCCACTACACTGAATGCACAATTATTAGGCAAGTGAGTATTTTGACCATGTCATTTTTATGCAAAATTTTCAACTTCAAGCTGTATAAATTTGAACGCTTATTTGGATAAAGCAGATCAGGTGATGGGTACTTATGTAATGAGGGAGGGGCGGCTTAAGAATATTAACACCCTTTGTAAAGGTGTACATAATTATTAACCCCTTAGTGACAGAGCTAATTTTTGACCTCCTTGACCAAGCACAATTTTTTAAATAAGACCAATGTCATTTTATCTTGTAATAACACTTCATGCGCAACAACATATTCCAGTGATTCTGAGTTTTTCCGTGATATATTGTACTTTAAGTTACTGGTAAATGTAGGTAGTTATATTTACATTTAATTGTGAAAATAACTGTATTTGGTGAAAAATTTTTAAAAATAGCAATTTTCAAACTATCAATTTTTATATCAAATCAGGTAGGCATTCTGTACAAAATAATTAATAAATAACATTTCTCATATATCTTCGTTACAGCTGCATCATTTTTAAAACTTCATTTTATTTTGCTATGATGTTAGAAGGGTTAAAAGTTTAGCAGCAATTCATCATATTTTCAAGAAATTTGCAAAAGCTGTTTCTATAGAGACCTATTCAGACTTAAATAGTCCTTGAGTGGCCTATATATTGGAAACTCCCGAAAAGAGATAATATTTCAAAACTGCACCCCTCAAATACTTCCCAACTGCTGTTAGAAAATGTGTTAACCCTTCAGGTACTACACAGGAAATATTCCAATGTGGAATAAAAAAAGCAATATTTCAACTTTTCCTCTAAATTTTCCTTTAGCCACAATTTTTTCACTTTTACAAGAGATAGCAAAAGAAAATGGACCTCACAATTTGTTACCCAGTTAATTCTGATACTCCACATGTGGTCACTGATCAAAAAAGTCTGCTTGGACAATTGGTAGGGTTTTGAAGGAAATGAAGACCATTTGATTTTTGTAACACAAAATTAGCTAAAATTGACTGCGGATGTCATGTTGCATTTTCAGGGCTCCTAAAGTGCCCAAACAGCATAAAACCTCTATAGAGGACCCCATTTTGGAACCTACACTACTCAAGGACTTTGAGCATTTTGAATCCACTGGTACTATACAAAATTCTATAATAATATGTTTGTTATGATATTTGCTAGTTAAATCGCAGTGTGCTTGAAATTTGTGTGGAGCTGAGAACTTCGGGAAATCTGGATTGAACTTGATTCTCCCCGGATCAGTCCACTCACTTCTGCTATTTACTATTAGGAATATTTTTTTTTCACCTTTCAAAAGCAGATTTATGCAATTTTATGTGCATACCATTGTATATGTCTGTGTATTAACTAAAACGTAGGGTTAGGTTAGTATACAATACTTAACATATATTTCAGCTTACATTAACCCCTTCATGACCCAGCCTATTTTGACCTTAATGACCTGGCCGTTTTTTGCAATTCTGACCAGTGTCCTTTTATGAGGTAATAACTCAGGAACGCTTCAACGGATCCTAGCGGTTCTGAGACTGTTTTGTCCTGATATATTGGGCTTCATGTTAGTGGTAAATTTAGGGCGATAATTTTTGCATTTATTTGTGAAAAAAATGGAAATTTGGTGAAAATGTTGAAAATTTAGCAATTTTCAAATTTTGAATTTTTATTATGTTAAAAGAGAGAGTTATGTGACACAAAATAGTTAATAAATAACATTTCCCACATGTCTACTTTACATCAGCACAATTTTGGAAACAAATTTTTTTTTTACTAGGAAGTTAAAAGGGTTAAAATTTGACCAGCGATTTCTCATTTTTACAACGAAATTTACAAAACCATTTTTTTAGGGACCACCTTACATTTAAAGTCAGTTTGAGGGGTCTATATAGCTGAAAACATCCAAAAGTGACACCATTCTAAAAACTGTACTGCTCAAGGTGCTCAAAACCACATTCTAGAAGTTTATTAACCCTTCAGGTGCTTCACAGCAGCAGAAGCAACATGGAAGAAAAAATGAACATTTAGCTTTTTAGTCACAAAATGATCTTTTAGCAACAATTTTTTTATTTTCCCAAGGGTAAAAAGAGAAACTGGACCCCAAAAGTTATTGTACAATTTGTCCTGAGTATGCCAATACCCCACATGTGGGGGGAACCACTGTTTGGGCACACAACAGGGCTCGGAAGGGAAGGAGTGCCATTTGACTTTTTCAATGAAAAATTGGCTCCAATCTTTAGTTGACACCATGTCGCGTTTGGAGAGCCCCTGTGTGCCTAAACATTGAAGCTCCCCCACAAGTGACCCCATTTTGGAAACTAGACCCCCCAAGGAGCTTATCTAGATGCATAGTGAGCACTTTGAACCCCCCCAGGTGCTTCACAAATTGATCCGTAAAAATGAAAAAGTACTTTTTTTCACAAAAAAATTATTTTAGCCTCAATTTTGTCATTTTCACATGGGCAACAGGATAAAATGGATACTAAAATGTGTTGGGCAATTTCTCCTGAGTACACTGATACCTCATATGTGGGAGTAAACTACTGTTTGGGCACACGGAAAGGCTCAGAAGGGAAGGAGCGCCATTTGAGTTTTGAATGAAAAATTGGCTCTAATACTTAGCGGACACTATGTCATGTTTGGAGAGCCCCTGTGTGCCTAAACTTTGGAGCTCCCCCACATGTGACCCCATTTTGGAAACTAGACCTCCCATGGAACTAATCTAGATGTGCGGTGACCACTTTAAACCCTCAAGTGCTTCACAGAAGTTTATAACGCAGAGCAGTGAAAATAAAAAATCATTTTTCTTTCCTCAAAAATTATTATTTAGCCCGCAATTCTTTATTTTCACAAGAGTAACAGGGGAAATTGGACCACAAAAGTTGTTGTCCAGTTTGTCCTGAGTACGCTGATATGCCATATGTGGGGGTAAACCACTGTTTGGGAACACATCGGGGCTTGGAAGGGAAGTAGTGATGTTTTGAAATGCAGACTTTGATGGAATGGTCTGCGGGCGTCACGTTGCGTTTGCAGAGCCCCTGATGTGCCTAAACAGTAGAAACCCCCCACAAGTGACCCCATTTTGGAAACTAGACCCCCCCAAGGAACTTATCTAGATATGTGGTGAGCACTTTGAACCCCCAAGTGCTTCACAGAAGTTTACAACGCAGAGCCGTGAAAATAAAAAAATCATTTTTCATTCCTCAAAAATAATGTTTAGCACGCAATTTTTTATTTTCACAAGGGTACCAGAAGAAATTGGACCCCAATGTTTGTTGCCCAGTTTGTCTTGAGTACACTGATACCCCATATGTGGGGGTAAACCACTGTTTGGGCACACATCGGGGCTCGGAAGGGAAGTAGTGACGTTTTGAAATGCAGACTTTGATGGAATGGTCTGCGGGCATCAATTTGCGTTTGCAGAGCCGCTAATGTGCCTAAACAGTAGAAACCCCCCACAAGTGACCCCATTTTGGAAACTAGACCCCCCCAAGGAACTTATCTAGATGTATGGTGAGCACTTTGAACCCACAAGTGCTTCACAGAAGTTTATAATGCAGAGCCGTGAAAATAAAAAATAGTTTTTCATTACTCAAAAATTATGTTTTAGCAAGCAATTTTTTATTTTTGCAAATGTAACAGGAGAAATTAGACCCCAATAGTGGTTGCCCAGTTTGTCCTGAGTATGCTGGTACCCCATATGTGGGGGTTAACCACTGTTTGGGTGCACGTCAGGGCTCGGAAGGGAGGGAGCACCATTTGACTTTTTGAACGCAAGATTGGCTGGAATCAATGGTGGCACCATGCTGCGTTTGGAGACCCCTTATGTGCCTAAACAGTGGAAAACCCTCAATTCTATCTCCAACACTAACCCCAACACACCCCTAACCCTAATCCCAACTCTAGCCATAACCCAATCACAACCCTAACCCCAACACATCCCTAACCACAACCCCAACCCCAACACACCCCTAACCCTAATCCCAACCCTAACCCAAATCCTAACCCTAATCCCAACCCTAACCACAACCCTAACCCCAACACACCTCTAACCCTAACCATAACCCTAACCACAAGCCTAATCTTAACCCTATTTCCAACCCTAGCCCTAATTCCAACCCTAACTCTAATTCCAACCCTAACCCTAAGGCTATGTGCCCACGTTGCAGATTCGTGTGAGATTTTTCCGCACCATTTTTTAAAAATCCGCAATTAAAAGGCACTGCATTTTACCTGCGGATTTACTGCAGATTTCCAGTGTTTTTTGTGCGGATTTCACCTGCGGATTCCTATTCAAGAACAGGTGTAAAATGCTGCAGAATCCGCACAAAGAATTGACATGCTGCGGAAAATACAACGCAGTGTGTCCGCGCTGTATTTTCCGCACCATAGGCACTGCGGATTTGGTTTTCCATAGGTTTACATGGTACTGTAAACCTGATGGAAAACTGCTACTAATCTGCAGCGGCCAATCCGCTGCAGATCCGCAGCCAAATCTGCACCGTGTGCACATAGCATAATTCGAACCCTAACCCTAGTTCTAACCCTAATTCTAACCCTAGCCCTAACCCTAGCCCTAACTGTAACCCTACCCCTAACCCTAACCCTACCCCTAACCCTAACCCTAGTTCTAACCCTAGTGGAAAAATATAAGTAAATATAATTTCTTTATTTTATTATTGTCCCTACCTATGGGGGTGATAAAGGGGGAGTTCATTTACTATTTTTTTTATTTTGATCACTGTGATAGGTTTATCACAGTGATCAAAATGTACCTGGAACGAATCTGCCGGCCGGCAGATTCGGCGGGCGCACTGCTCATGCGCCCGCCATTTTTGAAGATGGCGGCGCCCATGGATCAGACGGATGGACACCGGGAGGCCTCGGTAAGTATGAGGAGAGGAGATCGGAGCACAGGGGTGGGATCAAAGCAAGGGGGGAGCAGACAGGAGGACGGGGGAGCGGACAGGCGGACGGAGGGGAGTGGAACACCGGACGGAGGACTGGTGAGACGATCGGTGGCGGTGCGGGGGGGCAGATCAGGGTTTCCAGCCATGGCCGATGATATTGCAGCATCGGCCATGGCTGGATTGTAATATTTCACCAGTTTTCATAGGTGAAATATTACAAATCGCTCTGATTGGCTGTTTCACTTTCAGCAGCCAATCAGAGTGATCGTAGCCCCTGGGATGAAGTACCACACCCCCTGTCCCTGCAGATTGGGTGAAATTGGAGTTAACCCTTTCACCCAATCTGCAGGGACGCGATCCCTCCATGACGCCACATAGGAGTCACAGGTCGGATTGGCACCGACTTTCATAACGCCTACGTGGCGTCACAGGTCGGGAAGGGGTTAATAAGCTATTATTATGCTGGACATTTTAACTACTTCACTATGTATGATGTCTTTCTACATCAAACTTCTTGGTATATCATTATGAGCCTATTTGTGTTCATGATGAGATGATAAAATAAAGACAATGTGATATTGTTCAGACAATGTATTCCAGGCTGCTGTCTATTGCAGGCTTGCTCTGTGGCAGCTATTGGCAGCAACTGATGATGCTGTGTGCTTATTTTGGAAGTGCATGTCAAAAGAGCTATTTCATCCTTTTTGAAAATGTTTTGTCTGACATTAAGCTTCCATACCTTTACTTTTTATCTCTTGAAGTAATTCTGCAATGGCAACCATAAAAATTCTGAGCACCATAGCACAGGCAAGAATTAGGCACTGCTTGATGATGCCAATAAACTCTTAATCATATTTTTTTTCTAACATTGTAGCACCTCATCCAATGCAAGTTGTAGTAATTTGTTAAAATAGGATGACTGATTTCCCAGTTTAGTGACTGAAGGTGCCGAAACCCCTTCCTTGGGGCAGAAGTGGGGATAAGTGAGAAGGTCACTGGTAAAATAATGGAGGGGAGATATGTGTCACTCAGGATGTTAGCCTCAGTGATATCAACCTGGAAAAATGACCCAGCATACTAAGTGGTAAAAAGAGTTAATCGGTCATATTAAGGACTAAGTTTTTTTGAACAGCTGAAGAAGAGTAGATGCGAGGCTGTTCACTATATCTCCCCCTCAGAGTGTGGTACAGAAGGTAAATGTGGAGCCTTTCGATTGATTCAGCATTCGGTGTTTCTGGAGATGAGAGCTCCACAGCTGTGCTCTTGTTAAAGAGAACTGAACCTTGTTTTTTACTCCTTGAGCGAGCAGATACTCAGAGCCAGGGCCAGCGTAAGCACCGGTACACCTGGGCAAGTGCCAGGGCCCTGAGCAGGTGGGGGGCCCACTTGCCATCATGCACACAGCTCTATGGGAGCCCGGTGCAAGAGCCTGAAAGTGGGCCCCCTGCCTGTTCAGGGTTCCAGTACTTGCAATATGTGACGTGAGTCACTATAGTAATAATAACTCCCAAAAGTGGAGAGAAAGACTACAATTACATATAGAAATATAATACTGGATAAGTAAAGGGAGGTCGATCTATCTGAGGTCAGGTCCAGGAAACGGCACGGTACAACAAGAGGTAGTCAGAGATGAAATCCAATTCATGAGGGTCAGGAAAACCAGGAAGGCAAATATAGTTTTACTGGGAGCAAGCAAAGAATCTAAGTCCAGGAAGGGAATAAAGTCAGGCTAGTTCAGGCACAGAGCTCAGAGGGATCAGACTTACACAGGCAGCAGCAAGTGTACGATTGACAGTGGATAGAGGAGCTAGCATGCTTAAGTAGAGGACTAATCAAGAGAACTGAACATAGATGATTGCAGCCCAGACCCAGCACAACCAAAAACAGACTGACAGCCTCCACACAATAGTAACATAGCAGACCAGGACAGTGTGTAGAAATTGACAGTACCCCCTCCTCAAGGGAGGCCACCAGACCCACAGGTTTCCCAAGAAACCAAGAAATCGCCAATGAAAGGCCTGGACAACTGATCAGCCCTTACAGAATGAGCTGGGACCAAGGACGCATCGCACTACCATTAGCCTTGAGATTTATCACAGTACACAAATTTGTCTGCACGGCTTATGTAGATTTCTTTTGATATGTTAATTGGAGTTGTTAGCTGATTATTTAAGGACAACTATATAAGCAGTTTGCAGCACATTAGGACTAACTAGATATGGCTAGTAGCTGTTTTAACTTGGACATTAAGCTTGCTATTGTGCACAGTTTAACACTATACTGACTTTCTACTTGTTATATTCAGCACCATTGTTTTAGTTAAATCATTGATTAGGGGTTATAGGGGTTATTTAAGTTCCAAAACCCCGGGTTCTCTTCGGGATCCAGCTTTTCGTCCTAATTACGCCCAGGTCGCTCATGAGTCACTCTGGATAGAGCATCAGCATGTGTATTCTCAGCTCTTCTCCGATATGCGATCTTGTATAAGGGCCACCCATCTCTGCTCCAGAGCCAACAGTTTCGCATTTTCCAGGTGGGCCAGAGGATTGTTATCGGTGCGTACCAAGACTTCAGACTCGGTCAGGTACTCAGCGAATTTCTCTATCCCCATGATGGCACCACGGAGAGAGGGGTCCGTCCCCAGGGACAGGAAACCTACAGGTGAAAAAGGGCGTACCTCTCTCCCACATCAGTTGGTTTCCTGTCCCTGACGGGGAACGTACAGCACATACCTGAAGGATTCTTCGTGGGATTCCAGGGGCTGGTCCAGTCGGTTCTTGATAGTGGGGCGCCCTGTCACGGCTGGGTCGAGCGGTTTTCTCTCCCCCTTTTTTCCCTTCCCTGAAGCACCACCACGGGGGTTGGCGGGCCTCATGGGTGATTGTGGGGGGGAAGGCAGTGAAAGGATCAAGTCTGCCTTCCCCACGCAAAAAAAAAAAAAAAAAGGGGTAGGAAGGAGCTGGTGGCGGCGGTCACCAAAGTAGCCCTGTACCACAGCATGGAGGTAGCGGCGGCTACCTTTCCATAAGCCCCAGACAAAACTGGGAGGCGATGACCGGATGTCGCATGGGACCGCGGAGACGCCGGCTCCATTGCCGCCCGGACCGAGGCAGGCGCCGACAAACGGAACGCTAGCACGCGCGCGCAGGTGTCCCCGCTTATATCTTCCCCTATGTGGGGCCGGCGATCCAAGAAAACCAGAAGTCAGGCGGGCGCATGCGCAGATCGCCACTTCCAGCGTCGGCGGCACAGCATATTAAAAGGCGCTCACAGGCGGGAGAATGTGGCAAATTCAAATCTCCAGTGCACCAAACAGTGCAGAGGCCACTATGAGCGGAAACGAGCAGCAGGAGGCGCAGGAAGTCGTTCTGCTATCCCCTGAGCAAGCGCAGGTGCAGCGGCGCCAGCACTCACAGCATCAGCACAAGGGGAACTCTTCCTCTTTACAGTGCAGCAGCAGCGGACGCTCAGAGTCACAACGCAGCCGGGGTTCTGCAAAGACCACACGACCGGTGATGAATCCAGTAGTGGACACAGTCCCCAGGCCTGTCGGTATCTCTGATCCACAGGGGGTGAGTGATCTACGTGAAAGCACCGAATTTAATACGAGGTTACTCTTTTTTCCTAGGGAAGGAAATGTACAGGCAAAACAAAGCACAGAGTATGCGCTATATGTTCAGAGGAGCTGCCTTCCTCCTGGGAGAAGAGGCTGTGCAGCACTTGCATAGAGAAGATGATTCAGGAGGAATCCCCAGCATTTGCCTCAGATCTTAAGTCATTAATAAGAAGCCAAGTGGAGAGTGCCCTTAAAAGCATTAAAACCACATAGAAAAAACACAAAGCAAGTCATGGGTTCCCTGAATCTAGTGCGGATGAGTCAGAAAGCGAGCTATCTGACTCTAACGGTTCATCAACCTCTGAGACCTCTTCGTTATCCTCAGAAGGGGGACGCAGTTGCTTCCCTATCAAGGAGACAGACGCCTTAGTGAAAGCCGTCAGAACAACAATGGGTCTGGTAGATGAACGGCCTAAAAGAACAGCGCAGGACATAATGTTCAGTGGTCTGGAACAAAAGAAAAGAAGAGCATTCCCAATAAACGAGAAAATTCACTCTCTAATTAAGAGAGAATGGAAAAAGCCAGACAAAAAAGCTCTCCTGACTCCCAAAAGGAAGTACCCTTTTGATGACCCAGCCTGCTCATCCTGGAGTAAGGCACCAAAACTAGATGTGGCCATAGCAAAGGCCTCTAAAAAGTTTGCCCTGCCCTTTGAGGACATGGGTACCTTAAAAGACCCAATGGACAAAAAAGCCGAGACTTTCTTGAAAAACTCCTGGGAAGCTGCAGGGGGTGGACTAAAATCAGCCATCGCGGCCACCTGCACGGCCCGCGCCCTAATGGTGTGGCTCGAGCACTTGGACTCTCAATTAAAGGGGAAAGTCTCAAGAGAGACAATTCAAAAATCAGTGTCTGTAATGCAAGGTGCAGCAGCCTTTTTGGCTGATGCATCAGTAGATTCAGTTAGACTAGCAGCCAGATCAGCCGCCTTCTCAAACGCCGCAAGACGTGCCCTGTGGCTAAAATGCTGGCCAGGGGATCTGCAAAGGAAAACGAGACTATGCTCAATACCTTGCGAAGGCGAATTCTTGTTTGGTTCAACGCTAGATGATATCCTCGACAAAGCCGGGGATAAGAAAAAATCTTTCCCCGGATTCCCCAACCAGTCTTACAGGCATCCCTTTCGGAACAGAAAGTTAATGCGGAGGAGACCTCCAAAAGGGAACAAAGAGGCATGGGAAGACAAGAGAAATAAGAACAGGGGCTTTTTGTTCAACAAAGCCACTCCCGATAATAAGAAAACACAATGAAGGTATTCCCCGGGTCGGTGGGAGACTAGCCGGTTTTCTTCCTGCCTGGGAAAAAATTTCAAACAGTCCCTGGATATTAGGCATAATACGAGAAGGGCTCAAACTAAAATTCCATGTTCCCCCCAACAACTCCTTTATGGTAACACCACAGAGACAATCACAAGAACAGTCAGCTCTCCAGGAAGAAATTTTAAGCCTAATCCAGAAGGGAGTCTTACAGGAAGTCCCACACCAGGAAAGAGGCATGGGCTTCTACTCCCCCCTCTTCCTTCGAAGGAAACCAGACGGATCATACAGGACGATCATAAATCTCAAAAAATTAAACAGTTTCCTCGAAATTCCACACTTCAAAATGGAGACAATAAAATCTTGCGTAAAAATACTCTTTCCCTTGTGTTTCATGACTGTTCTAGTCTTAAGAGATGCATATTAACATGTGCCGATCCACAGGGATCATCAAAAGTATCTCAGGCTAGCAGTGAATATCCAGGGGGAAGTGAAAAACTACCAATTTTGGGCCCTCCCCTTTGGGTTAGCTATCGCACCTCGGGTGTTCACGAAAATAATGTCAGAAGTGATGGCTCACATACGGGAACAGAATATCCTGATAGTTCCCTATCTGGACGACCTCCTTGTAGCAGGGACCTCATTCCATCACTGCAAACAACAGTTGGATTTGGTCATGACTTCTCTGTCGAGACTAGATTGGCTACTGAACCTTCCCAAATCCAGAGTAGTCCCTTCTCAGGTACAGGAGTACTTAGGGATAGTCCTGGACTCAACCACACAAATGTGCTATCTTCCTCAGGGGAAGATTCAAAAAATGACACAGGCTGTGTTACAGTTGTCGACATCTCCAGTCACCACTCTCAGAAAAGCCATGTCCCTGCTGGGCTCCATGACAGCCTGCATCCCGGCCGTACAGTGGGCACAGTGTCATACCCGGGACCTACACTGGGAGACTTTAAATTCAAGCCTATATCTGGGCGGAAATTTAGACGGGCAATTAAGTATATCATCAACTACGATACACTCCCTAGAATGGTGGGCAGACCCAGTAAATTTTACCAAGGGGGTCCCTTGGGCACTACCGACGGAGAAAGTCCTGACGACAGATTCAAGCCCCTGGGGGTGGGGAGCACATGTGCACGATCAAGTGGCACAAGGGAATCGGAGCAAAAGTCAAGAGCTAGCCTCATCAAACATGAAAGAACTGTTAGCGGTAAAGCTCTCCCTAACACACTTTCTAAAACTCCTTCGCTCCCACCACGTAAAAATCTTCTCAGACAACCAGGTGGTGGTAGCATAGCTAAACCACCAAGGGGGTACCAGGTCGCGAGCACTGATGGAGGAAACTCAATCCATCTTTCACATAGCAGAGCACAATCTGAAGTCCTTAACAGTTCTCTACATAAAAGGCTCGGAAAACCAAACCGCAGACTTCCTCAGCAGGACTCGCTTAAAACAGGGGGAGTGGGAGCTAAAACAATCGGTGTTCAACCAGATAGTAAAACGTTGGGGAGAGCCAGAAATAGACCTATTCGCGGACAGTCAAAACCGGAAAGTAAAAATGTTCTGCTCAATCGATCCCCGGGGGGGCCCGGTAGCTCTGGACGCCCTTACAATCCCCTGGAACTATCGCCTCGCCTATGCGTTCCCTCGAATATCCCTCATCCCCCTAGGTCTGAGGAAAATTCGGGAGGAGGGAGCAACAGTGATAGTAATAGCTCCATTCTGGCCTCGCAGAATATGGTTTTCTTGGCTAAGAAAAATGTCCATAGAAAGCCCGTGGGTTCTATTGGACACTCAGAATCTGTTATCCCAGGGTCCAGTGTTTCACCCCAGTGTAAAAAGCCTACACATGACAGCTTGGCTTTTAAAAGGTAGCTACTAAGTGATAAAGGTTTCTCACCCAATCTAGTGTCCACATTGTTACAGAGTAGGAAACTCGTAACCACCAGAATATACGGGAAAGTGTGGAAAAAATTCATGTCGGTATCGGGTGCAGACCCATAGGGGGAAATCCCAATAGGTAAAATTCTTGAGTTCCTGCAGAAGGGATTGGAAAAAGGTTTAGCTACGAGTACTCTAAAGATTCAGGTAGCAGCCTTGGGAGCGTTGTATAATCACGATCTAGCCAGAAACCGATGGGTCGTGAGATTCATTAAAGCCTCGGGTAGATCAAGGCCTATCCCTCTTCATAATGTCCCTCCATGGGACCTAAACCTTGTTTTAAACGCTCTAACCAAACCTCCCTTTGAACCCCTGGCAGAAGCACCCCTAAAGATCCTATCTCTAAAAACCACACTCCTAGTGGCCCTAACTTCGGCCCGTCGTGTCAGCGACATACAAGCATTATCCGCGTGTCCTCCCTTTACTCAAATTCTCGACGATAGAGTCATTTTAAAAACTGACCCGGCTTACCTCCCTAAAATCGTGTCACAATTTCATAGGACACAAGAGATCTCTCTGCCCTCATTTTGTCCCAACCCCAAAAATGAGGGGGAAAAAACACTGCATACCCTAGATGTAAAAAGATGCCTAGTCCAATATCTGTCAGCCACTAGGGAGTGCAGGAAGGATAGGGCTCTGTTTGTCTGCTTCCAGGGTCCACGGAAGGGACAAAAAGCATCGAAAGCCACGTTAGCAAGGTGGATAAGAGATGCCATCGCTCTATCCTACTCATCCGGCGGGACGGCCATCCCAGAGAATATAAAGGCTCACTCAACCAGAGCAGTGGCATCATCCTGGGCAGAGAGAGCTGGTGCTTCGATACAACAGATATGTAGAGCGGCCACTTGGTCTTCCCAGTCCACATTTTTCAAACACTACCGCTTAGACTTGACCTCCTCTGATCTCACCTTTGGGCGAAGGGTTCTAGAGGCAGTGGTCCCTCCCTAAGAGTTACAGTCTATGCAAATCTCTCCGTGGTGCCATCATGGGGATAGAGAAAATTATAGTTACTTACCGATAACGGTATTTCTTTGATCCCATGATGGCACCCGTATATTCCCTCCCTTTTCACACACAGGTGTGCACATTAAAATGTACTAATAATTAACTTTAGTCACGGTTAGTGTTGAGAGATACCTTCCGATATCGGAAAGTATCGGTATCGGAAAGTATCGGCCGATACCGTCAAAGTATCGGATCTAATCCGATACCGATACCCGATCCCAATGCAAGTCAATAGGACGAAAATATCGGAATTAAAATAAACCCTTTCTTTCCTTGTAGGTTAATTCTACATGAAGGAAAACAACTAAGAGTAATGTAGGATGTATTGGGGGAGGTGGCGGAGACATTAAAGGCACAGAGGTTTAGCCCAATCAAATAGAATAGCAGGATTTTTATATTTTTTTATGACGTTCGGCGTTAGAAAGATTTTTACTATGTTAATTTTTTATTTATTTTGCCAGATATTGATGTTTCACTACTTCCACGCCCTTCACCTTCTTTTTTACTTCTCCCACACTTTCTTCTTCATTATCCTCATCATCAGCTTCTTTGACATCAACTAACCTTATTCATCTTCTTCTTCATCTTCTACCTATTATTTTTTTTTGTTACATTGTTCATATTCTTTTTATTTAACTATTATCTTCTTCATATTCAACTTCTTCATCATATTCTTATTTGTGACAGGCATTCCCGTAGTTGTTATCTATAAAAGTTTGAAGATTACACCTTCCGTTCTGCCTGTCACAAAAGAGTTACATTTGTCCGCGTTCAGTTTGGCCTGCAGCATCAGGCTTTATCCAGGGGCACCACGAGGAGGAACGGACTCACCCCCATACACTGCTTAGTCTTCTTCTGCTTATAATTTAGATAATATCTTTTGCTCTGATATTTAGTATTATGCTTAATGTTCTTCTGCTCTTTGTTCTGCAGCCTCTTGTTCTTCTGCTTCTCGGTCTTCCAGGTCGTCGTCGTCTCCAGGGTCGTCGTCTCCGGGGTCGTCATCATCGGGGTGGTCTTCAGGGTCATCGTCTCCAGGGTCGTCGTCATCACGGTGGTTGTCGTCTCTGTTGTCGTCGTCATCTTAGGGGTGGTCTTCCGGGTCATCGTCTTTATTCTCTTGAACTTGGAAATGTAGCGGAAGGTACAAGAAGGCTGAGAAAATGCCGAGAAACAGCTGATGGAACTGGAACTCGGATGGCTACCTGAAGGTCCAAGAGCCAATGGAACTACCGAGGACCAGCTGACGTTACTGGAACCCGGTTACTAAGCAGGAGGTACCCGTGCCTGAAAGCACTACCAAGGACCACCTGACGTTGGTGGAACTCGGATACCCAGAGGGAGGCACCTAAGCCAAAGGTTCTGCCCGGAACCAGCTGACGGTACTGGAACCAGGATGGGGAGCAGAAGGTACAAGAGCAAAAGACACTGCCGAGAACCAGCTGACGGTGCTGGAACCCGGATGGGTAGCCGAAGGTCCAAGAGCCAATGGAACTACCGAGGACCAGCTGACGTTACTGGAACCCGGTTACTAAGCAGGAGGTACCCGTGCCTGAAAGCACTGCCAAGTACCACCTGATGGTGGAACTCGGATACCCAGAGGGAGGCACCTAAGCCAAAGGCTCTGCCCGGAACCAGCTGACGGTACTGGAACCAGGATGGGGAGCAGAAGGTACAAGAGCAAAAGACACTGCCGAGAACCAGCTGACGGTGCTGGAACCCGGATGGGTAGCCGAAGGTCCAAGAGCCAATGGAACTACCGAGGACCAGCTGACGTTACTGGAACCCGTTACTAAGCAGGAGGTACCCGTGCCTGAAAGCACTACCAAGGACCACCTGACGTTGGTGGAACTCGGATACCCAGAAGGAGGCACCTAAGCCAAAGGTTCTGCCCGGAACCAGCTGACGGAGCTGGAACCAGGATGGGGACCTATTCAAGCTTGTCTGCCTAGAGCCCCAACTAGCAGTGTTGGAGCAAAGGGTCAGCAGGAGGAGGAGAGGGAGCAGAGTGTAGGCCGAAGCCTGCACTGGCGGCAGCTTTGGGTCTGTTGTGTCTGCGTGGCTGTTGCAGGACACGTTGCCGGCTACACAGCAGGGGAACAGCTGGCGGTGCTGAACCCCACTGACACATTGGCGAGGTGTTTGGCTCTGTGCAGCCAGCACATCTGGGCCCCAACTGGCGGTGTTAGAGCCCAGGGTCAGCAGGAGGAGGAGAGGGAGCGGAGTGTAGGCCGAAGCCTAATTGAACCAATTTCAAAGGTAACCTTTAACCCCCCTTCAGGTGTTCCAAACTAGAAGAGCCACAGCTTATGCAGCAGTAGTGCTGCACAAGTCAAAGGTTGCTCTTTTAATTTTTCTCCTTGCACACGCTGAATGAAACACGTATAACATTTAGCCCTTTATACAGTCAAACTGTGTTGGAGGCGAGAGTTCCCTTGGTAATGAGACGCAGCACAGATGTCAAGAATCCCACCTTGGTGCTGGGCGCAGCCTCCTGAGCATTGTTATTTGCTGTACATGAGTCTGCGCTGTCGTGTTATCCCTTGGCCTTGCGCTGTTAGCGCTGCCCATCTTCTGACATCATTTCATGTCGGCCGTTGCGGTTTGCGATGACCATGAATCCCAGCCCCGCAGTGTCTTTACATAGTTAAAAAACAACAAGAAAAAGCCTACTGACAAAATATGCACACCAATAATACTACAGGGTGGAGCGCGGTAATTTGCTTTTTTGCACTGCATGCTGTGGCGGCACTGTCGGTCGAAGAGAGGGGAGAGTGGGTGTGGCTTACAGTGGCTGATGGGAGATTTGTATTCCTCTGCCTTTCAGTTGCCATCATGCAGTGGACACGTGAGGAGAGGTCATTTTGTGTTGAAGCGTATTTTTCAAATGCCCACTCGATCATTGCAGTGCAGCGTGCTTTTCGTTTACAATTCGCTGTTCCTCCACGCGGACGTGTTCCTGGACGGCAATCATTTGTAAATTGGGTGAATGCATTCAGAACAGCAGGGAATATGTCATGTGTACGAAGGGGACCTGAGAGAAGGATTACAACACCACAAAACATCGAGAGAGTTAGAGCAGCAGTACTGCAATCTCCGAAACGCTCTGCTCGGAAGCAATCATTTGCTCTTGGCATTTCAAGACGTTCTCTCCACCGGATTCTTCATGATGAACTGAATTTTCACCCGTATAAAATGTGCGTGGTCCAACAATTGTCAGCACGGGACTATTTGACACGGCGGACCTCTTGTGAAGACATGTTAGCAACGATACCCCGTGACGCAATTGTGTTTTTTTCTGATGAGGCACATTTTCACCTCAGTGGGTGTGTAAACAAACAAAATATGCGTTACTGGAGTGAAACAAACCCCAGAGAAGTTCACGAGAGACCTCTGCATTCGGACCGCGTCACTGTGTGGTGCGCCATATCACGAGTAGGCATCATTGGTCTTTACTTTTTTCAGGAAAACGGTCGTGCCATAACTGTGAACTCCGAACGGTACTTGTCTATGATACAGGATTATTTTCAGCCGGCTCTTGAGGCATCGCCATATTATACCAGGTTGTATTTTCATGGAGGGTTTCCTCCTTATATAGTTCTGAGAT
The DNA here is from genome assembly GCF_051348905.1 of Ranitomeya variabilis. Lineage (NCBI taxonomy): Eukaryota > Metazoa > Chordata > Amphibia > Anura > Dendrobatidae > Ranitomeya > Ranitomeya variabilis. Next base: position 226,647,822 of record NC_135234.1, read on the forward strand.
CTAGTTGGTCCTTTCATATTTATGGGTTATTTTTAACCCTTTATCCTTCTCCCCTTCCCCTTCCCCATTCCTGGCTGGCCTTGTATTTCACAATTGGGGTCATGGTTTTATATTAGTTTCACACAGCCTGCCGGCGTGTGGTTATTCAGCACATCACATGAGGCCCTCTCCATGACGGTTTTCACTCTCCCATGAGCCAGTAGTTTGGGGTGGGTGCACGTTGTGTGGGGGGACCTTCATACATTACATATATTGTTATTGGATCTCTATTTTCTGTGTATTATGGATGATGTAATTTTTTAATTGTGTTTTAATTGTTTGTGATGTTGTTGGATTGCCTAATAAAAGCAGTTTTGTATTTTATTAATTCTATATAGTATTATTGGTGTGCATATTTCGTCAGTAGGCTTTTTCTTGTTGCTTGCTATAGTTCAACTACTGACTTTGCACCCATCATCTGTCTTATTGTTATATGGCGGTGCACCCATTACTTTGTTTATCTTTACATAGTTAAAACACTGCGGGGCTGGGATTCATGGCCTGGCGCAGTAGATATGTTCGCCTCTCACACTCGGGTCCTTACACCCGCTTCAGACTGTGCGGCGTCAGCTGATCCCTTATCGCATGCCACGGCCATGAAGCCGCACAGTCTGAAGAAGGCGGAAGGAGATGAGGGACAGGCGAACTTATGCACTGCTCATGCCCATCAATCACACCCTCGCAATCCAAATAAATAAGACACCGAGGGGCGTTGTGTGTGTCAGGGCGGCCGCAGAGGCGCAGGCAGCCAAACAATGATGCCAGAAGATGGGCAGCGCTACCAAGGGGGTTGCAGCGTGTCATTACAAAGGAAAGTCACACCTCTGGGACGGTTAAATGGTCACACAGAGGACACATTTTAGACGTGTTTTCAGTTCCACATGTGCGAGGAGAATAAGTTTATGAGCCACCTTGCACACATGCAGCATTACTGCCGTACAAGGGGGCTGGAAAACATACAAACGCCTGGGGGAGGGGGGACAGGTTCCCTTCAATTTCAGCTCTTGTGTCTGCGTGGCTGTTGCAGGACACGTTGCCGGCTACACAGCAGGGGAACAGCTGGCGTTGCTGAACCCCACTGACACATTGGCTGGTGTTTTTCTCTGTGCAGCTAGCACATCTGGGCCCCAACTGGCGGTGTTAGAGCCCAGGGTCAGCAGGAGGAGGAGAGGGAGCGGAGTGTAGGCCGAAGCCTGCACTGGCGGCAGCTTTGGGTCTGTTGTGCCTGCGTGGCTGTTGCAGGACACGTTGCCGGCTGCACAGCAGGGGAACAGCTGGCGTTGCTGAACCCCACTGACACTTTGGCTGGTGTTTTTCTCTGTGCAGCTAGCACATCTGGGCCCCAACTGGCGGTGTTAGAGCCCAGGGTCAGCAGGAGGAGGAGAGGGAGCGGAGTGTAGGCCGAAGCCTGCACTGGCGGCAGCTTTGGGTCTGTTGTGCCTGCGTGGCTGTTGCAGGACACGTTGCCGGCTGCACAGCAGGGGAACAGCTGGCGTTGCTGAACCCCACTGACACTTTGGCTGGTGTTTTTCTCTGTGCAGCTAGCACATCTGGGCCCCAACTGGCGGTGTTAGAGCCCAGGGTCAGCAGGAGGAGGAGAGGGAGCGGAGTGTAGGCCGAAGCCTAATTGAACCAATTTCAAAGGTAACCTTAAACCCCCCCTCAGGTGTTCCAAACTAGACGAGCCACAGCTTATGCAGCAGTAGTGCTGCACAAGTCAAAGGTTGCTCTTTTAATTTTTCTCCTTGCACACGCTGAATGAAACACGTATAACATTTAGCCCTTTATACAGTCAAACTGTTTTGGAGGTGGGAGTTCCCTTCGTAATGAGACGCAGCACAGATGTCAAGAATCCCACCTTGGTGCTGGGCGCAGCCTCCTGAGCGTTGTTATTTGCTGTACAGGAGTCTGCGCTGTCGTTTTATCCCTTGGCCTTGCGCTGTTAGCGCTGCCCATCTTCTGGCATCATTTAATGTCGGCCGTTGCGGTTTGCGATGACCATGAATCCCAGCCCCGCAGTGTCTTTACATAGTTAAAACACTGCGGGGCTGGGATTCATGGCCTGGCGCAGTACATATGTTGGCCTCTCACACTCGGGTCCTTACACCCGCTTCAGACTGTGCGGCGTCAGCTGATCCCTTATCGCATGCCACGGCCATGAAGCCGCACAGTCTGAGGAAGGCGGAAGGAGATGAGGGACAGGCGAACATATGCACTGCTCATGCCCATCAATCACACCCTCGCAGTCCAAATAAATAAGACACCGAGGGGCGTTGTGTGTGTCAGGGCGGCCGCAGAGGCGCAGGCAGCCAAACAATGATGCCAGAAGACGGGCAGCGCTACCAAGGGGGTTGCAGCGTGTCATTACAAAGGAAAGTCACACCTCTGGGACGGTTAAATGGTCACAGAGGACACATTTTAGACGTGTTCAGTTCCACATGTGCGAGGAGAATAAGTTTATGAGCCACCTTGCACACATGCAGCATTACTGCTGTACAAGGTGGCTGTAAAACATACAAACACCTGGGGGAGGGGGGACAGGTTCCCTTCAATTTCAGTTCTTGTGTCTGCGTGGCATTTGCAGGACACGTTGCCGGCTACACAGCAGGGGAACAGCTGGCGTTGCTGAACCCCACTGACACATTGGCTGGTGTTTTTCTCTGTGCAGCTAGCAGTACCGGGCCCCAACTGGCGGTGTTAGAGCCCAGGGTCAGCAGGAGGAGAGGGAGCAGAGTGTAGGCCGAAGCCTGCACTGGCGGCAGCTTTGTGTCTGCGTGGCTGTTGCAGGACACGCTGCCGGCTACACAGCAGGGGAACAGCTGGCGTTGCTGAACCCCACTGACACTTTGGATGGTGTTTTTCTCTGTGCAGCTAGCAGTACCGGGCCCCAACTGGCGGTGTTAGAGCCCAGGGTCAGCAGGAGGAGAGGGAGCAGAGTGTAGGCCGAAGCCTGCACTGGCGGCAGCTTTGTGTCTGCGTGGCTGTTGCAGGACACGTTGCCGGCTACACAGCAGGGGAACAGCTGGCGTTGCTGAACCCCACTGACACATTGGATGGTGTTTTTCTCTGTGCAGCTAGCAGTACCGGGCCCCAACTGGCGGTGTTAGAGCCCAGGCTCTGCAGGGGGAGCAGAGTGTAGGCCGAAGCCTAATTGAACCAATTTTAAAGGTAACCTTTAACCCCCCCTCAGGTGTTACAAACTAGAAGAGCCCACAGCTTATGCAGCAGTAGTGCTGCACAAGTCAAAGGTTGCTCTTTTAATTTTTCTCCTTGCACACGCTGAAAGGAACACGTATAACATTTAGGCCCTTACACAGTCAAACTGATTTTGAGGCGTGAGTTCCCTTTGTAAAGAGACGCAGTACAGCTGGCAAAAATGCCACCTTGGTGCTTGGCGCGGCCTCCTGAGCATCGTTATTTGTTGCACAGGAGTCTGCGCTGTCGTGTTATCCCTTGGCCTTGCGCTGTTAGCGCTGCCCATCCTCTGACATCATGTAATGTCGGCCGTTGCGGTTTGCGATGACCATGTATCCCAGCCCCGCAGTGTCTTAACATTGTTAAAACACTGCAGGGCTGGGATTCATGGCCTGGCGCAGTACATATGTTCGCCTCTCGCTTGGGTTCTTACACCCGCTTCAGACTATGCGGCGTCAGCTGATCCCTTATCGCATGCCACGGCCATGAAGACGCACAGTCCGAAGAAGGCGGAAGGAGATGAGGGACAGGCGAAGAAATGCACCGTTCATGCCCATCAATCACACCCTCGCAGTCCAAATAAATAGGACACCGAGGGGCGTTGTGTGGGGCAAGGCGGCCGCAGAGGCGCAGGCAGCCAAACAATGATGCCAGAAGACGGGCAGCGCTACCAAGGAGCTTGTTGCGTGTCAATACAAAGGAAAATCACACCTGAGGGACGTTTTAATTGTCGCAGAGGACTCATTTTAGACGTGTTCAGTTCAACATGGGCAAGGAGAATAAGTTTCTGAGCCACCTTGCACACATGCAGCATTACTGTCGTACAAGGTGGCTGTAAAACGTAGAAACACCTGGGGGAGGGGGGACAGGTTTCCTTCAATTTCAGTTCTTGTGTCTGCGTGGCTGTTGCAGGACACATTGCTGGCTGCACAGCAGGGGAACAGCTGGCGGTGCTGAACCCCACTGACACTTTGGCTGGTGTTTTTCTCTGTGTAGCTAGCACATCTGGGCCCCAACTGGCGGTGTTAGAGCCCAGGGTCAGTAGGAAGAGGAGAGGGAGCAGAGTGTAGGCCGAAGCCTGCACTGGAGCAAGTTGAAAGGGAACCTTTAACCCCCCCCCCCCAGGCGTTTGTAGCTGAAAGAGCCATCATGTACAGCACTAATGCTGGAAAAGGTAAACTTAGCTCTTTTAATTATGGTCCTTGCACATGCTGAACCTAACACTTATGAAAAGTGTCCCCTCCTACCGTGATACCGTCCGGTTGGTGGAACTTTCCTTTGTGATGTGACGCAGCACAGCCGTCATTCTTACCCCCTTGGCGCCGTGCGCCGCCTCCTCAGCGTTGTTTGAATCAGTCCTGGAGCCTGCGCTGTTAGGTTAGCCCTTGGCCATGCACACATTTTGCGCTGCCCGTCTTCTGACATCATTTGGTGTCAGACTGGCTGCGCCTGTGCGGCTGCGCTGGCCGAGATCCCGCCTCGCAGTGTCGTCTAATGTAATCCCACCACGGGCCTGGGATCCGTGGCCATGCGCAGTGCATATCCTCGCCTCTCACTCACCCTCCCTACGGCTTCTTCAGACTGTGCGGTGTCACGGCCGTGGCATGCTATTAGGGATCAGCTGACACCGCACAGTCTGAAGAAGCCGTAAGGAGATGAGTGAGAGGTGGAGGGTCAGATATGCACTGCGCATGTCCATGGATCTCAGGCCCCCAGTGAGATTAAATCAGAAGACACTACGAGGCGGGATCTCGTCCAGCGCGGCCGCACAGGCTCAGCCAGCCTGACACCAAATGATGTCAGAAGACGGGCAGCGCAAAATGTGTGCATGGCCAAGGGCTAACCTAACAGCGCAGGCTCCGGGACTGATTCAAACAACTCTGAGGAGGCGGCGCACGGCGCCAAGGGGGTAAGAATGACGGCTGTGCTGCGTCACATCACAAAGGAAAGTTCCACCAACCGGACGGTATCACGGTAGGAGGGGACACATTTCATAAGTGTAAGGTTCAGCATGTGCAAGGAGCACCACGAAAAGAGGCACTTTTTCCCTTTGCATCATTACTGCTGCACAAGGTGGCTCCTTCAGTAACAAACGCCTGGGGGGGGGGGGGACAGGTTCCCTTAAATTTAACTTGTTGTGCCTGCGTGGCGGTCGCAGTACACGTTGCCGTATACACAGCAGGGGAACAGCTGGCGGTGCTGAACCCCACTAACACATTGGCGAGGTGTTTGGCTCTGTGCGGACAGCACTTCTGGACAGCAACTAGCGGTGTTGGAGCCCAGGGACAGGAGGAGGAGGAGGAGGTGGAGGAGATAGGAGGGATTGCCACACACACAGCAGGGGAACAGCTGACGTTACTGAACCCCAATAACAGAGGAGGGACTGTTGGGACTGTGCGTACAGCACTACCAGGCAACAACTAGCGGTGTTGGAGCCCAGGGACAGGAGGAGGAGGAGGAGGTGGAGGAGATAGGAGGGATTGCCACACACACAGCAGGGGAACAGCTGACGTTAATGAACCCCAATAACAGAGGAGGGACTGTTGGGACTGTGCGTACAGCACTACCAGGCAACAACTAGCGGTGTTGGAGCCCAGGGACAGCAGGAGGAGGAGGAGGAGGTGGAGGAGATAGGAGGGATTGCCACACACACAGCAGGGGAACAGCTGACGTTACTGAACCCCAATAACAGAGGAGGGACTGTTGGGACTGTGCGTACAGCACTACCAGGCAACAACTAGCGGTGTTGGAGCCCAGGCACAGGAGGAGGAGGAGGAGGTGGAGGAGATAGGTGGGATTGCCACACACACAGCAGGGGAACAGCTGACGTTACTGAACCCCAATAACAGAGGAGGGACTGTTGGGACTGTGCGTACAGCACTACAAGGCAACAACTAGCGATGTTGGAGCCCAGGGACAGCAGGAGGAGGAGGAGGTGGAGGAGATAGGAGGGATTGCCACACACACAGCAGGGGAACAGCTGACGTTACTGAACCCCAATAACAGAGGAGGGACTGTTGGGACTGTGCGTACAGCACTACCAGGCAACAACTAGCGGTGTTGGAGCCCAGGGACAGGAGGAGGAGGAGGAGGTGGAGGAGATAGGAGGGATTGCAACACACACACAGCAGGGGAACAGCTGACGTTACTGAACCCCAATAACAGAGGAGGGACTGTTGGGACTGTGCGTACAGCACTACCAGGCAACAACTAGCGGTGTTGGAGCCCAGGGACAGGAGGAGGAGGAGGAGGTGGAGGAGATAGGAGGGATTGCCACACACACAGCAGGGGAACAGCTGACGTTACTGAACCCCAATAACAGAGGAGGGACTGTTGGGACTGTGCGTACAGCACTACCAGGCAACAACTAGCGGTGTTGGAGCCCAGGGACAGGAGGAGGAGGAGGAGGTGGAGGAGATAGGAGGGATTGCCACACACACACAGCAGGGGAACAGCTGACGTTACTGAACCCCAATAACAGAGGAGGGACTGTTGGGACTGTGCGTACAGCACTACCAGGCAACAACTAGCGGTGTTGGAGCCCAGGGACAGCAGGAGGAGGAGGAGGTGGAGGAGATAGGAGGGATTGCCACACACACAGCAGGGGAGCAGCTGACGTTACTGAACCCCAATAACAGAGGAGGGACTGTTGGGACTGTGCGTACAGCACTACCAGGCAACAACTAGCGGTGTTGGAGCCCAGGGACAGGAGGAGGAGGAGGAGGTGGAGGAGATAGGAGGGATTGCCACACACACAGCAGGGGAACAGCTGACGTTACTGAACCCCAATAACAGAGGAGGGACTGTTGGGACTGTGCGTACAGCACTACCAGGCAACAACTAGCGGTGTTGGAGCCCAGGGACAGCAGGAGGAGGAGGAGGTGGAGGAGATAGGAGGGATTGCCACACACACAGCAGGGGAACAGCTGACGTTACTGAACCCCAATAACAGAGGAGGGACTGTTGGGACTGTGCGTACAGCACTACCAGGCAACAACTAGCGGTGTTGGAGCCCAGAGACAGGAGGAGGAGGAGGAGGTGGAGGAGATAGGAGGGATTGCCACACACACAGCAGGGGAACAGCTGACGTTACTGAACCCCAATAACAGAGGAGGGACTGTTGGGACTGTGCGTACAGCACTACCAGGCAACAACTAGCGGTGTTGGAGCCCAGGGACAGCAGGAGGAGGAGGAGGTGGAGGAGATAGGAGGGATTGCCACACACACAGCAGGGGAACAGCTGAGGTTACTGAACCCCAATAACAGAGGAGGGACCGTTGGGACTGTGCGTACAGCACTACCAGGCAACAACTAGCGGTGTTGGAGCCCAGGGACAGGAGGAGGAGGAGAAGGTGGAGGAGATAGGAGGGATTGCCACACACAAACAGCAGGGGAACAGCTGACGTTACTGAACCTCAATAACAGAGGAGGGACTGTTGGGACTGTGCGTACAGCACTACCAGGCAACAACTAGCGGTGTTGGAGCCCAGGGACAGCAGGAGGAGGAGGAGGTGGAGGAGATAGGAGGGATTGCCACACCCACAGCAGGGGAACAGCTGACGTTACTGAACCCCAATAACAGAGGAGGGACTGTTGGGACTGTGCGTACAGCACTACCAGGCAACAACTAGCGGTGTTGGAGCCCAGGGACAGGAGGAGGAGGAGGAGGAGGTGGAGGAGATAGGAGGGATTGCCACACACAGCAGGGGAACAGCTGACGTTACTGAACCCCAATAACAGAGGAGGGACTGTTGGGACTGTGCGTACAGCACTACCAGGCAACAACTAGCGGTGTTGGAGCCCAGGGACAGCAGGAGGAGGAGGAGGTGGAGGAGATAGGAGGGATTGCCACACCCACAGCAGGGGAACAGCTGACGTTACGGAACCCCAATAACAGAGGAGGGACTGTTGGGACTGTGCGTACAGCACTACCAGGCAACAACTAGCGGTGTTGGAGCCCAGGGACAGGAGGAGGAGGAGGAGGTGGAGGAGATAGGAGGGATTGCCACACACAGCAGGGGAACAGCTGACGTTACTGAACCCCAATAACAGAGGAGGGACTGTTGGGACTGTGCGTACAGCACTACCAGGCAACAACTAGCGGTGTTGGAGCCCAGGGACAGCAGGAGGAGGAGGAGGTGGAGGAGATAGGAGGGATTGCCACACACACAGCAGGGGAACAGCTGACGTTACTGAACCCCAATAACAGAGGAGGGACTGTTGGGACTGTGCGTACAGCACTACCAGGCAACAACTAGCGGTGTTGGAGCCCAGGGACAGCAGGAGGAGGAGGAGGTGGAGGAGATAGGTGGGATTGCCACACACACAGCAGGGGAACAGCTGACGTTACTGAACCCCAATAACAGAGGAGGGACTGTTGGGACTGTGCGTACAGCACTACCAGGCAACAACTAGCGGTGTTGGAGCCCAGAAACAGCAGGAGAAGCAGAGGAACACAATGTAGGCCGAAGCCTGATTGGAGAAAGTCGAAAGGGAACCTTTAACCCCCCCCCAAGGCGTTTGTAGCTGAAAGAGCCAGCTTGTGCAGCACAAAAGATGCAAAAGGAAAAGGTGGCTCTTTTCATTATGCTCCTTGCAAACACAGAACTAAACACTTATAAAATGTGTCCCCTGAAACCGTGAGACCGTCCCGGAGGTGGGACTTTCCTTCATAATATGACGCAGCACAGCCGTCATTCCTACCCCCTTGGCGCTGTGCCCCGGCTCCTCAGCGTTGTTTGAATCTGTCCCGGAGCCTGTATGTAATCCCACCGCGGGCCTGGGATCCGTGGCCATGCGCAGTGCATATCCTCGCCTCTCACTCCCCTCCCTACGGCTTCTTCAGACTGTGCGGCGTCACGGCCGTGGCATGCTATTAGGGATCAGCTGACGGCGCACAGTCTGAAGAAGGCGTAGCGAGATGAGTGAGAGGCGGAGGTTCAGATATGCATTGCGCATGTCCATGGATCTCAGGCCCCCAGTGGGATGAAATCAGAAGACAATGCGAGGCGGGCTCTCGGCCAGCGCGGACGCACAGGCGCAGCCAGCCTGACACCAATTGATGTCAGAAGATGGGCAGCGCTAAGTGTGCCTGGCCAAGGGATAACATAACAGCGCAGGCTCCGGGACAGATTCAAACAACGCTGAGGAGCCGGGGCATGGCGCCAAGGAGGTAGGAATGACAGCTGTGCTGCGTCATATTACGAAGGAAAGTCCCACCTCCGGGACGGTTTTACGGTATCAGTGGACACATTTTATAAGTGTTAAGTTCTGCGTGTGCAAGGAGCTAAACAAAAATAGCTACCTTTTCCTTGTGCAGCATTACTGCTGCACAAGGTGGCTCTTTCAGTAACAAATGCCTTGGGGGGGGGGAAAGGTTCCCTTACATTTCAGTTGTTGTGTCAGCGTGGACACATTGCCGGCTACACAGCTGGGGATCAGCTGACGTTACTGAAACCCAATAACACTGGGTCGTGTGTTTTGACTGTGCAGATGGCACTTCTGAGCCTCAACTGGCGGTGTTGTAGCCCAGGAATTTAAGTTCAGGTGGTAGAAAGATGAACACAACAGGAGACCTGGATAACGTAGACAGTCACCAAATTATTTAATCAGGAAGAGGAGTGGCAAATTCCTGCGAGATCCAGGCCTTGTTCATTTTCAGGAAAGTAAGCCGGTCAACGTTATCGGAGGATAGTCGCATGCGACGGTTAGTTAGTACACCACCTGCAGCACTAAAGACGCGTTCCGATAATACACTAGCCGCAGGGCAAGCCAGCACCTCCAATGCATACTGGCTTAGCTCTGGCCATGTATCCAGCTTTGAGACCCAAAACTTGAAAGGGGAAGAGCCGTCTGGGAGTACAGCAAGAGGGCAAGACATGTAGTCTGTCACCATCTGACGGAACCGTTGCCTCCTGCTGACTGGAGCCGTCTGTGATGGTGTTGACTTTTGTGGCGGGCACAAAAAACTGTGCCACAGTTGGGCCATACTGCTCTTGCCTTAGGCAGAGGCACTGCTTCTGCTCCCTCTTTGTGCAGAGCCTCCACCACTGCCTGGACGCACTGAGCTGCTTTGTAATGCACTAGCAGCACTTCTCTCACTTGGAATGGAGAAGATGATGGAATTCACCAGTGTGTCTTGGTACTCCCGCATTTTTCGCTCCCGGTTCAACGGTGTGATGAGGCTTTCTACGTTGTCCCGGTAGCGAGGATCGAGGAGGGTGAACACCCAATATTCAGACATGTTGAGAATGTGGGCGATGCGGCGGTCGTTTCTCAGGCACTGCAGCATGTAATCCACCATGTGCTGCAGACTGCCAACTGCCCAAGAAATGCTGTCCCCTGCTGGAGGCGTGATCTCTGCCCGCTCGTCATCACCCCACCCTCGCTGTACACACTGAGTACTGGACAATTGTGTAACTCCCTCCTCTGGACGGATGTCTTCCTCCTCCATTGACTCCTCCTCATCCTCCTCACAAACTGTCCCCTGCCTACGCGTTTGTGAGGAACCACGTGGCGCTGACTGTCCAGAAGATGATGGAAATGGTGAATCCTCATCCTCCACCTCTTCCACAACATCATCCCTTAGCGCTTGCAGTGATTTTTCAAGCAGGCAGATAAGGGGGACAGTCATGCTGACTAGTGCATCATCTGCACTCGCCATCCGCGTGGAATAATCGAAGGGACGCAAAACCTGGCAGACGTCATTCATAGTGGCCCACTCTGTGGTTGTGAAGTCTGAATGGCGCGGAGTGCGACTTCTTTGCACCTGATGCAGCTGGTACTCCATTACAGCTTGCTGCTGCTCACACAACCGCTCCAACATATGTAACGTGGAATTCCACCTGGTAGGTAGGTCACATATGATGCGATGTTCCGGCAGGCGGTGTCGGCGCTGCAGAGCAGCAATGCGCGCTTTTGCCGTGCTGGAACGCCGCAAGTGAGCACACTCTAGGCGGACCTTGTGCAGCAGTGCATCAAGATCCGGATAGTCCCTCATAAAACTCTGCACGACCAAATTGAGCACATGTGCCAGACATGGGATGTGAGTGAGGTTGCCGAGGCCCAGAGCTGCCACCAGATTTCGGCCATTATCACACACTACCATGCCTGGCTGGAGATTCGCTGGCACAAACCACACATCGCTCTCCTGCTTGATGGCATTCCAGAGCTCCTGCGCTGTGTGGCTTTGATTCCCCAAAGAAATTAATTTCAAGACGGCCTGTTGACGTTTGGCCACGGCTGTGCTCATGTCGGTCGTAACAGGTAAACGTTCATCACGGGTCCATGTGGAGGTGGACTGTGACGGCTCCTGCAGCGATGATTCTGAGGAACTGGTGTAAGAGGAGGAGTCAATGAGTACAGAATGGATTCCTGCAATCCTTGGAGTGGGCAGGACACGTCCTGCGCCACTCGCACGATCTGTACCCGGCTCAACGACATTAACCCAATGGGCAGTGAGGGAAAGGTATCGCCCCTGTCCATGTTGACTGGTCCATGCATCGGTGGTGAGGTGGACCTTGCTACTGACGGCATTCAGTAGCGCGTGTTTTATGTGTCCCTCCACATGCTTGTGCAGGGCAGGGACGGCTTGCCTGCTGAAGTAAAAGCGGCTGGGCACATTGTACTGTGGGACTGCCAATGACATCAAGTCACGGAAGCTGTCAGTCTCCACCAGCCTGAATGACGGCATTTCCAGTGACAGAAGTTTGGCAATGCCTGCAGTCAGAGCCTGTGCTCGTGGGTGGTTTGACGAGAAAGGCCGCCTTTTCTCCCATGCCTGTACTAACGATGGCTGTACACTGGGCTGGGAGTGTGTGGATGACTGGGAACGTGGTGCTGCGGGTGGAATTACAGCGGGTCTCTGGACAACAGGGCCAGAGCTTCTTCCACGGCGATCCTGGGAGGAAGCCGAACCAGCTGCGTGTGAGCTGGAGGAAGAGGCAACACGAGCTGAAGAGGTGGTAGCTGCCGCTGTTGTTTGGCCTAGCTCTTCAGTGTGTTTTTCTAACTCCGCCGCGTGCCTGTTGCGCACATGTTTCCACATGTTGGAGGTATTGAGGTTGCTGACATTTCGACCTCTTTTTACTTTGTGATGACACACCTTGCATTTGACATAACAAATGTCATCTGCAACTGTGCCAAAAAAGGACCAGGCACTGCAAGTCTTGGGAGCGCCCTTTTTGGCTTTTGGAAGAGACATGCTCCTAACAGGTGCCAAAGTGGAGGCTGCAGGATCCGCAGTCTTCCCCCTCCCTCTCCCTCTTTGGGCCGTACGGGGAATCTCTTCCTCAGAGCTGCTCCCACCACCTTCCTGTCCCTCACGCCAAGATGGGTCAAGGACCTCATCATCTACACTACCCTCTGCCCCCAACTGCTCCTCCTGGGTAGTCTCAGCAGCAGAGCATGCACCAGAAAGTGGCACCTGAGTGTCATCATCAGTGGATGCGGCCTGCGATGTGGTGAACGGAAGAACTGGCCCACCCGCCTCTTCAGAGGAAGAGAGAAAAAGCTGTTGGGCATCACTGCACCCTGCCTCTTCTTCCATTTCTCCAATGCTGCTTGGCTGGCATCCTGTTTCCAAGCCAACAGATTCAGAGAACAGAAGTAGAGACGGCTCCTGTCCTGGGCTCTCTGTCTGCCTGGGTAATTTGGCAGGTGGTGAAGAGACAGATGGCTGCTCTCCAGTGCTCTGTGTCTGAGAGGATGTGGCACTAATTGAAGTTGATGCATTAGCTGCCATCCATCCGACAACGGCTTCAATTTGTTCTTCACGCAGCAGCGGTGTACGGCACTCTGCGACAAAGCTGCGCATGAAGGACTGTTCCCTGGTGAAAGTGGGTGCTGATGAGTCACCGGTGCCCGCAGCAGGCACAGAATCCCCACATCCTCTCCCTGATCCGCGCCCACGCCCGCGTGCCTTACTCACTGCCTTCTTCATCTTGGTTGACTGATAAAGATAAACAGAAAAGAACTAACGGCTTTGTGTGCTTATTCCTGAACAACTCCTAACAGGTATAAGAAACACTAATTTTCTAAAGTGTGGACTAGACTTTAATATGAGCTAATGTGGCCTACACAAATGTTAAGTGGTGTCACTGGTGTGTTTGGTGAACTTTATTATTTATTTATTTTTTGGGGACTGAACTGACAACAGAGAGAGCTGCAGTCACACGGAGACCGTGCAGACAGCCGTAAACGGCGCTGCAAGGCCCAAAAACCCTCCTCTACGTTATCCTATGTAGTGTTTTTCCACAAGTTAGCTGGAGACGGGTGGAAAGACACTAATAGGAATTTTTTGAAAAAATGTGCAGCAGCCTGCACTACTTAAAACAAAAGGAAAATTAATTTTACGGTATGACGCAGTGAAGAACCCTGAGCTGGAGACAACCAGGCTATGGCTGCTCACAGACTACAGGGCGAGCTGCAGTCACACGGAGACCGTGCAGACAGCCGTAAACGGTGCTGCAAGGCCCAAAAACCCTCCTCTACGTTATCCTATGTAGTGTTTTTCCACAAGTTAGCTGGAGACGGGTGGAAAGACACTAATAGGAATTTTTTGAAAAAATTAGCAGCAGACTACACTACTTAAAACAAAAGGAAAATTGATTTTACGGTATGACGCAGTGAAGAACCCTGAGCTGGAGACAACCAGGCTATGGCTGCTCACAGACTACAGGGCGAGCTGCAGTCACACGGAGACCGTACAGACAGCCGTAAACGGCGCTGCAAGGCCCAAAAACCCTCCTCTACGTTATCCTATGTAGTGTTTTTCCACAAGTTAGCTGGAGACGGGTGGAAAGACACTAATAGGAATTTTTTGAAAAAATGTGCAGCAGCCTGCACTACTTAAAACAAAAGGAAAATTGATTTTACGGTATGACGCAGTGAAGAACCCTGAGCTGGAGACAACCAGGCTATGGCTGCTCACAGACTACAGGGCGAGCTGCAGTCACACGGAGACCGTGCAGACAGCCGTAAACGGTGCTGCAAGGCCCAAAAACCCTCCTCTACGTTATCCTATGTAGTGTTTTTCCACAAGTTAGCTGGAGACGGGTGGAAAGACACTAATAGGAATTTTTTGAAAAAATTAGCAGCAGACTACACTACTTAAAACAAAAGGAAAATTGATTTTACGGTATGACGCAGTGAAGAACCCTGAGCTGGAGACAACCAGGCTATGGCTGCTCACAGACTACAGGGCGAGCTGCAGTCACACGGAGACCGTACAGACAGCCGTAAACGGCGCTGCAAGGCCCAAAAACCCTCCTCTACGTTATCCTATGTAGTGTTTTTCCACAAGTTAGCTGGAGACGGGTGGAAAGACACTAATAGGATTTTTTGGAAAAAATTAGCAGCAGACTACACTACTTGGAAAAAAAAAAAAAAAAAAAAAAAAAGAACAGTATGAGGCAATGAACCACCCTCCCTGAACTGAATACCACCAGCTATGGATGGCCTATGGCTGCACTCAGACTAGAGAGTGGGCTGCACTCACACACACATACACAGACCTTGCAGATCGCTGTGAAAACAGCGCTACAAGGCAAAAGCAAGGTGATTAGTAGGTGAACACAGCGGTTGCTAAATTAGCCTTTGAAAAGCACAAAGAAGCAAATCGCTATCTCTAAACTGGCCCTCAGTCAGCAAACAGCGTCCTGTCACTAACTGAATTCACAGCAGAGTGAGCGCAAAATGGCGCCAGCGACTTTTAAACTGCATCATGACATCATTTCAGCAGCCAATCACAGCCTTGCCAGTAGTTTCAGGCCCTCCATGCTGAACAGGATGTGCCCACACTTGGAATCATTCTCATTGGCTGATTTCGTACAAATTTCTGCAGTTTGAATCCTGGGAACTTCCGATTCCGGTATCCGATACGCGGCAAGTATCGGATCTCGGTATCGGAATTCCGATACCGCTAAGTATCGGCCGATACCCGATACTTGCGGTATCGGAATGCTCAACACTAGTCACGGTGCCTCTGTTAAGTTAAATTTGTTAAGCTTAATTTCTGTAAATATTAAGTTGCAGCTGAAGTTCTGTATAAGGCTCTGTAAACCAACTGATGTGGGAGAGAGGTACGCCCTTTTCACCTGTAGGTTTCCTGTCCCTGGGGGTGGACCCCTCTCTCCGTGGTGCCATCATGGGATCAGAGAAATACCATTATCGGTAAGTAACTATAATTTTCTCAGTCATTGCCCACACTAAAGCCAGCAGTTCCAGCTTGAAAGAGCTGTAATTATCTGGATTTCTTTCACAGTCATGAAGAGACTGGCTCGCATAAGCAATCACTTGCTCTTTCCCATCCTCCATCAGTGACAATACAGCCCCTAGGTCCAAGTAGACTCCCATCGGTGTGGAGGATGAAAGATTGAGAGATGTCTGCATAGGCCAGTACTGGTGCTTTGGTCAGGGCCTTTTTGAGGGCACGGAAAACTCCTTCCTAGCTATCTCCCCACTGGATGGTCCAATTTTTGGCGCTGGATGGTATTCCCTTCAACAATTCCAGCAGCGGATTAACAATTCGAGTGAAGTTTTTCATGAACTGTCGATAGTATGTTAAGTCCCAGAAAGGCCCGGACATCCTTCATGGTCTTCGGAGTGGGCCTGTCCTGTGCTGCTGCTATCTTCTCATGTGCCAGTCTCATCCCTTCGCCGGGTACAACTTGTACCAGGTATTCAATCAGCTTGCAAAAGAGATGACACTTTCAAAGTTTCACTTTCAGGCCAAGCTTCTGCAGCTGACTCAACACCTGTTCCAGCCTCTGCAGGTGCTCCTCAAAGGTGGCGGCTAAGACGATGTTGTCTAAATAGATGAGGGTAGCTTCAAAATTCAGGTCTCCCAAACATCTCTCCATCAATCTTTGAAAGGTCCCGGGTGCATTGTTAAGGCCAAAAGGCGTCCAATTGAACTCGAGCAATCCCATAGGCAATTTTAAAGCTGTCTTCACCCTGTCTTCTTTGGACATGGGTACTTGCCAATATCAACTGACCAGATCCAGCAACGAGAAGTACTTCACTTTTTCCACAGCATTATTTTTATGGCTTAACTTTATAAACTTCTGTGAATAATAATAATCTTTATTTATATAGCGCCAACATATTTTGCAGCGCTTTACAGTTTAAAAGTTTCAAAACACAAGTCATAAGTAACAATGTTAATGCAATCATTAAAGCAAAATAAGACAACCCTCGTGAGAGCTTACAATCTACAATGAGGTGGGGAAGATACAAGGTACAGGTGTGTATTTACAATTGCAGCGCCCCAGAGTCCTGGTTGCCGCAATGGTATTATTCCTCCACCAGGGGGAGTGATATTACGTCTGGAGGCAATAAAGGAGATCTCCTGTCCAGGTATCACAAACACACCACACACTTCACACTCCAGTTGACCAGGGGGAGCAAAGGTTCTATCTACTAGGCCACTCCTCACAGTTAGGTAAAACTGGTGGGTTGGTTAGGAAGTTTAGAGAGTTCCTGGCTGGAGGCCGAGAGAGAAAGGTCTCCAGGCCGAGCTGTCTGGAGTGATCTACAGCAGATCCAGACTTCAGTCTGAGGAGGACGAGGGTACATGGAGCTACGCCTGCATCCCATGCGGCAGCATCCAAAGGAAGAGACATTGAAAGGAAGCGTGTTTTAGTGAGTGAGAAATGAAAGCATAGCAATAAGTGAATACCAGAGAGGATAGTAGACATGAGGAGCTGCATCCTTCTGGTGCGCGTTCCGGTAGCCAGGATACCGAGGGAGTAAAGTGCTCTACGCCATTGCTTCAGAGACTGGCAGGACAGTCAATTCCAAGTTGGCTGCCCGACCTAAAATACCTAAGAAGACAGGTGGCAACTTGTGGGGGTCGGGGCATCTCTAGGGTCCCTATAAACAAGCCTCAGGCCATCAGTCATACGGGTTTTGTTCGATCCGACCACAGGGAACAGAGAGAGAAGAGTAATAACAGTGAGGATCTCATTAGAGCTTAAGCAAGTGAGGACCTACTGTGTTACTGTGCGCATAGGAAGGCTATTGCATTCCACCTGGATAAGGAGACTCTGGATTTGCCTTCAGACCGGCCGGACTCTGCCTACCCCGTGATCCGGAGTCCAGGACTGTGGACACTGAAGCCTTCAGTAAAACGTAAAGAGACTGCAACCTTGTGTCCTCGTTATTCACTGCACCTTACACCATCACCATCTACACTCTGGGAAGCCCTGGGGATACACTTCACCTGTGGGAAGGTATACCATCAAGCTGCCATAACATCACCCCAGCGGACCCCTAAGCAGCGTCGGTCACCCTGACCGAATACCACAGGTGGGGTCACGAACATTATACAAACTCTTTTCTTTATTGGATGTCCCTCAAAGGGCCACGGACCGGGTCGAGCCACCGTGACATCCCCAGAACTGAGAAGGACCCAGTACCGAGTAGCCCATTGCCCTTAACGTGGGGGCGCTCCACAATGGTGTATATACAATGATGGTCTAGCCATCTTGAGGGATAGATGGAGCTGGTGAATGGGCTACATACGCACACTTACACATAAAATGACTTTGATAAGTGAATGTGATAGGCCGTGCTGAACAAATGCATTTTGAGGGAGCGCCTAAAACTATGCAAATTGTGGATAGTCCTAATTTCTTGGGGTACAGCATTTCAAAGGATTGGAGCAGCGCAGGAAAAGTCTTGGGACTGGGAGGTATGGATTAGTGCCGAGGTTATCCGAAAGTAATTTGCAGAACACAGCGATCGGTTAGGCCGATAGACAGAAATGAGGGAGGAGATGTAGGGGGGTACCACACTGTGGAGAGCTCTGTGGGTGAGAACAAGTACCCGAGTATTCAATGTGCTCATCACACATCTAGATCAGTTTCCTGAATGGTCTAGCTTCCAAAATTGGGTCACTTGTGGGGAATTTCAACTGTTCAGGGACTCTCTAAATGGGACATGACGTCCTCCAGGAGATGTTATATGCAAAAAGTCAAATGACGCTTCTTCCTTTCTGATTTGTACCGTGCACCCAAACACTGGTCATCTCCTTCAAATGGGGAATCGGAACGCACAGGAGAAATTGCACAACAAATTAAGGAGTCCAATTTTTCCTGTTACCCTTATCAAAAGTAAAAAAAAAATGGATCTGAAGTAATTTGTTTGTGAAAAAAGTTAAATATTAGTTTTTTTCCATATTCCAAACGTTTCTGTGAAGCACCGAAAGGTTTATAAACTTCTTGAATGTGGTTTAGAGCACCTAAAGGGATGCAGTTTTTAGAACGGTGTCACTTTTTAGTATTTTTTATCATATGGACCCCTCAAAGTCGCTTAAATAGTGAGGTGGTCCCTGGTTTTGAAAAATGTTGTTGCAAAAAGGAGAAATCGCTGGTCAACTTTTGACCCTTATAACTTTCTAACAAAAAAAAGTGTTTAAAAAAATGTGCTGATGTAAAGTAGACATGTGGGAAATGTTATTTATTAACTATTTTGTGTGTCACTTCTCTGATTTATGGGCATAAGACTTCAAAGTTTGAAAATTGCTAAATTTTCCAAATTTTTGCCAAATTTCAGTTTTTTATTTCACAAGTTAACGCAAGTTATATTGAAGAAATTTTACTACTACCATGAAGTACAATATATGTCACAAAAAAAGTATCAGATTCAGTTGGATCCGCTGAAGCATTCCAGAGTTATTACCTCTGGTCATTGTAAAATTGCAACCTAAATTACGTAGACTCAAAAAAAGAAAACAGAAAAACAGCCCCACCAACATCAGGTCAGATCACAAATGCACAAACAGAATGCAGTAGATCCAAATTATTAAGGCAGGGGAAGCAGATGCAAACTAATGATGAAAGCAGCCACTCACAAGCCTACCAATTTATGGAGGGGGAGGCTGCTTAGTAAAAAATGAACACAAATGAAGCTTGAATGGAACGCCAGTCACAAATGTATGTGTGATGCACAGTGTCTGGCTGTTGGTTGGGTTAACTGGGACATCTGTCCTTGTGCGGTGCAATCATATAGTGCTGGGCAGCCCGCCTGACTTAATATTATGGGCGTCATTAATAGGCTGTATTTATCTCACATAAAACCAGCCCACACTCAGGTCCATCGTCTGTCACTAAAAATATAGGGGGTTCCCATGTTATTGGTAGAACAACAATTGTGGAAAATGGAACATGACTCCCACCTCCTCAAATAAAATTCAGTGAAATCTGAGCTCCCAAATTCAAATGCCCGCTTTTACTGAGCTCCATTGTGCCTAAATCACAAGTGGTTTCATGTTTGACATTATTATAGCCTGGAGAACCCAAGTAACAATTTACGAGGGGCATTTCTCCAGAAGCAAAAGAAGGGCAAAATGTATGGGGGTGCCAAAATATAAGGGAGCACTACACTGTATGGGTAATAAACTGGAATATTTGCAATTCTCCAGAAAAAATGCAGCGCCCCAGGGTCCTGGTTGTTGCAGTAATATCATTCTACTCTAGGGGGGAGTGATGTTACGTTTGAAGGCAATACAGGAGATCTCTTTACCAGGTATCACAAACCATGCAACACATTTCACACTCCAGTCTACCAGGGGGAGCTATGCTCCTATTTATTAGGGCACTCCTCACAATTAGGTAAAACTGGTGGCCTGGATAGGAAGTTAGTCAGTTCCTGTCAGGCAGACAAAGAGGAAGGAGGAACATCAAGTCATTGCTAACGGAATGGGTCCCTGACAGGGGTGGGATCCTGTCAGAGGCCTAGGCAGAAGGCTACAGAGCTGCACCTGCCCCACGTGCAGCAGCATCCTAAGAAGGAGACACAAACAGCGAATTGTATTGTAGAGGGTGAGAAATGAAGTCATAGCAAAAGGAGAGGAAACCAGAAGGCGTTCTGCCCTGATACAGGCTGTCTCTTTCTGAGGTGCAGGATCCGGTAGCCGGAACACCGAGGAAGCAACCGTCTCCATGCCTTGTCCAGAGACCATCAGGACAGCTAATTCCAAGTTACTGATCCGCCCTATACCCAGGAGGCACAGTGGCAACTTGTGGGGGCTGAGGCGTGCTAGAGTCCCTGTAAAAAGCCTCAGGCCATCAGTCATATGGGTTTGTTCCTATCCATCTGGGGGACAGAGAGAGAGACAAAACATCTATAACATCTACAACAGTTGTGAGGACCTTATGAGAAAC
Source organism: Ranitomeya variabilis (assembly GCF_051348905.1). Classification (NCBI taxonomy): domain Eukaryota; kingdom Metazoa; phylum Chordata; class Amphibia; order Anura; family Dendrobatidae; genus Ranitomeya; species Ranitomeya variabilis. Next base: position 226,668,221 of record NC_135234.1, read on the forward strand.
TCAGCAGGAAGGTACTACAACACCCAGATGCTAGAGGAAGGCTACTGATTTCCACCTGGATAAGGGGACTCTGGATTTGCCTTCAGACCAGCCGGACTCTGCCTGCCCCATGATCTGGTGCTCTGGACTCTGGACGTTGAAGCCATCAGTAAAGGTAAAGAGACTGCAACCTTGTGTCCTCGTTCTTCACTGCGTCTCACACCATCCATCATCTACACACTGGGAAGCCCTGGGCACATACTTCACCTGTGGGAAGGTACACTATCTAGCTGCCATAACATCACCCCAGCGGACCCCTAAGCAGCGTCGGTCACCCTGACCGAATACCACAGGTGGTGTCACAAGCATTCCCCCTTTAAAGATCTTTCCCTTTTACACGGACATCCCTAGGGCCATGGACTGGGTCAGCCACCGTGACAACCCCCTTGAGAACTGAAGGACCCGGTACCGAGTACCCCACTGCCCTTAGGGGGGCAATCCAAAAGCATGGTGTAGATGTTATAAAATAGTCACGGCAACAATTCATTGAGAACTGGGGTCACTTTAGGGATTTTTCTGCTGTTCTGGCATATGGGGCATCATCACTTTTGGTAAAAAAAATTGTGCAATAAATTCTGAGATAAAGTTTCACCTATTACCACTGTGTAACTGACAAATTTGCAACAAATAAAACAATTACATTGCACACCAAACAACAGATCCAGAATTGAGCGGCACCAGGTAATGTGGATAATCTTCACAGGCTGTGACTATAGAGGACAGATTTTTCCAAAGACTTCTAACACAAAGCTCTATTCTTGCATGTACGGGAGGTGCTCTTCATATAACAAGAAAATAGAAATCCACATAATGCAAAGTTTAAACAGATGCGGCGCTCACCCGAATGTTCCAGAAATCAATGTCTTTTATTCGCTTTATGCGGCATTAGACATTTGCGGAGAGGCAGCAGGAGACAGAGAGGGGTGCGGGGAGAAGAAAGTGGACAAAAAATTACATTGTTACGACTAAAATGTTATATTTAACCCCTTTCTGACCTTGGACAGGATAGTATGTCCGAGGTCAGAACCCGCGCTGTGATGCGGGCTCTGGCGGTGAGCCCGCATCAAAGCTGCGATATGTCAGCTGTTTTGAACAGCTGACATGTGCCTGCAATAGCGGAGGGTGGAATCGTGATTCACCCACCGCTATTAACTAGTTAAATGCCGGTTTCAAACTCTGACAGCGGCATTTAACTAAAGCTTCCGGGCCATCGGGCCAGAAATGAGTGCATCGCTGACCCCTGTCATGTGATAGGTGGTCAGCGATGCATCTGCATGACAACCAGAGGTCTATTGAAGACCTCTATGGTTGTTGATGCCAGCTTGCTGTGAGCACCATCCTGTGGTCGGCGCTCATAGCAATGCAATAAATCTACTACATAGGAGCGATCTGAGCATCGCTCCTATGTAGCAGAGCCAATCGAGTTGTGCCACCTTCTAGCCTCCCATGGAGGCTATTGAAGTATGGCAAAAGTAAAAAAAAGTTTTAAAAAATATAAAAAACATAAAAAAATATAAAAGTTTAAATCACTCCCCTTTCGCCCCATTCAAAATAAAACAATAAAAAAATACACATATTTGGTATTGCCGAGTTCAGAATCACCTGATCTATCAACAAAAAGAAGGATTAACCTGATCACTAAACAGCGTAGCGAGAAAAAAATTTGAAGCGCCAGGATTACGTTTTTTTTGGTCGCTGTGATATTGCATTAAAATGCAATAACGGATGATCAAAAGAACATATCTGCACCAAAATGGTACAATTAAAAACATTAGCTCAACATACAAAAAAATGAGCCCTCACTCAACCCCAGATCACGAAAAATGGAGACTGTACGGGTAATAGAAAATTGCGCAATTTTTTTTTTATTATTATTTTTTTTTTTAGCAAAGTTTGGAATTTTTTTTACCACTTAGATAAAAAAAGAACCTATACATGCTTGTGTCTTGAACTCGTAATGACCTGGAGAATCATAATGGTGGGTCAGTTTAGCATTTAGAGAACCTAGCAAAAAAGCCAAACAAAAAACAAGTAAAGGTTTACACCTTTTTTGCAATTTCACCGCACTTGGAATTTTTTTCCTGTTTTCTAGTACAAGACATGCTAAAACCAATGATGTTGTTCAAAAGTAGAACTTGCCCACAAAAAATAAGCCTTCAGATGGTCATATTGATAGAAACATAAAAAAGTGATGGCTCTGGGAAGGAGGGGAGCAAAAAATGAAAACGCAAAACCGAAAAAAGCTAAGGTCATAAAGGGGTTAAGCATCCCAGTGTTATAAAGTTCTATGAGATATCTGTGGGTTCAAAATACTCACTAAACCCCTAGATGAAATCCTTAAATATTGAACTTTCCAATATGTATTCACTTGGAGAGAGGGTCTTTTGATCTGGCACCTCAGGGGCTCAACTAATGGAGCCAATCTATTCAAATGGAATATGCATTCTGAAAGTCAAGCAGCTCTCATTTCCATCTGATTTCTACCATGTGCTCAAACAGTAGTGTACAACCACATATGGGTTATGGAAACATTTAGTAAATATAGCATTAGCATAACACATTATGGGGTTCATTTTCTCCTATTACCCCTCGTGCAAACTATAAATTTGGTGCTAGAACTGTCTTTTAGTGGAAACATCTTTTTTTATATCTAAATATTATAAAGTTCTGTGAATAACCTCTAGGTTAGGTTAGAAATGCTCAGTACACAGTTCCAAAGTCGGGTCACTTGTGGGGGGTTTCAGCTGTTTTGGCACTGCTGGGGTTCAGATAATGGAGCCCACAATGTGTTCAAACGGTATATGTGTTCTAAAAGTCAAGTAGAATCATATAATCATAGAAAATTAGAGTTGGAAGGGACCTTAAGGGTCATTGTGTCCCCTGCTCAGTGCAGTGCAGGATACACTAAACCATCTAAAATAGAAGTCTGTCCAGCATCTGTTTGAAGACTTCCATTGAAGAAGAACTCACCACCTCTCGTGGCAGCCTATTCCACTCACTGTCAAAAAGTTTTTTCTAATATCTAATCTGTATCTTCTTCCTTTCAGTTTCTTTCCATTGCTTTTTGTGTTTCCATGTGCAAATCAGGGTAAAGATGATCCCTCTACACTGTGACATCCCTTCAGATATTTGTAGACTGCTATTAAGTCTCCTCTTAGCCTTCTGTTTTGCAATCTAAACATTCAGATTCTTTAATAGTTCCTACTACTTTGCAGTCCGCTCACCATCATGGTAGCTCTTCCCTGAACTTGCTCCAATTTTTCAATGTCTTTTTTAAATTGAGGTGCCCAGAACTGGATACAGTATTCCAGATACGGCCTGACTAAGGAGGAGTAGAGGGGAATAATTACTTCATATTATCTATACTCTATACATCTCTTAATATATCATCGAACTGTGTTTGCCTTTTTTTGCTACTGCGTCACCCTGTTGACTCATGTGCAGTCTGTGATCTATTAGTATACCTAAGTCTTTTTCACAAGTGCTGTTGCTTAGTTATATTCTTCCCATTCTGTAGATTTATTTTTTGTGTTTCTTGCCCATATATAGTATCTTGCATTTCTTCTTATTAAATACTATTTGTTTAGTCGCTTCCCATTGTTGAACCTTATCTTGATCCTTCTGAATTATTTCTGTTTTCCCTAGTGTTATACTGGAGTTACACTAAACGACTTACCAACGATCACGACCAGCGATACGACCTGGCCGTGATCGTTGGTAAGTCGTTGTGTGGTCGCTGGGGAGCTGTCACACAGACAGCTCTCTCCAGCGACCAACGATCAGGGAAACGACTTTGGCATCGTTGAAACTGTCTTCAACGATGCCTAAGTCCCCCTGCAGCACCCGGGTAACCAGGGTAAACATCGGGTTACTAAGTGCAGGGCCGCGCTTAGTAACCCGGTATTTACCCTGGTTACCATTGTAAAAGTAAAAAAAAAAAACAGTACATAATCACATTCTGATGTCTGTCACGTCCTCTGCCAGCGTCCACAGGGTTAAAACTGCTTTCGGCAAGAGCCCTGCTAATGCACTGCTGCCGAGAGCTTCCCTGCATTGAATGTGTCAGCGCCGGCAGTAACAGCGGTGACCTTACCGCTGTGCTCTGCTTTACGGCCGGCGCTGACACAGTCAGTGCAGGGAAGCTCTCGGCAGCAGCTCGTGCATTAGCAGCGCTCCTGCCGAAAGCAGTTTTAACCCTGTGGACGCCGGGGGACGTGACAGACATCAGAATGTGAGTATGTACTGTTTTTTTTTTACTTTTACAATGGTAACCAGGGTAAATATCAGGTTACTAAGTGCGGCCCTGCGCTTAGTAACCCGATATTTACCCTGGTTACAAGTGAACACATCGCTGGATCAGCGTCACACACGCCGATTCAGCGATGACAGCAGGTGATCAGTGACCAAAAAATGGTCCTGATCATTCCCCAACGACCAACGATCTCCCAGCAGGGGCCTGATCATTGGTCGCTGTCACACATAACGAGATCGTTAGCGGGATTGTTGCTACATCACCAAAAGCGTGACGTTGCAACGATATCGTTAACGATATCGTTATGTGTGACTCAGCCTTTAGCTATCCCTCCTAGCTTTCCATTGTCTGCAAATTTGATCAGTTTAGCTTCCGTTTCATTATCTAGGTCATTTAGAAAAATGATGAAGAGCACTGGCGTCAGGACAGAGCCTTGTGGCACCCACTTGAAAGACTCTTCCAACTGCGTGTACAATATTTTATTTTTTATTCTTTGAGTGCGATCACTGAGCCAGTTATGAGTCTACTTAAACATAGCCTTGTCAATCACATACGTTGTAATTTTTTCAATAAGGATAGCATGAGATACTTTATCAAATGCTTTGCTGATGTCAAGATATACTATCCACCCAGTCAGTGATTCCATCATAGAAGGAAATTAGATTAATCTGGCATGACTTGCTTGCTACAAACCAATGCTGGCTCTGGTTACTCTATTTTCATCCAAGTACTTACATACATGCTGTTCAATGTTAAAAACTGACCAAAATTGATGGACATCAGATGAAAAACTATGATGATGGTTGGACTATTTTTTGCTTACAGGAAAAAAGCAGTGGTGTCTGAATAAGGCCTAACATCACAAAATTGTGATATTAAAGTATAGAAAATGGAGTGGGGAGCCAAGACCATGTCACCGTTACCAGGAGTACCGTACGTAGTTTTCTTTTTCATTAATACAAAAATGTACCCAATGTTATATTTAGCATGCAAAAAAATATATATATAAAACCCACAACAGGGCTAAATCTTTTTATTCATTTTGTTTTGCATAATGGTGGCTTTCTTATTAGAATATATGCTCCAAAACATACACTACTAACACTAAAAACTAATTTAATGATTATATTAGTTTTTCTAGTCTTGTTATATTTTTCAAAGTTCTCAGGACTAAAGCACTGATGATGAAAATATCTGTAGCAATTTCCCCTGATAAATACAAAATTGTGTAAGAGATTGAGTTATGCAGATGAGTGACCAAATTAATTGATGTAGTTACTGTAGGTAATCCCAAGTGAGAGTGATATGATGAAGTCAGTAATGTATATATTGCGCTCTAGTAAATATCGTACATGTATGGTTGCAGCTGGGTGAACAGGTAGGTTAGAAAATTATAAGAAATAATCTAGTTTATTGTATCAGGTTCTTATGGTTTTCTGAAAAACAGTATTGTGTACTTTTCTATGAAAGCGTAAACATTAGCAGTTAATAAGGTGTCCACTTTATGTGTAGCAAGACACATGGTTGGTACTTTATAGGAAATTTTAAATGAGAAAACTGATGCTGGCATCATGTTCCGTGTAGGTAAAAATACAGTTACAAGCATCATATAGAGTATTATTAAAAGGTAATAAGTAGGCTGCAAGTCGTGAATTGGTTAAAATAGATACAACTCCAGCACTGTTTTGTGAGTTTTGATTGTATGAAGTTTATCATGCAGTAAAGGTGACCATTGACACCAAACTTGATTAAATCTTTTTATCTAAATGTTGAAAAAAAAAAAATAGAATTTTGCACCAAAAAATTGTTTTTGATTTGTCTTGCCAAATTCTGAGACCTATTACATTTTAATTATTTCATTGATGATGCTGAATGAGGGTTGGTTGTTTGCATAATGAACTGATATGTTTATTGATAACAATTCTGGGGAACATACAATGTATTGATCGCTTTCTATTGTTTTTCTAGGGAGTAGTGGTGACTATGATACATTTTTTTCTATGTATAGTATTTACCATATGGGTTATTAAATGTATATATAACAATTATCAGACTTTATATGATAATACAATACCATTTATATTGACCATTTATACTTTTTAATTTTCTTTTTAATGGGGGAAAAGAAGTTATTTCAATTTTATTTTACTTTTTTTTACATTTTAAAAACATTTTTTTTGAAACTCAATAACTAACTATTGCAGCTGAGTGGATCCTTCTGAAGGCTCCCATAGCAGCCATTTTGGTGCTCATGTAAAGCTCTGTCATCGGTTAAGCTCCAGAGGAGTCCACAATTTTTCCAATATAATGTAATACTATACAATTAATCACAGATTCTAGCAAGATTCTCCTACCAACTGCAACAGTAATCCATTGATACCCTGTAATTACATTAAGCACAGGGCCATGTAAGCACGCACTGTCATCTGTCCATTTAAATACAAATTTCAGAAGAACTTACATTAGCATCTAGAGGGTTAACAGCTGTCATCTCTGTAATACAGATGACAAGATGGCATCTACTTTGTGTGAAGGGAGCTCAGCTCCGGAGCCTCTTCCCACTTGTGGACTGCTGCCTAGAACACTTATTGACATGTTAAGCCATGGCAACAGCAGTATTACAGTATAGATTACTGAATCCCCTCTATAATATTATTATTATTATTATTTTATTATTATTATTTATTGTTATAGCGCCATTTATTCCATGGCGCTTTACATGTAAGGAGGGGTATACATAATAAAAACAAGTACAATAATCTTAAACAATACAAGTCACACCTGGTACAGGAGGAGAGAGGACCCTGCCTGCGAAGGCTCACAATCTACAAGGGATGGGTGAGAATACAGTAGGCGAGGGTAGAGCTGGTCATGCAGCGGTTTGGTCGATCGGTGGTTACTGGAGGTTATAGGCTTGTCGGAAGAGGTGGGTCTTCAGGCTCTTTTAGAAGGTTTCGATGGTAGGCGAGAGTCTGATGTGTTGTGGTAGAGGGTTCCAGAGTAGGGGTGATACGCGAGAGAAATCTTGTATACGATTGTGGGAAGAGGAGATAAGAGGGGAGTAAAGAAGGAGGTCTTGTGAGGATCAGAGGTTGCGTGTAGGTAAGTACCGGGAGACGAGGTCACAGATGTATGGAGGAGACAGGTTGTGGATGGCTTTGTACGTCATGGTTAGAGTTTTGTACAGGAGTCTCTGGGCAATGGGGAGCCAGTGAAGGGATTGACAGAGGGGAGAAGCCAGGGAATAGCGGGGGGACAGGTGGATTAGTCGGGCAGCAGAGTTTAGAATAGATTGGAGGGGTGCGAGCGTGTTAGAGGGGAGGCCACAGAGCAGGAGGTTACAGTAGTCGAGGCGGGAGTTGATGAGGGCATGGACTAGGGTTTTTGCAGATTCTTGGTTGAGGAATAAACGGATTTGTGAAATATTTTTGAGTTGAAGTCGGCAGGAAGTGGAAAGGGCATGGATATGTGGTTTGAAGGAGAGATCAGCGTCAAGGATTACCCCGAGGCAGCGAGCTTGTGGGACTGGGGAGAGTGGGCAGCCATTTACTGTAATGGATAGGTTCGTTGGGGGGTCACGTGAGATGGGGGAAAGATGACGAATTCTGTTTTGTCCATGTTAAGTTTCAGAAATCTAGCGGAGAAGAAGGATGAAATAGTGGACAGACATTGAGGGATTCTGGTTACTAGGGAGGTGATATCTGGTCCAGAGATGTAGATCTGTGTGTCATCAGCATAGAGATGATACTGAAAGCCATGAGATTCTATGAGCTGTCCCAGGCCAAAGGTGTAAATGGAGAAGAGCAGGTGCCCTAGTACTGAACCCTGTAGGACACCGACAGATAGGGGGTGAGGTGAGGAGGTGGTGTGTGACATAGGACATGATAATATGTCCAACGATATTGTCTGTTGCAGAACAGTGTAGAAGAAAGACAATAGACAGTCAAGCAAACATACAGATAGTCTGGCCCAGGGTATCTGCCTAAGAAAGGACATAGTCTATGTATGAATGATCCTGGATGTTCAACAGGTGCATCTTTGTTTGCTGAAGTATACCAGGATAAAACATCTTGTCCATCATGTCAAATATGCTGCTGCTGCCTCAACTAATTTTAAAGCCTTAAGACAGAGGTGAGGGAACGTTGTATCTGCATGGATCATAGAGGGGTGGCCATTCTTTCTCTTTTGGATAGACAGGTTCTTGGTGTTTTATAGCTTTAGATTCTCCTACGTAAGAGGGTGACACAGAGGTACTTGGTACTGTAGGTTTCCAGGCATATTTTGGGCTGGTTGGAAATCGCACAGCTTCATGTGTCATGGAAGGCTGATTGTTGCCAAATTCATTTAAAACAAATTGAGTAGGAGATGAAGACTCTTCTCTTATAGATACAGAACAAGATTATCTGATAAACTGCTGCATTCTCTGGACCGTTAGTTCTAGTGTATGCTTACTAGTGATGAGCGTGTATATTCGTTACTCGGGTTTTCAAGAGCACGCTCGGGTGGTCTCAGAGTATTTGTGACTGCTTGGAGATTTAGTTTTTGTTGACACAGCTGCATGATTTACAACTACTAGCCAGCCCACGTACATGTGGGGGTTGCCTGGTTGCTAGGGAATCCCCACATGTAATCAAGCTGTCTAGTAGTCGCAAATAATGCAGCTGCGGCAAGGAAAACTAAATCTCCGAGCAGTCACAAATACTAGAAGACCACCATAGCATGCTCGGGAAAACCCGAGCAACGAGTATACTCGCTTATCACTAATGCTTACCTTCATCCCAGTTCTTTTCACATGGAGGATTCTGCCAGTTAGGGATGGACTCTGCTTTCAGCATTACTGCATCATAAGGGATAGGTGCCAGAGGACATTTACTTATGCTTGGGCATCCTATGACGAGCATTAAATGAACAGAAAGCCAGCATATTTGCTATGGCTTTGTTATTCTCTCTGCAATTCACAAAATGATATGGAAATCTGTTTGGTCAAATCATATGATTCTTATCATATGGGCACTAGAGAAGAGTTTCCGAAGCCATTATAACTAGAAGGAAGAACAGTGAACTCATACAAACAGTTGCTAAAGAGGTTTATCTAGGTTTTCTGGCATCCGGGGCAAGAATTCAGTTTGGCGCTCCCGTCAAAGCATATATGCGATTTGCACACTTAGTCATATACCGACGAGCAGCTCTTCCTAATGTTCTCAATGTTTAGTGAAAAACTGAGAGAAGCAGGAAGAGAAGCTCATTGTCCCAGTAACAAAAGTATGAAAATCGCATATGAGTGAAGTGTCCATGTGATGACTACTGGAAACTGCAGAACTGAATCCTAACAGAGAGCTGAATTCTGGCATCGCAGGCTTCTGCACTCTGACAACGAATGCACTACACATTTTAGGATTCTCCCTTGTCAGTGGCAAGAGTGGACGGACATGTCAGCACAAGCATGCAATTTGTATACTTCTATCCACATTCCGACTAGATGTGTCAGGCCTCGCTCAGTTCATTTTCATTGAGTGGGGCCACACATGTCTAGTAAGCACGTGACCTACATGTATGTAAACCGCAGGCACAAGAGAATACTAACATCGTGCAGTGACCACAGTGAGAATTCAGAAGTCTGCAGACACAAAGAATGACTGCAGACCCATCACAAACATGGACAACCTCTTTAATGCTCCTAACATAAATAAAAACATGAGAATTAGTCAGTATCACAAATAACATTTACATCCAGGTACATTATAGATTACGTCGTATCTGAAGTCGCTCTCCTTCTTTTCTTCATTTTGACCAGAACCCCATGATGAGTTTTTCATCCACAGCCCGTCTCTGCAGACTTCCATCTTCTCCGGTCTTCTGCAGCAAATCTCCACATGATGCTCTTAAGATAGCAGTGCCATTATAATTCTATTGACTAAAAATATCTGCCCTACGCTGAGTCCCTGAGTAAATAATTGCCCCTCACTATATTGTCTGCACAAAATATGACCCTCACACTGTCCCTCTTAAGGTACATGCTCTTCAAACTGACCTATCATTTCCATACTGGGACCCCTCTTCACACTCTCCTCTCACACTGTGTCCTCCCTGTAGGGCCCAGTCTCTATACTGTACCCTCTCATCACACTCCCCCTTGTTGGTATACTGTCCCCTCTTGGCTGTACCCCTACACTTTCCCCCCATGCTACACCCCCCACTACTCAGTCTCTATTCTGCTCCCACTCATTTTTCTTCCTCCATACTGTCTCCTCTCACATCCCCCTGTTCACCATACCGTCTCCTCATGTTTTTACCCCCTCCTGCCTGCTCGCACATACCACCAATTCCACATACTGTCTGCACACAACCCATCATCCTCACTCCCCATACTGCGTCCAGATACATTTTTCCCATCAAAACTCATGCTGTGTCCGCATACATTCCCCTGTCCACTCCCCATACTGTCTGCATCCATCCCCCACTCACCAAACTGTGTCTGCAACTATCCCCATACTGTTTTCTCATACATGCCCCCATTCCCCATACTGTTTCCTCATCCATGCCCCCATTCTCCTGATCTTTCTCCTCATGCATGCCCCACATACTGTTTCCTCACACTTTCCCCCATTCCCCTATACTGTTTCCTCATCCATGCCCCTATTTTCCTTTCCTTTCTCCTCATACATGCACCACATACTGTTTCCTCATACATGCCCTGCATATTCCCTTTTGCTCCTCATTTTGTGATCCTCAAATCCCCACACACATTAAATCTACCCATCCCCACTCTAAATCTCTCCAAACACATTAAATCAACCCCCCTCGGAACTTAATCTTTAGTGCCTTCATCTCCACTGGAGCATTTACCCCCAATGTACACCTCTGCAGCGCGGGTGAGTGATGTCAGCAGCATGATCACATGAACTGATCACACTACTGGCATCACCCTGACCCGCTCTGTAAGATGTGAGTATAATTGATCACTGGGAGCCGGCGAGCTGCAGCTTCTCTGTGCCAGCTCTCAGCTTGACATCCGGCACAGAGAATGTCCGACTCCCAGTCTGGGGGGTGACAGAATGCAGCCGCTGGAGAAGACACTTTGGACCACTGCATTAGGTGGCCAGACTGCGCCCCCAGATGGCTACTCCTTGGAACATGCCCGGCTGCCCCCCTAGATACGCCTCTGAGTGATTATTCACTATTTTTTATTTACTAATTACTTTGTTATGCAGATTTGTTACTATTATTATAGGTTTCAGGCATTTTATTTTGTTACCACATCATATTAAATTATGGGGTATCTACTTTGTATTACCATTGGGTGTCATCTGTTTTCCTACCAATATGGTGACACCTCTTTTCATGCGCGTCACTTTCTGTCGTGTGGGCATGTTGTATCACATGACCGGATGTTAACCGGAAGTGCGTCATTAATTAATCCAGCCTGAGTTTCTACTTAAACCGGATGTGATGCACACTATTCAGCATGTTCCCCAGCACGATTGTGCTTGTATCTGAAATGCGGTGTGTCTCATTTTCATTGTGGGCTTCACTGGTGAGTGTTCCTTTTGCTGACTCTTTCTGCTGATTCACTAGTAGGTTGCAGTTATCTCTCCCAGGGCCGTATTTAGGATTTCTGCTGCCCTAGGCACTTTTAGTGCTGCTCCCCCCCCCCCCTTTGGTGAGTATGACACTATCGGCAGTGACTTTAGCAAGAATCGCTGATGTGAAAGTTGCCTTTTGCAGCAAATCCGGCAGTTTTTCTGCATGTGCCGCGTAACGGATCACTTATGGCAACACTGCGTTCGGCCTCATTCATTCCCTATGGGATTTGCGGCACTTATGATCTGGCAAATGCGGTACCATACCTCCCAACTTTTGAAGAAGGGAGGGAGACAAAGTGTGCGCCGTGGCAAATTTTAGGCCACGCCTCTGACCACACCCATTTCACAACTAGTCACACCCATATCCACGTCCCAACCACAGCCATTTAGCTCTGCTGATCACACTGTTTTATATACAATAATTATAAACGAAAAAATATGGCCACAGTGCTCCATACTGTATAATGGCCACGCATGATGCTCCATACTGTATAACGGCCACACATGATGCTCCATACTGTATAACGACCACACATGATGCTTCATACTGTATAATGGCCACACATGATGCTCCATATTGTATAATGGCCACACATGATGCTCAATACTGTACAATGGCCACACATGATGCTCAATACTGTATAATGGCCACACAGTTCTCCATGATACTGTATAATGACCCCCCCTCCTGTATGCATGGCTCATATTCCCCACCTGTATGCATGGCTCACACTCCCCCCCTGTATGCATGGCTCATATTCACCCCCCCCCGTATGCATGGCTCATATTCACCCCCCCGTATACATGGCTCATATTCACCCCCCCGTATACATGGCTCATATACACCCCCCTGTATGCATGGCTCATAAACACCCCCCCTGTATGCATGGCTCATATACACCCCCCCTGTATGCGTGGCTCATATACACCCCCCCTGTATGCATGGCTCATATACACCCCCCCTGTATGCATGGCTCATATACACCCCCCCTGTGTGCATGGCTCATATACACCCCCCCCTGTGTGCATGGCTCATATTCACCCCCCCCCCGTGTGCATGGCTCATATTCACCCCCCCCTGTGTGCATGGCTCATCTCCCCCTCCCTCCCTGTATGCATGGTGGCTCTGGCTTATCTCCCATCCCCCCTGTATGTGTGGCTCATCTCCCATCCCCCCCTGTATGCATGCATGCATGGTGGCATTGGTGGCTCTGGCTCGTCATCTCCCATCCCCCATGCGTGGCTCATCGGCAGCCTGCCCCGCCGCTCCCCATCTATCTTGTGGCTGCCGCCTGCCGGGCTCCCCGATCCTCCTCCTTCATCCTCCCCGGCTCCCCCCGTCCCTGGCTGTCATCATACTCACCTGGCTGTGTCACCTCACACCGCGCACGGCGCGCAGAAGAACGGGATCCTCCACCTCTGTGCTGTGTCCCGGCGCAGCACCCTCGTCGTCCTGTATGAGCGGTCAGGTGGTACCGCTGATTTAAGGTCATGACCTTAATCAGCGGTACCATGTGACCGCTCACACAGCGAGGGTGCAGTCACTGAGAGCAGACCAGGCGTCGCTGGAGCAGGTGAGGTGAGTATGCATCAATCATTGTGTGTATGGGCAAGGAGGCAGCGGCGGGGGGGCGGCGGTGGCGGTGGCGGCGAGGGGGGGGCGGCGAGGGGGAGGGGCTTAAGCCTTTAGGTGACCCCGGCCGGACCGGACTTTGCATAAAAAAAAAAAAAAAAAAAAAAAAGAGCACACACACCTGCTCAGGTGCCGCCCCCCCCACCACATGGCCCCGCCCTAGGCACGTGCCCTCAAGTGCCTAGTGGCAAATACGGCCCTGATCTCTCCGTCCATTGACATTGTGCCAGGTCCCTATTTTATTGAGTCCTATTGGTATCAGATGATTTATAGTAGCAATTAGTATTACGTATCCTGTTTTTTTAATTTTCTTCCAGCTTTTACAGCATTTTTCCAATCTCTATTATAAGTAAGTACCTCTGTGGAATTCACTTGATTGGATGATCTAGAGCAGTGTTCCCCAACTCCGGTCCTCAAGAGCCACCAACAGGTCATATTTTCAAGATTTCCTTAGTATGGCCAAGGTGAAAATTGCATCACCTTCACAGGCAATAATTTCATCACCTTTGAAATACTAAGGAAATCCTGAAAACATGACCTGTTGGTGGCTCTTGAGGACCGGAGTTGGGGAACACTGAGCTAGAACATGGATGGCGAACCTTTTAGAGACCGAGTGCCCAAACTGCAATCCAAAACCCGCTTATTTTTCACAAAGTGCCCTGAATACTGAGGTTTTAGATTAGAAAGACAACTCGTACTTAAGCGCGCTATAGAGTCCATATCAAAGAGCTTGTAAGCGCTGCACTCCAAGCCTAAGATGCTAGCCACCAATTGCAGTGGAGGTCTGTTCTTGAGAATGGAGAGATTTTTAATCAAAAGTAAAATTGAAAAGTTGTTTGCTTTTACAACCTCTTTGCAATTGTAAGCTTTTATCATGATGAGAACAAACCCTTTAAGGCAGCAGGGATATCAAACTCAAATACACAGGGGGCCAAGGTTAAAAGCTTGCAGCAACTTGCAGGCCAACCTTGATATTTGTGAAAAAAAATGTCTACAATTGAAGAAGTTTTTTCTTATCAAATAAAACTATTAACTTTTGGAATTATAGTGGAATAATATAATATGTTATGTAACAGCAGTAAAAAGCATATGGCCCAATGGCCTAATTTAAATATGTATTATCAAAAGATAAAAAACCTTGAATAAAACAGAAAATAAAGTATGATGCAAACAATAGTGCTCCCAAACACAGTATGATACCCCCACAGTGAACTCCTCCACACAGTATGATGACCCTACGGTACCCCTCCCTCAGTTCCCCCAACAAATAATGGTGACCCATCACAGTACGATTCTCCAACTGTAATCCCCACACAGCCCTCCATACAATATAACGGGCACATAAAGTCCTTCATACAGTACAATGGCGCCACATAGATCTCCATAAAGTATAACGGCTCCACATAGTCCTCCATACAGTGCAATGGTCCCCACATAGTGCTCCTTGCAGTATAATGGCCCCACACAATGCTCCATACTATACAATGGCCCCAAATAGTATGCCATACTGTATAATGGCTTCACATAGTGCTCCATACTGTATAATGGCCCCACACAGTGCTCTATACTGTATAATGGCCCCCACAATGCTCCATACAGTATAATGGCCTCACATAAAGCTCCATACTGTATAATGGCCTCACACAATGTTCCATATTGTATAATGGCTCCACACGATGCTCCATACTGTATAATGGCCCCACATGATGCTCCATACTGTATAATGGCACCGCCTGACACTTCATACTGTATAATGTCCCCACATAGTGTTTAATACTGTATAATGTGCCCACATTGTGCTCCCTACATTATAATGGCCTCACAGTAAAAATAAATAAATAAATAAATACTGACTTCTGCCCCTTCCAATGCTGATCTGGTCTCTTCATATATCACAATCCTACCTGTGGGCACTGGTGTCACCACTCTCCTCAGCCCGCGCACAGACTGATGGGTGACCTTATGGGACGGTGCACGTGCAGAGGAGAGTGGCCACAGTGCTAGTGAGAAGGGAGATGGCGAGGGGAATGAGAAGAGTGGTGGTGGCAATAGTCCTGAGGAGATGGCACACGTGCCCACCAGGAAGGCTCAACGTGCCCTCTCTGGCACGTGTGCCATAGGTTCGTCGCCACTGATCTAAAGTCACATCCATGGTCTATCCTTTTGCTACTCCATTGTGATGTATTGAGTATTTATTTCTCAGATCCTTAGTTTTTCTTTACAATTTATATTAGATCCTTTTTCTTTTTGTATTATGGACTGATGCATAATGATTTATACATGTATGTTAATTATACTTGTCTATCCATTGTATTTTAGTTCTGAGGAAGGCCATTTAGGCCAAAATGTCAAAAATAGTTTTATGTGGATCCCAACTGTTTTTGTATGTGCAATAAAAATATCATTTCAGCATTGAATATTGGAGTGCCAAGTTCTACTTTATCTTGTATATGGGGTGTAACCCTACTAAAGCACCCTATAAGAGTGCCACATAGCCTTCTTTAGTTTAAATAATATCCCTGGTAGTGGTGAGATGAATCATACCATTAGTGGCTCTTACCCATATCCATATCTGTGGTATCACACACATCCCAACACGCGTTTCGCGTCGGCTTCCCCTGAGGGGAATTAGTTGCACTGTCACTTTACTCAATTATTTATTTGAATTATAGGCTCTTTCTCATTGTCTGTGTCTGTGGCATTACACCATATTTTGCTGCACCTAAGATCTAAATTAAATAGCTCTGTCATTGATAAGTTTTTCTGTGTTATGTAATGCCTTGTATACTGTGAACTATTTATTAAAAAACATACTTTTTGTAATTTTTTTTGTTTCTGTTTAAATGCTATAAGGAGCTCCAATGGCTATTGCCTGCAGCAGTCCTAATAGTTTTTTTGGACTGTTTCTCAGTAATATGGTTTCTGTTTCTGATATCTTGCATTAAAATCTGCAATCATGTAGAGACCAAAGACAAGATACAGATTCCCCCAAAATAGCTGGACTATAAGTTTTCCGGGACAGTCACATCTTCTTCTTCCAATGTGATGTACTTACTTCTGTGCACTATATGTCCTATTGGGGGACTGTATATGGGGAGAAACAGGACTCCTGTGACCTCAGGACCGTGGGAGAATGCAAGTGATGAGGTCAAGGAAGTTCAAGCTCTGTCACAGTGACCTTATCACTTTCAATCTCCCATGGTCCTGAGGTCACAGGAGTTCATGCCGGCAGTGAGCAAAGACAGTGACGTCACCCCTAATTACTGAGCCAGTGCCCTCTGCTTCTCATTCATTCCCCAGTAGTTTACAGCTGGGGCGGTCGCATCTTAGCACCACTCCGGTTGTAAACTGTACATTCCCCAGACATGGATTACGCCATGGGACTGAACATCGGACAGGTATGGTATAGTGTTGGTTTATTTTTTTCATTTTTTACGGGAGATCGAGGGCGTCACTTGGATTAGCAGTATAATAAAGATGGCAAAACTGTGTGGTGTATGATTTGATTAAAATACTATTTTCTTACTGTGTTGTGTTTATTTAACCCTTTACCAACTATAGGATTAGTAATAGATAGGTGTCTTATTGACACCTCTCCATTACTAAACCGGGCTTAATTTCACCTTACAATAGGAAGGTGACATTAACCCCCCATTGCCCCACTTGCAACCACTACAGGGCAAGTGGGAAGAACCAGGCAAAGCTCCAGAATTGGCACATCCAATAGATGCGCCTTTTCTGGGCAGCTGCGGGCTGCTGTTTTTAGGCTGGGGGTCCCATATCCATGGGCCCTTACCAGCCTGAAAATAGCAGCCCTTATCTGTGAGTTTTGCCGGGTTGGTTTAAAAACATAGGGGGACTCCACATCGGGTTTTTCATTCATTCATTCTCCCCTGCTCTCGCGCTGCTCACCGGCATAGCAGGGGAGAATGGATGAGAGCCGCGTTCAGCACCAGACACCGGGGAACAGCACTTACAGTAGCGCTACTTCCCAGACAGCTGTCCGTGTGGTACTGATGCGGCACACGGTTGCCACATGTGTGCCTCACGTAGTACACACATGGACACACAGACACTGATAACTATGGTACCGTTTTTCCGGTACCGGAAATATCAGGACGTGTGAAACCGGCCTAAATCTGTTAGAAGGATTTATGACTCACTACAGAATCTAAGTAAATTGCTCCAAAGAAGTTGAGGGCATCAGGGCTCTGACCTTACTTCAATAATGGGACTATAAAACTTTCACACCACTAATCTAATCCAATTAAGGATTCATTTTCTAAGCTCAGATTGTTTGTTTATTTAAATGTTCATTTATTATACCACGCCCCTCTTTTTTGTTTTGTGCATATATTTGTGGTTCTTCAGAAACTTTGTTATACCATACCTGAGGAAGGGACCTAAGAAGACTGAAAAGTTTGCTTTGTAATATCATTTATTTTATTTATGATAGCCATTTAAAGGTATCATAACTACAAGATCATCTTGTTTTTCACACTGAGAGCAGTATTTTTTCAACTGGCTAACACGGTAATAGAGACTTTTTTATTTTAACTGGAGGAGGAACAACACTCCTCAGTACATACTGTGTTGCACGGGGAACCACTGATCAGTGATGGCCCAGGTGCTGACCATCTCTGTACAAGGTCCATAAAATGCCATAGCTGAGGTGTACAATGTGGAGGCCTGAGCGAAAATGCAAATTTTTCCTGCTCTTTGATGCTTCAACAGTGTGGGAAATGGTGCCTGGAAGATTTTGTTTTGCAAACCGAGAATCAAATCTCAAAATGTTCAAATTTCAGGCAGGCAATTTACCTCTCACTCAATCCTCTGTTAATTGATACGTTGATCTTTTTTTAAAGAAATTTTTTGAGGAAAGATGTATTTTCTCCCACACTTAGCTCCAAATAAAGAGGTTGCTGCAGAGGTGCAAACATGGAAAGTAAATTGTGCAAACAGAGAGCAGTATTCCTGTGGTGTCTATGATTTTAAATGCGACTAGTTAAACTAGTACAAATGCTGCTATTTATTAATTTTTTTACTAGTTTATTTATTTAATTTTAAACTAAACTGAATAATAGTAGACCAATAAAGCCAGCTAAGATATTGTTTTAACCAATGCCCACAATTTAGTAGGGAAACAATTGTGTTTCTTTTTTAACCCCTTCACAACATGCGCCATACTCGTACGGCGCATGTGGTGTCTCCCCATTTGATGTGGGCTTCGGCGCTGAGCCCACATCAAAATCACCATGTCAGCTGTTTTGTACAGCTGACATGTGCGTGCAATAGCAGCAGGTGGAACTGTGATCCACCCGCTGCTATTAACTAGTTAAATGCCGCTGACAGCAGCATTTAACTACCGCTTCCGGATATCGGGCCGGAAATGCGTGCATCGCCGACCCACGTCATGTGATTAGCATGACAACCTGAGGGCTCCTTGAGACCTCTGTGGTTGTTGATGACGGCTTGCTGTGAGCGCCACCCTGTGGTTGGCGCTCATAGCAAGCCTGTAATTCAGCTGCATAGGAGCGATCTGATGATCGCTGCTATGTAGCTGAGCCGATCCAGTTGTGCCAGCTTCTAGCCTCCCATGGACGCTATTGAAGCATGGCAAAAGTTAAATTTAAAAAAAAAATATGAAAAAAAAAAATATATATAAAAGTTTAAATAACCCCCTTTTGCCCCATTCAAAATTAAACTATTAAAAAAATCAAACCTACTCATATTTGGTATGGCCGCATTCAGAATCGCCCGATCTATCAAGTAAAAAAAGGATTAACCTGATCGCTAAACAGCGTAGCGAGAAAAAAATTCAAAACGCCAAATTACGTTTTTTTGGTTGCCACGACATTGCATTAAAATGCAATAACGGGCGATCAAAAAATGTATCTGCACAAAAGCTGTATCATTAAAAACGTCAGCTCGGCACGCAAAAAATAAGCCCTCACCTGATCCGAGATCCCAAAAAATAGAAACGCTACGGGTATCGGAATATGGCACAATTTTTTTTTTTTTTTTAGCAAAGTTTGGTTTTTTTTTTCACCTCTTAGATAAAAAATAACCTAGACATGTTTGGTGTCTATGAACTCGTAATGATGTGGAGAATCACAAGGGAAGGCCAGTTTTAGCATTTTGTGAACCTAGCAAAAAAGCCCAAAAAAACAAGTGTGGGTTTGCCCTTTTTTTGCAATTTCACCACACTTGGAATTTTTTTCCCGTTTTCTAGTACAAGACATTGTAAAACCAATGGTGTCGTTCAAAAATACAACTCGTCACGCAAAAAATAGGCCCTCACTTGACCATATTGACAGAAAAATAAAAAAGTTACGGCTCTGGGAAGGAGGGGAGCGGAAAACGAAAACGCAGAAATGAAAAAGGGCTGCGTCTTGAAGGGGTTTAAAAAAAGAAAATTGTCTTGCACATCTCAAAAAACAGGAATCACACTTTCAGTTGCACAAAAGCTGTGAATTCTGAATTTGGTTTGATTTGCACAATTAGCAATGAGAGATTTAAGGCCGGCGTCACACTAGCGTATTGCATCCGATGCGAGAGCATCGGATGCGATATGCTAATGACACTCGGCTCCTGCTCGCAACAGAGCAGGAGCCGAGTGTCATGCGTTTGTGCTCCGATTCTCTCGCTGGGAGCTGCCCCATATGTTAACATTGGTCCGAGTGCAATGCGATTTTTTATCGCATTGCACTCGGCCGTTTAAAACACCAGTGTGACTCCGGCCTAATATTGACCCTCCATGCTTGCACTGTGAATTAAGGTGCTATTGCTGCAGTATATCAGTATATCACAGATCTAATAATTCACAGTCAAACTAAGTAACTATACAGCTACAGCAATTCCCTATATATCACTTGAATCTTTGGATTAGTATTCACAGACTAGATTCAATCTAATACATCAGCACTGACGTAATACACCACAATCACTTTAGATCTCTTTTTATTCCTAAACTGTATGCTGTGAGCTCCTTTCCTTACACCATTCAAGCATAAAATAGCATCTGTTGACCAAACCCTATCTTTTATACTAGCTATGATTGCTACTAGTGATGGGAGAGCACTAAAATGCTCGGGTGCTCGTTGCTCGGGTCGAGCAGATTGGAATACTCGGGTACTCGGCCAGAACAATGAGCCCAATGTAAGTCTATGGGAGACCCGAGTGTTTTTACGGTGATCTACCCCGGGGGTCCTTTTAAGGTCTAAAAACGTCTAAAAATGATGGAAACACTGCTCAAATGACACAGGGACATCATGGGGATCGCCCCTGGAAGCATTCCTGAATTCTAGTTCACAGCTTTAATTACTTTTTTTCTGAGACTCATGTTTTTCCTGGTGCCACAAACAACACATGAAAACGAAACCAAAACAGGTTTTGCTTGGAAATATGTCAAGGTACATCCTTTGGAGGTTAATGACATGCCTGTAAGACCAAATGTTTAACCCCAGCCCGAAAATTTCCTCCCCCACTTAAGCTTAGTTCAGACGCAGCACTTTTTAAGCATTTTTCAACATTAACATTGCTTTCAACCACTACAAATGCATTCACTGGGAAATGTCATGGTAACATTTAACACCCCTAGCTGGCCATGTGGTGTGTGACACATAAGCAGACCCATCTTGTTTCATTTACAAAGGAAGGACTCTTAAAGTCACAGAGCGTATTTTTACTGGTGCAGCAGGCGGCAATAATCTTCTTAAACGGCCATTATGAAACAGTGGGTCTCCTAAGCTGTTGTAGCCTATGCTGTGAGTGGATGGGCTGCCAAGAATTACGATGCACCACAATACCCCTGTCATAAGATGTCCAGGGGGACTCCTGAAAAAATGTTGCATTGAATGCAAGGCCTGCCCTGCTACCAATTCATATGCACCCCAATAAGCCTTGGAACCCACATAGTGGATGGGACCAGGAAAATCAACTTCACAATATACATTTTGTGCTCCATACTCCTTTGTTTTATACATTGGCAGGAAGGCGAGCCCTGCTGCATAGTCATATGCACCCCATTAGGCCTTGGAACCCACATAGTGGATGTGCCCATGAAAATCCACTTAACAATATGCATTTTGTGCTCCATACTCCTTTGTTTTATACATTGACAGGAAGGCAAGCCCTGCTGCATAGTCATATGCACCCCATTAGGCCTTGGAACCCACGAAGTGGATATGCCCATGAAAATCCACTTCTTAATATGCATTTTGTGCTCCATACTCATTGGTTTTATACATTGGCAGGAAGGCAAGCCCTGCTGCATATTCATATGCACCCCATTAGGCCTTGGAAACCACATACTGGATGGGTCCAGGAAAATTCACTCGTATTTTTTAATGGTATGATGGTTCCCTCTTTGCACAATTATTTACAGGAGAATTTTGCAGTTTTATTTGACATGTTTTTAACACAAAGGTACAGATACGGCTTAAAAAAGGCAAATACTTGCAATACAAGGCGATTTTATTGCAAACTACAAAATTCAAGGAATAGTATGATTGAATAGTGTGAATGCGTACACTTTTGTATGTGTTAACATACACAGGTAAATAAGTACATATAAGGATTAAATAAATGTGATATTACGCTTATATGAAGATTAACTACATACAGTATAGTTAGATCATCACCAAGAGGCTTTTAAACATCATCTGTCTGGAATATCAGAGAAGCAGCACCAAGACAGAGAACCCCTGGGAGATTACCTACACTGCATGGGCGTCCCCAAATATGCAGGTATCAGCACACTGTACATGTACAGGTACCCCAGTTTTGGCATCTGTCTTAGTCATGTTTCTCTGGTATTATATAGTGAATAACACTATGTAGTAACTCTAGTTTCACCCACACCTTCAAGTGGCCACTTTTCAAGGTTGGATGAAACTGAGATATCATGGAGTCATCAGACGAGGGGCCATAAACCCCTAGGAAATAAAAGCCACAAGGATTTTGATCAAACCACCACCGCCATAGTTTCAGTAAACCTTAATGTTTTACAATGACAAACAGCAAACATATAGAGGCTTAGAACTGTTTGTGAAGTGAAAAAACAAACATTTATCAAGATTGTGTCACTATGAGCATTGTCTGTCACATCTCTAAATGTTTTACAAGAAATGCAGCTATGTGATTGTCTGAATGCATTCGGTATACAGTATTTCAATCTTGTTTACAAATCGCCATTTGTATATTCTCCATTTGTACATTTGAGGCAGACAAAGTTAAGGCTCACAAGAAGAGAAACAAATATAGTGGACAAAGCTATATTTTTAATGAACTACTGAGGCAAAGTAACAGCATTGCTTTATCAAATTTATATGAATAGTACTGTGTCCAATGTTAGCAACCAGGCAACACAAAAAGGAGCTTTTCAAGTGAGCTCTTTAAGGTACACAAATGTTAAGAAGTGTTTTCCAAGAAGGATGTGGTTTCAACAATGGGGGGTACCTTTTGTAAAAATAGACTAGTGCCATCACAGCACCCCTTGACCAAACTTCACTGGCCTATAACAGTACAAAGCACGTTCACCCTGGTGATCTAGTGGCAGTTAAACAAGAGACATTGCAGGAGTCAGAGTTAAGAAGTAGGCCCAATGGAATGCCATGCCCGATTCCCCAATGTGGGGTCCTTTTTGGACTGATTAAAATAGTGCCATCACAGCCCCCTACACCTAAATGCCCTGTACAGACCACGTTCACCCTGGTCATCTAGTGGCAGTTAAAGGACACTTTGCAGGAGACAGACTTAAGAAGTAGGCCCAATGTAATGTAATGCCCAATTCCCCAATGTGGGGTCCTGTTTTTCCAAAATGAAATAGTGCCTTCACAGAGTCCATGCCCAAAAATCACTGGCCTATAACAGTACTGAGCACGTGTACCCTGGTCATGTCATCGGAGTTAAGGAAGAGACATTGCAGGAGACAGAGTTAAGAATTAGGACCAATGTAGTGGTGTGGGTCTCTGAGACTTTTTATGCAGTGCATGATCTGCCAAACAATTCCCCAATGGGGGTACCTTTTTTAAAAAATACACTAGTGCCATCGCATGCCCATAGCCCAAACTTCAACGGCCTATAACAGTACTGAGCACGTTCACCCTGGTGATCTACTGGCAGGTACAGGACATATTGCAGGAGACAGAGTCAAGAAGTCAGCCCAATGTAATGTCATGCCCAATTCCCCAAAGTAAAATCCTTTTAAAAAGAAAAGCATGCCATCACAGGCCCCTTGGCCAACAAGCACCGTATAGAACACGTTCACCCTGATGATCTACTGGCAGGTACAGGACAGATTGCAGGAGACTGAGTTAAGAAGTAGGCCCAAAGAAATGACATGTCCAATTCCCCAATGTGTTGTCCTTTTTTTCAAAAATAAAAGAGTGCCATCACAGCACCCTTGGCCAAAATGCACCATACAGACCACGTTCACCCTGGTGATATAGTGGTTCTGGATGAGGATAAGGAGGAGGATAAAAACAAGCAGACCAAATCTGGAAGCCTATACCCATGTGTGGTTGTGAAAAGGTGCATGAGAATACACCTCCCCAAAACAGAGAATGTATTTGAGGTTATGTTTTGCTGGTTTCACTTGGTGGTGTACGGAAGTCTTTCCCAATCCAGGCCTTGTTCATTTTGATAAGAGTCAGCCTGTCAGCATTTTCAGTTGACAGGCGGATGTGCTTATCTGTTATAATTCCACCAGCGGCATTAAAAACCCTCTCTGACAGAACGCTAGCAGCAGGGCAGGCCAGGACCTCCAAGGCGTAGAGAGCCAGTTCATGCCACATGTCCAGCTTGAATACCCAATAATTAAAAGGCACAGAGGAATCACGGAGGACGTTTTTACGATCTGCAAGGTACTACCTCACCATCTTCCCAAACATTGCACTTCTTGTGACAGCACCCCTTGCCTCTGTGCCTCCACGATGGGAGGGTCTGAGAAAACTGTCCCAGAACTTGGCAATTGTTACCATGACTGAGCTGGATTGTACTTCTGTCTCTCTTACTTGGAGTCCTTGATTGTACAACAAACGCTGACATTTGCTGCCAGCGTTCTCACATGGGAATTTTCTAAGTAATTCCGCTGCAAGAGCCCTGTAGTACTGCAACAATTTTGTACACCTCTCTGCCTCAGGAAGAAGAGATTGAAAGTTTTCCTTGTAGCATGGGTCTACTGTAGAAGTGTCACCAACCAGTAATGAGTGTCACCCAAAATTTTGATAATCCGAGGATCACGTGAAATGGGGTGCAACATAAAGTCAGACATGCGTGCCAGACTGCTAACAGGCAAGACTTCCGTGTCCTCACCAACAGGACGACTGACCATGTTGTCCTCCTCCTCTTCATCCTCCTCCTCCTCCTCCTCATCCTCCTCCTCCCTGTCCTCAGGCTATCCCCGCTAAACAGATGCTAATACAGATGTGTTTGTAGTACCGTCTATAGCGCATGAAAGTAGCTCCTGTTCTTCCACCTCCTCCTCATTGCCTACCAATCCACGTTGAGAGGACATGAGGCTGGGCTGAGTGTAATCCTCCTGCATGTTTCCTTGCTCCATGTCCTCATGCTCTGCCTGCAATGCATCCTCTTTGATTGTGAGCTGAGAGTTTTTCAGAATGCTGAGAAGTGGGATGATGATGATAATTATGGCATCATTGCCGCTCACCATCTTGGTGCAGTCCTGAAAGTTTTGGAGGATGTTACATATGTGTGACATCCATGTCCACTCCTGAGGTCTTATGTGTGGAGTCTGACCTGAAATTTGACGGCCTTGTTGATGTTGGTAGTCAACAACGGCCCTCTTCTGCTCACAAATCCTTTCCAACATACGCAGCATAGAGTTCCAGCGTGTGGGGACATCACACAACAGGCGGTGAGCTGGAAGCTGAAACCGCTGCTGTAGCATGGCAAGGGCAGTTGAAGCTGTAGCCGACTTTCTAAAATGGGCAGACAGACTGCGTACTTTCACTAGCAGATCCGGCAGCTCCGGGTAGCTTTTCAGAAAATGTTGAACCATGAGGTTAAGCAAGGTATGTGTGTGAGCTCACCTTGCCTCAGAGCTGCCACCAGGTTACGGCCATTGTCACACACGACCATGCCTGGCTGTAGGTTCAGCGGTGTCATCCAAACATCTGGCTGCTCTTTCAGTGCTATCCACAACTCTTCTGCATTGTGCGGTTTGTCACCTATGCAGATTAGCTTCAACACACCCTGTTGCCGCTTGGCTGAGGCAGTGTTGCAGTGGTTCCAGCTTCTGACTGATGTGTTGATTTCAGACATGGAGGATGAAGATGATGAGGAGGAGAAGATGCAGGAGCTGTAGACTGTGGGGGCAATACTGATTGACATAGGGTCAGCAATCCTCGGCGTGGGGAGGATGTGTTCCATCCCAAGGTCCGACTGTGTGCCGGCTTCCATTATGTTAACCCAGTGTGCTATCATCGAGATGTACCGTCCTTGCCCACAAGCACTTGTCCACGTGTCCGTGGTTAGGTGGACTTTCCTGGTAACATCATTGTTGAGGGCACGGGTAATGTTGTGGGACACATGCTCGTATAATGCCAGTACGGCACACCGGGAGAAATAGTGGCGACTGGGGACCGAGTACCTTGGGACGGCCAACGCCATCAGGTTGCGGAAAGCTTCCATCTCAAGAAGCCTAAAAGGCAGCATTGCTAGCGCAAGCAGAAGAGAAATATTCAAATTGAGGACTGTGGCCTGTGGGGTGTTGGCTGGGTATTTCCGCTTGCGTTCCAAAGACTGGGTTATAGACAGCTGAACGCTGTGCTGGGATAAGGACATGGACATGCTTGCTGATGGTGCTGCTTGACTGTGGGCCACAACAGGTGCAGGGCTAGAGACATGTTCACATGCACGGTGTACTGGGGATTGGCTTCTACGCAAAACAGTGGAAGAAGCAGTGATGTGACCAGCAGGCAGCAGTCCTGGAGCCTGGGGTTCGGCGAACAAAGTCGGGTGCTTTGCTGCCATGTGCTTGATCATGCTGGTAGTGATCAGGCTGGTTGTTTTGATACCCCTGCTGATGCGGGCATGGAAGGTGCTGCAAATAGCCTGTTTGGGGTAATCAGCAGAGTCTTTAAAAAATAGCCAGACTCGGGAATATCTCACAGGTGGAATGGCAACTTCACTCATGTTGGTGTTACGGGGAACGAATGTACACCTTCTTTCTGTGGCCACCACACTGCTTCTTCCTGCCTGTCGGGGGGGGATATGCCTCCTTCCCCATTTGTGCTGCTGTCCTCGCTATGCATGTCCTCCTGCCAGGTTGGGTCAGTCACTATGTCATCCATCACCTCGTCTTCCACATCCGCACCCTGATCCTCTTCCTGACTTTCTGGCAATTGTGTCTCATTATATTCCACCTCTTCTGACCCTTTCCCACCATCGCCTTCGTGTTACCGGAGCTGGTCAAAGCTTTGGGCAGCTCTACATGCGATCTCATCATTCCACACTTCAAGTTGACCGGCAGAGATTTCTGAATCTTGAAATGGAAAACTGAACAGCTCTTCAGAGTGTCCAAGTGTGGGATCTGTTGTCTCAGGGCACTCGGCATGGTGGGTGGAAGGAGGATCAGGGTGAGGAATATCCTGGCCACACTCACGACTACTCAGACTTGACCATGTGGATGACAAGGTTGTGGTGGTGGCTAAGTGACTGTAAGCATTATCCGCTATCCAACCAACAATTGTTTCACACTGCTCTGGCTTAAATAGTGGTGTGCTGCGGTCCCCTAGAAACTGGGGTAGGAAGGTCAAGCGAGAAGATGTGGGTCTTTGTTGTTGCCCACTTTCACCTTGCCCACGGCCTCTTCCTCTGGATGCACCATCAGCATCATGTCTACTTCCCCGTCCCTTGCCCATTTTAAATGGACTACTACACTATTTCAAATGCTCACCACAAAGTAGTGAAATAATATGTAATCAGTATGCCTGCAAATCTATGATTTTTCAAACCCAAACACCAGGCAGGCCTCAGCATGACCTCACAGACTGTATTAAAAAAAAAAAATTTTAAGTTAATTTATGCGAAATAGCGCTGCATAGGATTTGAGTATCTCACAGCCAAAAAATGAGTACATATATGATGGCTGTAACAGAAATACCACACTGGCAAATCTGTGGCCTTTCAAATTTTTTTTAGGCTGAATAGCGCTGTATAGAATTTGAGTATCACACAGCCACAAAGTAAGTACACCGGCCTCCAATGGCTAAACTTAGAGCAGAGATTTATAATGGCTGTTACAGAAATACCACACTGGCAAATCTGTGGCCTTTCAAATTTTTGGGAGGGCTAAATAGCGCTGTATAGAATTTGAGTATCACACAGCCACAAAGTAAGTACACCGACCTCAAATGGCTAAACTTGGAGCAGAGATATATAACGGCTGTTACAGAAATACCACACTGGCAAGTCTGTGGCCGTTCAATTTTTTTTTAGACTGAATAGCGCTGTATAGAATTTGAGTATCACACAGCCACAAAGTAAGTACACCGGCCTTCAATGGCAAAACTTGGAGCAGAGATATATGACGGCTGTAACAGAAATACCACACTGGCAAATCTGTGGCCTTTCAAATTTTTGGGGGGCTAAATAGCACTGTATAGAATTTGAGTATCACACAGCCAAAAAGTAAGTACACCAGCCTCCAATGGCAAAACTTGGAGCAGAGATATATGACGGCTGTAACAGAAATAGCACACTGGCAAATCTGTGGCCTTTCAAATTTTTTTTAGGCTGAATAGCGATGTACAGAATTTGAGTATCACACAGCCACAAAATAAGTACACCGGCGTCCAATGGCAAAACTTGGAGCACAGAGATATATGAGGTCTTTTTCGATGAATTTAAAACACCAAAAAAAAAAAGGGGGCACAAGGGTAGCACACACAACTATGCTACGTATGCCTGACAAACTATCACTTTTCAACAGGCCTCAGTCTGACAGAACAGACTGTATATTTTTTTTGGGGGGAGGAATTTTTGGAAAAAAAAATAAAAAAAGCTTTTATAGACAGTAGAGAAGCTGCAGCAGACAGATATGGAGCTTTGGTAATAATGCAGTGGGAGCAATGGATGCACATACAGTGCCTGCAGGCCTTGTACTAATGTGGATTTGCTGTGTCCTACCTGCCTAGCGCTGTAATATCGGGACCCACGAATTAGCCCTAAAAAGGACTTTTGGTTTCTCAGGAGTTATGGATGTAAGAGTTGCAGACCTACACTAACTCTAAAACCACAATCCTGAACCTATCTCGGCAGCAGCTCTCCCTACTCTCACTGAAACAGGAAGAGAATGGGGCGAGCAGGGCGGCGCCTGGTCTCTTATACTCAGGATGATGCTGTACGGCCCAGCCAATCACTGCACAAGCACAACAAAGATGGCTGCGGCATTTCATGGCCTGGCAGACAATCCCTGCAGCGTGATTGGGTCTCTAAAGTCCGCCAAAACTGCTTGGTGGAGACACCAGTTACCGCCGAATTATCCCGGAAATGCTCGCTGCTCACCGAGCACGCCGAGCATAGTGATACTCGGGTGAGTAACAAATAGTGGCGAGCACGTTCGCTCATCACTAATCGCTACCTTGATTGGCTGGCTAGACCATGTCAATTGATTGCGGCAGGTCATTATGAAAAATCCCACACCGCAGCCCATGATGCCAATAGCACAGTCTTCATCAGTATGTAAATTAGCACCAGGCATTTTTCTTTAGTGTATGTTTCCACGGTCAGGAAAAACTGCGTGTTTGACACTTCATACAGCCGCAGCATCAAACACGCAGCGTCCAGATGTTACAGCATAATGGAGGGGATTTCATGAAATCCCATCTCCACTATGCGTTAAAAGATGCAGACGGCAGACCCGCGTAAACGGACATGCGGTCTGTCTTTCCAGAGCACAGCATGTCTGTTTACAATGCGGCGATGCTCTGTTGCCGCACTGTAAATTTACCATAGACTATCATTAAATGCTGTAAAACTGCATCTAATGATTAGTCATTTGCATAATAACTGCATAAACACAGCTTACTACGCATGTCTACTAATTTAAATAAGGTCTTACCTGTCACACCACCGGAAGTCTGCATCCACTTCAGCTTTCACGATAACTTAGTTTACTGCGAGAACTGTCGTGCACTTGACCGGGGTCCTCTCCAGTCACCCTAGGCTAGTTCTCATGGTCAGCTCACCGCGAGTGCTAGGTGATTACCAGAGATATCTTGTGCTCATCTACAAGCTCTGCTGTGTCTGGATGTCAGGCATCCAGATGTAGCAGAGCTGGACTCATCGTGGGACACTTGTTATTAAGGACTGCGTCAGACCAGGGAGTATACTGTTGTTGTTTTTTTCAGAAGTTTGATGAGTTCACTTGGATTACCAGTGTAATAAAGATGGCAAAACTGTGTGGTGTTTTATTTCATTAAAATACTTTATTCTGCATGTGTGTGTGTATGTGTGTGTGTGTGTGTGTGTTTTATTAACCCTTTGCCAACTATAGGATTAGTAATGGTAGGAGTCTTATTGAGGCCTCTCCATTACCAAGCCGACTTAATGTCACCTTACAAAGGTGACATTAACCCCTTATTACCCCACCCCATATGCCACTGCTACAGGGCAGTGGGAAGAGAGAGGCTAATCGCCGGAAGTGTCGCATCTTACAGATGGGGTTGCTGGGAGCTGGTATTTGTAGCCGGGGGGGGGGGGGGGGGCAAATATCCATGGCCCCTCTCTAGGCTATGAATATCAGCCCGTAGCTGTCTGCGTAGCTTTTCAGGCTATAAATTATAGGGGGACCCCACGTCATTTTCTTTTGGGTCCCGAGTGCCGGCGGCAGTGTCGGCTATTAAGATGCGAGACTCATCCGAGTTTCTCGCATGTGTGATCCTGGCCTAACTCATTATGTACCATTTTATTATGTTTATTACTAAACATCGGGCTTGGTATTATCTATAGATATATCTAGCTATCTATTATCTATCTATAGATCTATAGATCTATCTATCTATTATCTATCTATCGTATCTATCTATTCTCTATCTATCTATAGATCTATCTATCTATAGATCTATCGTATCTATCAATATACCTATTATCTATCTATTATCCCAAAAAATCAAGGCTGCGCTCCAATAGCTTCTCTAGCTTGAGAAAGGTCCACATCCTGGACTGAAACGTTGCACATGGGCCAATAAATCACACATATTTTTTCTATTGGAGTGCTGCCTTCGTTTTTTTGGATAATAGCATGAGGTTTGGTACATACCTGGAAGGATTTTTGCACTCTTTATTTTCTTTTGGTGCTGCTTTTTGTTTTCTTTTTCTAGATCTATCTATCTATAGATATATCTATCTATCGATAGATAGATATATCGATAGATCAATAGATAGATAACAGAGAGATATATTGATAGATATGATAGATAGATAGATAGATAGATAGATAGATAAAAGAAAAAGCAGCACCAAAAGAAAACAAAGGGTGCAAAAAATCCTTCCACGTATATACCAAACCTCATGTTATTGTCCAGAAAAATGAAGGCAGCACTCCAATAGAAAAAATAAAAGTGGTTTATTGGCCCATGTGCGACGTTTCAGTCCAGGATGTGGACCTTTCTCAAGCCTCAAGCTGGACTGAAACGTCTCACATGGGCCAATAAACCACTTTTATTTTTTCTATTGGAGTGCTGCCTTCATTTTTCTGGACAATAGATAGATACAGTATATAGCTACCGTATATACTCGAGTATAAGCCGAGATTTTCAGCCCAAATTTTTGGGCTGAAAGTGCCCCTTTCGGCTTATACTCGAGTCATGATCGGTGGTGGGGTCGGCGGGTGAGGACTGTCATATACTCACCTAGTTCTGGCATTCCTGTTGCTCCCCCTGCCCGTCCCACGGTCTCCGGGTGCCGCAGCCTCTTCCCCTGTACAGCGGTCACGTGGGACCGCTCATTAGAGAAATTAATATGGACTCCACTCCCATAGGGGCGGAGCCGCATAA
Organism: Ranitomeya variabilis; assembly: GCF_051348905.1. Lineage (NCBI taxonomy): Eukaryota > Metazoa > Chordata > Amphibia > Anura > Dendrobatidae > Ranitomeya > Ranitomeya variabilis. The sequence continues at coordinate 226,699,751 of NC_135234.1, forward strand.
TTCATTCCTCTAATGACGGTAACAGTGACCGCTGATAGAGGAAGAGGCTGCGGCACCGAAGACCAGCTGTCCGCGGGAAGGAGCGGGACGCCGGGAGCAGGTAAGTATGTCATATTTACCTTCCCTCGTTCCACATGCCGGGCGCCGCGCCATCTTCCCGGCGTCTCGCCGCACTGACTGTGCAGGTCAGAGGGCGCGATGACGCATATAGTGTGCGCGCCGCCCTCTGCCTGATCAGTCAGTGCGGAGAGACGCCGGGACGGGACGCTGAGGAGCTGCAAGCAAGAAAGGTGAGTATGTGTTTGTTTTTTTATTGCAGCAGCAGCAATGGCACAGATTTATGTGGAGTATCTATGGGGCAACGGTGCAGAGCACTATATGGCACAGCTATGGGGCAACGGTGCAGAGCACTATATGGCACAGCTATGGGGCAACGGTGCAGAGCACTATATATATATGGCACAGCTATGGGGCAATGGTGCAGAGCATTATATATATGGCACAGCTATGGGGCAATGGTGCAGAGCACTATATGGCACAGCTATGGGGCAATGGTGCAGAGCATTATATATATGGCACAGCTATGGGGCAACGGTGCAGAGCACTATATGGCACAGCTATGGGGCAACGGTGCAGAGCATTATATATATGGCACAGCTATGGGGCAACGGTGCAGAGCATTATATATATGGCACAGCTATCTATGGGGCAACGGTGCAGAGCACTATATATATGGCACAGCTATGGGGCAATGGTGCAGAGCATTGTATATATGGCACAGCTATGGGGCAACGGTGCAGAGCACTATATGGCACAGCTATGGGGCAACGGTGCAGAGCATTATATATATGGCACAGCTATGGGGCAACGGTGCAGAGCACTATATGGCACAGCTATGGGGCAACGGTGCAGAGCACTATATATATGGCACAGCTATGGGGCAATGGTGCAGAGCACTATATGGCACAGCTATGGGGCAATGGTGCAGAGCATTATATATATGGCACAGCTATGGGGCAACGGTGCAGAGCACTATATGGCACAGCTATGGGGCAACGGTGCAGAGCATTATATATATGGCACAGCTATCTATGGGGCAACGGTGCAGAGCACTATATATATGGCACAGCTATGGGGCAATGGTGCAGAGCATTGTATATATGGCACAGCTATGGGGCAACGGTGCAGAGCACTATATGGCACAGCTATGGGGCAACGGTGCAGAGCATTATATATATGGCACAGCTATGGGGCAACGGTGCAGAGCACTATATGGCACAGCTATGGGGCAACGGTGCAGAGCACTATATATATGGCACAGCTATGGGGCAATGGTGCAGAGCATTATATATATGGCACAGCTATGGGGCAACGGTGCAGAGCACTATATGGGACAGCTATGGGGCAACGGTGCAGAGCACTATATGGCACAGCTATGGGGCAACGGTGCAGAGCATTATATAAATGGCACAGCTATGGGGCAACAGTGCAGAGCATTATATATATGGCATAGCTATGGGGCAACGGTGCAGAGCATTATATATATGGCACAGCTATGGGGCAACGGTGCAGAGCATTATATATATGGCACAGCTATGGGGCAACGGTGCAGAGCACTATATATATGGCACAGCTATGGGGCAACGGTGCAAAGCATTATATATATGGCACAGCTATGGGGCAACGGTGCAGAGCATTATATATACGGCACAGCTATCTATGGGGCAACGGTGCAGAGCATTGTATATATGGCACAGCTTTATGTGGAGCATCTATGGGGCCATAATGAACGGTGCAGAGCATTATATATGGCACAGCTTTATGTGGAGCATCTATGGGGCCATAATGAACGGTATGAAGTATCTATTTTTAATTTTGAAATTCACCGGTACCTGCTGCATTTTCCACCCTAGGCTTATACTCGAGTCAATAAGTTTTCCCTGTTTTTGTGGCAAAATTAGGGGGGTCGGCTTATAATCGGGTCAGCTTATACTCGAGTATATACAGTCTATCTATCTATCTATCTATCTATCTATCTATCTATCTATCTATCATCTGTTGTGATTCTAGTGGTAGAGAATCTCTGGTATTCAGACTAAGTCTGCAAAAACATAGAACTGCTCTAGGGAGGTGGAAACTAGGCTAACCGCATACCTGATCCTAACACACAACTAGAAGTAGCCGGTGAACGTGCCTACGTTGATTCTAGACGTCTCGAGCCAGCCGGAGAACTGACTACCCCTAGAGGGAAAATAAGACCTCACTTGCCTCCAGAGAAATTAACCCCAAAGATATAGAAAGCCCCCAACAAATAATAACGGTGAGGCAAGAGGAAAACACAAACGTAGAGATGAACTAGATTTAGCAAAGTGAGGCCCACTAATCTAGATGGGCAGAAAATAGAAAGTGAACTATGCGGTCAGCAGAAAACCCTGCAAAAACATCCACGCTGAGTATTCAAGAACCCCCGCACCGACTGACGGTGTGAGGGGAGAATATCAGCACCCTAGAGCTTCCAGCGAGCTAGAAAATCACATTTTGAGCAAGCTGAACAAAAAACACTGATAATGCAAATGATCCGAAGTATGCAAACTGGACTTAGCTTTTCTTGCATGAGACAGATGGCAAGGAATCAGGAGGAGACCAAATAGGACTGAATACATCGATACCAGGCAAGAGACTGAGTCCTAAGGAGGACTAAATAGGGAAAACCCACAGCTTAATGAAACAGCTGAAGCCCAGGCATGCAGAAAGAGATGACTCATACAATACCATTAGTGACCACAAGAGGGAGCCCAGAAACACAGTTCACAACAGTACCCCCCCTTGAGGAGGGGTCACCGAACCCTCACCAAGACCCCCAGGACGATCAGGATGAGCAGCGTGAAAGGCATGAACCAAATCAGCCGCATGAACATCAGAGGCGACAACCCAGGAATTATCCTGCTGACCATAACCCTTCCATTTAACCAAATATTGAAGTCTACGTCTAGAGATACGAGAATCCAAGATCTTCTCCACTACGTACTCCAACTCGCCCTCAACCAAAACCGGAGCAGGAGGCTCAACAGCAGGGACCACAGGCACCACGTACCACCGCAACAAGGACCTATGGAATACATTATGAATAGCAAACGACGCCGGAAGGTCCAAACGAAAAGACACCGGGTTAAGGATTTCCAAAATCTTATAAGGACCGATAAAGCGAGGCTTGAACTTAGGAGAGGAGACTTTCAAAGGAACATGCCGAGAAGACAGCCAAACCAAATCCCCAACACGAAGTCAGGGACCCACACCGCGGCGGCGGTTGGCAAACCGCTGGGCCTTGTCTTGTGACAATTTCAAATTGTCCACCACATGGTTCCAAATCCGCTGCAACCTATCCACCACAGAATCAACCCCAGGACAGTCAGAAGGTTCAACCTGACCCGAGGAGAAACGAGGATGAAAACCAGAGTTGCAGAAAAAGGGTGAAACCAAGGTGGCAGAACTAGCCCGATTATTAAGGGCAAACTCGGCCAGTGGCAAAAAGGTAACCCAGTCGTCCTGATCAGCAGAAACGAAACATCTCAAATAAGTCTCTAACGTCTGATTAGTTCGCTCGGTCTGGCCATTAGTCTGAGGATGAAAAGCCGACGAAAAAGACAAATCAATACCCATCTTAGCACAAAAGGATCGCCAGAATTTGGACACAAACTGGGATCCTCTGTCAGATACAATATTCTCAGGGATGCCATGCAAACGAACCACATTCTGAAAGAACAAAGGAACCAAATCAGAGGAGGAAGGCAACTTAGGCAAGGGCACCAAATGGACCATTTTAGAAAAACGATCGCATACCACCCAGATAACAGACATCTTCCGAGACACCGGAAGATCCGAAATGAAATCCATGGAAATGTGCGTCCAAGGCCTCTTTGGGATAGGCAAGGGCAAAAGCAACCCGCTGGCACGAGAACAGCAAGGCTTAGCCCGAGCATAAATCCCACAGGACTGCACAAAAGAACGCACATCCCGCGACAAGGAAGGCCACCAAAAGGACCTGGCCACCAAATCTCTGGTACCGAAAATCCCAGGATGTCCCGCCAACACCGAAGAATGAACCTCAGAAATAACTCTGTTGGTCCATCCATCAGGGACAAACAATATCTCTGGTGGACAACGATCAGGCCTATCAGCCTGAAATTTTTGCAGCCCTCGTCGCAAATCTGGGGAAATGGCAGACAAAATTACTCCCTCTCTGAGAATACCAGCCGGCTCAGAGACTCCCGGAGAATCAGGCACAAAACTCCTAGAAAGTGCATCAGCCTTCACGTTCTTCGAACCAGTCAAGTACGAGACCACAAAGTCAAAACGGGAGAAAAACAACGACCAACGGGCCTGTCTAGGATTCAGGCGCTTGGCAGACTCGAGGTAAATCAGATTTTTATGATCAGTCAAGACCACCACACGATGTCTAGCTCCCTCGAGCCAATGTCGCCACTCCTCAAGTGCCCACTTCATGGCCAACAACTCCCGATTACCAACATCGTAGTTCCGCTCAGCAGGCGAAAATTTCCTTGAAAAGAAGGCGCATGGCTTCATCACGGAGCCATCAGAACTTTTTTGCGACAAAACAGCCCCTGCACCAATTTCAGAAGCATCAACTTAAACCTGGAAGGGAAGAGAGACATCCGGCTGGCACAAGACTGGCGCTGAAGTAAACCGATGCTTCAGCTCCCGAAAGGCCTCCACGGCCGCAGGAGACCAATTCGCAACATCAGAACCCTTCTTGGTCATATCTGTCAAAGGTTTAACCACGCTGGAGAAATTAGCGATAAAACGACGGTAAAAATTAGCAAAGCCCAAGAACTTCTGCAGGCTCTTAACAGACGTGGGCTGAGTCCAGTCATGAATGGCACGGACCTTAACTGGCTCCATCTCCACAGTAGAAGGGGAAAAAATAAAACCCAAAAAAGAAACCTTCTGTACCCCAAAGATACATTTTTAGCCCTTCACAAATAGAGCATTCTCCCGCAAAACCTGAAACACCATCCTGACCTGGTTCACATGGGACTCCCAATCATCAGAAAAAACCAAAATATCATCCAGATAAATAATCATAAATTTATCCAGATATTTCCGGAAGATGTCATGCATGAAGGACTGAAACACAGAAGGAGCATTAGATAATCCGAAAGGCATCACCAGGTACTCAAAATGACCCTCAGGCGTATTAAATGCCGTTTTCCATTCATCTCCCTGCTTTATGCGCACAAGGTTATACGCACCACGAAGATCTATCTTGGTGAACCAACTGGATCCCTTAATCCGAGCAAACAAATCAGACAACAATGGCAAAGGATACTGAAATTTAACAGTGATCTTATTCAGAAGACGATAATCAATACAAGGTCTCAGAGACCCATCTTTCTTGCCCACAAAAAAGAATCCTGCACCAAGAGGGGACGAGGATGGGCGAATATGTCCCTTCTCCAAAGACTCCTTTATATAACTCCGCATCGCGGCATGCTCTGGCACAGATAAATTAAAGAGTCGTCCCTTAGGAAACTTACTACCAGGAATCAAATCTATAGCACAATCACAGTCCCTATGAGGAGGAAGGGCACTGGACCTGGCCTCATTAAATACATCCTGAAAGTCTGACAAAAACTCAGGGATCTCAGAAGGAGTAGAAGAAGCAATAGACACCAATGGAGAATCGCCATGAATCCCCTGACACCCCCAACTAGACACAGTCATAGCTTTCCAATCTAAAACTGGATTATGGGCCTGTAACCATGGCAGACCCAAAACGACAACATCATGCATTTTATGCAGTACCAAAAAACGAATCACCTCCTGATGTACAGGAGTCATGCACATGGTCACCTGCGTCCAATACTGAGGTTTATTCTCTGCCAATGGCGTAGAATCAATTCCTCCAAGAGGAATAGGATTTTCCAAAGGCTCCAGGACAAAACCGCAGCGCTTGGCAAACGACAAATCCATCAGACTTAAAGCAGCACCAGAATCCACAAAAGCCATAACCGAGTAAGAAGATAATGAACAAATTAAAGTCACAGACAAAATAAACTTAGGCTGAAAAGTACCAATGGCGACAGGATTAACTTTTTTCTTTAAACGTTTAGAGCATGCTGAGATAACATGTGTTGAATCACCACAGTAGAAACACAACCCATTTTGACGTCTATGATTTTGTCGCTCGGCTCTGGTCAGAATTCTGTCACATTGCATAAAATCAGGTGACCGTTCAGACAGCACCGCCAAAGGATTATCAGATTTGCGCTCCCGCAAACGTCGATCAATTTGAATGGCCAGAGCCATTGAATCATTTAGACCTGTAGGGATAGGAAACCCCACCATCACATCTTTAATGGCTTCAGAAAGACCATTTCTGAAATTTGCGGCCAGTGCACACTCATTCCATTGAGTAAGCACGGACCATTTCCGAAATTTTTGGCAATATACCTCAGCTTCGTCCTGACCCTGAGAGATAACCAGCAACATTTTTTCAGCCTGATTTTCAAGATTAGGCTCCTCATAAAGCAAACCAAGTGCCAGAAAAAACGCATCAACATTCACCAATGCAGGATCTCCTGGCGCCAGAGAGAAGGCCCAATGCTGAGGGTTGCCGCGCAAGAAGGAAATAACAATCTTAACTTGCTGAGCGGAATCACCAGAGGAACGAGGTTTCAGAGACAGAAACAATTTACAATTATTCCTAAAATTCAGGAATTTAGATCTATCTCCAAAAAACGGCTCAGGAATAGGTATTTTTGGTTCAGACATAGGGCTTGGATAACAAAATCCTGAATGCTTTGCACCCTAGCAGCAAGCTGATCCACACTAGAAGTCAAAGTCTGGACATTCATATCTGCAGCAGAGTTTCAGCCACTCAGAGAAAAAGGGGATGGAAGAAGCTAGGCAAAGTGCAGCAAAAAAAAAACAAAAAAAAAAAAAACCTCAGAACTTCTTTTAATCCCGCTTCTGCGATGCATTAAACATTTTCTTTTGGCCTGGCATTCTGTTATGATCCCAATGGCAGAGGATCTCTGATATTCCGGCAAGATAGCAAAAATATAAATACTGCTCTAGGGAGGTGGAAACTGGGCTAACCGCATACCTGATCCTGACACAAACAACTAAAAGTAGCCGGTGAACGTGCCTACGTTGGTTCTAGACGTCTCGAGCCAGCCGGAGAACTGACTACCCCTAGAGGGAAAAAATAAGACCTCGCTTGCCTCCAGAGAAATTGAACCCCAAAGATATAGAAAGCCCCCAACAAATAATAACAGTGAGGCAAGAGGAAAACACAAACGTAGAGATGAACTAGATTCAGCAACGTGAGGCCCAATAGTCTAGATAGCAGAAAATAGATAGTGGACTATGCGGTTAGCAGAAAACCCTACAAAACATCCACGCTGAACATTCAAGAACCCCCACACCGACTGACGGTGTGGAGGGAGAATATCAGCCCCCTAGAGCTTCCAGCGAGTCAAAAATCAAATGTAAAGCAAGCTGGACAAAAACACTGAATAATGCAAACAATCCAAATTGTACAAAACAGACTTAGCTTTTCTTGCATGAGGCAGACTGAAAGGAATCCGGAGGAGACCAAATAGGTCTGGATACAACGATGCCAGGCAAGAGACTGAGTCCAGAGGAGACTCAAATAGGAAACATCCGCTGCTTAATGACACAGCTGGAGCTCAGGCCTGCAACAAGACATACCTAACACAATACCGTTAGTGACCACCAGAGGGAGCCCAGAAACACAGTTCACAACAACAATCGCTCTATTAAATTGGTCATGTTCCCACGGATGGACTGAGGGGGACTCTGCAGCCGCAGAGTCCATGGGCTGCCAGTATGCAACAGAGGCAGCATTTTCTGAGGTGGTAGGAGAAGCACAGGGTACCGTTGATTCTTGTCTCGGGCCCACATTTCGTTCTGAGCCATCTTCCTAGGTACGCAGGGCCACTGCCACCGAAAAGTAGACTTGGGAGCAGTTCTCCATAAAGAAAGAGACCCAGTCCCTCTGTAAAGTTCGGGGTCTCCCGAACTTTACAAAGGCGGCATTAACATACACCTTATCATGGGTGCCAACCTCCCATATAAATCCAAAACCCTAATCAATATTGGTGAACACAAGTTAACCGTGGGTACAGTGCCCCACCATGGCACCCCCTCCTTGCTGAAGAAGCTGAGCCCAGCTCTCCTTTTCCCGCTGCTTCTTTTCTGCGATTACATCTGCAATCCAGGCGGACTGCTCAGACATAGGAAAAGGGACCTCCTCACCCTGATAGAAATGTGAGGAGACCAGCACTGGCTCCGCACCAGACGTTGGCCTAGCCTCCCATTTACGATGACCACTGAAGAGATTGAGAGGCTCGGTCGCGGAGGCAGGAGACCAGATAGTCCGGTCAGGTGGGGAAGAAGGCCGAGGCAAAGAACACCCTTTCGGGGTCAAAGGCCGTAGTTGACTCAGCGAGGTGGATCTCGGCAGTCCTGCCGTGCCCGTCCTGCGTATGACGAATCCTTCTGAGGACGCTGTTGGACTCTCCAGTTCCTGGTGACAAAGTTCCAACTGGATCACCTCTTCCGGTTCAGGCTCCTCTGGGGCCACTGCTTTGTCTGGTCAAGAGGTTCTGGGTCCCAAAGCTGCTTTTGTTGTCTTGAACGTCTCAGCTCTGCATCCTGTGGTTCCCACTGAGGGAGTTCCTGCTCCTCTGGGCATCGCAGCTCTGGTTCTCTCGATTGGTGTTCTGCCCCAGCAGCCGCCATGGACCTTCTTCCATAGGTATAGCCTGCACTTCAGCCTCATCATCTTTCTTTTGCCTGGGACCGGCCCGCTACTCCTCCTGCCACCACTTCCTTTCAATGTGGCCTACTCCCCTGCAATGAAGGGTGCAAGAGTGATGCATAGCTGCCAGCTCCGTGTTCCATAAAGGCGCCACATAGCTGCACCCAAGGTCGTCTTCTAGCCCCCACTCGTTCCAGTGTGGGGTCGCTTCTGGCCACTCCACCCATTTCCTAGCGAGCAGTTTAAGGAAGCGAGATGCTATCTGCCCCTGGCGCATCCTCCGGGGGCAGGACAAGGTTTTCGTGAAATTACAGCGCTGTCACGCCCATGAAGGGTTAAATCGCAGTGGTTGTCTTCTTCTTTGGCACCATACTGCACCATCTTCAAGGCCGCCATCTTGGTCTAAAAAAAAAAGTGTCAGTCACATCTGATATTTCAGTCACATTTAGCTTAATAGCATTTCCTTTCTTTGCGGTTTCCCCGCATCGCATGGTAGCAGCATCCTTCAAGCTAAGCCAAGTGTGATAGAGGGACAGGGCGGTAGTTGTGGCTAAGAGCATTTGCATTAGTGCGCCCTGATCTCCCATCACATGCAGACACTGTCCAAAGTTCTGCATACCTGTGGCTCCATCACCTGCACCGTCAGGGCCCTCTGAATGTTTCTGGAGGCTTCCTCAATCCGGTTTTTCACAAAATGAGCCACAGTCCAAATTACCTTTCAAATAAACAACTTAACTGATCTTCGTACACAACACATCAATATTTGTTCCAGCATCAGCATCAGTTTTCACATCAGGCAATTCTTACTCTTTCCCTGTCCTTCTTTCTGTGTCACTAAGTTCGCTTTCAGGACGGACCGTACCTTTCAGTTCTTCAGCGTCCTCCCTGTGCAGACTTACTTCCCTGTCCATTTTGCCCCAGTTCTGAGGGCATCAGCCTACGCAATAAGCTGCCTCATGGTGAGTGACCTGCCCGTACTGCTTAGTCTTCCCTAGCAACTGCAGTTCCCCCTAAAGCTGTGCTGCTAACATGGTTACCGCTGATTCCTCTGATGATCTCCTGGCCACCAATACCAGATGGCTGCACATTCTTCTTATAACCATTGCGTGGTATCGTGTTGCCCCGGGCGAGCCAGCCAAACTGACCTGCACTGGCACCCAGGCTCCAATTAACTCTATCAGAAAGTCTTTCCTGCCTTATCCACCATGCCCCTCCTATCTTAACTATTCAGATATTTATTCCCTTGTTCCTACTACAGTGTAGTGATCTCTGTGCCCCCATCTAGTGGCTAAATTTAGCACTGCACTTTCCCTATAACATCACATACATAAAGGTAATATGTATACACAGCAGCACTTGTGATGGCATAGTAAACACAACAATATACAAACAGTTACCCGGGAAGTGTTTAAATGGGTGGTTGCATACACCAGTTTCTGCCACCCCTTACACTAACACTAACCCTAACTTTATCCTAACGCTAAACTCTAACTTTAGAATAAACTTTAACCCTAACTTTATCCTAACACTAACCATAACTTTAGCACTAACCCTAACCTGCCTTATTTGTTTTTTTTTTCCTCTATAGCAAGATCGATGACTGGCAGCCGCACTCGTAACACTGTTTCGCCTCTAAAGTTTCACTGACAGGAGATCAGAGGAGAAACAGCGATTTTATGAGGCAGATAGCCCGGGAAAGTTTGTTGCTACAGCAAACTTTCCCAGTGATTTGTCTCATTGGCTGGTGTGACGCTGACATCATCAGGACCAGAATCAATCAGGTCTCGATGAGGTCGGGGGGTCACGGACAGCGTTCTTTGCCAGAATCCCCTCATTATAAGTTATGTGAGGGTCCCAATCAGCACAAAACTTCTATTGAAGTAATTCAGCAATGGCAACCATAAATAGTCTGAGCACAATAGCACAGGCAAGAATTAGGCACTGCTTGCTGATGCCATTATACTCTTAATGACATCTATTTTTAAATGCTTTGCTTTCTAACATCGCAGCACCTCATCCAATGCAGGTTGTAGTAACTTGTTAAAATAGGATGACTGATTTTCATAAGGGTTCCTATAAATGTGGTATAATCTATTTTTATGGAACTTCCTGTACACCTTTCCTCAGTACTTGGAAAGCATTCCAAGAATTGGGCCGACAACCTGTTGGTATAAGTGCAATGTATACATTGTTAGGAGTCAAATTCCTGCCGCTGCACAGGGGGAATCTCGAGCCATGTCTGCTGCGGTCTCCTATTCTGCATCAGCCGCAGTGGAGCCTGCTCAGCGGAGACGTCGGTCCCAGTGTCTCACTGAATCTGGCACTGTGCAATGGGTTACTGCTGCCTCTCCAGGCTCTGCTATTGTACCCTGCACTGGTCTGCGGCGAGCAGGCTTTTCTGGGACTAAGTCCTGCTTTGCACACACTGAGCATGCCCAGGGTAAGATCTCTCAATGGAGATCAAGGGTCACATGCTCAGGTACTGCAGCAACTTCCATTGGTCCTCCAGGAAGGTCATGTACCTGATCAAGTTCTGTGGAAGTCTTCTATTGGTCCTTCTGGGAAGGTCCTGAAGTTGCTGCAGCTATAAAAGGTTCTTATGACTGCACGGCCATGCGCTAGTATCAAATATATACAAGCTCAGCGCCAGTGTGGTCGTGCGTGTGGTCAGGGACCCGGCTGAAATAAGCCCATAGAATGCTGGCACCTCCGACGAGGAGTTTTGTGTGTATACAGTCAGGGACCCAGCTGAAATAAGCCCCTAGAATGCTGGCACCTCCAGCGAGGAGTTTCTTATGTGTGAATTCAGGGCTGGCTAATAGCCATTAGAATTCCTGCTCCACCGGAGAGAGGAGCTGCGTGTTTGGTTTGGACTGCATGACCACTGTCAGCTCAACTCTGTAGCTGTGTCTCCTGTGAGCTAAACAGGGCACAGCGTTCTCTTTACTATGGGCTCTGTGAAGTAACAGAGTTCGTTTATTCTAATTTACTTCATCGCCTTGCTTAGCAGCAGGTTCTTTCCTGCACGATGGATTTCGGGTTGCGAACGCACCTATCTCACCTAATAAATATATTCGGTGCTTTACGCCAACCCTAACAGTATACTAGCGCCAGGATCTGGCTAAGTAATGGCGGATGAACAGCGATTGCAGGGGTACATCCAGCTGCTGGAGGGCCGGTTGGTGTCTCTTGAGCATTCAACCTCGGCGGTGGATGATACCGCAATAGCTGTTCAGGCTGCTAGCGTGGCTGCAGCAGCTATACCCACTGCCAGCCTTTTTGCCGTCCACTTCCGAACATTAGCATCTGAGTTGGAGTGGCCAGATAAAACCCTCATCCCTGTATTTTGGAGGGGGCTGGCTGACCATGTGAAGGATGCTTTGGCCACTAGGGAGATTCCCGCCACACTGGAGGAGCTCATAGCTGTATCAACTCGTATAGACCTTCGTATCACGAGCGAAGGTTGGAGCAAGCCCAGTGTAGGCAGAGGTTTCAGCTGGCTCCCACCTTCACCAGACCTTTGGAATCTCCGGTCCAGGTGCCCAAGTCACATGATGCCATAGAGGGGTCACAAGCGGGGTCCAAGTCCCGGTCCGCTCGTGCACTTAAGGTCTGCCATGTTTGCCGGCAGTCAGGACATCTTGCCTCCAAGTGTCCTCAGCGGTTGGGGAAACGTCAGCTTCTAGTGGCAGTTGGAGGAGGTACACTAGACACGGCGACATTTGCCTCTAAGTTGTCCTTCAAGGGGACAATTACCATAGACCCATCCACTCTTATGGTAGAGCTATGTATGGACTCTGGGGCGGAGGGTAATTTTATGTCATCTGCTTTCGCCCAGTGACACGCAATACCCCTGGTGATGCTCGCCAAACCAGTAACTATTCGAGTGGTAAATGGGTCGACACTACCCTCACAGATTACACACCAAACCACTCCTTTCACTCTTTCTGTGTCTCCATCACATCAAGAGATTATCTCTCTATTAGTCCTTCCTGAGGGAGTTGATGAGGTCCTGTTGGGAATACCATGGCTACGCTATCATTCTCCTTATATAGAGTGGTCCTCAGGGAGAATTTGGGGATGGAATAAATCCTGTGAGGGTAGATGTCAGAGGGAGTGCGTTCAAGTTGCTACAACAGAGGTACCCGCAGATCTTTCCTCTCTCCCCAAGCACTATTGGCCCTATGCAGACGTGTTCTCCAAAAGGGCTGTGGAGACCTTTCCGCCTCACCGCCCCTATGACTGTCCTATCAACCTCTTGCCTGGTGCTGAGCTTCCCCGGGGTCGAGTCTATCCATTATCTCTCCCGGAGATGGAGGCAATGTCTCAGTACATCCAAGAGAATCTGCCAAGAGGATTCATTAGGAAGTCAGTGTCATCTGCAGGGGCTGGGTTCTTCTTCGTGCAGAAGAAGAGTAGATAATTACGTCCATGCATAGACTACAGGGGTCTTAACTAGGGTTGAGCGACTTTTATTTTTATAGGATCGGGTCGGGTTTCACGAAACCCTACTTTCTCAAAAGTCGGTTCGAGTGAAATCGGCCGATCCTATAAAAAAGTCGGGGTCGGGGGTCGGCCGAAACATGAAACCCAATGCAGTGCAATAGGATACTATGGTTCCCAGGGTCTGAAGGAGAGGAAACTCTCCTTCAGGCCCTGGGATCCATATTAATGTGTAAAATAAAGAATCAAAATAAAAAATATTGATATACTCACCTCTCCGAAGCAGCCTGGACCTTACCGATGTAACCGGCAGCTTCCGTTCCTAAGAATGAGCGCTTGAAAGACCTTAGATGACGTCGCGGCCTGTGATTGGTTGCGGAGCGGTCACGTGACCGCAACGCGACCAATCACAAGTCATAATGTCATCTAAAGTCTTTCAAGCACTTGAAAGGCCTTATATGACATCGCGGCTTGTGATTGGTCGCGTGGCGGTCACGTGACCGCTCACGCGACCAATCACAAGCCGCGACGTCACCGCAGGTCATTCATGCGCTCATTCTTAGGAAGGAAGGCTGCCGGTTAGTACCAGGGCGCGTCCGAGGGTGAGTATATCAATATTTTTTATTTTGATTCTTTATTTTACACTTAAATATGGATTCCGATACCGATTCCCGATATCGCAAACATATCGGAACTCGGTATCGGAATTCCGATACCAGATTCATTAGATCGCCGACCTCATGGCCGACCCCACACAGGGGTCGGGTTTCATGAAACCCAACTTAGCCAAAAGTCGGCGACTTCTGAAAATGGCCGACCCGTTTCGCTCAACCCTAGTCTTAACGCCATCACCGTTAAGAACAAGTACCCACTACCCCTGATATCTGAGCTCTTTGATAGGCTATGGGGAGCAAGGGTATTTACTAAATTAGATCTCTGAGGTGCTTACAACCTGATTCGCATCTGTGAGGGGGATGAATGGAAGACGGCTTTTAACACCAGGGATGGGCACTATGAATATCTGGTGATGCCCTTCGGGCTCTGTAATGCACCAGCCGTTTTCCAAGACTTTGTGAACGACATCTTCCGAGATATGCTCACCACCTCGGTCATAGTCTATCTGGATGATATTCTCATCTACTCTCCAGATATTGACTCCCATCGGAGAGATGTTCGCAAAGTCTTCGACCTCTTACAGGCATGCTCCCTCTACGCCAAGTTGGAGAAGTGTGTGTTTGAGCAGGAGTCCTTGCCTTTCCTTGGTTATATCATCTCTGCCCAGGGTTTAGCTATGGATCCTGCCAAGCTACAGGCTGTGATGGACTGGCAGGAACCCTATTCACTTAAAGCAGTGCAGCGCTTTATGGGGTTCATTAATTACTATCGCCAGTTTATTCCACAGTTCTCAACTTTGGTAGCTCCCTTGGTTGCCCTCACCAAGAAGGGAGCAAATTCCAAGTTGTGCTCGAAGGATGTCTCCAAGGCCTTTCTCTCGATTAAATCACACTTCGCTAGCACTCCCATTCTACATCGCCCTGCTGTAGATAAGCCATTTATCATGGAGGTGGATGCCTCATCCGTTGGTGCTGGAGCAGTCCTTTTCCAAAAGGATGCTCAAGGTTGGAAGCATCCTTGCTTCTTCTTCTCCAAGACCTTTACACCAGCGTAGAGGAATTATTCCATCGGGGACAGGGAGTTGCTAGCCATGAAGTTGGCTTTTTCAGAGTGGAGACCTCTCTTGGAGGGGGCTTGCTTTCCCTTCCAGGTATTCACTGACCAGAAGAACTTGGTATATACAGACGGCCCAGCGGCTGAATTCTCGCCAGGCTAGATGGTCCCTGTTCTTCTCCTGGTTTCATTTTACTCTCCATTTCCTCTACGGGAGAAGAACATTTGTGCTGACGCTCTCTCCGGCTCCATAGTGTCATCTGAAGAGGAGGAGGAGGAGCCTCGGCTTATTGTCCCTTCTGAGAGCCTGAGAACTGTGGCTCCGGTTTTGCTAGAGTCCGTGCCCCTGGGTAAGACTTTCGTGCCAGCGAATTTGCGACCGGAGGTTCTCTCTTGGGCTCATTCGTCCAGAGTGGGTGGGCATTTTGGGATGAAAAGGACATCTGAGCTTTTGGTGAGGACGTACTGGTGGCCGCATATGGCCCGTGACGTCAGGGACTATATTCGGGTGTGCGTTTCCTGTGCCCAGAATCGGTCTCCTCGGCAACGACCTGCCGGGTTGCTTTACCCCCTGCCAGTGGCAGACAAGCCCTAGGAGATGGTCAGGATGGACTTCGTGGTGGGCTTACCCAAGTCTCGTAGCTGCACCATTATCTGGGTTGTCACCGATCATTTCTCTAAGATGATGCACTTGGTGCCGCTTCCACGGTTACCTTCTGCACAGGCCTTGGCGGGGTTATTCATAAAGCATATTTTCTGTCTACATGGAATGCCTGATAAAATTGTCAGCGACCGGGGTCCCCAGTTCTTGTCTCGGTTTTGGAGAGAACTCTGCCGTTTTCTCAGCATAGAGTTGAATCTCTCCTCTGCATATCATCCCGAGACAAATGGGTTGGTAGAGAGGACCAACCAGACTCTAGTGACATACTTGCGACATTTTGTCTCTGCTAGGCAGGATGACTGGGCATCTTTGCGACCTTGGGCGCGGAATTTGCCTTGAACAACGCCGTAGCCGATTCCACTGGGCAGACTCCTTTTTTCCTTAATTATGGCCAGCATCCATGTGTCCCTGTGCCCATGCCCGTGTCATCCACCAATTCTAGGGTGGCAGACTGGGCGGTGGAGGCACGTGACATTTGGGACCACACACAGGATGCCATCCGGGTCTCCAAGGAGACAATGAGGGTTTCTGCTGATACACACCGGCGCCCCGCTCCGACCTTTGCTCCTGGCAACTTAGTGTGTCTCTCTGCCCGTAACATCAGGCTGCGAGTTGCGTCCACTAAGTTTGCGCATCGCTACGTTGGCCCGTTCAAGGTTCTGAAACAGATCAACCCTGTGGTCTACCATTTGGCCATTCCTCCACGCCTTGGTATCAACGACACTTTCCACATCTCTCTCTTAAAGCCCGTCCATTTGCCCCAGTTTTCCGAATCATCTGCCGGGACATTGGGCTCATCCACGGATGAGTTTGAGGTGAATGCTGTCGTGGGGTGCAAGGTGGTACGTGGCAAGAAATTTTATCTGCTGGACTGGGAGGGTCACAGCCCAGAGGACAGAACCTGGGAACCTGTGGAGCACATTTGGGCTCCGCTGCTCATTGCAGCTTTTGAGCATAGCGAGGCTCAAGGAGAGGGGCCCTAGGAGGGGGGTAATGTTAGGAGTCGAGTTCCCACCGCTGCACAGGGGGAATCTCGAACCATGTCTGCTGTGGTCTCCCATTCTGCATCAGCCGCAGTGGAGCCTGCTCAGCGGAGACATCGTTCCCAGCATCTCACTGAATCTGGTACTGTGCAATGGGTTACTGCTGCCTCTCCAGGCTCTGCTATTGTACCCTGCACTGGTCTGTGGAGAGCAGATGTTTCTGGGACTAAGTCCTGCTTTGCACACACTGAGCATGCCCAGGGTAAGATCTCTCAATGGAAATCAAGGGTCACATGCTCAGGTACTGCAGCAACTTCCATTGGTCCTCCAGGAAGGTCATGTACCTGATCAAGTTCTGTGGAAGTCTTCCATTGGTCCTTCTGGGAAGGTCCTGAAGTTGCTGCAGCTATAAAAGGTTCTCATGACCGCATGGCCATGCGCTAGTATCAAATATATATGAGCTCAGTGCCAGCGTGGTCAAGCGTGTGGTCAGGGACCCGGCTGAAATAAGCCCATAGAATGCTGGCACCTCCGGCGAGGAGTTTTGTGTGTATGCAGTCAGGGACCCGGCTGAAATAAGCTCCTAGAATGCTGGCACCTCCGGCGAGGAGTTTCTTATGTGTGAATTCAGGGCTGGCTAATAGCCTTTAGAATTCCGGCTCCAAAGGAGAAGAGCTGCATGTTTGGTTTGGACTGCATGACCACTGTCGGCTCAACTCTGTAGCTGTGTCTCCTGTGAGCTAAACAGGGCACAGCGTTCTCTTTACTACGGGCTCTGTGAAGTAACAGAGTTTGTTTATTCTAATTTACTTCACCGCCTTGCTTAGCAGCAGGTTCTTTCCTGCACGGTGGATTTCGGGTTGCGAACGCACCTATCTCACCTAATAAATATATTCGGTGCTAGAACATGTAAATAACATAGGGTACTTGGTTGACACTATTTTGATTAAAAAAAATGTAAAAGCCATCCCACCGCGACAAGGCGTACCCAATCATGATGGTCCTATCTCTAGCATTTCACGTCTCTAAGTGTCAGTATGGCTCAATAGACGAGGGCAGAGCAGGATCCAGGCCTGACTGCTTTGCACCTGCCCATGAAAAGCTACATAGACCAGACACACAGCCCAAAAAGTGTGAGCCACACCACCATATGTAGAGTACAATAACCTAAAGCAAAATCAAGGAAATGAGTCGAAAAAACTGTTGGTATGTGTGTAAATTCACACTGTGTTCATTAACAGACAAAACCTAGGATCACAGTGGAGCGCCCCCACACCGCCGCAGGGCCGAGGGGTACCCGGAGCCGGGCCTCTGGGGTCTCAGTCCTGGGGTTGTCACGGTGGCTAGACCCGGTCCGTGGCCCTGTCTGTCAGTGGGGGACGTCCGTTGCAAATAGGTGCTGTTAACGGTGGTATAGCGGTGCAGTTGTGGGGTGCAGGTCGCGGTAAATAACGAGGACACCAGGTTGCAGTCTCTTTACCTCTTTACTGAAGATGTGGGAGACCTCAGTCCAGAGCGCTGTTAACTGGGTTTTCAGAGACCGGCCGGTCCAACGACACATCAGGAGCTCTCTTTACAGGTGGGAATCAGTATCTACCTTCTAGCACTGTGTGTTGTAGTTCTTCCCTGCTGAGCTCCCGGGATAGTCCTCACAACTGTTTCTTTCTGTCTCTACTGTTCCTTCTCCGTCCTCCAGTTGATATGGTAGGACGCACCCGTATGACGGGGTAGGCCTGGAGTTCTTCCGGGACCCTAGAGTCGCCCCTCTCCCACAGCTGCCTCCGTTGTCTGCTTAGGTGTTAAGTGAGACAGCCAACCTGTAGTTAGCTGCCCTGCCGTGGTTTGCAATGTACTTAAAGTCTCTTACTTGCTCGGCGTTCCGGCCACCGACTGTTTGCGCCTCAGAAGGATGTTGCCTCGGTCTAACAGCAAGACCCCTTCTGGTATTTCTCCTTTTCTGTATTCCCGTTGTTTACTGGTTAGTTCTGCTCTGAGGAGTCTGCCAGGATCCCATCCCTGACAGGTCCTCTCACTAGCTCTTCCCAGCTACTTCTCCCTGTCTTCCTGTCCAACCCCCAGTTTTACCAGAGTTGTGAGGAGTGGCCTACTAGATAAGACCACCCCCCCTGGTGGCCGGAGTGTGAAGTGTGGTGTGAGTGTACCTGATCAGAGAAACTCCCTAGTGCAATCAGACGCACCATAGCTCCCCGTAGTGGCGGAGCCACAGCACTGCAACAACCAGGACTCTGGGGTGCTGCACTCCCCCCCGGTTAAATCCAGTACTCCGGGACTGGGAAAACAAGAACAATAATACATGTTAACAGAAAACACACAAATTTTTGAAATAGCATAACAATTGAACATAACAGAGCTTCCCTTTATGGGAGGTGAGGATTCTTGAACGTTGCGAAAGTTTGGTCATGCACAGTTTATGACTCTCAGTTCAGTGGTTGAAACAGCGGGGACCCCGGGTAAACAAAGGGGCCCCCCTTGTGGAAGTTTTTGAGCAATTCACCGTCCATTACTCTAGTGTCCATTTAAAAACCTGTAACAAAAGGATATGCATACAAACATTTTCAATTACATAGCAGCCCTATCAATCCCTCCAAGTTTTGTAGCGGAGGGGAGTTTGATTTTGAGTGCTGCGTGTGGACCTTCGCAGCGCAGGGGTTGCTATTGGTCTAACAGGGCCCGCTATGCTTGCTACCGCTGGTGTAGTGCGCTGTTTTCTAACTACACTTCTAGTGAGTCTGGGTAGCACTGGCAGGTTGGGGCTCTCAGAGCTGCTGCTATCAACAGTGGGTACGGCAGGCTCACTGATAGCAGAGGGAGGATTTGCCGGTTCAACGGTTGGCATGGCTTCTTCAGGCAAGGCTTGTTGAGGTTGCGGGACCGGATGATCTGGTACCACCATTGTTTCTGGTGGGTCCGGCTGTGGAAACGTTAGAACAGGTACCGCGATGGCCTGATTTATCTGAGTCCAGGACTGGGGAAAGTCACCAAGGACAGTATGGAACATCTTCTCCTTTTCCACCGGCGGAGAGATTTCTGGGGCCGTGCCCCTCTCTTTCAACTTATCGGGGCAGACCTTAAGGTGATCCCTGGATACCGCTGTCGAGGTCTCCCCTCTGTCCTTGCTGATGAGACAGACCTTAGTGTTGTCGAAGTCGGATGGCAAGATGGTATACGGTTCCGCTTCCCATTGGTCATCAAGCTTGTGTAACCTCCTCTTTCGTTTAAGCACTTGCTCACCAGGTGACAGGGGAATCGCAGGAGCGTGTTGATTGTAGTCCCTTTCTTGTTTCTGCCTAGCCTGGGCGAGACTTCTCTCCACACACTCCTGTACTTCGCGGTATCTTCGCTGCCTTTCTGTATCCCAATCTGCCTCCGGCGAGGTATCTTCGGGTACTAGGACCCCCATGTCCAGATCAACGGGTAACCGACTAGACCTTCCTCGCATCAGGTACGCTGGAGTACAGTTGGTGGAACTTACTGGGATGTGGTTGTACATATCCACCAAGTCAGGCAACTTTGTCGGCCACAGGTTCCGTTCCTCCACAGGCAAGGTCTTCAATAAATCGATTACTACCTGGTTCATCTTCTCGCACATCCCGTTGGTTTGGGGGTGGTACGGTGTAGTTCTGATCTTCTTACACCCGTACAACTGGCAGAATTCTTGGAACACTTCCGCTTCGAATGCAGGCCCCTGATCGGTCAGTACTTTCTCTGGGTAGCCATGGGGTCTACAAAAGTGCTGCTGGAAGGCCCTGGCGGCAGTCCTAGCTGTTAGATCCTTGACAGGCACAACCACCAAAAACCTGGAGTAGTGGTCCACGATGGTAAGGGCGTAGATATAGCCCGACCGGCTAGGCGTCAGCTTCACATGATCCAGCGCGACCAGTTCGAGCGGCCGTTTGGTGATGATAGGCCGCAGGGGAGCCCGTTGACTGTCACGGTCCTTCCTTCGCAGACTACACGGACCACACTCTCGACACCACTTCTCAATGGTTCTCTTCATGCCAATCCAATAGAACCTCCCTCGGAGCAGCTTCTCCAGCTTCCTCCATCCGAAGTGTCCGGCTCCATCATGGTAGGCTCCCAGAACCATGGGCGCATCTCGCCTTGGCACCACTATCTGCCACACCAATTCATGAGTACGTGGGTCGATGCTCCTCCTGCACAACTTGCCATCATGGATAAACAGTTTGCTTCTCCCCTTCCACAGCTGTTGAGTTTCTTGTGGATCATCTGGGCCAGGGTGCAACCCAGCCTGCGTCAAGAGTTCCTTCACCTGACGGACCGCGGGGTCACTATCCTGGGTTTCTGCCCATCCGTGGTGGGGCAGGGGATTCAGCGTGGCATCCGGTTGGTTCTTGTGCCTGTTCTTCACATGGTGAGAGTTCTGAGTGGCTTTGGGGCGATGGAAGGCAGGCAGCTCCACCTCTTCAAGTGCCTCCGGGTCTTCTCCCACTTCTGGTAGATTGGGCATTCGGGACAGAGCATCGGCATTGGCATTCTGGTGTCCTGCCCGATATTTGATGGTGAAATCATAGTTGGACAGCCGGGCCATCCACCGCTGTTCCAAAGCCCCGAGTTTGGCAGTACCCAGATGCGTTAGCGGATTGTTGTCCGTGAAGACGGTGAATTTCGCGGAGGCCAGGTAGTGCTTAAACCTCTCTGTCACTGCCCAGACGAGGGCCAGGAATTCCAGCTTAAAGGAACTATAGTTGTCAGGGTTCCTTTCCGTGGGACGGAGTTTCCTGCTGGCGTAAGCGATCACCCTTTCTTTGCCGTTCTGAACCTGGGACAGCACGGCTCCTAATCCCACATTACTGGCATCTGTGTACAGCACAAACGGTTGATCGTATTCGGGGTAAGCCAGTATCTCTTCTCCCGTCAGTGCCGACTTCAAACAGGTGAAGGATTCCTCCAGCTCTTCGTTCCAATCAAAGGGGGTTTTCCTCCCCTTGGTCTTCTTTGGTTGGCCCACCAGCAGATTTTGCAAGGGTGCGGCCTTCTTGGTGAAATCCTTAATGAATCTCCGATAGTAACCTACCAACCCGAGGAACTGCCGGACTTCGTGGAGGTCACTAGGCTTTGGCCAGTCCTTGATCACTGTGACCTTGTCGGGGTCTGTGGCCACTCCTTCAGCGCTCACCACATGGCCCAGGTACTGCACTTTAGGTTTGAGCAGATGACACTTGGACGGTTTCACCTTTAAGCCGAATTTGGACAGGGCTTCGAACACCTCGGCCAGGTGCTTCAGATGGTCTTCGTAGGTCTTAGAGAAGACTATGACATCATCCAAATACAGCAGCACAGTTTCAAAGTTCATGTGTCCTAGGCAGCACTCCATCATCCTCTGGAACGTTCCTGGAGCATTGCACAGTCCGAAGGGCATGTAGTTGAACTCGCAGAGACCCATTGGTGTCGTGAAGGCCGTCTTTTCCTTGTCCGCCTCCGCTACAGGAACCTGCCAGTACCAACTGGTGAGATCTAAGGTAGAGAAGTAGTTAGCAGATTTTAAAGCAGCCAGAGATTCCTCTATCCTGGGCAGTGGGTATGCGTCCTTATGTGTAATGCGATTCAACTGCCTGTAATCAACACACATCCTCATTGTACCATCTTTCTTTTTAACGAGGACTAACGGAGCTGCCCAGGGGCTACAGCTGTCTCTCACCACCCCAGCCTCCTTCATTTCCCGCAACATGTCCTTGGCACACTGGTAATGAGCTGGGGGTACAGGGCGATATCTCTCTTTTATGGGTCGATGATCTCCCGTGGGGATGTGATGTTGGATCCCTTTCACCTGCCCAAAATCTGAGGGGTGTTTGCTGAATACCTGCTCGTACTCGTGTACCACCCTGTAAGCCCCCTGTATTTGATGAGACGGGGTGGAGTCAGTGCCCACATGCAGTTCCCGACACCAGTCTTTCGAGTGCTCTGCAGAACCTTTGTTCTCCGCCACGTTTGACGGGGCCAAGGGTTCAGGTGTCTGTATTACACTATTATTGACAGTGAACAATTTGGCGAGCGTGGTATACTTGGTTAGGTGGACCTCTTCCTCCCCACAATTGAGGACACGTACGGGCACTCTCCCCTGTCGGACGTCAACCACCCCCCGGGCTGTCAGAACAGTAGGCCTATTGTCTGAATATACAGGTTCCACCAAGGCCTGGTAGTCCTTACCCCTGAGGCCTATGGCTGCTCGACACCATATTAACATTTCACTCTTGGGAGGTATCGCGATGGGGTTTGAATCACTTACAGTGACACGACCAATCTCACCACCAGTCAGCTCTACCTGCTGTCTCTGCATCAGAGCTCTGATTTCCTTCTGCAGGGCACGTTGCTCACTGTGGCCAGCGTTTTCTGCCACCTGTTGCAACAAAACAATCACTTCTGCAAGACAATTTTCTATAACATTAGTACCAAGAGTCATCATGGGATTACATTCTCGACGATCAATATCTACAATCACAATCCCTTGGGCTTTCAATTCCACCCGCCCCACTTTGATGGTGACCTCCTTATACCCCACTTGTGGCAACGGCTGACCATTACTGGCGATTATGGTGAAATCATTGTCAGGGCCACGAGTAATATCAGCGTCCTCCCAATACCGTTTGTAGAGCACGTAAGGTATAGTCGTCACCTGAGAACCGGTGTCCAGCAAAGCATTCAAGGGGATTCCATCAATCACTACAGGGAGAACTGGTCGTCCTCCAAAATACTTGGTTCTCCAATGCTGCGGGCCTGACCGTCCTACTCCTGGGGGTTGGCCCTTTGCCCCAGGGGTTGCTCGTTTAAAGGACAGTACCTTGCAAGATGGCCCACCTGATGACAGCGGCGGCAGATGGGTCGTCCATCCTGGTGGAAGCGATCGTCGGGCCGGCTCCTGGTCGGCGGAGTGCTCCTCCGTCGCATCCAAGGGACATCCTCCGGGCTGGAAGCCAACTGGATCTTCTCTTTGGGGGCCTCCTGTAGGGACTGCACCGTCCGGGCCAGGGCAGCAACGCTCTTGGTTAGCTCTTGCATCTGGAGACGGAGTCCTGCAGGGGAGTCGTCCTCGAAGCTCTGGGCGTCGGCCTCCGCGGCAACTGGGGTATCCGATGCCACCTCCTGGTGGTAGGTGAGAGCGGGGCACCTGGGTGGCACTGCGCGGCTGGGCTGTCGCTCCTGCAATGCCTGGATAGCTTTATCTTTAAACTGCGCAAAAGTCAAGTCTGGATTTTGCATGGCCAGGAAGTGCAATTGGCCCCGCTGGTGACTGCACAGGAGCCCCTCGATGAACCGCTCCTTCAGGATTTTATCCTCATCCTGCATGCTGCCGGGGTCACTCTGCTTAATGGCCCGCATCGCTTCCTGGAGATTAAGGGCATAGTCCCGTAAGCTATCCTGCGACCTCTGTTTGCATCCATAGAAAGTCAGTTTAATCTCTGTGGCAGTGCGAGTATCAAAGGTGGCTTTAAGCTTGGCAAAAATCTGTTGTGCAGTTCCTTTATCCTCAGCGGGCCAGGATTTCACTTCTCTCAGAGCCGCCCCAAAGAGTTGACCGGTTATCATATGGACCTTCTGAGGCTCGGTTAGGGGATAGAACTCGAGTAGGCTGCAGAGCCCTTCTTTAAAGTCAGTGAATGTATGCGCCTCCCCAGAGTATCGTGGGAGCCAGGTCGCTCCGGGCAGGTAGGGCATGGAGAAGGGCATTATGGCTTTTGCGTTAGCGGCGGTGTCCGACTGGCTGATGGGGGCAGCGGGCTCTGCGGCAGCCAGTGGCGGTATTAGGGCCGCGGCTTCGCCCGCTGCGGGGACCGGAGCTGCCCCTGCGTCCGCGGCTGCGACCGCCACCTCCTCTCCTCCCGACTCGGACATGGCCGTCCCTTCCTCCCACTAACCTGCTGGAGGTCGGAGTTCCTCTTCCGGGATTGGCGTCTCACCGCGCTTTCCGTTCCGCGCTTCTTTTGGCCGATCCCGCCCACGTAGCTAAGGCTCCTCCCTCCGCGCGCGGCAATGGCGAATTTTGGCGGTAACTTTCCGCGGCAAGCAGTAGCACACAGTTCTCTCAATAAAGTACAGTTCAAGCACGACAAATCACAGTCTCTAGGCACACATGACCTGATTCTTCAGGCTTAAGTAGATCCTGTTCGTGACGCCAAGATTTGGAGCGCCCCCACACCGCCGCAGGGCCGAGGGGTACCCGGAGCCGGGCCTCTGGGGTCTCAGTCCTGGGGTTGTCACGGTGGCTAGACCCGGTCCGTGGCCCTGTCTGTCAGTGGGGGACGTCCGTTGCAAATAGGTGCTGTTAACGGTGGTATAGCGGTGCAGTTGTGGGGTGCAGGTCGCGGTAAATAACGAGGACACCAGGTTGCAGTCTCTTTACCTCTTTACTGAAGATGTGGGAGACCTCAGTCCAGAGCGCTGTTAACTGGGTTTTCAGAGACCGGCCGGTCCAACGACACATCAGGAGCTCTCTTTACAGGTGGGAATCAGTATCTACCTTCTAGCACTGTGTGTTGTAGTTCTTCCCTGCTGAGCTCCCGGGATAGTCCTCACAACTGTTTCTTTCTGTCTCTACTGTTCCTTCTCCGTCCTCCAGTTGATATGGTAGGACGCACCCGTATGACGGGGTAGGCCTGGAGTTCTTCCGGGACCCTAGAGTCGCCCCTCTCCCACAGCTGCCTCCGTTGTCTGCTTAGGTGTTAAGTGAGACAGCCAACCTGTAGTTAGCTGCCCTGCCGTGGTTTGCAATGTACTTAAAGTCTCTTACTTGCTCGGCGTTCCGGCCACCGACTGTTTGCGCCTCAGAAGGATGTTGCCTCGGTCTAACAGCAAGACCCCTTCTGGTATTTCTCCTTTTCTGTATTCCCGTTGTTTACTGGTTAGTTCTGCTCTGAGGAGTCTGCCAGGATCCCATCCCTGACAGGTCCTCTCACTAGCTCTTCCCAGCTACTTCTCCCTGTCTTCCTGTCCAACCCCCAGTTTTACCAGAGTTGTGAGGAGTGGCCTACTAGATAGGACCACCCCCCCTGGTGGCCGGAGTGTGAAGTGTGGTGTGAGTGTACCTGATCAGAGAAACTCCCTAGTGCAATCAGACGCACCATAGCTCCCCGTAGTGGCGGAGCCACAGCACTGCAACAACCAGGACTCTGGGGTGCTGCAACAGCAATGGGAAATTACCCTGTAGTGAGTAATTAATTAGGTAAGTAAATAAAAAATGATTATGTAAACGTGAAAAGACAAAAAGAACCATTTACTCATTAGAATAATGAGTGTATTTACAAAAAATAACCATAGAAACAACGTTTGTTAGCAATGTTAAACATGCCTTTTTTTAAATTACAGATGATGGAAATTTACCTTGTCCTTAAGGCCTTTGGCTTTTTCATGATGATAGTGATTGGAATTCCGGCAAATCTCTTTATATTCATAAAGTTTACCTTCATTAGAATAAACGAGAAGAAACTTTTACCAACAAACACAATTCTTATGACGTTGGTTTTCATGAATTTCCTTATAGTAATATCACGGATCATCCCCCAGTTCCTTCATGCTTTAGGCATAAAAAACCTAATGGACGACACAAGATGCCAGATTTTCCTATATACATACCGAGTGAGCAGGGCCATGTCTATCTGCATCACCAGCCTCCTCAGCTGCCATCAATGTATCCTTATCGCCCCATCAGCCAAACACTGGATATATTTCAAGCAGAAAATGACACTCAATGTTCTGACAATTATTATAATTATTTCGTGCTGCAATCTAGTTATACATTACTCTGCTATTAAGAATGCACAGTCTAGCTTCAATGCTACAACCTCTATTTACTCACTACACTTAATTTATTGTGATGTAGAATTTCAGACTTATTATAACTATATTACTAATGGAGCAATATTTGCATTTAGAGATTTTTTGTTTCTAGGGTTGATGTCAATAGCAAGCAGTTACATTGTGTACCGATTAATTCTTCATGGAAGATCAATCAAAGGGATTCGCAGCTCAGACAGAGGCCAAGGAAGGACTGCAGAATACAAAGCTTCCAGAGCTGTCATCATATTGGTTATTATGTATGTAGTACTTTTTGGACTTGAAAATGTCACGTGGATCTACACTTTGACATTGACCAATGTGACAACCAACATGAGCGAAGCCAGGATAATTTTTTCTTGCTCCTATTCAGCCTTGAGTCCTATTGTAATTATCTATAGCAATCCTAAACTCAAGCAGTGTAGCAAATATTTTCAGATGAGAAATTTGCTATCATGGAAGAAACAAAATATTGTGGAAAGGAATAATTAAATGATGTGTAAGCAAATATTCACTACAAGACAGCCTACATTCTGTTCTTATGATTATTGCAATTTTACAAAGGAAAAGGGTTATGACTGACCAACCTCTTATTAACAACTTCACTCTGCAGAATTGCATCTGATTTCAAAGCTGTGTCCTCTGGCAGTCATGTGACACAAACAGTGATGGCTGCCATTCTGATTGGCTGCAAAAGTCTTATTAGAGTGGTTGCCATTTTTAAGACCTTATACTTCATTTTGTACTCTTTTATCTAATTAAGTCATGTTACCTTTTATTAAGCGTTTAAATGCATAGCTTTTTTGACATGTCACCCAAACTGTAATTTTTCTTGGTATAATTCAAAGAATATCATTTTTTGAGAATTTTTCTATATAAAGGCTATATTTACATGCAAAATATGTTTTTATGCAACAAATAATTGAATTATGTCTGGAGCCATGCTTTTGTCTGATAGCTAAAATAGTAGTTTCAGTATTTAACGTTTCTTCTTTGCATTTGCATGGTATGAATTTAGTTACGTGACGTCTTTGATGCTGAAGCATGCACAACTCAATAAAGTTTGCAGAACCCTTTCTATTTATAGCTGACTTCTCTGTGTGTGTGAGTGTTGTTCTCTGTGGTTGCACCTGCTCCCCAATATAAGGAAGAGACTGCTGTACTACAAATAAGGCTACTCCGACTGTGTTTGGAGGTCCCACTGAGATCCTCAGCTGACTCGCTTGACTGATCATGTTGGAGACTTCAGAAGACAGGGGAAACAAAGACCATATGGTATCATTTTAAGTTTTCTTTTTTCCTTTCTATTGATGCAGCTGTGGGATAGGAGAATTTCAGTGCTCGGGGATCTAACACATGCGCTCCTTGCATATTCCATTTGCTTTTTATGTCTTCTGATCATATAGGTCTATGTGCATTTATGTTAAAAGCTATCTGGATTTCCGAGGACATCAACGTGAAGCTAGAGGTATTACAAGTATAAGTTGGGAACACAACTCCAAATTATCCTGATTTTCTTGAGAATTGGCATATGGTCTCCACATGGGATAATTTGTAATGTTGAATACCCACTCCTATCTAATGTCTGAAAAAGGTCCTCTGCAGTTCTCTGTGACTGATTTGAGTCATGTAGTGTTCTTTGCTGCCTAAGTAATTCATTATACTGAATTGTATTATGGCAATCATAAAAGCATTGAGGGTATAAGTTGGGCCTTAGGACTAGAAATACTTTGAGTATTAAGAATAAATTGACACTTTCATATAGCCTGCAGTGAATTTTGTTGCCATTCTGGAAACAGCCCTAGCTATTTTTTTTTTGCATGGACAATGCATATTTTGTTGCTTGATGTTTTGTATCAAGTACCTATGAACAATTGCGTGTTTAGATTCTGTAAAACTATTTGATAATAGATATAATAAAATACACCGGCGCTCCAAAGGGTGATGGATGTGAGGATAAACGGAGCTGCTGGTGCCTGACAGCTACTGTGCTAAGCCTGTCATGTAAAAGGAAACAATTAGGTATAATAAAATGTAGGTCACCGCGCTGCCTACCTCAGAGAAGGCTAAGTTTATGGTGCCCCCAAAAAAGAATAGAGACTTACTTGGACGTATTAGATGCCGGGAATAAGTCTGTGGGAGCAGGTCTTGAACGAGGTGGAGCTAGAAGAGAGTGGCTGCTCCTCCGTGCATGGGATTAGGGTATCTCTTGATGTTTCAGATATTTCTTGGTTGGCCACCAAGAAATATCTGAAACATCAAGAGATACCCTAATCCAAAAAACCATGAGGGATGAACCTAGCCCAACGGACATTTCTAGACAAATTTACCAGCTACCCATCATTACCCAATTCCATAATATTCCACAAATATTTTACGAAAATAATTCACAAACACTGGTCAATTCTGCAGTCGGATAAGGTGATAGGGGAACTGCTACCGAAACACCCTAAATTTGTTTTTAGAAAATCACGAACAATAGGTAACATCATAGCCCCAACAACCAACAGGGGCCCTATTAAGAGTATACCCTCACAGAGTCCAGGTTTCGTACCTTGTGGCACCTGCTCCTGTTGTATACGTACAAGTTTCAAAAAGACAAAACAATTACAATTTTTTAACTCGAGTGGCACCCAGGAGTTTTTAATTAAGGACTATATATCATGCTGGACGTCGGGAGTCATTTACCTGATTTTATGTCCCTGCGGCAAAATATATGTAGGCCGCACCAAGCGTAAATTGAGGGACCGACTTAAAGAACATTTCAATAACATAGAAAAAGGCTTTGTCGGTCATCCTCTTTCAAGGCACTTCAGGGAGCATCATGGTAGATCTACAAAGGGGTTAATATTTTGCGGCATCCAGTTAGTTCATAAGAACTGGAGGGGAGGTGACTACATCAAACTAATGTCACGTACCGAATCCAGGTGGATTTTCTTGCTGGATAGTATGGCCCCTAGGGGTCTTAACCATGAATTAGAGCTTTTCGCTTTTAAATAGGTAATGATTCATGTATTAATTTTAATAACCCCCTATTTATTTTAATTTTATTTTTATTGGTATACATGTATAGGTATGCAGAGATATCTGCATTTTTAGCTAGCGTGAATAAAATTGATTTTACACATATTCCTTTTATACATATTCCCTTTTTTAAATGTAATTTAATAAAAAGTATATTTTTAACAATAACACATTGCCAGGCAAATGTACTTATATTTGACTTAATGAATTTGTGCAAGCCATTTTCCAACCACTCTGTGTGGAGTATGTAGAATTAGCTCCTCTACAATTTTCTATTTTCTTCTCCCTCCGGCTTCCACATACACTCACATGGAAGCAATTTTAGACACATATACATTTCCCCCTTTTCTTCAATTAATAGTGGGTGGGGCTTTTTCTTTATATACTTAGCAAGAGACTGCCGGGACCTCTAGCCCTGACGAAGAAGGTCCGGAGACCTTCGAAACGCGTAGGCAACTGAGGCCCTGCTCGGCACCCGTCTCTTGCTCATTTCCCGCAGCGACGGGTGACGTCACCCAGACCACGCCCCCCTATCCCCCGCTGCAGCGTAGCGGCGTTCTCTGTCTGAGACGCCGCCTGTTCACCTCTTCGGCGCGCGTGGTGGCTAGGCGCCAACCAGGGAGGACGCTCCCCGCAGCCCTGCCATCCCACGCCGCTGACCGGATCCATCCTTACCCATGCACGGAGGAGCAGCCACTCTCTTCTAGCTCCACCTCGTTCAAGACCTGCTCCCACAGACTTATTCCCGGCATCTAATACGTCCAAGTAAGTCTCTATTCTTTTTTGGGGGCACCATAAACTTAGCCTTCTCTGAGGTAGGCAGCGCGGTGACCTACATTTTATTATACCTATTTGATAATAGAAATTATTAATGAAAGAGTATTTATTTGGTCAGAAGACAACAGATTTTGGATCACAGAGAGGACATTAGAAACTATACTTGACGTTCGCTAGGGTCAGTATGTTGGGGAGTGTGATTTTGTGATATTGAGTGCATGGTGCAATAGTGCAACTATAGAAGACCAGGTCAGGTTAAGTACAATCCTCTCCTTGCTCCCACTCTGCAGAGGGTTTTGTGGGTGCACCCAGGAAGTGTATGGAACTGTAGAACTGTCTATGATATCCAGAGGGAGCAAACAGG
This sequence comes from Ranitomeya variabilis, assembly GCF_051348905.1. Lineage (NCBI taxonomy): Eukaryota > Metazoa > Chordata > Amphibia > Anura > Dendrobatidae > Ranitomeya > Ranitomeya variabilis. The sequence goes on from NC_135234.1 coordinate 226,730,287, forward strand.
TTCAGGATCAATGGCCTGCATTAGCAAACAATTTTATCAAAGACCCTGAGAACAATGAGAGATGGTTCAAAAGTGTAATATCGCCACCTCAGGCTTCTTTGGACACACAGGTGTTGTAAACTGCCAAAGCAAAAGGGTAGAAGCTGGTAACATGAAAAAGAAATGGAGCATGCGGTACATGCATGGATTAATGTATCAGAATGGTAAGTAAACTATTACAAATATAAAGAAAGTCCTTAAAATAGAAAATGTATAAGCATGGGGGATTAGAGGAGAAACAGAAATGGAGAAAACAATAAAACTATGCGTAAGGCACCCTTCACATGTCCGTTTCTTGTGTCTGTATGCAGTTTAATTTTTAAGGGCCACAAATGCGGACACATGCACACCCATTGCATTCAACCCATTACCCCCATTGCTACCACACTCACTGTCTTTTTAACCAGCAAAGGCAAGGCAAACAGCTGTAAGCTGATTTTAATAGGCTGGGAAGGTCCATGGTTATCTAGCCCTTGCCAGCCTAAGAGTACCAGCCCCTAGCTGTCTCCTTTACCTTAGCTAATTATTAAAAATGAGGGGGGAATCACACATTGTGCTTTCTTTTTATTTATTTCTTCTCTCAGCACCCTAGAAGGGAGCTTCATGCACTGCCCAGTTAATCAAATGTAAATTTGAAATGAATATTAGCTGCTCCTCACTCCCACCTCTTAGCATCGAGCCAGTGATAGTAAACATCTTCTCAGGTGCCAGAAAGTGGGAGGGAGGAGAGTGTGCCGAGCATCGCGTCACCGAGTTTTATACAGACCCAACAACACAATGCAACAGGACAATCACATCAATGCCAGTAGCTAATATGGCTAAAGCATTACTGTGTATGGCGGGCAAGCCCCACATTTTCAGTGGCTAAAAAATAGCAGTGAAACATGTGTGGCAGCGATTCAAACATGCCCTTGAGCACCATGCGATACTCAGCTGAGTAGCGAATATACCCTTGCACCCAAATGTTCAATCGAGCAGTGCCGAGCATGCTCGCCCATGACTATCTGTAATTTATCTATTCTGAGAGCTCTGACAATGAATTCACTGTACTTGGCTAATGAAACTTGGTGGTCCATTTGATATGTGTGCGTAAAAAGCAGGAAGCATACAAATGGTCCATGTGCAATCCGATTTTTTTCTCGCACCCTTGACTTGCATTGGCGAGTTTCAGCCAAAATACGCAGTCAGTCACAGCATGCTGCAATTTTTTCCTGATGCCGATTAGTCCTAAGAAAAAATACACAGATGAGCACTGCCTCATTGAATAACAATGGTCAGAGTGCAATGTGATGTTTTCTCGCATTGCACTCCTCAGTATTATGCGCCAGTGTGAATGAGCCAGAAGACTAAAGGTACCTTCACACTAAATGATATCGCTAGCGATCCGTGACGTTGCAGCGTCCTGGCTAGCGATATCGTTTAGTTTGACACGCAGCAGCGATCAGGATCCTGCTGTGATATCGCTGGTCGTTGAATAAAGTTCAGAACTTTATTTGGTCGTCAGACCGGCGTTTATCGTCAGGTTTGACACCAAAAGCAACAATACCAGCGATGTTTTACGCTGGTAACCAGGGTAAATATCGGGTTACTAAGCGCAGGGCCGCGCTTAGTAACCCGATGTTTACCCTGGTTACCAGCGTAAAAGTAAAAAAAACAAACAGTACATACTCACCTGCGCGTCCCCTGCCATCCGCTTCCTGCTCTGACTGAGCGCCGGCCCTAAAGTGAAAGTAAAAGCACAGCGGTGACATCACCGCTCTGCTGTTAGGGCCGGCGCTCACACAGTGCAGGGAAGCGGACGCCGGGGGACGCGCAGGTGAGTATGTACTGTTTGTTTTTTTTACTTTTACGATGGTAACCAGGGTAAACATCGGGTTACTAAGCGCGGCCCTGCGATTAGCAACCCGATGTGTACCCTGGTTACCTGGGGACCTCGGCATCGTTGGTCGCTGGAGAGCGGTCTGTGTGACAGCTCTCCAGCGACCAAACAGCGACGCTGCAGCGATCGGCATCGTTGTCGCTATTGCTGCAGCGTCGCTTAATGTGACGGTACCTTTATAAACCTGCTGCTATGTAGTCCTCCATATTCATGAGCTCTGTATAACACCGTCAAAACCCAGTCACTTCCTGTCAGCTTCCTGCCAATGCACAGCATACATAGAAAGCTGGAAATCAGTGGCATAGTCAGTGTTATATATAACTTAGCATTCAGAGAACTGGTAGATCTGCAGCAGATAAACCTGACATTTTATAAAAATTATAACACACAGACTATTAAGTTACACATCACTGGGATTAGTGCTCATGTCCCCACATCATGCTGGTCTTAGATGGGGTCACGAAAACTTGGTGACAGATTCACTTCAACTTTTTATCCTCAATTTTCAATTGCTATAACTTTTATTTTCCAGCGACATAGCCATATAAAAGCTTGTTTTTTTGCAGGACAAGTTGTAGTTTTTAAAGACACCATTATCTTAACCATAAAGTGTACTAAAAAATCAGAAAAAAAATCAACGGCATACAATGGTGAAAAGTAATGCTATTTTACATGTATATTTGGATTTTTTTTTCTTTTGGGTTGATTTTTCAGGTCAGTACAATTACAGTAATACCAAACTTGTATTGATTTTCTTTATATAAGTGTTGGGAAAAAAGTAAATAGTTTGAAAAATTATTTTTTGTTTGTGTCGACATTGTCCAAAACCTGTACTACTTTAAATTTTTCTGTCGATAAAACTGTGTGAGGATTTTTTTTTTGAGTAGTTGTTGACATTTTGATTGATACCATTTTGGGATATATATGACATTTTGGTTCTTTTTTATTGTATTTTTATATTTTTATGGAGGAATGGTGATGATAAAAAAAATTCTGGCTTCTTGATTTTACAGAGTTTAATGTATGAGTTAATTAATTTAATATTTGATAGAGTCGGCTTTCATGGATGCAGCAGGATGGGGATACCTGTTACGTAATACAGTGTTACGTAATACAGACGGCATTTAACACATTTGAAGAGAGCTCATTGTTCGGATGTCCACATTACTGATGAGCGAATTTGTTAAGAAAGCAATCAGCAAACATAAATTTGGCACGAATATGGCACATTCGGATTCGTGATTGGAAACGCGAGCAATATTTTATAAAATCGGAAAAAGCGGTAACATTCGGTAAAAGTGCAGAAAAATATTTGCGTTGCCACAAAAGTATTTTCACACTTTAGCAACAATAATGGTGGTGTACCATGAGCGCTTGGTGTTTGATGAGGGGAGGGGGTTTTCAGAGCTCAGAGGCGTGGCATTTGTTGTGAATTCCGTTCTCGGGCTCCCTCCTGTGGTCATGAGTGGTACTGTGTGAGTTTGTTCTTGGGCTACCTCTGGTGGCCTTTAGCGATATGGCTGGTCTGTGGCTGGGCTCAGCTGCTTCATTTCCTGCTATGCTGTTCCTATTTAACTCACCTGGACCTTCACTTTTTGCCTGCTGTCGTTGTATTCAGTCCTGATTCTGATCTCTCCTGGACCTCCCTTGTGACCTGTCTCCTACTGGAGAAGCTAAGTCTTGCTTGTTCATTTTGCTCATTATTTCCTTGAAAACGTTTCTCAGTATATGATGAGTGATGAGTTCAGTCCAGCTTGCTTTTATGTGATTTTTCGCTTGCTGGTTAGTTCTGGGGTGCAGAGTGCGCCCCTCACATCGTGAGTCAGTGTGGGGGTTCTTGTATTCTCTGCGTGGTTAGTTTTTGATAGTTTTTGTACTGACCGCACAGATTCCTAGCTATCTTCTGTCTATCTAGTGTTAGCGGGCCTCATTTGCTAAATCTGTTTCATTTCTACGTTTGTATTTTCCCCTTAACTCACCGTTATTATTTGTGGGAGGCTGTCTAAAACTTTGGGGTTATTTCTCTGAGGCAAGTGAGGTCTTTGCTTTCTCTCTAGGGGTAGCTAGTTTCTCAGGCTGTGAAGAGGCGTCTAGGTTTTTAGGTAACGCTCCACGGCTGCCTTTAGTGTGTGTGGATAGGATCAGGATTGCGGTCAGTATAGCTTCCACATCCCCAGAACTTGTCCTAATATTCTGGTTAACATGTCAGGTCAGTTTTGTGATCCTACCACCGGATCATAACAGGCATTCCTTTAAACAGTCTGTTTTCTTTTTTCTAACTTTATGTGTGCACATTGCAGCTAGCCAATCAGGGTGCAGGAACCATCCACAGTGTCCTGACACAACAGCTTGTGTCATTGGCTGCTGAAATCACATGTCCCTCTCCAAATAAATAGCAGACATCTTGTGTTAGCATCATTTTGACACTGTAACAGTGCAGCGAGGCTGCTCCTGACTGTTAGCAGCAAGATTTTAGCTAGTTAGTTAGGCAGTTGTATATCAGTCAGATAGTGTAGCTTCTAGTGTCCAGTGTGGCTGTTAAATTTAGTTTCCAGCATTTTTTTTTGGTCATTACTGAGGTCCACAGACAAAGCCAGCAGGGCACATGTCCTACAAGTGTTTTTGTCACTGCTTCTATTGTGTTCCATGCACGACTATAGCATTCTAAATATTTTTCACTAGCTAAATGTGAAACAGCCTGCTTTATCTCATGTTGTCATTTTGTGGCGGTGATATGAATCTGTCTGCAGACCTAAGGCACATTAAAAAAAATTATAATTTTTCAGTTGTAAAAAGTTAGAAACCCGCCTTATCACACTTTCTCATTTTGTTGGGTTGAAATTAAGCTGTAGAGGCCTGATACATAGGCCACAAAAAATTCTTCTGTTCCTACTGCCATACAGCAGGGGACCAGACTTTCTTATAGTTTGTAGCATCTAGTGTGTTATAGAGGCCTGATCCAAAGGCCACAAAAAATTATTCTGTTTCTAGTGTCATACAGTAGATGACCTGGCTTTCAAATAGTTTGTAGCATCCAGTGTGTTATATAGGCCTGATCCATAGGCCACAAAAAATTCTTCTGATCCTAGTGTCATACAGTAGGGGACCTGACTTTCAAATAGTTTGTAGCATCTAGTGTGTTATAAAGGCCTGATCCATAGGCCAAAAAAAAATTATTCTGTTTCTAGTGTCATACAGTAGATGACCTGGCTTTCAAATAGTTTGTAGCATCCAGTGTGTTATAGAGGCCTGATGCATAGGCCACAAAAAATTCTTCTGATCCTAGTGTCATACAGTAGGGGACCTGACTTTCAAATAGTTTACAGCATCTAGTGTGATATAGAGGCCTGATCCACAGGCCACAAAAAATTCTTCTGTTCCTTGTGTCATACAGTAGGGAACCTGACTTCTTTGTCATACAGGTCTTATCCACACACAAACAATTTTTTTTTTCTGTCATTTACACCAGACACCACAGACATCATAATCATCATCATTCTCTTCATTCCTGAATAAGATGCCTTGATGTGGGATATGGCCAGAGCGCCTTGGTCCATTGCATGATTTTCACTTTGATATTTGCCCTAGCTCAGAGCGCTATTACCACCTCGGCTTTCCTAGCCTGCATCACAGATTTGCATTAGAATTGTGTTGTCCATCTCTTCTAGCACCCATGTCTTCTGAAAACAGGTGTTCCAAGACATGACTGTTCATGTTTTCCAAAGTATCAACAGGAATAAGTTTTCCTGGTGTAGCATGTTACTTATCCTCCAGGGTGCTGTGGATTAGGGAACTTTGGGGCATAATAGAAACAGTTGTCATTGATGGATTGTAAATTCAACTATGTACACCATTAGGTATTATCAGGGTAGAGAAGGTGGACTTAGCAAACACTGTCTCCAGCTTATGGTGTCACTGATAGAGGCACCATCCTGTTGTGATTGATATTGAGTAATGGGATGCCTACTCCATTATGGCCTCTGCTTCTGCTGCATCATTATGCCCTACTAGTATGCTTGCAAGATGCAAAGGAGGTCAAAAGTAACTTGCGTTTGGTACTACTACTGCTAGAACGTATGCCACCAGGAGTGCCAGAGGTGCTGCTTCTAGTGGCTAACACATTCTCATCCTTGATATCGGGTTTTTTCTATTGCCCTACCATATCCATTGACCATGGCCCTTTTGGGTTTAGTATGCATTTTGGACATAAGAATAAGTTATCATCAATTGTTTCCAAATTTTGTTTGCAAACTTAGCCAACCCCGGAAAAATATGACATATATCAGAAATGTTAAGCACTTGCAGGGTTAACATGTTAGACAAAAGATAATTTAACAACTTGCCCATAATATCAATGTGGCATGTAACAGGCTCCAATTTACAGTTCTTGCAAAAAAGACACAATTACCTCCCTTTTTCCCCAAAAATTTGGAGGAAAGTGGGGGATGAGTCTTACTGTCAGGATGTACCTGCCTGTAGTTGTGGAGGGTGGCTGTAGTAGAGGAATGGATCACAGGGAGCAGAAGCAGTGACACAGGAGGCAGGAGCATTGGGCTAACGCGTGTGCCCGTTATGAAAGGAAATGCAATGCTCCCCATGCCCATTATCCCCCCACCGCTCTGCACTGAAGCTGGCACTGAGCGGTGAGAGGGACATTGGGCATGGGGAGCAGTGAATATTAATTTTCTTTAATACTCCCAATGTGCCAGATAGGGATAGACTAATGAGGGACAGTTAGCTTAATTTAGCCTCTTTAACTAAATCCTGTGTAGCCTCTATATGGCCACAGCACATATTGTAGCTTACAGCCTTGTGCACAGGAAGCAGCAGATGAAGATAACATCTTGTTGGTAGTACTGCTTTTGTATAGCAATGTGTTTGTTTTAGCACTAGCAAGTAGTGTAATTATTATTTCCACTTCTGACTTTCATTCAGCTATATAGACACTGGTCAGTTGGAACAAATAATAAAATCAGTGCTATAATTACACTCGGGAGCTACGGTAACTTTTTACAGAACTATCCCTATATTTATCCATGAAAATAATATGGGGATCATACAGTGGGGAAAAAGAATTTAGTCAGCGACCAATTGTGCAAGTTCTCCCACTTAAAAAGATGAGAGGCCTGTAATTGACATCATAGGTAGGCCACAATTATGAGAGTCAAAATGAGTAAACAAATCCAGAAAATCACCTTGCCTGATTTAGCAAGATTTATTTTGCAAAATATGGTGGAAAATATGTATTTGGTCAATGACAAAAGTTCATTTCAATATTTTGTTATATATCCTTTGTTGGCAATGACAGATGGTTTCATCAGACCATATGACATTCTCCCAATACTCTTCTGGATAATCCAAATTCTCTCTGGCAAACTTCAGAGGGGCCTGGACATGTACTGGGCTTAAGCAGGGGGACACATCTAGCACTGCAGGATCTGAATCCCTGGTGGGCGTAGTGTGTTACTGATGGTAGCCTTTCCTACGGTGGTCCCAGTCCCTGTGGTTTTGTTCTGGGATTTTTTCTCACTGTTCTTGTGATCATTTTGGGTGAGATCTTGTGTGGAGCACCAGATGGAGGGAGATTATCAGGTCTTGTATGTCTTCCATTTTCTTATTATTGCTCCCACAGTTGATTTCATCCCACCAAGCTGCTCTCCTATTGCAGATTCAGTCTTCCCAGCCTGGTGCAGGGCTACAGTTTTGTTTCTGGTGTCCTTTGACAGTTCTTTGGTCTTCACCATAGTGGAGTTTGGAGTGTGACTGCTTGAGGTTGTGGACAGGTGTCTTTTATACTGATAACAAGTTCAAACAGGTGCCATTACTACAGGTAATGAGTGGAGGACAGATGAGCCTCTTAAAGAAGAAGTTACAGGTCTGTGAGAGCCAGAAATCTTGCATAATTTAGGTGATCAAATACTTATTTTACATGATAATTTGCAAAATAAATCTTGCCAAATCAGACAAAGTGATTTTCTGGATTTGTTTTCTCATTTTTACTCTCATGGCTGTGGTCTACCTATGATGTCAATTACAGGCCTCTCTCATCTTTTTAAGTGGGAGAACTTGCACAATTGGTCACTAAAGGTACCTTCACACGAAGCGACGCTGCAGCGATAGCGACAACGATGTCGATCGCTGCAGCGTCGCTGTTTGGTCGCTGGAGAGCTGTCACACAGACTGCTCTCCAGCGATCAACTATGCCGAGGTCCCCTGGTAACCAGGGTAAACATCGGGTAACTAAGCGCAGGGCCGCGCTTAGTAACCCGATGTTTACCCTGGTTACCAGCGTAAAATCTAAAAAAAACAAACAGCACATACTTACATTCACGTCCCCCTGCGTCCACTTCCTGACTGACTGAGCGCCGTACAGTGAGAGCAGAGCGGTGACGTCACCGCTGTGCTGCTTTCACTTTCACTTTGCGGCGCTGAGTCAGAGGAGGAAGCAGACTGCAGGGGACGCAATGTGAGTATGTGCTGTTTGTTTTTTTTACATTTTACGCTAGTAACCAGGGTAAACATCGGGTAACTAAGCGCGGCCCTGCGCTTAGTAACCCGATGTTTACCCTGGTTACCAGTGTAAAATATCGCTGGTATCGTTGCTTTTGCTTTCAAACACAACGATACACAGCGATCGGACGACCAAATAAAGTTCTGGACTTTATTCAGCGACCAGCGACATCACAGCAGGATCCTGATCGCTGCTGCGTGTCAAACGAAACGATATCGCTAGCGAGGACGCTGCAACGTCACGGATTGCTAGCGATATCGTTATAATGTCGTTTCGTGTGAAGGTACCTTAACTAAATACTTTTTTTCTCCACTGTATATACCAGAATGGGAGCCATATATACCAGGATGAGGGCCAAATATAACAGGATGGGACAAGAATGGGTCAAATATACACCAGGTTGGGGGAGATTGGTACAAAATTGCGGGACACTATTCCTAGAACAGTGTTAGTAGCAGATCCGCTCATCACCGTGCCTCATGACCAAATTTTTTGCTGCAATTTTTATTTTTTCAATTTTCCTACTCTAAAATGTAGGTGCGTTTTATAATCCGCAAAATGTGGTACATGTATTGTTTTACTGTAATAATTTTCAAATTTAGGGTTAAAGCACATGAATTTCTCTCAGTGAAAAATTAACTCATAAAAAGTACTGACAGGAAGTTGAAACATTGTCTAAAAATGCTGCATAAAACCACAGTAATGTACTGCTGGAAAAAGTAAAACATAGAAGTTAGCAAATATTTTGAAATTCAAATTTCTCAACTTTGCCAAATTTCCTAAAATATTCAATTTGTAATAGCTCACAAAGAGGAGAGAGAACTTCGTAGATTAGAAAGAGAGGATCCTGCTGAACATAAGACCTTACACTCTACGGGAGAGAGAGTTCTCCTCTGATCATAAGAACTTTCATTTTACAGGCGAAAAAGAGTCCCTCTGGGCATAAGAGCTTACACTGTCCAGGATAAAGAAATTTAGGCAGTGACACTGGAGGTGGAAATTTAATGCTCTCAGTGCGAAAAAAAAATAAATCTTGTAGTTATGATACCTCTTATTGGCTAACAAAAATAAAATAAATGATGTTACAAAGCAAGATTTTGGGACTCCTTAGGTCCAGGGCCGTATTTAGAGTTTCTGCTGCCCTAGGCACTTTTAGTGTTGCTTCCCCCTTTGGTGAGTATGACACTATCGGCAGTGACTTTGCATAAATCGCTGATGTGAAAGTCGCCTTTTGCAGCAGATCTGGCAGTTTTTCCGCATCTGCCACATAACAAATCACTTACGGCAACACTGCGTTCGGCCTCATTCATTCCCTTGCTGTGATCTGGCAAGTACTGTACCATACCTCCCAATTTGTGAAGGGAAAGAGGGATAAAAAAATGTGGCATGTTAGAATAAATGTTAGAATAAATACACATTTAAATAAACAAACAAACTGAGCTCAGAGACTGAATCATTAATTGGATCAGATTAGTGATGTGAAAGTTCTATAGTTCCAATATCCAAGTAAGATCAGAGGCCTGGTGCCCTACTTCTTTGGAGCAGATACCTTAGATTCTGTAGTCATAAATCCTTCTGACTAGTGTTGAGTAGTGTTGAGCGATACCGTCCGATACTTGAAAGTATCGGTATCGGAAAGTATCGGCCGATACCGGCAAAATATCGGATCCAATCCGATACCGATACCCGATACCAATACAAGTCAATGGGACTCAGGTATCGGACGGTATTCCTGATGGTTCCCAGGGTCTGAAGGAGAGGAAACTCTCCTTCAGGCCCTGGGAACCATATAAATGTGTAAAATAAAGAATTAAAATAAAAAATATCGCTATACTCACCTGTCCGACGCAGCCGGGACCTCGGCGATTGTAAGCGGCAGCGTTGTTTCTTTAAAATTCGCGCTTTTACATGCTTACGTGAATTCCCGGCTTCTGATTGGTCAGGGCGGCCATGTTGCCGGGACTCGGACCAATCACAGCAAGCCGTGACGAAATTACGTCACGGCTTGCTGTGATTGGTCCGCGTCCCGGCAATATGGCGCCGTGACCAATCACAAGCCGTGACGTCACGGGAGGCTGGACACGCGCGCTTTTCAAAATAAGCGCGTGTCCAGCCTCCCGTGACGTCACGGCTTGTGATTGGTTAATGGCGGCCATGTTCCTGGGACGCGGACCAATCACAGCAAGCCGTGACGTAATTTCGTCACGGCTTGCTGTGATTGGTCCGCATCCCGGCAATATGGCGCCGTGACCAATCACAAGCCGTGACGTCACGGGAGGCTGGACACGCGCGCTTTTCAAAATAAGCGCGTGTCCAGCCTCCGGTGACGTCACGGCTTGTGATTGGTTAATGGCGGCCATGTTCCTGGGACGCGGACCAATCACAGCAAGCCGTGACGTAATTTCGTCACGGCTTGCTGTGATTGGTCCGCGTCCCGGCAACATGGCCGCCCTGACCAATCAGAAGCCGGGAATTCACGTAAGCATGTAAAAGCGCGAATTTTAAAGAAACAACGCTGCCGCTTACAATCGCCGAGGTCCCGGCTGCGTCGGACAGGTGAGTATAGCGATATTTTTTATTTTAATTCTTTCTTTTACACCTTTTTACATTAATGTTGTTTCGATACCGATATCCGATATTACAAAAATATCGGATCTCGGTATCGGAAATTCCGATACAGCAAGTATCGGCCGATACCCGATACTTGCAGCATCGGAATGCTCAACACTAGTGTTGAGCATTCCGATGCTGCAAGTATCGGGTATCGGCCGATACTTGCTGTATCGGAATTCCGATACCGGGATTCCGATACTCTTGTGGTATCGGGTATCGGGTATCGGAACAACATTAATGTTAAAATGTGTAAAATAGAGAATTAAAATAAAAAATATCGCTATACTCACCTGTCCGACGCAGCCGGGACCTCAGCGCAGGAACCGGCAGCGTTGTTTGTTTAAAATTCCCGCTTTTACATGGTTACGCGAAGTCCCGGCTTGTGATTGGTCAGGGCGGCCATGTTGCCGGGCCGCGGACCAATCACAGCAAGCCGTGACGAAAATACGTCACGGCTTGCTGTGATTGGTCCGCGTCCCGGCAACATGGCCGCCATTAACCAATCACAAGCCGTGACGTCACGGGAGGCTGGAAACGCGCTCATTTTAAAAAGGGCGCGTGTCCAGCCTCCCGTGACGTCACGGCTTGTGATTGGTTGCGTCGCGGTCAACCAATCACAAGCCGGGAGGCTGGACACGCGCCCATTTCAAAATGAGCGCGTCCAGCCTCCCGGCTTGTGATTGGTTGATCGCGGCGCAACCAATCACAAGCCGTGACGTCACGGGAGGCTGGACACGCGCCCATTTCAAAATGAGCGCGTCCAGCCTCCCGGCTTGTGATTGGTTGATCGCGGCGCAACCAATCACAAGCCGTGACGTCACGGGAGGCTGGACACGCGCCCATTTTAAAATGAGCGCGTGTCCAGCCTCCCGTGACGTCCCGGCTTGTGATTGGTCAGGGCGGCCATATTGCCGGGACGCGGACCAATCACAGCAAGCCGTGACGTAATTTCGTCACGGCTTGCTGTGATTGGTCCGCGTCCCGGCAACATGGCCGACCTGACCAATCACAAGCCGGGAATTCACGTAACCAAGTAATAGCGCGATTTTTAAACAAACAACGCTGCCGGTTCCCTCGCTGAAGTCCCGGCTGCGTCGGACAGGTGAGTATAGCAATATTTTTTATTTTAATTCTTTCTTTTACACATTTATATGGTTCCCAGGGCCTGAAGGAGAGTTTCCTCTCCTTCAGACCCTGGGAACCATCAGGAATACCGTCCGATACCTGAGTCCCATTGACTTGTATTGGTATCGGGTATCGGTATCGGATTGGATTCCGATACTGTGACGGTATCGGCCGATACTTTCCGATACCGATACTTTCAAGTATCGGACGGTATCGCTCAACACTACTTCTGACAGATTTAGTCCTGTGTGGATGGAATCAAAGACTTTAATAAGTTTGTATTCCCAAACCCTGCAATGTTTTTGTGATATAAAATTGCCTTTTAATATGACAATTTTCATGTTGTTTATGTTGTGTACTGGACCACAGAAATGTTTGGCCACCAGTAAATGTTTTTTTAGCTGTAATTGTGTGGCTTCATCCTTGCTCTCAGTTTCTGTCCTGTTTCTCCCACATGGATTCCGTCAATAGAACATAAGTGCACAGAACTAAGTACACTACATTGGAAGAAGGCACTATGCCGAAATGCGCGTTGGGGTGGGTGGCATCACGGTCCCTCAGGTAATTCATTTGATAGTGTGGTGCCCCTAGGGGTATTTGCCACAAAAAAAGTTATTGACACCAAATACAATTACTAAAATAGCAAGACTGCACTACCATCTCCGGCCAGAAGGGGGAGCTCCAGAGACTCCCCTTGATCTATTCTGGTCTGAGAAAAGGACTGGCAGTTGGGCTAAGGAGCTAGGAGTGAAAGGTCATACAACTGATTTTCTAACAACCCTATGACGGTTGATAAGTCAGGACCATCAACCTGAAGAGGAGAATAGAGAGAAAGGACATTGTGAGAACCGGGTAGCATTAATTATTACCCAGAATAGGCGCAGAGATGGATACCGGATCCGCGGTTATATTCATTATATATAATACAGCAACCGGAAAGACGTGAGGTGATATCAGCCTCACTAGGGTCAGGCGCAGCAACAGACACAGCGTTCAGCGGTATTCCCAGAGGGGATAAACTGACAAAAAGGACTCAGGTTGCCCGTTGAACCAGGACCCGGGAGGGACAGATTGAGTCGGCAGCCAGTTCACATACAGCAGCAGGGCCACATGGAAACTGCGCATAATAAGAGATAGAAATCTTGACAAGGTCAGAGTAATTCACAGTGCTCATACAGACTCCGGTGACAGTACTGATCGCAAATCCCTTCATGTTGAAGTAAACTGGTTAAACGTTTCAACGCCTCAGTCTTTCATTTGGACAATAATCATCTACTCAAGATCGGGATCATCACTACTGGGAGGATCTGCTGCTGATTAAGTAAGTGCCTGTTCCTTCACAATATCCCTTACACTGTGCATTGCCTGAGACCACAGCACTGGGTCAAGCCATTCGTGACATCCCCCTCAAGAGACAGACTTCATTGGTCTAGTGCTGGGTACCTCGGTCTCCCGGGCATTACAGCTGGCGTCACGAACAGGATCGGGCCAGCCCGTACACGAGGTATTGTGTGCCATGATTGGAGCCTAAAACTGTGAAAACTTGGATGAAAAGTTTTGAAAATTGACTTTATTAAAGAAAATCCCGTTCTCCATTGAAAACTATTGAAAGTGACTTTTCTCCATTGGTTATAATGGAGTAAAAATGGCCGCCATCCCCTGAGGTAATCATCTCATAACCGTTAGGCACAAAACTGTTAATCGAGCTACGTCATTACCCAAGCCCCAGTCTAACTGAAAAACTTCAAAATCCACCATTACAGAGCGTGCGGCAGATAGAGGCAGCAGGGGGGCGTGTCATTGTGAGTGGTACCAAGCAGAGTGCTCTGACATCAGAGCGAGGGGAAAACCAATCCTGTTGCACAGACGAATGAATCTACATTATTTAGACGGAAGCGGAGACCGGAAGGGTCTAAATTAACTAAGGGGGTACAGTATGTCGCAACACGGAGACGCCGCAGCACCCGGTGACGCTAATGCAGCTGAAAGACAGAGTGTCGATAGAGAGCCCGGCAGCGCAGCAGTGCAAGGAGTGGCGCCCATCATGCCGGTGTTGATGCCATATACCCCGGGTGGCCCGTGGCTTCCAATGTATGAAGGTGAACCTAATACCCTTGAGGGTTTCAGGGAAAAGATGCTGGCTCATTTTGATATGTTCCCCGTGGGTGAAGCTCAGCGTGTTAGTCTCCTGATGATGCAGTTAAGTGGCCATGCTAAGCAAGAAGTCACGGCATGGGCAACTGATCTAAAAGGTACTGTTGAATGCGTATTTGCTGGATTAAAAGCTACATTTGAAACCACTGCCAGCAGCAAAGCTAAAGTACAATTCTTTAATTGCAAACAAAAAGCTAATGAGGGCGTGAGAGATTTTGCCTTAAACCTGCAGGAAGCCCTTAAATCACTTACACTGGCTGAACCCATTTTTAACACTGGAGCGGATAAACTACTAAGAGATCAATTTATTGAGGGACTCTACACCCCTTCTCACCGGGGGCATGTGAGCATGCTTGTTTTTAAGAACCCTGAATTGACATTTGCCCAATTAAAAGAGAGCACTATACGTCTCCAGCTGGCAGAGGCCCCTCGGGATCAGGATTTTGCGCAACCCATGGCAGGTGCATCTCAACAACAGGAAGTGCCAGTGACATCGGCTATGTCTGGGGCCATTGCTAAGCCCCTGGGGCCTAGTACTAATGAGACTCTTCAACAAAAGCTTGACTCTTTTACTGATGTTGTTGCTTCAATGGCTAAAACCATGCAGGAGATGAGAGGACTCAAGATAGAGTTGGCAAAATGTAGAGAGGATGTCCCCTGGATGAGACCCCGGAGATACCCGACATGGAGAGGGCGACCCCACGACCGTTTCCAACCGGATGGACAGCCCGTTTGCCGCCGTTGCCAGCAGCCAGGCCACTTTGCACGAGACTGTGGTTTAAATGGGAATCCCCTGGGAATGCGGGAGCGCTTCGCAGGAATGAATTTTCAAGGCCCAACACCCTGGCACGACAGGTACATCGGAGGACGACCCATCATCCCTATTGGGCTGGACAGAATTCCCCTCAACGCTTTGTTGGAAACAGGTTCCCAGATTTCATCTATACCATATATCCTTTATAAGAGGTACTGGGCTGATGTAGATATTGATAAAGGGCCCTCTGATGTTGAACTAGATATATGGGCCAGTAATGGTAAGTTGGTACCGAAACTAGGATTCAGGGAGATGACCATAAAGATTGGTAAAGCAGAATTGAAGAAACAGGGTATAATTGTCGTTGATGTTGACCGGCAGAACTGTGAACCAACTGTATTGATAGGAATGAATGTGTTAGAGAACTGCTCTTCCGAAGTTATTTCTGTCTTACAGCAAATTGCTGAAACTGCCTGATCCTGCCAGCAGAGAGTTCTCAGGAGAGAAATAAAAGTATTAATGTTAAGGCAACAGGTAGAAGTTGCAGGTGGAGAAATCGGCAGTGTGAGGGTGAGTGATCCAACGTCTATTGTAATCCCACCAAAAACAGAAATGCTGGTATGGTGTAGAGCGGCCATTGGTACTAAAGGATGAGACTATCAAGCCTTAATAGAACCAGCGTACACCGACAGCAGGCCCACTATACTCACGGCACGAGGGGTGGTCGAGGTACACCGGGGACGGGTGCCGGTACGACTTTTGAACTGTGGAGAGGAAAAGGTCACTTTGCCAATGTACGCTACAGTAGCAAAGTTATATACTGTTGACAACAATGCCATCACAACCATTGAGCCCTTAGAACCGACCTGTCAGGTGGAAAATAACGGCTCAGATGGAGAATCGGAGGATTGGTGCCAACAGCTAGACGTGGGCGTAGATTCAACACCTACACATCAAAGACAAGGGGTGTATAGATTAGTGACGGAATATGAACAGGTCTTCAGTAAACACCCATTGGACTTCAGACGGATAGAAGGGGTGGAACATACAATCCCCACCGGTGACCATCCCCCGATAAAAGAAAGATATAGGCCCATACCGCCCGCTCACTATCAATGCGCGAAGGACATGCTGAGAGAAATGAAACAGGCTGGGGTAATAAGAGATAGTTGTAGCCCTTGGGCGGCCCCTCTGGTGATTGTCAAAAAAAAAGGACGGAACCATGAGAATGTGCGTAGACTACCGGCGGATTAATAAATTGGATAATCAATGGGAAGCCGTACCCTACACAGTTTTACCAACAAGAATGGATAATCCTAAAATGTGTCTCATTAGCAAAAACGGAGGTTTAACATCTGTACTAGTGTCAAGAGACAATCTTAAATTATGTCCGGAGACGTTGAAAGAGCCAGAAGTTGTACAGCCAGAACCAGAAGTTATTCAACCCATACATGTTCAACCAGTAAAGGAAAAAGAAGAGGAAATGTATCACACCTGTATAGGAGACTTTCCCAAAACCCTACTAACATACCATGGTGCGGTAGTGGTTCCCATGGTGGCCTTTTATCCAACACCGAACCCAATATTAGAAGTCCCAAGACAGGAAGAGGCTGACCCCGTACTGCAAGAGGTTCCAGACCAGGAAGAACAGATTCCTGATCAGAGTAATCTCATTCACGGTGGACTTGCCAACCCCATAGTTGTGGAATTATCTTTAGCAGAGAGGGCAGATACTATACCCGCAGTAGACAGAAGTACACTACATAAAGAGACACCACTATTACGTAGATCCCAGCGTAGTACCCAGGGTCAATTACCGGCCAGGTATACGGATTACCAACTATAAGGCTATAGTCATAGTTATCGTTCTGCAACGTTTAAGCCCAGTACCTACAGAGACATACCTGTATGAACTTCTTGCATATTCTTGAACTTTTTATCAGCCCGGAAACACCAAATCAAAGCTCCGGAAAGACTGCTTTGTGAACTTTACTTCCTAGTACCTTCAAGGATAGAACTGTATTAACCCCTTCATGACCCAGCCTATTTTGGCCTTAATGACCTTGCCGTTTTTTGCAATTCTGACCAGTGTCCCTTTATGAGGTAATAACTCGGGAACGCTTCAACGGATCCTAGCGATTCTAAGACTGTTTTTTCGTGACATATTGGGCTTCATGATAGTGGTAAATTTAGGTCGATAATTTCTGCGTTTATTTGTGAAAAAAATGGAAATTTGGCGAAAATTTTGAAAATTTTGCAATTTTCACATTTTGAATTTTTATTCTGTTAAACCAGAGAGTTATGTGACACAAAATAGTTAATAAATAACATTTCCCACATGTCTACTTTACATCAGCACAATTTTGGAAACAACGTTTTTTTTTTGCTAGGAAGTTATAAGGGTTAAAATTTGACCAGTGATTTCTCATTTTTACAACAAAATTTACAAAACCATTTTTTTTAGGGACCACCTCACATTTGAAGTCAATTTGAGGGTTCTATATGGCTGAAAATACCCAAAAGTGACACCATTCTAAAAACTGCACCCCTCAAGGTGCTCAAAACCACATTCAAGAAGTTTATTAACCCTTCAGGTGTTTCACAGCAGCAGAAGCAACATGGAAGGAAAAAATAAACATTTAACTTTTTAGTCACAAAAATGATCTTTTAGCAACAATTTTTTTATTTTCCCAAGGGTAAAAGGAGAAACTGGACCACGAACGTTGTTGCTCAATTTGTTCTGAGTACGCTGATACCTCATATGTGGGGGTAAACCACTGTTTGGGTGCATGGCAGAACTCGGAAGGGAAGGAGCGCCATTTGACTTTTTGAATGAAAAATTGGCTCCAATCTTTAGCGGACACCATGTCGCGTTTGGAGAGCCCCCGTGTGCCTAAACATTGGAGCTCCCCCACAAGTGACCCCATTTTGGAAACTAGACGCCCCAAGGAACTTATCTAGATGCATAGTGAGCACTTTAAACCCCCAGGTGCTTCACAAATTGATCCGTAAAAATGAAAAAGTACTTTTTTTTCACAAAAAAATTATTTTAGCCTCAATTTTTTAATTTTCACATGGGCAACAGGATAAAATGGATCCTAAAATGTGTTGGGCAATTTCTCCTGAGTACATTGATACCTCAGATGTGGGGGTAAACCACTGTTTGGGCACATGGTAAGTCTCGGAAGGGAAGGAGCGCCATTTGACTTTTTGAATGAAAAATTATCTCCATCGTTAGCGGACACCATGTCGCGTTTGGAGAGCCCCTGTGTGCCTAAACATTGGAGCTTCCCCACAAGTGACCCCATTTTGGAAAGGAGACCCCCCAAGGAACTTATCTAGATGCATAGTGAGCACTTTAAACCCTCAGGTGCTTCACAAATTGATCCGTAAAAATGAAAAAGTACTTTTTTTTCACAAAAAAATTCTTTTAGCCTCAATTTTTTAATTTTCACATGGGCGACAGGATAAAATGGATCCTAAAATTTGTTGTCCAGTTTCTCCTGAGTACGCTGATACCCCATATGTGGGGGTAAACCACTGTTTGGGCACACGTCGGGGTTCGGAAGGGAAGTAGTGACGTTTTGAAATGCAGACTTTGATGGAATGCTCTGCGGGCGTCACGTTACGTTTGCAGAGCCCCTGATGTGCCTAAACAGTAGAAATCCCCCACAAGTGACCCCATTTTGGAAACTAGACCCCCAAAGGAACTTATCTAGATGTGTGGTGAGCACTTTGAACCCCTAAGTGCTTCACAGAAGTTTATAACGCAGAGCCGTGAAAATAATAAATACGTTTTCTTTCCTCAAAAAATTTTTTTTAGCCCTGATTTTTTTATTTTCCCAAGGGTTACAGGAGAAATTGGACCACAAAAGTTGTTGATCAGTTTCTCCTGAGTACGCTGGTACCCCATATGTGGGGGTAAACCACTGTTTGGGCACATGCCGGGGCTTGGAAGTGAAGTAGTGATGTTTTGAAATGCAGACTTTGATGGAATGCTCTGCGGGCGTCACGTTGCGTTTGCAGAGCCCCTGATGTGCCTAAACAGTAGAAACCCCCCCACAAGTGACCCCATTTTGGAAACTAAACCCCCAAGGGAACTTATCTAGATGTGTGGTGAGCACTTTGAACCCCCAAGTGCTTCACAGAAGTTTATAATGCAGAGCCGTGAAAATAAAAAATCATTTTTCTTTCCTCAAAAATAATTTTTTAGCCTGCAATTTTTTATTTTCCCAAAGGTTAAAGGAGAGATTGGACCCCAAGAGTTGTTGATCAGTTTCTCCTGAGTACGCTGGTACCCCATATGTGGGGGTAAACCACTGTTTGGGCACACGTCGGGGCTTGGAAGGGAGAGAGCACCATTTTACTTTTTCAACGCAAGATTGGCTGGAATCAATGGTGGCGCCGTGTCGCGTTTGGAGACCCCCTGATGTGCCTAAAAAGTGGAAACCCCTCAATTCTAACTCCAACACTAACCCCAACACACCCCTAACTCTAACCACAACCCTAACCCCAACACACCCCTAACCCTAGTCTTACCCCTAATTCCAACCCTAACCCTAAGGCTATGTGCTCACGTTGCGGATTTGTGTGGATTTTTCCGCAGTTTTTGAAAAATCTGCAGGTAAAACGCACTGCGCTTTACCTGCGGATTTACCGCGGATTTCCAGTGTTTTTTGTGTGGATTTCACTTGCGGATTCCTATTATGGAGCAGGTGTAAAACACTGCGGAATTGCACAAAGAATTGACATGCTGCGGAAAATACAACGCAGCGTTTCCGCGCTGTATTTTCCGCACCATGGGCACAGCAGATTTGGTTTTCCATAGGTTTACGTGGTACTGTAAACGTGATGGAAAACTGATACGAATCCGCAGCAACCAATCCGCTGCGGATCCGCAGCCAAATCCGCACCGTGTGCACATAGCCTAATTCTAACCATAATTCCAACCCTAACCCTAATTGCAACCCTAATTCTAACCCTAATTCTAACCCTAGCCCTAAGTGCAACCCTAGCCCTAAGTGCAACCCTAGCCCTAAGTGCAACCCTAGCCCTAAGTGCATCCCTAGCCCTAAGTGCAACCCTAGCCCTAAGTGCATCCCTAGCCCTAAGTGCAACCCTAAGTGCAACCCTAGCCCTAAGTGCAACCCTAGCCCTAAGTGCAACCCTAAGTGCAACCCTAAGTGCAACCCTAAGTGCAACCCTAAACCTAACCCTACCCCTAACCCTACCCCTAACCCTAACCCTAATGGAAAAACAAAAATAATTATATTTTCTGTATTTTATTATTGTCCCTACCTATGGGGGTGATAAAGGGGGGGATTTATTTACTATTTTTTTTATTTTGATCGCTGTGATAGAACTTATCACAGCGACCAAAATGTGCAGGAACGAATCTGCCGGCTGGCAGATTTGGCGGGCGCACTGCGCATGCGCCCGCCATTTTCCAAGATGGCGGCGACCATGAAGAAGATGGCCGGACACCGGGAGGGACATCGGAGCTAGGTAAGTATGGGGGGGTGGGACCGGAACACGGGGGGGGATCGGAGGACCTGGGGAGCAGACAGGAGGACCGGGGGAGCCGACAGGAGGGAGGAGGGGAGCGGAACGGAGATCGGGGCAAAAAGGAGGACTGGGGAGGCGATCGGTGGGGTGGGGTGGGGGCAGATCGGGGTCTCCAGCCATGGCAGATGCTATTGCAGCATCGGCCATGGCTGGATTGTAATATTTCACCATTTTCATAGGTGAAATATTACAAATCGCTCTGATTGGCAGTTTCACTTTCAACAGCCAATCAGAGCGATCGTAGCCACGGGGGGGTGAAGTAACCCCCCCTGGGCTGAAGTACCACTCCCCCTGTCTCTGCAGATCGGGTAAAATGGGAGTTAACCCTTTCACCCGATCTGCAGGGACGCGATCATTCTGTGACACAGCATATGCGTCACAGGTCGGATTGGCACCGACTTTCATGACGCATACGCTGTGTCACAGGTCGGGAAGGGGTTAATGGACGCTATTTGAAGTGACTTTTTACAGAATTCCATTTTTTTTTTGTTTCTTTGAGTGGTTTTTGTAACTTTTCATTTTTAAGACTCTGTACATACCAATTGTTATTTCGAAATGTTATCGTCCCACAGTCCCAGAGTACTGTTCTTAACTAAGGGGGAATGTGGCGCCCCTAGGGGTATTTGCCACAAAAATAGTTATTGACACCAAATACAATTACTAAAATAGCAAGACTGCACTACCATCTCCGGCCAGAAGGGGGAGCTCCAGAGAATCCCCTTGATCTATTCTGGTCTGAGAAAAGGACTGGCAGTTGGGCTAAGGAGCTAGGAGTGAAAGGTCATACAACTGATTTTCTAACAACTGTTCTGAACGCCGTTCTCGAACTCCCTCCTGTGGTCATGAATGGTACTTCGGCGAGTTCTGTCTGCAGGCTCCCTCTGGTGGCTGTGAGTGGAGCTACTAGTGCTTGAGGTTCCTTTTCAGCTGTTCTCGTTTGTGGCTACTGCTGCTCTATTTAACTCCACTCAGATCGTTAGTCCTTGCCAGCTGTCGATGTTCTAGTATTGGTTCAGTCCTCTCTTGGAGCTTGCAGATGACCTGTCTACTCCAGCAGAAGCTAAGTCCTGCTAATTCATTTGCTGTTCATTTTTGTACTTGCTATTTCTATTCCAGCTTGCTATCCTGATATTGTTTTGCTTGCTGGAAGCTCTGGGAGTGCAGAGTGGCGCCACCTCACCGTGAGTCGGTGCGGGGGTCATGTTTTGCACACTCTGCATGGTTTTTTGTAGTGTTTTGTGTTGACCGCAAAGATCCCTTTTCTATCCTCAAATCTGTTTAGTTAGACTGGCCTCCTTTGCTAAAACCTATTTCATCCTGTGTTTGTGATTTCCTCTTAACTCACAGTCAATACTTGTGGGGGACTGCTTTCACCTTTGGGGAAATTTCTCTGAGGCAAGTGAGGCTTTGTTTCCTTCCTTTAGGGGTAGTTAGCTTTTAGGCTGTGAAGAGGTGTCTAGGCAGAGTCAGGCACGCTCCACGGCTATTTCTAGTGTGTGTTGTTAGGAGTAGGATTTGCGGTCAGCAGAGTTCCCATTTCCCCAGAGCTCGTCCCGATTCTGTGTTTAACTATCAGGTCATTCCGGGTGCACCTAACCACCAGACCCATAACAGTACAGCTGGCCATCAAAGTGTTAATGCATCTCAATAGAGGGAAAAGATAAGTTCTGAGACCATTTTTTTTTTCTTTTTTCTTCTCTGCAGTGTGTTTGGTCTTTCTTTTCCCCTTAAACTCTGGGTGGTTCTGGACTCAGGTGTAGATATGGACATTCAAGGTCTGTCCTCTAGTGTGGATCAACTCACTGCAAGGGTACAAAATATTCAAGATTATGTAGTTCAGAATCCTATGTTGGAGCCTAGAATTCCAATTTCTGATTTGTTTTCTGGGGATAGATCTAAATTTCTGAATTTCAAAAACAATTGTAAACTGTTTCTTGCTCTGAAACCCCGCTCTTCTGGTGACCCTATTCAGCAAGTAAGAATCATTATTTCTTTGTTGCGTGGCGACCCTCAAGACTGGGCATTCGCCCTGGCGCCAGGAGATCCTGCATTGCGTAATGTAGATGCGTTTTTTCTGGCGCTGGGATTGCTTTATGATGAACCGAATTCTGTGGATCAGGCAGAGAAAATTTTGCTGGCTTTGTGTCAGGGTCAGGATGAAGTGGAGGTATATTGCCAGAAGTTCAGAAAGTGGTCTGTGCTTACTCAGTGGAATGAGTGTGCCCTCGCAGCAATTTTCAGAAAGGGTCTTTCTGAAGCCCTTAAGGATGTTATGGTGGGGTTCCCCACGCCCGCTGGTCTGAATGAATCAATGTCCTTGGCCATACAAATCGATCGGCGTTTACGTGAGCGCAAAACTGTGCACCATTTGGCGGTATCCTCTGAGCAGAGGCCTGAGCCTATGCAATGTGATAGGACTTTGACCAGAGCTGAACGGCAAGAACACAGACGTCAGAAAGGGCTGTGTTTTTACTGTGGTGACTCCACTCATGCTATCTCTGATTGTCCTAAGCGCACTAAGCGGTTCGCTAGGTCCGTCACCATTGGTACTGTACAGCCTAAATTTCTTTTGTCCGTTACTCTGATTTGCTCTTTGTCATCCTATTCTGTTATGGCATTTGTGGATTCAGGCGCTGCCCTGAATTTGATGGACTTAGAGTTTGCCAGGCGCTGTGGTTTTTTCTTGGAGCCCTTGCAGCATCCCATTCCTTTGAGGGGAATTGATGCTACGCCTTTGGCCAAGAATAAGCCTCAGTACTGGACCCAGTTGACCATGTGCATGGCTCCTGCGCATCAGGAGGATATTCGCTTTTTGGTGTTGCATAATTTGCATGATATGGTCGTGTTGGTTTTGCCATGGCTACAGGTTCATAATCCGGTATTGGATTGGAAATCAATGTCTGTATCCAGTTGTGGTTGTCAAGGGGTACATGGGGATGCCCCATTGTTGTCAATTTCTTCCTCCACTCCTTCTGAAGTCCCTGAGTTTTTGTCAGATTACTGGGATGTATTTGATGAGCCCAAATCTAGTACCCTACCTCCTCATATGGATTGTGATTGTGCTATTAATTTGATTCCTGGTAGCAAGTTCCCTAAGGGACGACTTTTCAATTTGTCTTTGCCAGAACACGCCGCTATGCGGAGTTATATAAAGGAGTCCTTGGAGAAAGGGCATATTCGCCCGTCATCGTCACCATTGGGAGCAGGGTTCTTTTTTGTGGCCAAGAAGGATGGTTCTCTGAGACCTTGTATAGATTACCGCCTTCTTAATAAAATCACAGTCAAATTTCAGTACCTTTTGCCGCTACTGTCTGATTTATTTACTCGGATTAAGGGGGCTAGTTGGTTCACCAAGATAGACCTTCGAGGGGCGTATAATCTCGTGCGTATTAAACAGGGCGATGAATGGAAAACAGCATTTAATACGCCCGAGGGCCATTTTAAGTATCTGGTGATGCCATTCGGCCTTTCTAATGCTCCCTCTGTGTTTCAGTCCTTTATGCATGACATCTTCCGAAAGTATCTGGATAGATTCATGATCGTATATTTGGATGATATTTTGGTCTTTTCGGATGATTGGGAGTCCCATGTGAAGCAGGTCAGAATGGTGTTCCAGGTCCTTCGTGCTAATTCCTTGTTTGTGAAGGGATCTAAATGTCTCTTTGGAGTTCAGAAGGTTTCCTTTTTGGGCTTCATTTTTTCCCCTTCTACTATCGAGATGGATCCTGTTAACCCCTTCCCGACCTGTGACACAGCGTATGCGTCATGAAAGTCGGTGCCAATCCGACCTGTGACGCATATGCTGTGTCACAGAATGATCGTGTCCCTGCAGATCGGGTGAAAGGGTTAACTCCCATTTTACCCGATCTGCAGAGACAGGGGGAGTGGTACTTCAGCCCAGGGGGGGTGGCTTCACCCCCCGTGGCTACGATCGCTCTGATTGGCTGTTGAAAGTGAAACTGCCAATCAGAGCGATTTGTAATATTTCACCTATGAAAATGGTGAAATATTACAATCCAGCCATGGCTGATGCTGCAATAGCATCTGCCATGGCTGGAGACCCCGATCTGCCCCCACCCCACCCCACCGATCGCCTCCCCAGTCCTCCTTTTTGCCCCGATCTCCGTTCCGCTCCCCTCCTCCCTCCTGTCGGCTCCCCCGGTTCTCCTGTCTGCTCCCCAGGTCCTCCGATCCCCCCCCCCCCGTGTTCCGGTCCCACCCCCCCATACTTACCTAGCTCCGATGTCCCTCCCGGTGTCCGGCCGTCTTCTTCATGGTCGCCGCCATCTTGGAAAATGGCGGGCGCATGCGCAGTGCGCCCGCCAAATCTGCCAGCCGGCAGATTCGTTCCTGCACATTTTGGTCGCTGTGATAAGTTCTATCACAGCGATCAAAATAAAAAAATAGTAAATAAATCCCCCCCTTTATCACCCCCATAGGTAGGGACAATAATAAAATACAGAAAATATAATTATTTTTGTTTTTCCATTAGGGTTAGGGTTAGGGGTAGGGTTAGGGGTAGGGTTAGGGGTAGGGTTGCACTTAGGGTTGCACTTAGGGCTAGGGTTGCACTTAGGGTTGCACTTAGGGCTAGGGTTGCACTTAGGGTTGCACTTAGGGCTAGGGATGCACTTAGGGCTAGGGTTGCACTTAGGGCTAGGGATGCACTTAGGGCTAGGGTTGCACTTAGGGCTAGGGTTGCACTTAGGGCTAGGGTTGCACTTAGGGCTAGGGTTAGAATTAGGGTTAGAATTAGGGTTGCAATTAGGGTTAGGGTTGGAATTAGGGTTAGAATTAGGCTATGTGCACACGGTGCGGATTTGGCTGCAGATCCGCAGCGGATTGGTTGCTGCGGATTCGTATCAGTTTTCCATCACGTTTACAGTACCACGTAAACCTATGGAAAACCAAATCTGCTGTGCCCATGGTGCGGAAAATACAGCGCGGAAACGCTGCGTTGTATTTTCCGCAGCATGTCAATTCTTTGTGCAATTCCGCAGCGTTTTACACCTGCTCCATAATAGGAATCCACAAGTGAAATCCACACAAAAAACACTGGAAATCCACGGTAAATCCGCAGGTAAAGCGCAGTGCGTTTTACCTGCAGATTTTTCAAAAACTGCGGAAAAATCCACACAAATCCGCAACGTGAGCACATAGCCTTAGGGTTAGGGTTGGAATTAGGGGTAAGACTAGGGTTAGGGGTGTGTTGGGGTTAGGGTTGTGGTTAGAGTTAGGGGTGTGTTGGGGTTAGTGTTGGAGTTAGAATTGAGGGGTTTCCACTTTTTAGGCACATCAGGGGGTCTCCAAACGCGACACGGCGCCACCATTGATTCCAGCCAATCTTGCGTTGAAAAAGTAAAATGGTGCTCTCTCCCTTCCGAGCCCCGACGTGTGCCCAAACAGTGGTTTACCCCCACATATGGGGTACCAGCGTACTCAGGAGAAACTGATCAACAACTTTTGGGGTCCAATTTCTCCTGTAACCCTTGGGAAAATAAAAAATTGCAGGCTAAAAAATTATTTTTGAGGAAAGAAAAATGATTTTTTATTTTCACGGCTCTGCGTTATAAACTTCTGGGAAGCACTTGGGGGTTCAAAGTGCTCACCACACATCTAGATAAGTTCCCTTGGGGGTTTAGTTTCCAAAATGGGGTCACTTGTGGGGGGTTTCTACTGTTTAGGCACATCAGTGGCTCTGCAAACGCAACGTGACGCCCGCAGAGCATTCCATCAAAGTCTGCATTTCAAAACATCACTACTTCACTTCCAAGCCCCGGCATGTGCCCAAACAGTGGTTTACCCCCACATATGGGGTATCACCGTACTCAGGAGAAACTGGACATCAACTCTTGGGGTCAAATTTCTCCTGTTACCCTTGGGAAAATAAAAAAAATCAGGGCTAAAAAAAATTTTTTGAGGAAAGAAAACGTATTTATTATTTTCACGGCTCTGCGTTATAAACTTCTGTGAAGCACTTAGGGGTTCAAAGTGCTCACCACACATCTAGATAAGTTCCTTTGGGGGTCTAGTTTCCAAAATGGGGTCACTTGTGGGGGATTTCTACTGTTTAGGCACATCAGGGGCTCTGCAAACGTAACGTGACGCCCGCAGAGCATTCCATCAAAGTCTGCATTTCAAAACGTCACTACTTCCCTTCCGAACCCCGACGTGTGCCCAAACAGTGGTTTACCCCCACATATGGGGTATCAGCGTACTCAGGAGAAACTGGACAACAAATTTTAGGATCCATTTTATCCTGTCGCCCATGTGAAAATTAAAAAATTGAGGCTAAAAGAATTTTTTTGTGAAAAAAAAGTACTTTTTCATTTTTACGGATCAATTTGTGAAGCACCTGAGGGTTTAAAGTGCTCATTATGCATCTAGATAAGTTCCTTGGGGGGTCTCCTTTCCAAAATGGGGTCACTTGTGGGGAAGCTCCAATGTTTAGGCACACAGGGGCTCTCCAAACGCGACATGGTGTCCGCTAACGATGGAGATAATTTTTCATTCAAAAAGTCAAATGGCGCTCCTTCCCTTCCGAGACTTACCATGTGCCCAAACAGTGGTTTACCCCCACATCTGAGGTATCAGTGTACTCAGGAGAAATTGCCCAACACATTTTAGGATCCATTTTATCCTGTTGCCCATGTGAAAATTAAAAAATTGAGGCTAAAATAATTTTTTTGTGAAAAAAAAGTACTTTTTCATTTTTACGGCTCAATTTGTGAAGCACCTGGGGGTTTAAAGTGCTCACTATGCATCTAGATAAGTTCCTTGGGGCGTCTAGTTTCCAAAATGGGGTCACTTGTGGGGGAGCTACAATGTTTAGGCACACGGGGGCTCTCCAAACGCGACATGGTGTCCGCTAAAGATTGGAGCCAATTTTTCATTCAAAAAGTCAAATGGCGCTCCTTCCCTTCCGAGTTCTGCCGTGCGCCCAAACAGTGGTTTACCCCCACATATGAGGTATCAGCGTACTCAGAACAAATTGAGCAACAACTTTCGTGGTCCAGTTTCTCCTTTAACCCTTGGGAAAATAAAAAAATTGTTGCTAAAAGATCATTTTTGTGACTAAAAAGTTAAATGTTTATTTTTTCCTTCCATGTTGCTTCTGCTGCTGTGAAACACCTAAAGGGTTAATAAACTTCTTGAATGTGGTTTTGAGCACCTTGAGGGGTGCAGTTTTTAGAATGGTGTCACTTTTGGGTATTTTCAGCCATATAGAACCCTCAAATTGACTTCAAATGTGAGGTGGTCCCTAAAAAAAATGGTTTTGTAAATTTTGTTGTAAAAATGAGAAATCACTGGTCAAATTTTAACCCTTATAACTTCCTAGCAAAAAAAAATGTTGTTTCCAAAATTGTGCTGATGTAAAGTAGACATGTGGGAAATGTTATTTATTAACTATTTTGTGTCACATAACTCTCTGGTTTAACAGAATAAAAATTCAAAATGTGAAAATTGCAAAATTTTCAAAATTTTCGCCAAATTTCCATTTTTTTCACAAATAAACGCAGAAATTATCGACCTAAATTTACCACTATCATGAAGCCCAATATGTCACGAAAAAACAGTCTCAGAATCGCTAGGATCCGTTGAAGCGTTCCCGAGTTATTACCTCATAAAGGGACACTGGTCAGAATTGCAAAAAACGGCAAGGTCATTAAGGCCAAAATAGGCGGGGTCATGAAGGGGTTAAAGTCCAGGCTATTTATGATTGGACTCGGCCTACATCTGTGAAGAGCCTTCAGAAATTTCTGGGCTTTGCCAATTTTTACCGTCGCTTCATCGCTAATTTTTCTAGTGTTGTTAAACCGTTCACTGATTTGACCAAGAAGGGTGCTGATGTGGTGAATTGGTCCTCTGCGGCCGTTGAGGCTTTTCAGGAGTTGAAGCGTCGCTTTTCTTCGGCTCCTGTGTTGTGTCAGCCAGATGTTTCGCTCCCTTTTCAGGTCGAGGTTGCTGCTTCTGAAATTGGAGCAGGGGCTGTTTTGTCTCAGAGAAGTTCTGATTGCTCTGTAATGAAGCCATGTGCTTTCTTTTCTAGAAAGTTTTCGCCTGCTGAGCGTAATTATGATGTTGGCAACCTAGAGTTGTTGGCTATGAAGTGGGCATTTGAGGAGTGGCGACATTGGCTTGATGGAGCCAAGCATCGCGTGGTGGTCTTGACGGATCACAAGAATCTGACTTATCTCGAGTCTGCCAAGCGGTTGAATCCTAGACAGGCTCGTTGGTCGCTGTTTTTCTCCCGTTTCGATTTTGTGGTTTCATACCTTCCGGGTTCTAAGAATGTGAAGGCTGATGCCCTTTCAAGGAGTTTTGTGCCTGATTCTCCTGGAGTTCCTGAGCCGGCTGGTATTCTCAAAGAGGGGGTAATTTTATCTGCCATCTCCCCTGATTTGCGGCGGGTGCTGCAGGAATTTCAGTTTTTGTACTGACCGCACAGATCCCTTGCTATCTTCAGTCTATTTAGTGTTAGCGGGCCTCATTTGCTTAAACCTGTTTTTCATTACTATGTTTGTATTTGTACTACGTTTGCATGATGTTGTCGTGTTGGGTCTGCCATGGCTGCAGGCTCATAATCCAGTCCTGGATTGGAAAGCAATATCTGTGTCAAGTTGGGGTTGCCAGGGGATTCATGGCGATGCTCCTTTGGTGTCAATTGCTTCTTCTACTCCTTCTGAAGTCCCTGAATTTTTGTCGGACTACCAGGATGTATTTGATGAGCCCAAGTCCAGTGCCCTACCTCCTCATAGGGATTGTGATTGCGCTATAAATTTGATTCCTGGTAGTAAGTTCCCTAAGGGACGACTTTTTAATTTATCTGTGCCAGAACATGCCGCTATGCGGAGTTATATAAAGGAGTCTTTGGAGAAGGGGCATATTCACCCGTCCTCGTCCCCTTTGGGTGCGGGGTTCTTTTTTGTGGCCAAGAAGGATGGTTTTCTGAGACCCTTTATAGATTATCGCCTTCTAAATAACATCATGGTCAAATTTCAGTATCCTTTGCCACTGTTGTCCGATCTGTTTGCTCGGATTAGGGGGGCCAGTTGGTTCACCAAGATAGATCTTCGTGGAGCGTATAATCTTGTGCGTATAAAGCAGGGTGATGAATGGAAAACAGCATTTAATACGCCCGAAGGCCATTTTGAGTACTTGGTGATGCCTTTTGGGCTTTCTAATGCCCCTTCTGCGTTTCAGTCCTTTATGAACGACATCTTCCGAGAGTATCTGGATAGATTTATGATTGTGTACCTGGATGATATTTTGGTCTTTTCTGATGATTGGGAATCTCATGTGAAGCAGGTCAGGATGGATAGTATTTCAGGTCCTGCGAGCCAATGCCTTGTTTGTGAAGGGCTCTAAATGTCTCTTCGGAGTCCAGAAGGTTTCCTTTTTGGGCTTTATTTTTTCTCCTTCTACCATTGAGATGCATCCAGTCAAGGTCCAGGCTATTTATGACTGGACTCAACCTACATCGGTAAAGAGTCTTCAGAAGTTCTTGGGTTTTGCTAATTTTTACCGTCGCTTCATCACTAATTTTTCCAGTGTGGTAAAGACTTTGACAGATTTGACCAAGAAGGGTTCTGATGTGACGAATTGGTCTCCTGCGGCCGTGGAGGCCTTTCAGGAGCTGAAACGTCGGTTTTCTTCGGCTCCTGTCTTGCGTCAGCCGGATGTCTCTCTTCCCTTCCAGGTCGAGGTTGATGCTTCGGAGATTGGAGCAGGGGCTGTCTTGTCACAGAGAAGCTCTGATGGCTCTCTGATGAGGCCATGTGCTTTCTTTTCAAGAAAGTTTTCGCCTGCCGAGCGGAATTATGATGTTGGTAATCGGGAGTTGTTGGCAATGAAGTGGGCATTTGAGGAGTGGCGACATTGGCTTGAGGGAGCCAAACATCGTGTGGTGGTCTTGACGGATCACGAGAATTTGACTTATCTCGAGTCTGCTAAACGGCTGAATCCTAGACAGGCTCGATGGTCGCTGTTTTTCTCCCGTTTCGATTTTGTGGTTTCATACCTTCCGGGATCGAAGAACTTGAAAGCTGATGCCCTTTCTAGGAGCTTTGTGCCTGACTCTCCTGGAGTTTCTGAACCGGCTGGTATCCTCAGAGAAGGGGTGATTTTGTCTGCCATCTCCCCTGATTTGCGACGAGTGCTGCAGGAATTTCAGGCCAATAGACCTGACCGTTGTCCACCGGAGAGACTGTTTGTCCCGGATAGATGGACCAGTAGAGTCATTTCCGAGGTTCATTCTTCGGTGTTGGCGGGTCATCCGGGGATTTTTGGTACCAGGGATTTGGTGGCTAGGTCCTTCTGGTGGCCTTCCTTGTCGTGGGATGTGCGTTCCTTTGTGCAGTCCTGTGGGATTTGTGCTCGGGCCAAGCCTTGCTGTTCTCGTGCCAGTGGATTGCTTTTGCCTTTGCCTGTCCCGAAGAGGCCCTGGACGCATGGATTTTATTTCGGATCTTCCAGTCTCTCAGAGGATGTCTGTTTATCTGGGTGGTTTGTGATCGTTTTTCCTCAGGTCAGTTTGAGCCTTCTGACTGTCCTGGGGTGGATTCTGTGGTGGATAGGTTACAGCAGATCTGGAACCACGTGGTGGACAATTTGACGTTGTCACAAGAGAAGGCTCAGCGCTTTGCTAACCGCCGTCGCTGTGTGGGTCCCCAACTTCGTGTGGGGGATTTGGTATGGTTGTCTTCTCATTATGTTCCAATGAAGGTTTCCTCTCCTAAGTTCAAGCCTCGTTTCATCGGTCCTTATAAGATTTTGGAAATCCTCAACCCTGTGTCATTTTGTTTGGACCTCCCAGCATCGTTTGCCATTCACAATGTGTTCCATAGGTCATTGTTGCGGAGATATGTGGTGCCTGTGGTTCCTTCTGTTGATCGTCCTGCTCCGGTCTTGGTCGAGGGAGAATTGGAGTATGTGGTGGAGAAGATCTTGGATTCTCGTATTTCAAGATGGAAGCTTCAGTACTTAGTTAAATGGAAGGGCTATGGTCAGGAGGATAATTCCTGGGTTGTCGCCTCTGATGTCCATGCAGCCGATTTGGTTCGTGCCTTTCATTCGGCTCGTCCTGATCAGCCTGGGGGCTCTGGTGAGGGTTCGGTGACCCCTCCTCAAGGGGGGGTACTGTTGTAAATTCCATCTGGGCTCCCTCTGGTGGCCTTTAGCGATACTGTGGGTCTGTAGCAGGGCTCAGCTGCCTCATTTCCTGCTATGCTGGTTCCTATTTAACTCCACCTGGACCTTTACTTGTTGCCTGCTGTCGTTGTATTCAGTACTGGTTCTGATCTCTCTGGACTTCCTTGTGACCTGTCTCCATCCGGAGAAGCTAAGTCTTGCTAGTTCATGTTTGCTCATTTTTCTCTTGAAAATGTTTCTCTATATATGATGAGTTCAGTCCAGCTTGCTTATATGTGATTTTTTCGCTTGCTGGAAGCTCTGGGGTGCAGAGTGCGCCCCTCACATCATGAGTCGGTGTGGGGGTTCTTGTATTTTCTGCGTGGATAGTTTTTGATAGTTTTTGTACTGACCGCACAGATCCCTTGCTATCTTCAGTCTATTTAGTGTTAGCGGGCCTCATTTGCTTAAACCTGTTTTTCATTACTACGTTTGTATTTTCCCCTTAACTCACCGTTATTATTTGTGGGGGGCTGTCTAAACTTTGGGGTTATTTCTCTGAGGCAAGTGAGGCTTTGCTTTCTCTCTAGGGGTAGTTAGTTCCTCAGGCTGTGAAGAGGCGTCTAGGTTTTTAGGTAACGCTCCACGGCTGCCTTTAGTGTGTGTGGATAGGATCAGGGTTGCGGTCAGTATAGTTCCCACATCCCCAGAGCTCGTCCTAATATTCAGGTTTATTTATCAGGTCAGTTTTGTGATCCTACCACCGGATCATAACAGTCATCCTGGGATTTTTGGTACCAGAGATTTGGTGGCTAGGTCCTTCTGGTGGCCTTCCTTGTCACGGGATGTGCGTTCTTTTGTGCAGTCATGTGGGACCTGTGCTCGGGCCAAGCCCTGCTGTTCTCGTGCCAGTGGGTTGCTTTTGCCCTTGCCGGTCTCAAAAAGGCCTTGGACGCATGTTTCCATGGATTTTATTTCTGATCTCCCTGTTTCTCAAAGGATGTCGGTCATTTGGGTGGTCTGTGATCTCTTCTCTAAAATGGTCCATTTGGTACCCTTGCCTAAGTTGCCTTCCTCCTCTGATTTGGTTCCATTATTTTTCCAGCATGTGGTTCGTTTGCATGGCATTCCGGAGAACATCGTGTCGAACAGAGGTTCACAGTTTGTTTCGAGGTTTTGGCGGTCCTTTTGTGCTAAGATGGGCATTGATTTGTCTTTTTCTTCGGCTTTCCATCCTCAGACAAATGGCCAAACCGAACGAACCAATCAGACTTTGGAAACATATCTGAGATGCTTTGTTTCTGCGGATCAGGATGATTGGGTGACCTTCTTGCCATTGGCTGAGTTCGCCCTTAATAATCGGGCCAGTTCGGCTACTTTGGTTTCACCTTTTTTTTGTAATTCTGGTTTTCATCCTCGTTTTTCTTCAGGGCAGGTTGAGCCTTCGGACTGTCCTGGTGTGGATTCTGTAGTGGACAGGTTGCAACAAATTTGGACTCATGTGGTGGACAATTTGACATTGTCCCAAGAGAAGGCTCAACGTTTCGCTAACCGCCGTCGCCGTGTTGGTCCCCGACTTCGTGTTGGGGATTTGATTTGGTTGTCGTCTCGTTATGTTCCTATTAAGGTTTCTTCTCCTAAGTTTAAGCCTCGTTTCATTGGTCCTTATAAGATTTCTGAAATTCTTAATCTTGTGTCATTTCGTTTGGCCCTTCCAGCTTCTTTTGCCATCCATAATGTGTTCCATAGGTCGTTGCTGCAGAGATATGTGGCGCCTATGGTTCCCTCCATGGATCCTCCTGCTCCGGTGTTGGTCGAGGGGGAGTTGGAGTATGTGGTGGAAAAGATTTTGGATTCTCGTATTTTGAGACGGAAACTTCAGTACCTGGTCAAATGGAAGGGCTATGGTCAGGAGGATAATTCCTGGGTTGGTGCCTCTGATGTCCATGCTGCCGATTTAGTTAGTGCCTTTCATTTGGCTCGTCCTGATCGGCCTGGGGGCTCTGGTGAGGGTTCGGTGACCCCTCCTCAAGGGGGGGTACTGTTGTGAATGCCGTTCTCGAACTTCCTCCTGTGGTCATGAATGGTACTTCGGCGAGTTCTGTCTGCGGGATCCCTCTGGTGGCTGTGAGTGGAGCTACTAGTGCTTGAGGTTCCTTTTCAGCTGTTCTCGTTTGTGGCTACTGCTGCTCTATTTAACTCCACTCAGATTGTTAGTCCTTGCCAGCTGTCGATGTTCTAGTATTGGTTCAGTCCTCTCTTGGAGCTTGCAGATGACCTGTCTACTCCAGCAGAAGCTAAGTCCTGCTAAATCATTTGATGTTCATTTTTGTACTTGCTATTTCTATTCCAGCTTGCTATCCTGATATTGTTTTGCTTGCTGGAAGCTCTGGGAGTGCAGAGTGGTGCCACCGCACCATGAGTCGGTGCGGGGGTCATGTTTTGCACACTCTGCATGGTTTTTTGTAGTGTTTTGTGTTGACCGCAAAGATCCCTTTTCTATCCTCAAATCTGTTTAGTTAGACTGGCCTCCTTTGCTAAAACCTATTTCATCCTGTGTTTGTGATTTCCTCTTAACTCACAGTCAATACTTGTGGGGGACTGCTTTCACCTTTGGGGAAATTTCTCTGAGGCAAGTGAGGCTTTGTTTCCTTCCTTTAGGGGTAGTTAGCTCTTAGGCTGTGAAGAGGCGTCTAGGCAGAGTCAGGCACGCTCCACGGCTATTTCTAGTGTGTGTTGTTAGGAGTAGGATTTGCGGTCAGCAGAGTTCCCATTTCCCCAGAGCTCGTCCCGATTCTGTGTTTAACTATCAGGTCATTCCGGGTGCACCTAACCACCAGACCCATAACAGTACAGCTGGCCATCAAAGTGTTAATTCATCTCAATAGAGGGAAAAGAGAAGTTCTGAGACCATTTTTTTTTTCTTTTTTCTTCTCTGCAGTGTGTTTGGTCTTTCTTTTCCCCTTAAACTCTGGGTGGTTCTGGACTCAGGTGTAGATATGGACATTCAAGGTCTGTCCTCTAGTGTGGATCAACTCACTGCAAGGGTACAAAATATTCAAGATTATGTAGTTCAGAATCCTATGTTGGAGCCTAGAATTCCAATTTCTGATTTGTTTTCTGGGGATAGATCTAAATTTCTGAATTTCAAAAACAATTGTAAACTGTTTCTTGCTCTGAAACCCCGCTCTTCTGGTGACCCTATTCAGCAAGTAAGAATCATTATTTCTTTGTTGCGTGGCGACCCTCAAGACTGGGCATTCGCCCTGGCGCCAGGAGATCCTGCATTGCGTAATGTAGATGCGTTTTTTCTGGCGCTGGGATTGCTTTATGATGAACCAAATTCTGTGGATCAGGCAGAGAAAATTTTG
Organism: Ranitomeya variabilis; assembly: GCF_051348905.1. Lineage (NCBI taxonomy): Eukaryota > Metazoa > Chordata > Amphibia > Anura > Dendrobatidae > Ranitomeya > Ranitomeya variabilis. The sequence continues at coordinate 226,765,428 of NC_135234.1, forward strand.
CTGGCTTTGTGTCAGGGTCAGGATGAAGTGGAGGTATATTGCCAGAAGTTCAGAAAGTGGTCTGTGCTTACTCAGTGGAATGAGTGTGCCCTCGCAGCAATTTTCAGAAAGGGTCTTTCTGAAGCCCTTAAAGATGTTATGGTGGGGTTCCCCACGCCCGCTGGTCTGAATGAATCAATGTCCTTGGCCATACAAATCGATCGGCGTTTACGTGAGCGCAAAACTGTGCACCATTTGGCGGTATCCTCTGAGCAGAGGCCTGAGCCTATGCAATGTGATAGGACTTTGACCAGAGCTGAACGGCAAGAACACAGACGTCAGAAAGGGCTGTGTTTTTACTGTGGTGACTCCACTCATGCTATCTCTGATTGTCCTAAGCGCACTAAGCGGTTCGCTAGGTCCGTCACCATTGGTACTGTACAGCCTAAATTTCTTTTGTCCGTTACTCTGATTTGCTCTTTGTCATCCTATTCTGTTATGGCATTTGTGGATTCAGGCGCTGCCCTGAATTTGATGGACTTAGAGTTTGCCAGGCGCTGTGGTTTTTTCTTGGAGCCCTTGCAGCATCCCATTCCTTTGAGGGGAATTGATGCTACGCCTTTGGCCAAGAATAAGCCTCAGTACTGGACCCAGTTGACCATGTGCATGGCTCCTGCGCATCAGGAGGATATTCGCTTTTTGGTGTTGCATAATTTGCATGATGTGGTCGTGTTGGTTTTGCCATGGCTACAGGTTCATAATCCGGTATTAGATTGGAAATCAATGTCTGTATCCAGTTGGGGTTGTCAAGGGGTACATGGGGATGCCCCATTGTTGTCAATTTCTTCCTCCACTCCTTCTGAAGTCCCTGAGTTTTTGTCAGATTACTGGGATGTATTTGATGAGCCCAAATCTAGTACCCTACCTCCTCATATGGATTGTGATTGTGCTATTAATTTGATTCCTGGTAGCAAGTTCCCTAAGGGACGACTTTTCAATTTGTCTGTGCCAGAACACGCCGCTATGCGGAGTTATATAAAGGAGTCCTTGGAGAAAGGGCATATTCGCCCGTCATCGTCACCATTGGGAGCAGGGTTCTTTTTTGTGGCCAAGAAGGATGGTTCTCTGAGACCTTGTATAGATTACCGCCTTCTTAATAAAATCACGGTCAAATTTCAGTACCCTTTGCCGCTACTGTCTGATTTATTTACTCGGATTAAGGGGGCTAGTTGGTTCACCAAGATAGACCTTCGAGGGGCGTATAATCTCGTGCGTATTAAACAGGGCGATGAATGGAAAACAGCATTTAATACGCCCGAGGGCCATTTTGAGTATCTGGTGATGCCATTCGGCCTTTCTAATGCTCCCTCTGTGTTTCAGTCCTTTATGCATGACATCTTCCGAAAGTATCTGGATAGATTCATGATCGTATATTTGGATGATATTTTGGTCTTTTCGGATGATTGGGAGTCCCATGTGAAGCAGGTCAGAATGGTGTTCCAGGTCCTTCGTGCTAATTCCTTGTTTGTGAAGGGATCTAAATGTCTCTTTGGAGTTCAGAAGGTTTCCTTTTTGGGCTTCATTTTTTCCCCTTCTACTATCGAGATGGATCCTGTTAAAGTCCAGGCTATTTATGATTGGACTCGGCCTACATCTGTGAAGAGCCTTCAGAAATTTCTGGGCTTTGCCAATTTTTACAGTCGCTTCATCACTAATTTTTCTAGTGTTGTTAAACCGTTCACTGATTTGACCAAGAAGGGTGCTGATGTGGTGAATTGGTCCTCTGCGGCCATTGAGGCTTTTCAGCAGTTGAAGCGTCATTTTTCTTCGGCTCCTGTGTTGTGTCAGCCAGATGTTTCGCTCCCTTTTCAGGTCGAGGTTGCTGCTTCTGAAATTGGAGCAGGGGCTGTTTTGTCTCAGAGAAGTTCTGATTGCTCTGTAATGAAGCCATGCGCTTTCTTTTCTAGAAAGTTTTTACCTGCTGAGCGTAATTATGATGTTGGCAACCTGGAGTTGTTGGCTATGAAGTGGGCATTTGAGGAGTGGCGACATTGGCTTGAGGGAGCCAAGCATCGCGTGGTGGTCTTGACGGATCACAAGAATCTGACTTATCTCGAGTCTGCCAAGCGGTTGAATCCTAGACAGGCTCGTTGGTCGCTGTTTTTCTCCCGTTTCGATTTTGTGGTTTCATACCTTCCGGGTTCTAAGAATGTGAAGGCTGATGCCCTTTCAAGGAGTTTTGTGCCTGATTCTCCTGGAGTTCCTGAGCCGGCTGGTATTCTCAAAGAGGGGGTAATTTTATCTGCCATCTCCCCTGATTTGCGGCGGGTGCTGCAGGAATTTCAGTTTTTGTACTGACCGCACAGATCCCTTGCTATCTTCAGTCTATTTAGTGTTAGCAGGCCTCATTTGCTTAAACCTGTTTTTCATTACTATGTTTGTATTTGTACTACGTTTGCATGATGTTGTCGTGTTGGGTCTGCCATGGCTGCAGGCTCATAATCCAGTCCTGGATTGGAAAGCAATATCTGTGTCAAGTTGGGGTTGCCAGGGGATTCACGGCGATGCTCCTTTGGTGTCAATTGCTTCTTCTACTCCTTCTGAAGTCCCTGAATTTTTGTCGGACTACCAGGATGTATTTGATGAGCCCAAGTCCAGTGCCCTACCTCCTCATAGGGATTGTGATTGCGCTATAAATTTGATTCCTGGTAGTAAGTTCTCTAAGGGACGACTTTTTAATTTATCTGTGCCAGAACATGCCGCTATGCGGAGTTATATAAAGGAGTCTTTGGAGAAGGGGCATATTTGCCCGTCCTCGTCCCCTTTGGGTGCGGGGTTCTTTTTTGTGGCCAAGAAGGATGGTTTTCTGAGACCCTTTATAGATTATCGCCTTCTAAATAACATCATGGTCAAATTTCAGTATCCTTTGCCACTGTTGTCCGATCTGTTTGCTCGGATTAGGGGGGCCAGTTGGTTCACCAAGATAGATCTTCGTGGAGCGTATAATCTTGTGCGTATAAAGCAGGGCGATGAATGGAAAACAGCATTTAATACGCCCGAAGGCCATTTTGAGTACTTGGTGATGCCTTTTGGGCTTTCTAATGCCCCTTCTGTGTTTCAGTCCTTTATGCACGACATCTTCCGAGAGTATCTGGATAGATTTATGATTGTGTACCTGGATGATATTTTGGTCTTTTCTGATGATTGGGAATCTCATGTGAAGCAGGTCAGGATGGATAGTATTTCAGGTCCTGCGAGCCAATGCCTTGTTTGTGAAGGGCTCTAAATGTCTCTTCAGAGTCCAGAAGGTTTCCTTTTTGGGCTTTATTTTTTCTCCTTCTACCATTGAGATGAATCCAGTCAAGGTCCAGGCTATTTATGACTGGACTCAACCTACATCGGTAAAGAGTCTTCAGAAGTTCTTGGGTTTTGCTAATTTTTACCGTCGCTTCATCACTAATTTTTCCAGTATGGTAAAGACTTTGACAGATTTGACCAAGAAGGGTTCTGATGTGACGAATTGGTCTCCTGCGGCCGTGGAGGCCTTTCAGGAGCTGAAACGTCGGTTTTCTTCGGCTCCTGTCTTGCGTCAGCCGGATGTCTCTCTTCCCTTCCAGGTCGAGGTTGATGCTTCGGAGATTGGAGCAGGGGCTGTCTTGTCACAGAGAAGCTCTGATGGCTCTCTGATGAGGCCATGTGCTTTCTTTTCAAGAAAGTTTTCGCCTGCCGAGCGGAATTATGATGTTGGTAATCGGGAGTTGTTGGCAATGAAGTGGGCATTTGAGGAGTGGCGACATTGGCTTGAGGGAGCCAAACATCGTGTGGTGGTCTTGACGGATCACAAGAATTTGACTTATCTCGAGTCTGCTAAACGGCTGAATCCTAGACAGGCTCGATGGTCGCTGTTTTTCTCCCGTTTCGATTTTGTGGTTTCATACCTTCCGGGATCGAAGAACTTGAAAGCTGATGCCCTTTCTAGGAGCTTTGTGCCTGACTCTCCTGGAGTTTCTGAACCGGCTGGTATCCTCAGAGAAGGGGTGATTTTGTCTGCCATCTCCCCTGATTTGCGACGAGTGCTGCAGGAATTTCAGGCCAATAGACCTGACCGTTGTCCACCGGAGAGACTGTTTGTCCCGGATAGATGGACCAGTAGAGTCATTTCCGAGGTTCATTCTTCGGTGTTGGCGGGTCATCCGGGGATTTTTGGTACCAGGGATTTGGTGGCTAGGTCCTTCTGGTGGCCTTCCTTGTCGTGGGATGTGCGTTCCTTTGTGCAGTCCTGTGGGATTTGTGCTCGGGCCAAGCCTTGCTGTTCTCGTGCCAGTGGATTGCTTTTGCCTTTGCCTGTCCCGAAGAGGCCCTGGACGCATGGATTTTATTTCGGATCTTCCAGTCTCTCAGAGGATGTCTGTTTATCTGGGTGGTTTGTGATCGTTTTTCCTCAGGTCAGTTTGAGCCTTCTGACTGTCCTGGGGTGGATTCTGTGGTGGATAGGTTACAGCAGATCTGGAACCACGTGGTGGACAATTTGACGTTGTCACAAGAGAAGGCTCAGCGCTTTGCTAACCGCCGTCGCTGTGTGGGTCCCCAACTTCGTGTGGGGGATTTGGTATGGTTGTCTTCTCATTATGTTCCAATGAAGGTTTCCTCTCCTAAGTTCAAGCCTCGTTTCATCGGTCCTTATAAGATTTTGGAAATCCTCAACCCTGTGTCATTTCGTTTGGACCTCCCAGCATCGTTTGCCATTCACAATGTGTTCCATAGGTCATTGTTGCGGAGATATGTGGTGCCTGTGGTTCCTTCTGTTGATCGTCCTGCTCCGGTCTTGGTCGAGGGGGAATTGGAGTATGTGGTGGAGAAGATCTTGGATTCTCGTATTTCAAGACGGAAGCTTCAGTACTTAGTTAAATGGAAGGGCTATGGTCAGGAGGATAATTCCTGGGTTGTCGCCTCTGATGTCCATGCGGCCGATTTGGTTCATGCCTTTCATTCGGCTCGTCCTGATCAGCCTGGGGGCTCTGGTGAGGGTTCGGTGACCCCTCCTCAAGGGGGGGTACTGTTGTGAATTCCGTCTGGGCTCCCTCTGGTGGCCTTTAGCGATACTGTGGGTCTGTAGCAGGGCTCAGCTGCCTCATTTCCTGCTATGCTGGTTCCTATTTAACTCCACCTGGACCTTTACTTGTTGCCTGCTGTCGTTGTATTCAGTACTGGTTCTGATCTCTCTGGACTTCCTTGTGACCTGTCTCCATCCGGAGAAGCTAAGTCTTGCTAGTTCACGTTTGCTCATTTTTCTCTTGAAAATGTTTCTCTATATATGATGAGTTCAGTCCAGCTTGCTTATATGTGATTTTTTCGCTTGCTGGAAGCTCTGGGGTGCAGAGTGCGCCCCTCACATCGTGAGTCGGTGTGGGGGTTCTTGTATTTTCTGCGTGGATAGTTTTTGATAGTTTTTGTACTGACCGCACAGATCCCTTGCTATCTTCAGTCTATTTAGTGTTAGCGGGCCTCATTTGCTTAAACCTGTTTTTCATTACTACGTTTGTATTTTCCCCTTAACTCACCGTTATTATTTGTGGGGGGCTGTCTAAACTTTGGGGTTATTTCTCTGAGGCAAGTGAGGCTTTGCTTTCTCTCTAGGGGTAGTTAGTTCCTCAGGCTGTGAAGAGGCGTCTAGGTTTTTAGGTAACGCTCCACGGCTGCCTTTAGTGTGTGTGGATAGGATCAGGGTTGCGGTCAGTATAGTTCCCACATCCCCAGAGCTCGTCCTGATATTCAGGTTTATTTATCAGGTCAGTTTTGTGATCCTACCACCGGATCATAACAGTCATCCTGGGATTTTTGGTACCAGAGATTTGGTGGCTAGGTCCTTCTGGTGGCCTTCCTTGTCACGGGATGTGCGTTCTTTTGTGCAGTCATGTGGGACCTGTGCTCGGGCCAAGCCCTGCTGTTCTCGTGCCAGTGGGTTGCTTTTGCCCTTGCCGGTCTCAAAAAGGCCTTGGACGCATGTTTCCATGGATTTTATTTCTGATCTCCCTGTTTCTCAAAGGATGTCGGTCATTTGGGTGGTCTGTGATCGCTTCTCTAAAATGGTCCATTTGGTACCCTTGCCTAAGTTGCCTTCCTCCTCTGATTTGGTTCCATTATTTTTCCAGCATGTGGTTCGTTTGCATGGCATTCCGGAGAACATCGTGTCGGACAGAGGTTCACAGTTTGTTTCGAGGTTTTGGCGGTCCTTTTGTGCTAAGATGGGCATTGATTTGTCTTTTTCTTCGGCTTTCCATCCTCAGACAAATGGCCAAACCGAACGAACCAATCAGACTTTGGAAACATATCTGAGATGCTTTGTTTCTGCAGATCAGGATGATTGGGTAACCTTCTTGCCATTGGCTGAGTTCGCCCTTAATAATCGGGCCAGTTCGGCTACTTTGGTTTCACCTTTTTTTTGTAATTCTGGTTTTCATCCTCGTTTTTCTTCAGGGCAGGTTGAGCCTTCGGACTGTCCTGGTGTGGATTCTGTAGTGGACAGGTTGCAACAAATTTGGACTCATGTGGTGGACAATTTGACATTGTCCCAAGAGAAGGCTCAACGTTTCGCTAACCGCCGTCGCCGTGTTGGTCCCCGACTTCGTGTTGGGGATTTGATTTGGTTGTCATCTCGTTATGTTCCTATGAAGGTTTCTTCTCCTAAGTTTAAGCCTCGTTTCATTGGTCCTTATAAGATTTCTGAAATTCTTAATCCTGTGTCATTTCGTTTGGCCCTTCCAGCTTCTTTTGCCATCCATAATGTGTTCCATAGGTCGTTGCTGCAGAGATATGTGGCGCCTATGGTTCCCTCCGTGGATCCTCCTGCTCCGGTGTTGGTCGAGGGGGAGTTGGAGTATGTGGTGGAAAAGATTTTGGATTCTCGTATTTTGAGACGGAAACTTCAGTACCTGGTCAAATGGAAGGGCTATGGTCAGGAGGATAATTCCTGGGTTGTTGCCTCTGATGTCCATGCTGCCAATTTAGTTAGTGCCTTTCATTTGGCTCGTCCTGATCGGCCTGGGGGCTCTGGTGAGGGTTCGGTGACCCCTCCTCAAGGCGGGGTACTGTTGTGAATGCCGTTCTCGAACTTCCTCCTGTGGTCATGAATGGTACTTCGGCGAGTTCTGTCTGCGGGATCCCTCTGGTGGTTGTGAGTGGAGCTACTAGTGCTTGAGGTTCCTTTTCAGCTGTTCTCGTTTGTGGCTACTGCTGCTCTATTTAACTCCACTCAGATTGTTAGTCCTTGCCAGCTGTCGATGTTCTAGTATTGGTTCAGTCCTCTCTTGGAGCTTGCAGATGACCTGTCTACTCCAGCAGAAGCTAAGTCCTGCTAATTCATTTGATGTCCATTTTTGTACTTGCTATTTCTATTCCAGCTTGCTATCCTGATATTGTTTTGCTTGCTGGAAGCTCTGGGAGTGCAGAGTGGTGCCACCGCACCGTGAGTCGGTGCGGGGGTCATGTTTTGCACACTCTGCATGGTTTTTTGTAGTGTTTTGTGTTGACCGCAAAGATCCCTTTTCTATCCTCAAATCTGTTTAGTTAGACTGGCCTCCTTTGCTAAAACCTATTTCATCCTGTGTTTGTGATTTCCTCTTAACTCACAGTCAATACTTGTGGGGGACTGCTTTCACCTTTGGGGAAATTTCTCTGAGGCAAGTGAGGCTTTGTTTCCTTCCTTTAGGCGTAGTTAGCTCTTAGGCTGTGAAGAGGCATCTAGGCAGAGTCAGGCACGCTCCACGGCTATTTCTAGTGTGTGTTGTTAGGAGTAGGATTTGCGGTCAGCAGAGTTCCCATTTCCCCAGAGCTCGTCCCGATTCTGTGTTTAACTATCAGGTCATTCCGGGTGCACCTAACCACCAGACCCATAACAAACCACCCTATGACGGTTGATAAGTCAGGACCATCGACCTGAAGAGAAGGAGAATAGAGAGAAAGGACATTGTGAGAACCGGGTAGCATTAATTATTACCCAGAATAGGCGCATAGACGGATACCGGATCCGCGGCTATATTCATTATATATAATACAGCAACCGGAAAGACGTGAGGTGATATCAGCCTCACTAGGGTCAGGCGCAGCAACAGACACAGAGTTCAGCGGTATTCCCAGAGGGGATAAACTGACAAAAAGGACTCGGGTTGCCCGTCGAACCAGGACCCGGGAGGGACAGATTGAGTTTGCAGCCAGTTCACATACAGCAGCAGGGCCACATGGAAACTGCGCATAAGAGATAGAAATCTTGAAAAGGTCAGAGGAATTCAGAGTGCTCATACAGACTCCGGTAACAGTACTGATCGCAAATCCCTTCATGTTGAAGTAAACTGGTTAAACGTTTCAACGCCTCAGTCTTTCATTTGGACAATAATCATCTACTCAAGATCGGGATTATCACTACTGGGAGGATCTGCTGCTGATCAAGTAAGTGTCTGTTCCTTCACGATATCCCTTACACTGTGCATTGCCTGAGACCACAGCACTGGGTCAAGCCATTTGTGACATCCCCCTCAAGAGACAGACTTCATTGGTCTAGTGCTGGGTACCTCGGTCTCCCGGGCATTACAATAGTCCATCTTGCTTTCTCTTATTGTCCTTGCTCTGTACTCACTTTGATGTTACATGTCGACAGTTATGTGAGTTTATATCGTGCTCAGTGTATGTATACTATTTAGATTTCCCATGTGTTGGATATATATTGATATGAATTCTTTGCACAATGCACTTGCACTTTCTGAGCTAACCAATAGGCTTATACTCCTTTACACTGGTTTTGGTACCAAATACTGCAACTGTGGTGTCACCTGTTTGTCGAATCTTCTTCATTCTTTTGTTATCCCTACTATTTCTTTATACTGTGTAATTTTATTTTTGTTCAAATAAAGTATTTCCATTCTTATATTTGGTTCTTGTAGTGCTCTTTTCTATAGGATTTTTCTGTCTTTTGTGCACTGAACAAAAAGTGCACCCTTGAGATCTTAATTAGGGTGTTCTTGTGACCTGGGGTATATGATTTGATTGGAAGAAGATTTGAATGTCTCGGGAATCTTATAGTCCATCTGTGTGTTGGGAATCAGTATCCTCTCTTTGGTCTCTACATGATTGCAGAGTTTAATACAAGATAACAGAAACAGAAACAATATTATTGAGAAACAGTCCAAAAAAACTATCTATTAGGACTATTGCTGGCAATAGCCTTTGGAGCTCCTATATATCCCTTCTCCCCAGCAGCGTTCGCTGGAGAGAAGGAATGAAAAATCTTGTTTTTTTTTTAATTTATTTATTTATTTTTTTAAATAAAGTTCCCGGTCACCGCCCGCCTCCCACCCCCTGGGCGCCCGCTTGCTTGCATTAAAATACTCACCCAGCTCCCGCAATGCTTCTTCTCAGCACCGCAGCTTGTCCTGTATGAGCGGTCACGTGGTACCGCTCATTACAGTGATGAATATGCGGCTCCGCCTCCCATAAAGCTGTTTTACCAATTTTACCACACGTGGAATGGTATAAAAAAACGCAATTCCTTGATTGCTGGTTTTTGTTTATTCTGTCTCTTAAAAATCAGAATAGAAAGCGATCAAAAAATGTCATGTGCCCTCAAAATATGAAAAAATTATAGCTCTCAAAATATGGTGATGCAAAAACTAGTTTTCGCAATAAAAAACATTTTTTTAGTGTGTGACAGCAGCCAAACATAAAAACACGATATAAATCTGGTATCACTGTAATCACACCGACCCGAATAATAAAGTCGCCTAATCACTTATACCGCATGAGGAACGACATAAAAAATAAATAAAACCAATTCTTCACATGCTGTTATTTTTTCATTCTGCCTCCCAAAGATAGCAGTAAGGCTCAGCGCACATTTATCCTGCGCTCCGCGCTGAGTGCTTAACCCCTTAACGACCGCCGATACGCCTTTTAACGGCGGCCGCTAAGGGTACTTAAACCACAGCGCCGTTAATTAACGGCGCTGTGGAAAAAGTGAATAGCGCCCCCCAGAGTCGGATTTTCTCTGGGGTCTCGGTTGCCAAGGGTAGCCGAGACCCCAGAGAACATGATTCGGGGGGTTTGTACCGACCCCCGAGTTGCGATCGCCGGTAATTACCCGTTTACCGGCGGTCGCAACAAAAAAAAAAAACACGATTTGCCATTTAATTTCTCTGTCCTCCGATGTGATCGCACATTGGAGGACAGAGAAATAGGGTCCCCGATGGCCCCCAATAGCCCCCAATACTCACCTATCTCCCCCGGTGCTCCTCGTGGCTCCCGATGGGCGCCGCCATCTTTTTTCCGGGGAAAAAATGGCGGGCGCATGCGCAGTGCGCCCGCCGCCCGGCACCCGGAAGATCTTTGGGGTCTCGGCAGCTGGGGGTAGCCGAGACCCCAAAGAACATGATTAGGGTCGGTTTTTACCGACCCCTGTTTTGCGATCGCCGGTAATTAACTGTTTACCGGTGACTGCAAAAAAAAAAAAAGCGATCTGTAATTCTCTGTCCTCTGATGTGATCGCACATCAGAGGACAGAGAAATATGGGGATTCGGGGACCCTATCATACTCACCCGGTGTCCCTGGGTCCTCCTGCGTCTCCTCTTGCCGGCCGGCTTCTTCCTCGGGAAAGAAAATGGCGGGCGCATGCGCAATGCACCCGCCTGCCGGCCGGCAGGAGAGACGAGTTGGGGCTAAAATTAGGGTTAGGGTTAGGGCTAGGGTTAGGGTTAGGGTTAGGGCTAGGGTTAGGGCTAGGGTTAGGGCTAGGGTTGGGGCTAAAGTTAGGGTTAGGCTACTTTCACACTAGCATTTTTTGGCTTCCGTCGCAATGCGTCGTTGGAGAAAAAACGCATCCTGCAAAAGTGCTTGCAGGATGCGTTTTTTCTCCATTGACTTGCATTAGCGACACATTGCGACGGATTGCCACATGTCGCATCCGTCGTGCGATGGATGCGTCGTGCTTTGGCGGACCGTCGGCACAAAAAAACGCTACATGTACCTTTTTTTGTGCGACGTGTCCGCCATTTCCGACCACGCATGCGCGGCCGGAACTGTGCCCCTGCCTCCCCGCACCTCACAATGGGGCAGCGGATGTGTTGAAAAAACAGCATCCGCTGCACCCGTTGTTCGGCGCTTCCAACGCTAGTGTCGGTACGTCGGCCCGACACACTGCGATGGGCCGAGTACGACGCTATTGTGAAAGTAGCCTTAGGCTTCTTTCACACTTGCGTCGGTACAAGGCGGTCGCAATGCGTCAGCCCGACGTACCGACACACGTTGTGAAAATTTTGCACAACGTGGGCAGTGGATGCAGTTTTTCAACGCATCCGCTGCCCAGTCTATGTCCTGGGGAGGAGGGGGCAGAGTTATGGCCACGCATGCGCGGAAATGGCGGACGCGACATACAAAAAAAATGTTACATTGAACTTTTTTTGTGACGATGGTCCGCCAAAACACAACGGATCCAGTGCACGATGGACGCGACGTGTGGCCATCCGTTGGTAATACAAGTCTATGGGCAAGAAAGGCATCCTGTGGGCACATTTGCAGGATCCGTTTTTTGTCCAAAACGACGGATTGTGATGGATGCCACACGACGCAAATGTGAAAGTAGCCTTAGGGTTAGGGTTGGAGCTAAAGTTAGGGCTAGGGTTAGGGTTAAATTTAGGGTTAGGATTGGGGCTAAAGTTAGGGTTAGGGCTAGGGTTGGGGCTAAAATTAGGGTTAGGGTTAGGGTTGGGGCTAAAGTTAGGGTTAGAGTTGGGATTAGGGCTAGGGTTTGAATTAGGGTTGGTATTAGGGTTACGTTTGGGATTAGGGTTGGGATTAGGGTTACGTTTGGGATTAGGGTTGGGATTAGGGTTAGGGTTGGGATTAGGGTTAAGGTTAGGGTTGGAATTAGGGTTAGGGGTGTATTGGGATTAGGGTTAGGTTTGAGGTTAGGGTTGAGATTAGGGTTAGGGGTGTGTTGGATTTAGGGTTTTGATTAGGGTTATGGTTAGGGTTGAGATTAGGGCTGTTTTGGGGTTAGGGTTGTGATTATCATTAGGGTTGTGATTAGGATTATGGATCGGGTTGAGATTAGGGTTAGGGGTGTGTTGGAGTTAGGGTTGGATTTAGTATTGGGGGGTTTCCACTGTTAAGGTACCTCAAGGGGTCTCCAAACACGACAGCCAATTTTGCGCTAAAAAGTCAAATGGTGCTCCCTCCCTTCTGAGCTCTGCCGTGCGCCCAAACAGTGGTTTACCCCCACATATGGGGCATCAGCGTATTTGGGATAAATTGGACAACAACTTTTGGGGTCCAATTTCTCCTGTTACCCTTGTGAAAATAAAAACTTGGGGGCTAAAAATCTGTTTTGTGGGAAAAAAATATATATATATTTTCACTACTCTGCATTATAAACTTCTGTGAAGCACTTGAGCATTCAAAGTTCTCACCACATATCTAGATAAGTTCCTTAGGGGGTCTAGTTTCCAAAATTTGGTCACTTGTGGGGGGTTTCTACTGTTTAGGTACATCAGGGGCTCTGCAAACGCAACATAACACCCGCAGACAATTCTATCAAAGTCTGAATTCCAAAATGGCGCTCCTTCTCTTCCGAGCTCTGCCATGTGCTCAAACAGTGGTTTACTCCCACATATGGGGTACCAGCATACTCAGGACAAATTGGAGAACAAATATTGGCATCCAATTTTTCTTGTAACCCTTGTGAAAATAAAAACTTGGGGGCTAAAAAATCTTTTTTGTGGAAGAAAAAAATATTTTCTATTTTCACTACTCTGCATTATAAACTTCTGTGAAGCACTTTGGCATTCAAAGTTCTCACCACATATCTAGATAAGTTCCTTTGGGGGTCTAGTTTCCAAAATGGGGTCACTTGTGGGGGGTTTCTACTGTTTAGGTACATCAGTGGCTCTGCAAACGCAACGTAACGCCCGCAGACCATTCTATCAAAGCCTGCATTCCAAAATGGCGCTCCTTCCCTTCTGAGCTCTGCCGTGCGCCCAAACAGTGGTTTACCCCCACATATTGGGTACCAGCATACTCAGGACAAATTGGACAACAACTTTTGGGGTCCAATTTCTCTTGTTACCCTTGTGAAAATAAAAATTTGGGGGCCCAAGTATCTTTTTTGTTAAAAAAAAAAAATATTTTTTATTTTCACGACTCTGCATTATAAACTTCTGTGATGCACTTGGGCATTCAAAGTTCTCACTACACATCTAGATAAGTTCCATGGGGGGTCTAGTTCCCAAAATCGGGTCACTTTTGGGGGGTTTCTACTGTTTAGGCACATCAGGGGCTCTCCAAACGCGACATGGTGTCCGATCTCAATTCCAGTCAATTTTGCATTGAAAAGTCAAATGGTGCTCCTTTGCTTCCGAGCTCAGCCATGCGCCCAAACAGTGGTTTACCCCCACATATGGGGTGTCGGCGTACTCAGGACAAATTGTACAACAACTTCTGGGGTCCATTTTCTCCTGTTACCCTTGGTAAAATAAAAATTTGGAGGCAAAAAATCATTTTTGTAGAAAAAATGCGATTTTTTATTTTCACAGCTCTACGTTATAAACTTCTGTGAAGCACTTGGGGGTTCAAAGTGCTCACCACACATCTAGATAAGTTCCTTAAGGGGTCTAGTTTCCAAAATGGTATCACTTGTGGGGGGTTTCCACTGTTTAGGTACATCAGGGGCTCTCCAAACGCGACATGGCATCCGATCTCAATTCCAGCCAATTCTGCATTGAAAAAGTCAAACGGTGCTCCTTCACTTCCAAGCTCTGCGGTGTGCCCAAACAGTGGTTTACCTCCACATATGGGGTATCGACTTACTCAGGAGAAATTGCACAACAACTTTTGTGGTCTAATTTCTCTTGTTACCCTTGTGAAAAGAAGAATTTGTGGGCGAAAAAATCATTTTTGTGAAAACAAATGAAATTTTTTATTTTCACGGCTCTACATTATAAACTTCTGTGAAGCACTTGGGGGTTCAAAGTGCTCACCACACATCTAGATAAGTTCCTTAAGGGGTCTAGTTTCCAAAATCGTGTCACTTGTGGGGGGTTTCCACTGTTTAGGCACATTAGGGGCTCTCCAAACGCGACATGGCGTCCGATCTCAATTCCAGCCAATTCTGCATTGAAACAGTCAAACGGTGCTCCTTCACTTCCAAGCTCTGCGGTGCACCCAAACAGTGGTTTACCTCCACATATGGGGTATCGGCGTACTCAAGAGAAATTGCACAACAAAATTTGTGGTTAAATTTCTGTTTTTTTTCACTTGTGAAAATTAAAAAAAATGGTTCTGAAGTAAAATGTTTGCAAAAAAAAGTTAAATGTTCATTTTTTTCTTCCACATTGTTTCAGTTCCTGTGAAGTACGTAAAGGGTTAATAAACTTCTTGAATGTGGTTTTGAGCAGCTTGAGGGGTGCAGTTTTTAGAATGTTGTCACACTTGGTTATTTTCTATCATATAGACCCCTCAAAATGACTTCAAAGGTGATGTGGTCCCTAAAAAAAACATGGTGTTGTAAAAATGAGAAATTGCTGGTCAACTTTTAACCCTTATAACTCCCTAACAAAAAAAATTTTGTTTCCAAAATTGTGCTGATGTAAAGTGGACATGTGGGAAATGTTATTTATTAACTATTTTTAGTGACATATCTCTCTGATTTAAGGGCATAAAAATACAAAGTTTGAAAATTGCAAAATTTTAAAAAATGTCGCCATATTTCCGTTTTTTTCATAAATAATCGCAAGTAATATTGAAGAAATGTTACCACTAACTTGAAGTACAATATGTCATGAAAAAACAGTCTCAGAATCAGCGGAATCCGATAAAGTGTTCCAGAGTTATAACCTCTTAAAGTGACAGTGGTCAGAATTGTAAAAATTGGCTCGGTCATTAAGTACCAAATTGGCTCTGTCACTAAGGGGTTAAGCTGGGGTTTCCATGTAAATCTCTGAAATACATGATTCAGACAGAACCTCTGGCTGAAGATTCCCTATAATGAGGCAGATAGAGGCACTGTGGGCACCATAGGTCCTGTAATCTGACGGTGTCCTTTTTTTAGGATGGCATAAAAGTGCTGTCGGCCACAGTTTTGTGCACTTCTGAAAAAAAGAAAACCGTGGAACAGATGCCAGACAGAGTCCAGAGTAACTCTGCTGCCTCACTATAGTGAAAGGATCCATTGGGGGCTTCATCTGAATCACGTCACTTAGAGATTTAGATGGAAACACTAAAGAAAGTGGTCAGCATAGAGGGCCGGATAATTGTGATCCCAAACGTTATGTAAAATGTTCCCAATCAAAGCTTCCACTCAATCCACAAAAAAGCAAACCCCACTCAGATCTGTCATCTTTTAATGGAAAGATAGGGGGCTTCTACCTTACTGGTAGCACAAAGGCTCTGGAAAAGCGAAATGTCTGAGTCAAAGTGTGCCTAAACAACATTTAGCACCCACGTTTGGCATTTCTGTAGTGAATGATGAGACCTAATTTACAGGTGCTTGTCTTCAGAAGCACAGTCTGGGCATAACATACTGGTCACCACCACGGCCGTTTGCAATTTTCACTCATCAACATCCACAACTGCTTGTTTCTGGAAAACACCCATGGAGTCAAAATTGTCACTACATCTGTAGATAAATTCCCTAAGGGTTATAATTTTCAAAATTGGGTCACTTATGGGGGATTATGCTGCTCTGGCACCTCAGGGGCTCTGTCAATGTAACATGTCACTCTCAATCAACTGCAGCAAAATCTGCATTGTTTTATGGCACTACTTTCCTTTTGAGCTTTGCACTGTGCCTCAAAAGTAGTTTTCTGCCACATATGGAGTATTGGTGAACTCAGGAGAAATTGTACAACAAACTTCTGGTCCATTTTCTCCTTTTGTCCTTGTGAAAATACAAATACAAAATATGTAGATAAAAAAGATTTCTGTGGGAAAATTGTGTTGTTTTTTGGTGCTCCCTCCCTTCCAAGTCCTGCCGTGAGCTCAAACAGTAGATTTCCCTCACATATCGGGTATCGGCATGCTCAAGAGAAATTGCACAACAAAACATATGGTCCATTTTCTCCTGTTACCCTTGCAAAAGTAAAAAAAAAATTAGGTCTAAAGGAAATTTTTTTGTAAAAGAAAAGCAAATGTTAATTTTTTCCTTACAGATTGCAAAAAATCCCATGAAGCACCTGAAGAGTTGATAAACTTTGTAAATGAGGTTTTGAGTTACTTGAGGGGTGCAGTTTTTAGAATAGTGTCTAGTGTTGAGCGATACCTTCCGATACTCAAAGGTATCGATATCGGATGGTATCGGCCGATATCCGAAAAATATCAGATATCGCCGATACCGATACCCGATACCAATGCAAGTCAATGGGACACAAGTATCGGATGCTATCCTGGATGGTTCCCAGGGTCTGAAGGAGAGGAAACTCTTCTTCAGGCTCGGGGATCCATATTCATGTAAAAAATAAAGAATTAAAATAAAAAATATGGATATACTCACCCCTCTGGCGGCCCCTGGACCGCTCATGTGACCGCTCACATGACCAATCACAAGCCGCGACGTCATCGCAGGTCCTAAACTCCTCATTCTTAGGAACGGAGGCTGCCGGTTACATCGGTAAGGTCCAGGGGCCGCCGGACGGGTGAGTATATCCATATTTTTTATTTTAATTATTTATTTTTTACATGAATATGGATCCCAGGGCCTGAAGGAGAGTCTCCTCTCCTCCAGACCCTGGGAACCATACACTGGGACCTTTCGATTCCGATATCACAAAAATATCGGAACTCGGTATCGGAATTCCGATACCGCAAGTATCGGCCGATACCCGATACTTGCGGTATCGGAATGCTCAACACTAATGGTGTCATTTTGGGGTATTTTCTGTCATGTAGGCCCCTCAAAGTCACTTCAAGTGTGAGTGGTCCCTAAAAAAAATGGTTTTGCAAATTTTGTTGTAAAATGAGAAATCGCTGGTCAATTTTTAACCCTTACAAATTCCTAACAAAGAAAGTCATGTTTAAAAAATTGTGCTGATGAAAATTAGACATGTGGGAAATGTTATTTATTAACAATTTTGTGTGATACCACTCTCTGATTTAAGGGCATAAAAATTAAAATTTTGAACATTGCAAAATGGTCAAAATTGTTTGCCAAATTTCAGTTTTTTCACAAATAAACGCAAATCGTATCAAAGAAATTTTACCGCTATCATAAAGTACAATATCTCCTGAGCCTTCCAGAGTTATTACCTCATAAAGGGACAGTGGTCAGAATTGTAAAAATTGGCCAGGTCATTAAGATGAAAACAGGCTTTGTTTCAAAGGGGTTAATCACATCTATTTTCAACTGCTTTGCTGGCTAACATCACAGCACCTCATCCAATGCATGTTGAGGTAACTTGTTAAAGTACCATGACTGATTTTCGTAAGGGTTCCTATAACTGTGGCATAATCTGCTTTTATGGGACTTCCTGTGCACCTTTCCTCAGTACTTGGAAAGCATTCCAAGAAATGGGCCAACCACCTGATGGTATAAGTGCAATGTATACAGTAGTTGTACATTCACACTGTGGACTTTAGCAGACATACCCTAGGATAAAAATGATGAGCAAATACGGTGCAGTAAGTGAGTAGGTAACAACACAGTAATAGAACATGTAAATAACAGGTTACTTGGTTGACACTATTTTGATTAAAAAAAATGTAAAAGCCATCCCACCGCGACAAGGCATACCCAATCATGATGGTCCTATCTCTAGCATTTCACGTCTCTATGTGTCAGCATGGCACAATAGACGAGGGCAGAGCAGGACCCAGGCCTGACTGCTTTGCACCTGCCCATGAAAGGCTACATAAACCAGACACACAGCCCAAAAAGTGTGAGCCACATCACCATATATAGAGTATAATGACCTAAAGCAAAATCAAGGAAATGGCTCGAAAGACCTGTTGGTATGTGTGCAAATTCACACTGTGTTCATTAACAGTAGTGTTGAGCGATACTTTCCGATATCGGAAAGTATCGGTATCGGAAAGTATCGGCCGATACCGTCAAAATATCGGATCCAATCCGATACCGATACCCGATCCCAATGCAAGTCAATGGGACGAAAATATCGGAATTAAAATAAACCCTTTATAAACTTGTAGGTTCATTCTACATGAAGGAAAACAACTAAGAATAATGTAGGATGTATTGGGGGACGTGGCGGAGACATTAAAGGCACAGAGGTTTAGCCCAATGTAATAGAATAGCAGGATTTTGGGGTTTTTTTATGACGTTCGGCGGTAGAAAGATTTTGACTATGTTAATTTTTTTTTTTATTTTGTCAGATATTGATGTTTCACTACTTCCACGCCCTTCACCTTCTTTTTTACTTCTCCCACACTTTCTTCTTCATTATCCTCATCATCAGCTTCTTTGACATCAACTTCTTCACCTTATTCATCTTCTTCATCTTCTACCTATTATTTTTTTGGTTACATTGTTCATATTCTTTTTATTTTACTATTATCTTCATCATATTCTACTTCTTCATCATATTCTTATTTGTGACAGGCATTCCCGTAGTTGTTATCTATAAAAGTTTGAAGATTACACCTTCCGTTCTGCCTGTCACAAAACAGTTACATTTGTCCGCGTTCAGTTTGGCCTGCAGCATCAGGCTTTATCCAGGGGCACCACGAGGAGGAACGGACTCACCCCCATACACTGCTTAGTCTTCTTCTGCTTATAATTTAGATAATATTTTTTGCTCTGATATTTAGTGTTATGCTTAATGTTCTTCTGCTCTTTGTTCTGCAGCCTCTTGTTCTTCTGCTTCTCGGTCTTCCAGGTCGTCGTCGTCTCCAGGGTCGTCGTCTCCGGGGTCGTCGTCATCGGGGTGGTCTTCAGGGTCGTCGTCTCCGGGGTCGTCGTCATCGGGGTGGTCTTCGGGGTCATCGTCTCCAGGGTCGTCGTCATCATGGTGGTTGTCGTCTCTGGTGTCGTCGTCATCTTAGGGGTGGTCTTCCGGGTCATCGTGTTTAGCCTCTTGAACTTGGAAATGTAGCAGAAGGTACAAGAAGGCTGAGAAAATGCCGAGAACCAGCTGATGGAACTGGAACTCGGATGGCTACCCGAAGGTCCAAGAGCCAATGGAACTACCGAGGACCAGCTGACGTTACTGGAACCCGGTTACTAAGCAGGAGGTACCCGTGCCTGAAAGCACTACCAAGGACCACCTGACGTTGGTGGAACTCGGATACCCAGAGGGAGGCACCTAAGCCAAAGGCTCTGCCCGGAACCAGCTGACGGTACTGGAACCAGGATGGGGAGCAGAAGGTACAAGAGCAAAAGACACTGCCGAGAACCAGCTGACGGTGCTGGAACCCGGATGGGTAGCCGAAGGTCCAAGAGCCAATGGAACTACCGAGGACCAGCTGACGTTACTGGAACCCGGTTACTAAGCAGGAGGTACCCGTGCCTGAAAGCACTACCAAGGACCACCTGACGTTGGTGGAACTCGGATACCCAGAGGGAGGCACCTAAGCCAAAGGCTCTGCCCGGAACCAGCTGACGGTACTGGAACCAGGATGGGGAGCAGAAGGTACAAGAGCAAGTGTCTGCGTGGCTTTTGCAGGACACAATGCCGGCTGCACAGCAGGGGAACAGCTGGCGGTGCTGAACCCCACTGACACATTGGCTGGTGTTTTTCTCTGTGCAGCTAGCAGTACCGGGCCCCAACTGGCGGTGTTGGAGCCCGGGGTCAGCAGGAGGAGGAGATGGAGCAGAGTGTAGGCCGAAGCCTGCACTGGCGGCAGCTTTTGGGTCTGTTGTGCCTGCGTGGCAGTTGCAGGACACGTTGCCGGCTGCACAGCAGGGGAACAGCTGGCGGTGCTGAACCCCACTGACACATTGGCTGGTGTTTTTCTCTGTGCAGCTAGCAGTACCGGGCCCCAACTGGCGGTGTTGGAGCCCAGGGCTCTGCAGGGGGAGCAGAGTGTAGGCCGAAGCCTAATTGAGCCAATTTCAAAGGTAACCTTTAACCCCCCCTCAGGGGTTACAAAGTAGAAGAGCCACAGCTTATGCAGCAGTAGTGCTGCACAAGTCAAAGGTTGCTCTTTTAATTTCGCTCCTTGCACACGCTGAATGAAACACGTATAACATTTAGCCCTTTAAACAGTCAAACTGTGTTGGAGGCGCGAGTTCCCTTTGTAATGAGACGCAGCACAGATGTCAAGAATCCCACCTTGGTGCTGGGTGCAGCCTCCTGAGCGTTGTTATTTGCTGTACAGGAGTCTGCGCTGTCGTGTGATCCCCTGGCCTAGCGCTGTTAGCGCTGCCCATGTTCTGGCATCATTTAATGTCGGCCGGTGCGGTTCGCGATGACCATGAATCCCAGCCCCGCAGTGTCTTAACATTGTTAAAACACTGCGGGGCTGGGATTCAGGGCCTGGCGCAGCACATATGTTCGCCTCTCACACTCGGGTCCTTACACCCGCTTCAGACTGTGCGGCGTCATCTGATCCCTTATCGCATGCCACGGCCATGAAGCCGCACAGTCCGCAGAAGGCGGAAGGAGATGAGGGACAGGCGAACTGATGCACTGATCATGCCCGTCAATCACACCCTCGCAGTCCCAATAAATAAGACAACGAGGGGCGTTGTGTGGGTCAGGGCGGCCGCAGAGGCGCAGGCAGCCAAACAATGATGCCAGAAGACGGGCAGCGCTACCAAGGGGGTTGCAGCGTGTCATTACAAAGGAAAGTCACACCACCGGGACGGTTAAATGGTCACACAGAGGACACATTTTAGACGTGTTTTCAGTTCCACATGTGCGAGGAGAATACGTTTATGAGCCACCTTGCACACATGCAGCATTACCGCTGTACAAGGTGGCCTTTAAAACGTACAAACGCCTGGGGGAGGGGGGACAGGTTCCCTTCAATTTCAGTTCTTGTGTCTGCGTGGCTTTTGCAGGACACGATGCCGGCTGCACAGCAGGGGAACAGCTGGCGGTGCTGAACCCCACTGACACATTGGCTGGTGTTTTTCTCTGTGCAGCTAGCAGTACCGGGCCCCAACTGGCGGTGTTGGAGCCCGGGATCAGCAGGAGGAGGAGATGGAGCAGAGTGTAGGCCGAAGCCTGCACTGGCGGCAGCTTTTGGGTCTGTTGTGCCTGCGTGGCAGTTGCAGGACACGTTGCCGGCTGCACAGCAGGGGAACAGCTGGCGGTGCTGAACCCCACTGACACATTGGCTGGTGTTTTTCTCTGTGCAGCTAGCAGTACCGGGCCCCAACTGGCGGTGTTGGAGCCCAGGGCTCTGCAGGGGGAGCAGAGTGTAGGCCGAAGCCTAATTGAACCAATTTCAAAGGTAACCTTTAACCCCCCCTCAGGGGTTACAAAGTAGAGGAGCCACAGCTTATGCAGCAGTAGTGCTGCACAAGTCAAAGGTTGCTCTTTTAATTTCGCTCCTTGCACACGCTGAATGAAACACGTATAACATTTAGCCCTTTAAACAGTCAAACTGTGTTGGAGGCGCGAGTTCCCTTTGTAATGAGACGCAGCACAGATGTCAAGAATCCCACCTTGGTGCTGGGTGCAGCCTCCTGAGCGTTGTTATTTGCTGTACAGGAGTCTGCGCTGTCGTGTGATCCCCTGGCCTAGCGCTGTTAGCGCTGCCCATGTTCTGGCATCATTTAATGTCGTCCGGTGCGGTTCGCGATGACCATGAATCCCAGCCCCGCAGTGTCTTAACATTGTTAAAACACTGCGGGGCTGGGATTCAGGGCCTGGCGCAGCACATATGTTCGCCTCTCACACTCGGGTCCTTACACCCGCTTCAGACTGTGCGGCATCATCTGATCCCTTATCGCATGCCACGGCCATGAAGCCGCACAGTCCGCAGAAGGCGGAAGGAGATGAGGGACAGGCGAACTGATGCACTGATCATGCCCGTCAATCACACCCTCGC
This sequence comes from Ranitomeya variabilis, assembly GCF_051348905.1. Lineage (NCBI taxonomy): Eukaryota > Metazoa > Chordata > Amphibia > Anura > Dendrobatidae > Ranitomeya > Ranitomeya variabilis. The sequence continues at coordinate 226,787,395 of NC_135234.1, forward strand.
AGTCCCAATAAATAAGACAACGAGGGGCGTTGTGTGGGTCAGGGCGGCCGCAGAGGCGCAGGCAGCCAAACAATGATGCCAGAAGACGGGCAGTGCTACCAAGGGGGTTGCAGCGTGTCATTACAAAAGGAAAGTCACACCACCGGGACGGTTAAATGGTCACACAGAGGACACATTTTAGACGTGTTTTCAGTTCCACATGTGCGAGGAGAATACGTTTATGAGCCACCTTGCACACATGCAGCATTACCGCTGTACAAGGTGGCCTTTAAAACGTACAAACGCCTGGGGGAGGGGGGACAGGTTCCCTTCAATTTCAGTTCTTGTGTCTGCGTGGCTTTTGCAGGACACGATGCCGGCTGCACAGCAGGGGAACAGCTGGCGGTGCTGAACCCCACTGACACATTGGCTGGTGTTTTTCTCTGTGCAGCTAGCAGTACCGGGCCCCAACTGGCGGTGTTGGAGCCCGGGGTCAGCAGGAGGAGGAGATGGAGCAGAGTGTAGGCCGAAGCCTGCACTGGCGGCAGCTTTTGGGTCTGTTGTGCCTGCGTGGCAGTTGCAGGACACGTTGCCGGCTGCACAGCAGGGGAACAGCTGGCGGTGCTGAACCCCACTGACACATTGGCTGGTGTTTTTCTCTGTGCAGCTAGCAGTACCGGGCCCCAACTGGCGGTGTTGGAGCCCAGGGCTCTGCAGGGGGAGCAGAGTGTAGGCCGAAGCCTAATTGAACCAATTTCAAAGGTAACCTTTAACCCCCCCTCAGGGGTTACAAAGTAGAAGAGCCACAGCTTATGCAGCAGTAGTGCTGCACAAGTCAAAGGTTGCTCTTTTAATTTCGCTCCTTGCACACGCTGAATGAAACACGTATAACATTTAGCCCTTTAAACAGTCAAACTGTGTTGGAGGCGCGAGTTCCCTTTGTAATGAGACGCAGCACAGATGTCAAGAATCCCACCTTGGTGCTGGGTGCAGCCTCCTGAGCGTTGTTATTTGCTGTACAGGAGTCTGCGCTGTCGTGTGATCCCCTGGCCTAGCGCTGTTAGCGCTGCCCATGTTCTGGCATCATTTAATGTCGGCCGGTGCGGTTCGCGATGACCATGAATCCCAGCCCCGCAGTGTCTTAACATTGTTAAAACACTGCGGGGCTGGGATTCAGGGCCTGGCGCAGCACATATGTTCGCCTCTCACACTCGGGTCCTTACACCCACTTCAGACTGTGCGGCGTCATCTGATCCCTTATCGCATGCCACGGCCATGAAGCCGCACAGTCCGCAGAAGGCGGAAGGAGATGAGGGACAGGCGAACTGATGCACTGATGATGCCCGTCAATCACACCCTCGCAGTCCCAATAAATAAGACAACGAGGGGCGTTGTGTGGGTCAGGGCGGCCGCAGAGGCGCAGGCAGCCAAACAATGATGCCAGAAGACGGGCAGCGCTACCAAGGGGGTTGCAGCGTGTCATTACAAAGGAAAGTCACACCACCGGGACGGTTAAATGGTCACACAGAGGACACATTTTAGACGTGTTTTCAGTTCCACATGTGCGAGGAGAATAAGTTTATGAGCCACCTTGCACACATGCAGCATTACCGCTGTACAAGGTGGCCTTTAAAACGTACAAACGCCTGGGGGAGGGGGGACAGGTTCCCTTCAATTTCAGTTCTTGTGTCTGCGTGGCTTTTGCAGGACACGATGCCGGCTGCACAGCAGGGGAACAGCTGGCGGTGCTGAACCCCACTGACACATTGGCTGGTGTTTTTCTCTGTGCAGCTAGCAGTACCGGGCCCCAACTGGCGGTGTTGGAGCCCGGGGTCAGCAGGAGGAGGAGATGGAGCAGAGTGTAGGCCGAAGCCTGCACTGGCGGCAGCTTTTGGGTCTGTTGTGCCTGCGTGGCAGTTGCAGGGCACGTTGCCGGCTGCACAGCAGGGGAACAGCTGGCGGTGCTGAACCCCACTGACACATTGGCTGGTGTTTTTCTCTGTGCAGCTAGCAGTACCGGGCCCCAACTGGCGGTGTTGGAGCCCAGGGCTCTGCAGGGGGAGCAGAGTGTAGGCCGAAGCCTAATTGAACCAATTTCAAAGGTAACCTTTAACCCCCCCTCAGGGGTTACAAAGTAGAAGAGCCACAGCTTATGCAGCAGTAGTGCTGCACAAGTCAAAGGTTGCTCTTTTAATTTCGCTCCTTGCACACGCTGAATGAAACACGTATAACATTTAGCCCTTTAAACAGTCAAACTGTGTTGGAGGCGCGAGTTCCCTTTGTAATGAGACGCAGCACAGATGTCAAGAATCCCACCTTGGTGCTGGGTGCAGCCTCCTGAGCGTTGTTATTTGCTGTACAGGAGTCTGCGCTGTCGTGTGATCCCCTGGCCTAGCGCTGTTAGCGCTGCCCATGTTCTGGCATCATTTAATGTCGGCCGGTGCGGTTCGCGATGACCATGAATCCCAGCCCCGCAGTGTCTTAACATTGTTAAAACACTGCGGGGCTGGGATTCAGGGCCTGGCGCAGCACATATGTTCGCCTCTCACACTCGGGTCCTTACACCCGCTTCAGACTGTGCGGCGTCATCTGATCCCTTATCGCATGCCACGGCCATGAAGCCGCACAGTCCGCAGAAGGCAGAAGGAGATGAGGGACAGGCGAACTGATGCACTGATCATGCCCGTCAATCACACCCTCGCAGTCCCAATAAATAAGACAACGAGGGGCGTTGTGTGGGTCAGGGCGGCCGCAGAGGCGCAGGCAGCCAAACAATGATGCCAGAAGACGGGCAGCGCTACCAAGGGGGTTGCAGCGTGTCATTACAAAGGAAAGTCACACCACCGGGACGGTTAAATGGTCACACAGAGGACACATTTTAGACGTGTTTTCAGTTCCACATGTGCGAGGAGAATACGTTTATGAGCCACCTTGCACACATGCAGCATTACCGCTGTACAAGGTGGCCTTTAAAACGTACAAACGCCTGGGGGAGGGGGGACAGGTTCCCTTCAATTTCAGTTCTTGTGTCTGCGTGGCTTTTGCAGGACACGATGCCGGCTGCACAGCAGGGGAACAGCTGGCGGTGCTGAACCCCACTGACACATTGGCTGGTGTTTTTCTCTGTGCAGCTAGCAGTACCGGGCCCCAACTGGCGGTGTTGGAGCCCGGGGTCAGCAGGAGGAGGAGATGGAGCAGAGTGTAGGCCGAAGCCTGCACTGGCGGCAGCTTTTGGGTCTGTTGTGCCTGCGTGGCAGTTGCAGGACACGTTGCCGGCTGCACAGCAGGGGAACAGCTGGCGGTGCTGAACCCCACTGACACATTGGCTGGTGTTTTTCTCTGTGCAGCTAGCAGTACCGGGCCCCAACTGGCGGTGTTGGAGCCCGGGGTCAGCAGGAGGAGGAGATGGAGCAGAGTGTAGGCCGAAGCCTGCACTGGCGGCAGCTTTTGGGTCTGTTGTGCCTGCGTGGCAGTTGCAGGACACGTTGCCGGCTGCACAGCAGGGGAACAGCTGGCGGTGCTGAACCCCACTGACACATTGGCTGGTGTTTTTCTCTGTGCAGCTAGCAGTACCGGGCCCCAACTGGCGGTGTTGGAGCCCAGGGCTCTGCAGGGGGAGCAGAGTGTAGGCCGAAGCCTAATTGAACCAATTTCAAAGGTAACCTTTAACCCCCCCTCAGGGGTTACAAAGTAGAAGAGCCACAGCTTATGCAGCAGTAGTGCTGCACAAGTCAAAGGTTGCTCTTTTAATTTCGCTCCTTGCACACGCTGAATGAAACACGTATAACATTTAGCCCTTTAAACAGTCAAACTGTGTTGGAGGCGCGAGTTCCCTTTGTAATGAGACGCAGCACAGATGTCAAGAATCCCACCTTGGTGCTGGGTGCAGCCTCCTGAGCGTTGTTATTTGCTGTACAGGAGTCTGCGCTGTCGTGTGATCCCCTGGCCTAGCGCTGTTAGCGCTGCCCATGTTCTGGCATCATTTAATGTCGGCCGGTGCGGTTCGCGATGACCATGAATCCCAGCCCCGCAGTGTCTTAACATTGTTAAAACACTGCGGGGCTGGGATTCAGGGCCTGGTGCAGCACATATGTTCGCCTCTCACACTCGGGTCCTTACACCCGCTTCAGACTGTGCGGCGTCATCTGATCCCTTATCGCATGCCACGGCCATGAAGCCGCACAGTCCGCAGAAGGCGGAAGGAGATGAGGGACAGGCGAACTGATGCACTGATCATGCCCGTCAATCACACCCTCGCAGTCCCAATAAATAAGACAACGAGGGGCGTTGTGTGGGTCAGGGCGGCCGCAGAGGCGCAGGCAGCCAAACAATGATGCCAGAAGACGGGCAGCGCTACCAAGGGGGTTGCAGCGTGTCATTACAAAGGAAAGTCACACCACCGGGACGGTTAAATGGTCACACAGAGGACACATTTTAGACGTGTTTTCAGTTCCACATGTGCGAGGAGAATACGTTTATGAGCCACCTTGCACACATGCAGCATTACTGCTGTACAAGGTGGCTGTAAAACATAGAAACACCTGGGGGAGGGGGGACAGGTTCCCTTCAATTTCAGTTCTTGTGTCTGCGTGGCGGTCGCAGGACACGTTGCCGGCTGCACAGCAGGGGAACAGCTGGCGGTGCTGAACCCCACTGACACATTGGCGATTTTTTTTTCTCTGTGCAGCTAGCACATCTGGGCCCCAACTGGCGGTGTTAGAGCCCAGGGTCAGCAGGAGGAGCAGGGGGAGCGGAGTGTAGGCCGAAGCCTGCACTGGAGCAAGTTGAAAGGAAACCTTTAACCCCCCCCCCCAGGCATTTGTAGCTGGAAGAGCCATCGTGTACACCACTAATGCTGGAAAAGGTAAACTTAGCTCTTTTAATTATGGTCCTTGCAGATGCTGAACCTAACACTTATGAAATGTGTCCCCTCACAGCGTTCAACCGTCCGGTAGGTGGAACTTTCCTTTGTCATGTGACGCAGCACAGCCGTCATTTTTACCCCCTTGGCACCGTGCGCCGCCTCCTCAGCGTTGTTTGAATCTGTCCCGGAGCCTGCGCTGTTAGGTTACCCCTTGGCCATGCACACATTTCGCGCTGCCCGTCTTCTGACATCATTTGCTGTCAGGCTGGCTGCGCCTGTGTGGGTGCGCTGTCCGAGATTCAGCCTCGCAGTGTCGTGTAATGTAATCCCACCGCGGGCATGGGATCCGTGGCCATGCGCAGTGCATATCCTCACCTCTCACTCCCCTCCCTACGGCTTCTTCAGACTGTGCGGTGTCACGGCCGTGGCATGCTATTAGGGATCAGCTGACACCGAACAGTCTTTAGAAGCCGTAGGGAGGGGAGTGAGAGGCGAGGATATGCACTGCGCATGGCCACGGATCCCAGGCCCGCGGTGGGATTACATTACACGACACTGCGAGGCTGAATCTCGGACAGCGCACACACACAGGCGCAGCCAGCCTGACAGCAAATGATGTCAGAAGACAGGCAGCGCGAAATGTGTGCATGGCCAAGGGGTAACCTAACAGCGCAGGCTCCGGGACAGATTCAAACAACGCTGAGGAGGCGGCGCACGGTGCCAAGGAAGTAAAAATGACGGCTGTGCTGCGTCACATGACAAAGGAAAGTTCCACCTACCGGACGGTTGAACGCTGTGAGGGGACACATTTCATAAGTGTTAGGTTCAGCATCTGCAAGGAGCACCACGAAAAGAGGCACTTTTTCCCTTTGCATCATTACTGCTGCACAAGGTGGCTCCTTCAGTAACAAACGCCTGGGGGGGGGGGGACAGGTTCCCTTAAATTTAACTTGTTGTGCCTGCGTGGCGGTCGCAGTACACGTTGCCGTATACACAGCAGGGGAACAGCTGGCGGTGCTGAACCCCACTAACACATTTGCGAGGTGTTTGGCTCTGTGCGTACAGCACTTCTGGACGGCAACTGGCGGTGTTGGAGCCCAGGGACAGGTGGAGGAGGAGGAGGTTGGAGGAGGTTGGAGGAGGTAGGAGGGATTGCCACACACACAGCAGGGGAACAGCTGACGTTACTGAACCCCAATAACAGAGGAGGGACTGTTGACTGTGCGTACAGCACTTCTGGACGGCAACTGGCGGTGTTGGAGCCCAGGGACAGGTGGAGGAGGAGGAGGTTGGAGGAGGTAGGAGGGATTGCCACACACACAGCAGGGGAACAGCTGACGTTACTGAACCCCAATAACAGAGGAGGGACTGTTGACTGTGCGTACAGCACTTCTGGACGGCAACTGGCGGTGTTGGAGACCAGGGACAGGTGGAGGAGGAGGAGGTTGGAGGAGGTAGGAGGGATTGCCACACACACAGCAGGGGAACAGCTGACGTTACTGAACCCCAATAACAGAGGAGCGACTGTTGACTGTGCGTACAGCACTTCTGGACGGCAACTGGCGGTGTTGGAGCCCAGGGACAGGTGGAGGAGGAGGAGGTTGGAGGAGGTAGGAGGGATTGCCACACACACAGCAGGGGAACAGCTGACGTTACTGAACCCCAATAACAGAGGAGGGACTGTTGACTGTGCGTACAGCACTTCTGGACGGCAACTGGCGGTGTTGGAGCCCAGGGACAGGTGGAGGAGGAGGAGGTTGGAGGAGGTTGGAGGAGGTAGGAGGGATTGCCACACACACAGCAGGGGAACAGCTGACGTTACTGAACCCCAATAACAGAGGAGGGACTGTTGACTGTGCGTACAGCACTTCTGGACGGCAACTGGCGGTGTTGGAGCCCAGGGACAGGTGGAGGAGGAGGAGGTTGGAGGAGGTAGGAGGGATTGCCACACACACAGCAGGGGAACAGCTGACGTTACTGAACCCCAATAACAGAGGAGGGACTGTTGACTGTGCGTACAGCACTTCTGGACGGCAACTGGCGGTGTTGGAGCCCAGGGACAGGTGGAGGAGGAGGAGGTTGGAGGAGGTTGGAGGAGGTAGGAGGGATTGCCACACACACAGCAGGGGAACAGCTGACGTTACTGAACCCCAATAACAGAGGAGGGACTGTTGACTGTGCGTACAGCACTTCTGGACGGCAACTGGCGGTGTTGGAGCCCAGGGACAGGTGGAGGAGGTTGGAGGAGGTAGGAGGGATTGCCACACACACAGCAGGGGAACAGCTGACATTACTGAACCCCAATAACAGAGGAGGGACTGTTGACTGTGCGTACAGCACTTCTGGACGGCAACTGGCGGTGTTGGAGCCCAGGGACAGGTGGAGGAGGTTGGAGGAGGTTGGAGGAGGTAGGAGGGATTGCCACACACACAGCAGGGGAACAGCTGACGTTACTGAACCCCAATAACAGAGGAGGGACTGTTGACTGTGCGTACAGCACTTCTGGACGGCAACTGGCGGTGTTGGAGCCCAGGGACAGGTGGAGGAGGAGGAGGTTGGAGGAGGTTGGAGGAGGTAGGAGGGATTGCCACACACACAGCAGGGGAACAGCTGACGTTACTGAACCCCAATAACAGAGGAGGGACTGTTGACTGTGCGTACAGCACTTCTGGACGGCAACTGGCGGTGTTGGAGCCCAGGGACAGGTGGAGGAGGTTGGAGAAGGTTGGAGGAGGTTGGAGGAGGTAGGAGGGATTGCCACACACACAGCAGGGGAACAGCTGACGTTACTGAACCCCAATAACAGAGGAGGGACTGTTGACTGTGCGTACAGCACTTCTGGACGGCAACTGGCGGTGTTGGAGCCCAGGGACAGGTGGAGGAGGAGGAGGTTGGAGGAGGTAGGAGGGATTGCCACACACACAGCAGGGGAACAGCTGACGTTACTGAACCCCAATAACAGAGGAGGGACTGTTGACTGTGCGTACAGCACTTCTGGACGGCAACTGGCGGTGTTGGAGCCCAGGGACAGGTGGAGGAGGAGGAGGTTGGAGGAGGTAGGAGGGATTGCCACACACACAGCAGGCGAACAGCTGACGTTACTGAACCCCAATAACAGAGGAGCGACTGTTGACTGTGTGTACAGCACTTCTGGACGGCAACTGGCGGTGTTGGAGCCCAGGGACAGGTGGAGGAGGAGGAGGTTGGAGGAGGTAGGAGGGATTGCCACACACACAGCAGGGGAACAGCTGACGTTACTGAACAACAATAACAGAGGAGGGACTGTTGACTGTGCGTACAGCACTTCTGGACGGCAACTGGCGGTGTTGGAGCCCAGGGACAGGTGGAGGAGGAGGAGGTAGGAGGAGGTAGGAGGGATTGCCACACACACAGCAGGGGAACAGCTGACGTTACTGAACCCCAATAACAGAGGAGGGACTGTTGACTGTGCGTACAGCACTTCTGGACGGCAACTGGCGGTGTTGGAGCCCAGGGACAGGTGGAGGAGGTTGGAGGAGGTAGGAGGGATTGCCACACACACAGCAGGGGAACAGCTGACGTTACTGAACCCCAATAACAGAGGAGGGACTGTTGACTGTGCGTACAGCACTTCTGGACGGCAACTGGCGGTGTTGGAGCCCAGGGACAGGTGGAGGAGGTTGGAGGAGGTTGGAGGAGGTAGGAGGGATTGCCACACACACAGCAGGGGAACAGCTGACGTTACTGAACCCCAATAACAGAGGAGGGACTGTTGACTGTGCGTACAGCACTTCTGGACGGCAACTGGCGGTGTTGGAGCCCAGGGACAGATGGAGGAGGTTGGAGGAGGTTGGAGGAGGTAGGAGGGATTGCCACACACACAGCAGGGGAACAGCTGACGTTACTGAACCCCAATAACAGAGGAGGGACTGTTGACTGTGCGTACAGCACTTCTGGACGGCAACTGGCGGTGTTGGAGCCCAGGGACAGGTGGAGGAGGAGGAGGTTGGAGGAGGTTGGAGGAGGTAGGAGGGATTGCCACACACACAGCAGGGGAACAGCTGACGTTACTGAACCCCAATAACAGAGGAGGGACTGTTGACTGTGCGTACAGCACTTCTGGACGGCAACTGGCGGTGTTGGAGCCCAGGGACAGGTGGAGGAGGAGGAGGTTGGAGGAGGTAGGAGGGATTGCCACACACACAGCAGGGGAACAGCTGACGTTACTGAACCCCAATAACAGAGGAGCGACTGTTGACTGTGCGTACAGCACTTCTGGACGGCAACTGGCGGTGTTGGAGCCCAGGGACAGGTGGAGGAGGAGGAGGTTGGAGGAGGTAGGAGGGATTGCCACACACACAGCAGGGGAACAGCTGACGTTACTGAACCCCAATAACAGAGGAGGGACTGTTGACTGTGCGTACAGCACTTCTGGACGGCAACTGGCGGTGTTGGAGCCCAGGGACAGGTGGAGGAGGAGGAGGTAGGAGGAGGTAGGAGGGATTGCCACACACACAGCAGGGGAACAGCTGACGTTACTGAACCCCAATAACAGAGGAGCGACTGTTGACTGTGCGTACAGCACTTCTGGACGGCAACTGGCGGTGTTGGAGCCCAGGGACAGGTGGAGGAGGAGGAGGTTGGAGGAGGTAGGAGGGATTGCCACACACACAGCAGGGGAACAGCTGACGTTACTGAACCCCAATAACAGAGGAGCGACTGTTGACTGTGCGTACAGCACTTCTGGACGGCAACTGGCGGTGTTGGAGCCCAGGGACAGGTGGAAAAGCAGAGGAACACAATGTAGGCCGAAGCCGGAGAAAGTCGAAAGGGAACCTTTAACCCCCCCCCAAGGCGTTTGTAGCTGAAAGAGCCAGCTTGTGCAGCACAAAAGATGCAAAAGGAAAAGGTGGCTCTTTTCATCATGCTCCTTGCAAACACAGAACTAAACACTTATAAAATGTGTCCCCTGCAACCGTAAAACCGTCCTGGAGGTGGGACTTCCCTTCGTAATGTGACGCAGCACAGCCGTCATTCCTACCCCCCCGGCGACGCGCACTGGCTCCTCAGCGTTGTTTGATTCCGTCCCGGAGCCTGCGCTGTTATGTTATCCCGTGGCCAGGCACACTTAGCGCTGCCCGTCTTCTGGCATCATTTGGTGTCAGGATGGCTGCGCCTGTGCGGCCGCGCTGGCCGAGAGCCCGCCTCGCAGTGTCTTCTGATTTAATCCCACTGGGGGCCTGGGATCCATGGACATGCGCAGTGCATATCCTCGCCTCTCACTCCCCTCCCTACGGCTTCTTAAGACTGTGCGGTGTCACGGCCGTGGCATGCTATTAGGGACCAGCTGACACCGAACAGTCTGAAGAAGCCATAGGGAGATGAGTGAGAGGTGGAGGTTCAGATATGCACTGCGCATGTCCATGGATCCCAGGCCCCCAGTGGGATTAAATCAGAAGACACTGCGAGGCGGGCTCTGCCAGCGCGGCCGCACAGGCGCAGCCATCCTGACACCAAATGATGCCAGAAGACGGGCAGCGCTAAGTGTGCCTGGCCACGGGATAACATAACAGCGCAGGCTCCGGGACGGAATCAAACAATGCTGAGGAGCGGGTGCGCGGCGCCGGGGGGGTAGGAATGACGGCTGTGCTGCGTCACATTACGAAGGAAAGTCCCACCTCCGGGACGGTGTTACGGTATCAGTGGACACATTTTATAAGTGTTAAGTTCTGCGTGTGCAAGGTGCTAAACAAAAATAGCTACCTTTTCCTTGTGCAGCATTACTGCTGCACAAGGTGGCTCTTTCAGTAACAAACGCCTTGGGGGGGGGGACAGATTCCCTTACATTTCAGTTGTTGTGTCAGCGTGGCGGTCGCATGACACATTGCCGGCTACACAGCTGGGGATCAGCTGACGTTACTGAAACCCAATAACACTGGGTCGTATGTTTTGACTGTGCAGACGGCACTTCTGAGCCTCAACTGGCGGTGTTGGAGCCCAGGAATTTAAGTTCAGGTGGTAGAAAGATGAACACAACAGGAGACCTGGATAACGTATACAGTGACCTAATTATTTAATCAGGAGGAGGAGTGGCAAATTCCTGCGAGATCCAGGCCTTGTTCATTTTCAGGAAAGTAAGCCGGTCAACGTTATCGGAGGATAGTCGCATGCGACGGTCAGTTAGTACACCACCTGCAGCACTAAAGACACGTTCCGATAATACACTGGCCGCAGGGCAAGACAGCACCTCCAATGCATACTGGCTTAGCTCTGGCCATGTATCCAGCTTTGAGACCCAAAACTTGAAAGGGGAAGAGCCGTCTGGGAGTACAGCAAGAGGGCAAGACATGTAGTCTGTCACCATCTGACGGAACCGTTGCCTCCTGCTGACTGGAGCCGTCTGTGATGGTGTAGACTTTTGTGGGGGGCACAGAAAACTGTGCCACAGTTGGGCCATACTGGTCTTGCCTTGGGCAGAGGCACTGCTTCTGCTCCCTCTTTGTGCAGAGCCTCCACCACTGCCTGGACGCACTGAGCTGCTTTGGAATGCACTAGCAGAACTTCTCTCAGTTGGAATGGAGAAGATGATGGAATTGACCAGTGTGTCTTGGTACTCCCGCATTTTTCGCTCCCGGTTCAACGGTGTGATGAGGCTTTCTACGTTGTCCCGGTAGCGAGGATCGAGGAGGGTGAACACCCAATAATCAGACATGTTGAGAATGTGGGCGATGCGGCGGTCGTTTCTCAGGCACTGCAGCATGTAATCCACCATGTGCTGCAGACTGCCAACTGCCCAAGAAACGCTGTCCCCTGCTGGAGGCGTGATCTCTGCCTGCTCGTCATCACCCCACCCTCGCTGTACACACTGAGTACTGGACAATTCGGTAACTCCCTCCTCTGGACGGACGTCTTCCTCCTCCATTGACTCCTCCTCATCCTCCTCACAAACTGTCCCCTGCCTATGCGTTTGTGAGGAACCACGTGGCGCTGACTGTCCAGAAGATGATGGAAATGGTGAATCCTCATCCTCCACCTCTTCCACAACATCATCCCTTAGCGCTTGCAGTGATTTTTCAAGCAGGCAGATAAGGGGGACAGTCATGCTGACTAGTGCATCATCTGCACTCGCCATCCGCGTGGAATAATCAAAGGGACGCAAAACCTGGCAGACGTCATTCATAGTGGCCCACTCTGTGGTTGTGAAGTCTGTACGGCGCTGACTGCGACTTTTTTGCGCCTGAAGCAGCTGGTACTCCATTACAGCTTGCTGCTGCTCACACAACCACTCCAACATATGTAACGTGGAATTCCACCTGGTAGGTAGGTCACATATGATGCGATGTTCCGGCAGGCGGTGTCGGCGCTGCAGAGCCGCAATGCGCGCTTTTGCCGTGCTGGAACGCCGCAAGTGAGCACACTCTAGGCGGACCTTGTGCAGCAGTGCATCAAGATCCGGATAGTCCCTCAAAAAGCTCTGCACGACCAAATTGAGCACATGTGCCAGACATGGGATGTGAGTGAGGTTGCCGAGGCCCAGAGCTGCCACCAGATTTCGGCCATTATCACACACTACCATGCCTGGCTGGAGATTCGCTGGCACAAACCACACATCGCTCTCCTGCTTGATGGCATTCCAGAGCTCCTGCGCTGTGTGGCTACGATTCCCCAAAAAAATTAATTTCAACACGGCCTGTTGACGTTTGGCCACGGCTGTGCTCATGTCGGTCGTAACAGGTACACGTTCATCACGGGTCCATGTGGAGGTGGACTGTGACGGCTCCTGCAGCGATGATTCTGAGGAACTGGTGTAAGAGGAGGAGTCAATGCGTACAGAATGGATTCCTGCAATCCTTGGAGTGGGCAGGACACGTCCTGCGCCACTCGCACGGTCTGTACCCGGCTCAACGACATTAACCCAATGGGCAGTGAGGGAAAGGTATCGCCCCTGTCCATGTTGACTGGTCCACGCATCGGTGGTGAGGTGGACCTTGCTACTGACGGCGTTCAGTAGCGCGTGTTTTATGTGTCCCTCCACATGCTTGTGCAGGGCAGGGACGGCTTGCCTGCTGAAGTAAAAGCGGCTGGGCACATTGTACTGTGGGACTGCCAATGACATCAAGTCACGGAAGCTGTCAGTCTCCACCAGCCTGAATGACAGCATTTCCAGTGACAGAAGTTTGGCAATGCCTGCAGTCAGAGCCTGTGCTCGTGGGTGGTTTGACGAGAAAGGCCGCCTTTTCTCCCATGCCTGTACTACTGATGGCTGTAGACTGGGCTGGGAGTGTGTGGATGACTGGGAAAGTGGTGGAATTACAGCGGGTCTCTGGACAACAGGGCCAGAGGTTCTTCCACGGCGATCCTGGGAGGAAGCCGAACCAGCTGCGTGTGAGCTAGAGGAAGAGGCAACACGAGCTGAAGAGGTGGTAGCTGCCGTTGTTGGTTGGCCTAGCTCTTCAGTGTGTTTTTCTAACTCCGCCGGGTGCCTGTTGCGCACATGTTTCCACATGTTGGAGGTATTGAGGTTGCTGACATTTTTCCCTCTTTTGACTTTTTGATGACACACCTTGCATCTGACATAGCAAATGTCATCTGCAACTGTGTCAAAAAAGGACCAGGCACTGCAAGTCTTGGGAGCGCCCTTTTTGGCTTTTGGAAGAGACATGCTCCTAACGGGTGCCAAAGCGGAGGCTGCAGGATCCGCAGTCTTCCCCCTCCCTCTCCCTCTTTGGGCCGTACGGGGAATCTCTTCCTCAGAGCTGCTCCCACCACCTTCCTGTCCCTCACGCCAAGATGGGTCGAGGACCTCATCATCTACACTACCCTCTGCCCCCAACTGCTCCTCCTGGGTAGTCTCAGCAGCAGAGCACGCACCAGTAAGTGGCACCTGAGTGTCATCATCAGCTGATGCGGCCTGCGATGTGGTGACCGGAGCCACTGGCCCACCCGCCTCTTCAGAGGAAGACAGAAAAAGCTGTTGGGCATCACTGCACCCTGCCTCTTCTTCCATTTCTCCAATGCTGCTTGGCTGGCCCCCTGTTTCCAAGCCAAGAGATTCAGAGAACAGAAGTAGAGACGGCTCCTGTCCTGGGCTCTCTGTCTGCCTGGGCAATTTGGCAGGTGGTGAAGAGACAGATGGCTGCTCTCCAGTGCTCTGTGTCTGAGAGGATGTGGCACTAATGGAAGTTGATGCATTAGCTGCCATCCATCCGACAACAGCTTCAATTTGTTCTTGACGCAGCAGCGGTGTACGGCGCTCTGACACAAAGCTGCGCATGAACGACTGTTGCCTGGTGAAAGTGGGTGCTGATGAGTCACCGGTGCCCGCAGCAGGCACAGAATCCCCACGTCCCCTCCCTGCTCCGCGCCCATGCCCACGCCCACGTGCCTTACTCACTGCCTTCTTCATCTTGGTTGACTGATAAAGATAAGCAGAAAAGTACTAACGGATTTGTGTGCTTATTCCTGAGCAACTCCTCCTAACAGGTATAAGAAACACTAATTTTCTAAAGTGTGGACTAGACTTTAATATGAGCTAATGTGGCCTACACAAATGTAAAGTGGTGTAACTGGTGTGTTTGGTGAACTTTATTATTTATTTATTTTTTGGGGGCTGAACTGACAACAGATAGAGCTGCAGTCACACGGAGACCGTGCAGACAGACGTAAACGGCGCTGCAAGGCCCAAAAACCCTCCTCTACGTTATCCTATGTAGTGTTTTTCCACAAATTAGCTGGAGACGGGTGGAAAGACACTAATAGGATTTTTTTAAATAAATTAGCAGCAGACTACACTACTTGAAAAAAAATTAAAATTGATTTGGCGGTATGACGCAGTGAACAACCCTGAGCTGGAGACAACCAGGCTATGGCTGCTCACAGACTACAGGGCGAGCTGCAATCACACGGAGACCGTGCAGACGGCCGTAAACGGCGCTGCAAGGCCCAAAAACCCTCCTCTACTTTATCCTATGTAGTGTTTTTCCACAAATTAGCTGGAGACGGGTGGAAAGACACTAATAGGATTTTTTTAAATAAATTAGCAGCAGACTACACTACTTGAAAAAAAATTAAAATTGATTTGGCGGTATGACGCAGTGAACAACCCTGAGCTGGAGACAACCAGGCTATGGCTGCTCACAGACTACAGGGCGAGCTGCAGTCACACGGAGACCGTGCAGACAGCCGTAAACGGCGCTGCAAGGCCCAAAAACCCTCCTCTACTTTATCCTATGTAGTGTTTTTCCACAAATTAGCTGGAGACGGGTGGAAAGACACTAATAGGATTTTTTTGAATAAATTAGCAGCAGACTACACTACTTGAAAAAAAAAAAAAAAAAAAAAGAACAGTATGAGGCAATGAACCACCCTCCCTGAACTGAATACAACCAGCTATGGATGGCCTATGTGGCTGCACTCAGACTAGAGAGTGGGCTGCACTCACACACACACACACAGACCTTGCAGATCGCTGTGAAAACAGCGCTACAAGGCAAAAGCAAGGTGAATAGTAGGTGAACACAGCGGTTGCTAAATTAGCCTTTGGAAAGCACAAAGAAGCAAATCGCTATCTCTAAACTGTCCCTCAGTCAGCAAACAGCGTCCTGTCACTAACTGAATTCACAGCAGAGTGATCGCAAAATGGCGCCAGCGACTTTTAAACTGCAGCATGACATCATTTCAGCAGCCAATCACAGCCTTGCCAGTAGTTTCATGCCCTCCATGCTAAACAGGATGTGCCCACACTTGGAATCATTCTCATTGGCTGAATTTCTGCATTTTGAATCTTGGAACTTCCGATTCCGGTATCCGATACGCGGCAAGTATCGGAATCCCGGTATCGGAATTCCGATACCGCAAGTATCGGCCGATACCCGATACTTGCGGTATCGGAATGCTCAACACTAATTAACAGACAAAACCTAGGATCACAGCAATGGGAAAATACCCTGTAGTAAGTAATTAATTCAGTAAGTAAATAGTAAATGATTATGTAAATGTGAAAAGACAAAAAGAACAATTTACTCATTAGAATATTGAGTGTATTTGGAAAAAATAACCATAGAAACCAACGTTTATTAGCAATGTTAACATGACTTTTTTTTTCAATTACAGATGATGGAAATTTACCTTGTCCTTAAGGCCTTTGGCTTTTTCATGATGATAGTGATTGGAATTCCGGGAAATCGCTTTATATTCTTAAAGTTTACCTTCATCAGAATAAACGAGAAGAAACTTTTACCAACAAACACAATTCTTATGACGTTGGTTTTCATGAATTTCCTTATAGTAATATCACGGATCATCCCCCAGTTCCTTCGTGCTTTAGGCATAAAAAACCTAATGGATGACACAAGATGCCAGATTTTCCTATATACAGGTCCTTCTCAAAAAATTAGCATATAGTGTTAAATTTCATTATTTACCATAATGTAATGATTACAATTAAACTTTCATATATTATAGATTCATTATCCACCAACTGAAATTTGTCAGGTCTTTTATTGTTTTAATACTGATGATTTTTGCCTACAACTCCTGACAACCCAAAAAACCTGTCTCAATAAATTAGCATATTTCACCCGTCCAATCAAATAAAAGTGTTTTTTAATAACAAAGAAAAAAACCATCAAATAATAATGTTCAGTTATGCACTCAATACTTTGTCGGGAATCCTTTGGCAGAAATGACTGCTTCAATGCGGCGTGGCATGGAGGCAATCAGCCTGTGACACTGCTGAGATGTTATGGAGGCCCAGGATGCTTCAATAGCGGCCTTAAGCTCATCCAGAGTGTTGGGTCTTGCGTCTCTCAACTTTCTCTTCACAATATCCCACAGATTCTCTATGGGGTTCAGGTCAGGAGAGTTGGCTGGCCAATTGAGCACAGTAATACCATGGTCAGTAAACCATTTACCAGTGGTTTTGGCACTGTGAGCAGGTGCCAGGTCGTGCTGAAAAATGAAATCTTCATCTCCATAAAGCATTTCAGCCGATGGAAGCATGAAGTGCTCCAAAATCTCCTGATAGCTAGCTGCATTGACCCTGCCCTTGATGAAACACAGTGGACCAACACCAGCAGCTGACATGGCACCCCACACCATCACTGACTGTGGGTACTTGACACTGGACTTCAGGCATTTTGGCATTTCCTTCTCCCCAGTCTTCCTCCAGACTCTGGCACCTTGATTTCCGAATGACATGCAAAATTTGCTTTCATCAGAAAAAAGTACTTGGGACCACTTAGCAACAGTCCAGTGCTGCTTCTCTGTAGCCCAGGTCAGGCGCTTCTGCCGCTGTTTATGGTTCAAAAGTGGCTTTACCTGGGGAATGCGGCACCTGTAGCCCATTTCCTGCACACGCCTTTCCACACCAGACTCAGTCCACTGCTTCCTCAGGTTCCCCAAGGTCTGGAATCGGTCCTTCTCCACAATCTTCCTCAGGGTCCGGTCACCTCTTCTCGTTGTACAGCGTTTTCTGCCACATTGTTTCCTTCCAACAGACTTACCATTGAGGTGCCTTGATACAGCACTCTGGGAACAGCCTATTTGTTGAGAAATTTCTTGCTGGGTCTTACCCTCTTGCTTGAGGGTGTCAATGATGGCCTTCTTGACATCTGTCAGGTCGCTAGTCTTACCCATGATGGGGGTTTTGAGTAATGAACCAGGCAGGGAGTTTTTAAAAGCCTCAGGTATCTTTTGCATGTGTTTAGAGTTAATTAGTTGATTCAGAAGATTAGGGTAATAGCTCTTTTAGAGAACCTTTTCTTGATATGCTAATTTATTGAGACAGGTTTTTTGGGTTATCAGGAGTTGTATGCCAAAATCATCAGTATTAAAACAATAAAAGACCTGACAAATTTCAGTTGGTGGATAATGAATCTATAATATATGAAAGTTTAATTGTAATCATTACATTATGGTAAATAATGAAATTTAACACTATATGCTAATTTTTTTGAGAAGGACCTGTACATACCGAGTGAGCAGGGCCATGTCTATCTGCATCACCAGCCTCCTCAGCTGCCATCAATGTATCCTTATCGCCCCATCAGCCAAACACTGGATATATTTCAAGCAGAAAATGACACTCAATGTTCTGACAATTATTATAATTATTTTGTGCTGCAATCTAGTTATACATTACTCTGCTATTAAGTATGCACAGTCTAACTTCAATGCTACAACCTCTATTTACTCACTACACTTAATTTATTGTGATATGGACTATCAGACTTATTACACCTATATTATTAATGGAGTAATATTTGTATTTAGAGATTTTTTGTTTGTAGGGTTGATGGCAATAGCAAGCAGTTACATTGTGTACCCATTAATTCATCATGAAAGATCAATCAAAGGGATTCGCAGCTCAGACAGAGGCCAAGGAAGGACTGCAGAATACAAAGCTTCCAGAGCTGTCATCATATTGGTTATTATGTATGTAGTTCTTTTTGGATTTGAAAATGTCACGTGGATCTACACTATGACATGGACCAATGTGACGGCCAGCATGAGCGAAGCCAGGATAATTTTTTCTTGCTCTTATTCAGCCTTGAGTCCTATTGTAATTATCTGTAACAATCCTAAACTCAAGCAGTGTAGCAAATCTTTTCAGATGAGAAATTTGCTATGATGGAAGAAACAAAATATTGGGGAAAGGAATAATTAAATGATGTGTAAGAAAATATTTATTACAAGACAGCCTACATTCTATTCTTATAATTATAGCAATTTTACATAGGAAAAGGGTTATGACTGACGGACCTCTTATTAACAACTTCACTCTTCAGAATTGGGTCTGATTTCAAAGCTGTGTCCTCTAGCAGTCATGTAACAAATAATTGAATTATGTCTGGAGCCATGCTTTTGTCTGATAGCTAAAATAAAGAGATTGTAAACACTAGAGGGGGTAAAAATCAATTATATAATATATTATAGTAACCCCAGTGAAAACAACAGAAGCGAGTGGAAACCACTCCTACACATGGAAACAAAGAACCAACCACCTAGAGCAAGGATACCAATCCCAGAAAAAAGGATAACAGAGCAGGGTATACGTATTAAAATATGTAAATCTTTATTAGTAGTAGTGATACATATAAATAAAAGTGCACATGTTGGATAATATAATTGAAATAAAATCTCCAAAAAATGTATATAATAGCCAATATAGGCATACGGTGTACCAATAAGAAATTTAGCACTTATATAGTACCTCTATGTATATGTTTCCAGGGAAAAGTAAAAAAATGTGTAAAATCGTGAAACATTAAAAATGATAAAGAAATAACCCGTAATAGGGTTAAAAAGGAGAAAACCAGTGTAAAATATAAAGTGCCAGATGTGCAAAGTGCAATCGTGCAACATAGGTTGGTGTAAATCACTCACACATATATCAAGTGCATTGCACACCAAAAGAGGTAAAGAGACCGAGATGAAAATGGAGGACATATACCTTATGGTGTCACCGTATCCAACAAAGCGCACCCCGACGCGCGTTTCGGATACACGATCCTTCGTCAGGGGGTGATGGATGTATAAGGCTAGGAGTTTATATATGTTGCTGACAACTGGTGCCATTGTGTAAGCGGCGCAGACGCCGACAGACAGGCCGGAAGTTCCCGCCCACAACGTCACGTGGTCGGACGCACAGGAAGAACCCGGCGTTGCCAAGACCACGGAGACGCTGAGAGCAGAGACCGCGGGCCCCCGAAGGCGCATGCGCACCACTCCGGCACTCAGGCGTGAGCAATGGAATAAGGAATAATACATAGGCAGACCGGATAGGAGGCTTACCGAATGAGGAGAAAATGAAGAAAAAACAAGGAATGAAACAAATAAAAAGAGCGCCCATAATGAAAAAAAGTGTTATACTAGATAACATCTAATTGACTGAGTATATAAAATAAAAAAGGGGGTAATGGCTAAACAGCCAATGATAAATAATGAAAATGAAGTGACTGCAATTAAGTATATCATGGAAAAGGTGTAATTATGAACATCAATATCCCATGAAGTATCACAGGGAATCAAACACTAGTGAGGAGAGAGAAGGGGGGGGGAAAAGAACCCCGTTTAGGCCCTCAAAAAGATATATGTGTATTAATGCCAGGATGAACAGAAAAGTGGAATAAGGAAGTGATATGTGAATCCTAAATGTACATCAAAAACACAAATAAGGTGAAAATATTAATAATACTCAGTAGGAATATATAATTGACTGGGCTATATCAGTCAAAAAATCTTAGTTAATATAATCAGAAAAATAATATATATAAGATATAAGATAGCAAAACCCTTTCATACCGACATCTTGATATTATACAATAACCATGTCATGGCATTAACTATATTCTAAAAAGAAAAAGTATATATATAGATAAATACACACAATATAATAATAATAGTCTTTTTTTGTAGATAAGACATCCGTCGACCACTCCACTGAGACAGGCCGATCACATGGAAGGAATAAAGGACATGGTGATGAAGATTAACGGACATCATGATGACAAGGTAAGTAGGATCTGAAAAACGGGATAATGGGAATATGAGCGCCATGGTATTAAAACATACATATAAAATGTGAAGGAATAAAAACACCTAGATAAAATATATAAAAATAATATAAGTATAAAAATCCAAAACTAGTAAAAATGCACTAATACTGAGGTTTACAAAAAAGGGGCGAAACTTAGATTTTCATTAAGACCAAGTGGGGAAACAGTATCTAAAACCCATATCCACTTGGCCTCCATTTGAGCTAAAGGTGTGCTAATTTTGCCCCCACGTTCATTTGATTTAATCATGTCGATGCCAATCACTTTCAAAAGCGAGGCATCACAATTATGGTGGACCCTAAAATGCTTAGGGATTGTTTTTAAGGTGGAAACATCTTCCACATCTTTAGCCGCCAAAATACCCAAGACGTGTTCCCTCGTCCTAACCTTTAATTGTCTTGTTGTGAGTCCCACATAAATGAGGGAACAGGGACACGTGGCATAGTATATTACAGCCTTTGACATGCAATTAATAGTATGTTTTATTCGGTATGTATTAGTCCCTTTTGAGTTGAGTTGCACTTTTATTTATATGTATCACTACTACTAATAAAGATTTACATATTTTAATACGTATACCCTGCTCTGTTATCCTTTTTTCTGGGATTGGTATCCTTGCTCTAGGTGGTTGGTTCTTTGATAGCTAAAATAGTAGTTTCAGTATTTAACGTTTCTTCTTTGCATTTGCATGGTATGAATTTAGTTACGTGACGTCTTTGATAGGGTTGAGCGAAACGGATAGTTTATTTTCATAAGTCGCCGACTTTTGGCAAAGTCGGCGTCTCATGAAACCGAGCCGATCCCTGTGTGGGGTCGGCCATGCGGTACGCGACTTTCGCGCCAAAGTCGCGTTTCAATGACGCTAAAAGCGCAATTTCTCAGCCAATGAAGGTGGACGCAGAGTGTGGGCAGCGTGATGACATAGATCTCAGTCCCCACCATCTTAGAGAAGGGCATTGCAGTGATTGGCTTGCTTTCTGCGGCGTCACAGGGGCTATAAAGGGGCATTCCTGCCGACCGCCATCTTACTGCTGCTGATCTGAGCGTAGGGAGAGGTTGCTGCAGCTTCTTCGGAAGCAGGGATAGTGATAGGCAGGGTACATAAAGCTAAAAACCGCTTGTGCTGTAGCGATTTCCACTGTCCAACACCACCTTTTGATTGCAGGGACAGAGGAAGCTAATTTTTTTTTTCCTCAGCGCTGTAGCTCATTGGGCTGCACTAGAAGGCTCCCTGACCCTGATAGCTGCGTTGCTGTGCCTGTGTGTACGCCGCTGTGAAAACCAACTGCTTTTGTCAAAGCACAAATCCTGTTTTTCCTTCCTTTCTGCACAGCTATCTTGTGTATTTGTCCACACTTTTGTGTGCAGCAGTCCTTTTTACAGCTGCCTGCCATACTTTTCTGAGATAACTACAGGGAGATAAATATTGGCAAGTCTGCACTTGCACTGTGGCACTGAAAACACTGTGTAATACTTGGCCATTTTTTTTTTTTCTAAATTCTCCCTTTTCCAAAAAAAAATTAGTGGGAGATAAATATTGTCAAGTCTGCCTCCGTGCCATTGCTGTGTGTGGCATCTCTCTCTCATTGTGTTGCACCGAAAACACTGTGTAATACTTGGCTTTTTTTTTTTGGGGGGGGGTACATTCTCCCTATTCAAAAAAAAAAATTAGTGTGACATAAATATTGGCAAGTCTACCTCCGTGCCATTGCTGTGTGTGGCATCTGTCTCTCATTGTGTGGCACCGAAAACACTGTGTAATACTTTGCCATTTTTTTTTTTTTTCTAAATTCTCCCTTTTCCAAAAAAAAAATTAGTGGGAGATAAATATTGTCAAGTCTGCCTCCGTGCCATTGCTGTGTGTAGCATCTCTCTCTCATTGTGTTGCACCGAAAAAACTGTGTAATACTTGGCCTTTTTTTGGGGGGGGGGGTACATTCTCCCTTTTCAAAAAAAAAAAATTATTGGGAGATAAATATTGTCAAGTCTGCCTCCATGCCATTGCTGTGTGTGGCATCTGTCTCTCATTGTGTGGCCCCGAAAACACTGTGTAATACTTGGCCTTTTTTTTTGGGGGGGGGGTACATTCTCCCTTTTCAAAAAAAAAAAAATTATTGGGAGATAAATATTGGCAAGTCTGCCTCCGTGCCATTGCTGTGTGTGGCATCTGTCTCTCATTGTGTGGCACCAAAAACACTGTGTAATACTTGGCCTTTTTTTGGGGGGGATACATTCTCCCTTTTCAAAAAAAAAAATTATTGGGAGATAAATATTGTCAAGTCTGCCTCCGTGCCATTGCTGTGTGTGGCATCTGTCTCTCATTGTGTGGCACCGAAAACACTGTGTAATACTTGGCCTTTTTTTTGTGGGGGGGTACATTCTCCCTTTTCAAAAAAAAAAATTATTGGGAGATAAATATTGTCAAGTCTGCCTCCGTGCCATTGCTGTGTGTGGCATCTGTCTCTCATTGTGTGGCACCGAAAACACTGTGTAATACTTGGCCTTTTTTTTGGGGGGGGGGGGTACATTCTCCCTTTTCAAAAAAAAAAAAATTATTGGGAGATAAATATTGTCAAGTCTGCCTCCGTGCCATTGCTGTGTGTGGCATCTGTCTCATTGTGTGGCACCAAAAACACTGTGTAATACTTGGCCTTTTTTTGGGGGGGGATACATTCTCCCTTTTCAAAAAAAAAAATTATTGGGAGATAAATATTGTCAAGTCTGCCTCCGTGCCATTGCTGTGTGTGGCATCTGTCTCTCATTGTGTGGCACCGAAAACACTGTGTAATACTTGGCCATTTTTTTTTAGGGGGTACATTCTCCCTTTTCAAAAAAAAATAAGAGTGGGAGATTAAGATTGGCATTTCTGCTTGAGTGCTGGTCCTGTGTGTGCCATCTGTCTCAAATTATTGGGGCACAGAAAACCTAGTGTGTAACATTGGGCCTGATTTTACTTTCAGTGTCAGGCACCTATAAAGGTATAAATCTCCGTCCGTGTCACTAATAACTCACTCGAGCAGTGACACAGAAAGCACACATACTTTTTATATTTTAAAACAATCTTTTTATTTAACATATAAATATCTTTAAAATACAATACAAATAATTGTCAACCGGAATATCTCAAATAGACAAAGGGACCGACAGACTACTCCTCAAAATCAGCAAAGAATATGGCTCTAAGTACATGGACAAGGCTAGGCACCAGTAATCAATAAATCCCTGCAATAGTGAATAGTTCTCTGTCAAAAAATGGAGGGTATGATCCTATGTGCTGCAGCCGCTAGTTATATTGTGCATATTTGCCACTGAATAAAGTGTCTCCACTACAAAACGCGCCCCCTGAAGAAGTTGTGGCACGAAACGCGCGTCGGGGTAAGAGGGACCGGACACTCCTTGCACAGCAATGTAAGCATAACAATTTCTATTGTAAGATTCTTTGTAGGACTTTGTCCACGGTATTTCACAAACCCTATGATTTAGTCAAGGATGTTTTGTAGTGGAGACACTTTATTCAGTGGCAAATATGCACAATATAACTAGCGGCTGCAGCACATAGGATCATACCCTCCATTTTTTGACAGAGAACTATTCACTATTGCAGGGATTTATTGATTACTGGTGCCTAGCCTTGTCCGTGTACTTAGAGCCATATTATTTGCTGATTTTGAGGAGTAGTCTGTCGGTCCCTTTGTCTATTTGAGATATTCCGGTTGACAATTATTTGTATTGTATTTTAAAGATATTTATATGTTAAATAAAAAGATTGTTTTAAAATATAAAAAGTATGTGTGCTTTCTGTGTCACTGCTCGAGTGAGTTATTAGTGACACGGACGGAGATTTATATAGTGTTAGCATACACGAATATTGGATCACCCTTATCTGATTACACCTACAAAGGTATATATAAATCCTACAGAAGTTTGAGTTCACCTTATAAGTTGTTTTACAGTAGCAAATACTGTTACTTTGGTTACGTTTTGCAAACAATGAGGAAGCCTAGTGGAAGAGGTCGTGGCCGTGGGCGGTCATTGTCAGCTGGTAATGATGGTAGTGGTGGTGGAGCATCAGGTGGTCGTGGTAAAAGCAGTACAGCACCTAAGTCTCGAGTTGCTGAGCAAGGTTCGTTGTCTGGCTACACAAGGCCTCGAACGCTCTCTTTTCTGGGAGTAGGAAAACCACTTTTGAAGCCGGAGCAGGAGGAACAAGTATTGGCTTTCATTGCTGACTCTGCCTCTAGCTCTTTCGCCTCCTCCTCGGAAAGTGCCAAATGTCAGAGCAGTGCATCGTCAGTGGATGCTCCCGGTCAGGGACAAGTCGCTTCCTTGTCTTCTTCACCCAGAACAAGAGAGAAGGATGCGTCAGGAGACACAACGGGTTACTCCATGGAGCTCTTTACACATACCGTTCCTGGGTTAGACAGTGAAACAGTTAACAGGCCATGCCCATTAGAAGTTGAATCGGACATGGAGTGCACAGATGCACAGCCACAGCCAGATTACTATGTTGTTCCTTTGACTCAGACCAGAACATTGCCCTCGCAGTGTACTGAGGCAGAATCAAACCCAGCGGAGACTATGGTGCCCCGTCACGGATGCTATACCACCGGCTTACACGGTGACACAGACGAAATCGCACACGACATAGAAGAGGAGGTCATAGATGACCCAGTTGTGGACCCCGATTGGCAGCCATTGGGGGAACAGGGTGCAGGCGGCAGTAGTTCTGAAGCGGAGGAGGAGGAGCCGCAGCAGGCATCAACATCACAACAGGTTCCATCTACCGGGCCCGTATCTGGCCAAAAACGCGTGGCAAAACCAAAACCAGTTGGAGGACAGCGTGGCCATCCGGTTAAAGAAGCTCAGTCTGCAATGCCTGAAAAGGTATCCGATAGTAGAAAGAGTGCAGTCTGGCATTTTTTTAAACAACATCCAAATGATCAGCGCAAAGTCATCTGTCAAAAATGTTCAACTACCTTAAGCAGAGGTCAGAATCATAAAAGTCTAAATACAAGTTGCATGCATAGACATTTATCCACCATGCATTTGCAAGCCTGGACTAACTACCAAACGCCCCTAAAGGTTGCAGCACCCTCGGCCAATGAAGCTAGTCAGCAACGCTACATCCCTTCCCTCCCTGTAAGCTGACCATTTCCCATACCACCTGCAGTATCTGTGCAGCTTTTGTCGCCAGGCCAAAGCAGTCAGGGAATCACCAGGTTAGTAGTAGGAAACACTGCATGTAGGGCACCGGCAAGAATACCATCTCCAACCCTCTCTCAGTCACCCATGTCCACCGGCACCACCGCTATTTCCACAATCTCCAGCTCTCCAGTCCAGCTCACCCTACATGAGACTCTTGTTAGGAAAAGGAAGTACTCATCCTCGCATCCGCGTACACAGGGTTTGAACGCCCACATTGCTAGACTAATCTCATTAGAGATGATGCCCTACCGGTTAGTGGAAAGCGAAGCTTTCAAAGCGCTGATGGACTACGCTGTACCACGCTACGAACTACCCAGTCGGCACTTCTTTTCTAGAAAAGCCATCCCAGCCCTCCAACAGCATGTTAAAGACCGCATCGTCCATGCACTCAGGCAGTCTGTGACTACAAAGGTGCACCTGACAACAGATGCATGGACCAGTAGGCATGGCCAGGGACGTTACGTGTCCATCACGGCACACTGGGTGAATGTGGTGGATGCAGGGTCCACAGGGGACAGCAATATTGGGACAGTTCTGCCTAGCCCACGGTCAAGGAAAGAGTTGGCTGTAGGCGTTCGCCCCCCCTCCTCCTCTTCCTCCTCCTCATGCAGAAGCAAGAGCTCGTCCACAGACTGCAGTCGCACATCCACTCCATCCGCAGCTGCCACTGTTGCACACCAGGTGTGCCATTATGGGACAGCTAGTGGCAAGCGTCAGCAGGCTGTATTGGCAATGAAGTGTTTGGGCGACAACAGACACACCGCGGAAGTTCTGTCCGAGTTCTTGCAGAATGAATCTCAGTCATGGCTGGGCACTGTACATCTTGAGGCAGGCAAGGTAGTGAGTGATAATGGAAGGAATTTCATGGCAGCCATAGCCCTTTCCCAACTGAAACACATTCCTTGCCTGGCTCACACCTTAAACCTGGTGGTGCAGTGCTTCCTGAAAAGTTAGCCAGGGCTAACCGAACTGCTCCTCAAAGTGCGCAGACTTTGCTCGCATATCCGCCGTTCGCCCGTACACTCCAGCCGTATGCAGAACTATCAGCGGTCTTTGAACCTTCCCCAGCATCGCCTAATCATCGTCGTTGCAACAAGGTGGAACTCCACACTGCACATGCTTCAGAGACTGTGTGAACACAGGCGTGCTGTTATGTATTTGTGGGAGGATACACGGGCAGGCAGTTGGATGGCAGACATGGAGTTGTCAGGTGTGCAGTGGTCGAAGCTACAAGACCTGTGTCAAGTTCTTCAGTGTTTTGAGGAATGCACACGGCTGGTTAGTGCAGACAACACCATAATAAGCATGAGCATCCCCCTAATGCGTCTGCTGATGCAAAGTTTGACGCACATAAAGAAGCAGGCGTCTGCAGCCGAGGAAGAGGAAAGCCTTGATGACAGTCAGCCATTGTCTGGTCAGGGCCGTGTAGAGGACGCTGTAGCGGGCGAAGAGGAGGAGGAGGATGAGGAGGATGATGGGGATGAGTACTTTTTGAATGAGGAAGCTTCTCCTGGGCCAACAGAAATTAGTTGCGTTGCAAGGCCGGGTTCTGTTTTTTTAAGGGAGACAAGTGACGTAGATTTGCCTGTAACTGCCCCTCAAACCAGCACAACCGCAGATTTGCCAACAGGAACTTTGGCCCACATGGCGGATTATGCCTTACGTATCCTCAAAAAGGACCCACGCATTACTAAAATGATGAGCGATGACGATTACTGGTTGGCCTGCATCCTTGACCCTCGCTATAAAGGCAAATTGCAAAATATTATGCCACATGAGAACCTCGAACAAATCTTAGCAACCAAACAAGCTACTCTTGTAGACCGTTTGATTCAGGCATTCCCAGCACACAGCGCCGGTGATGGTTCTCACACAAGCTGCAGGGGGCTACATGGCAGAGGTGTTAGAGGTGCACAGATCAGAAGTGGCGTTGGACAGAGGGGTTTTCTGACCAGGTTGTGAAGTAATTTCGCAATGATCGCAGACAGGACAGGTACTGCAGCATCTATTCAAAGTGACAGTTAGTAACCATAGTGGACAAATGTTGTGTCCTATTTTTCAGCCCTTATCGATGTTCTCCCTCAACCGTCATTCCCATTTGATTACTGGGCATCCAAATTAGACACCTGGCCTGAATTGGCAGAATATGCGTTGCAGGAGCTTGCTTGCCCAGCAGCTAGTGTGCTATCAGAAAGAGTATTCAGTGCTGCTGGTTCAATATTAACCGAAAAAAGGACTCGTCTGGCTACCCAAAATGTGGATGATCTCACCTTCATTAAAATGAACCACTCCTGGATTTCTAATTATTTTGCCCCACCTTTCCCGGCTGACACCTAGCTTTCCTATAAAAAGGTCTTGCTTGTGGACTGGTCTTACTGAGTGTTCAAATCTCTTAATTTGCAGCAGCTGTATGACCAGCATACGACATGTTTACACATCCCCCAATGGGAAAACTCCCCCCACGAGGCCGTTGTCTCACTCTCGACACTTGGCGCAAGCACCCGTTAGTTACAGTGCTGTTTGACAGAAGAGGTGGGTGTGCTCGCTTTTGGTCGACGGCACTGCCACTGGGTCCCTTATAGTACAATATAGTGTCTCTGGCGGTGGTGGTGCGCACCCAACGTCAGACACACCGTTGTAACATGAGGGGCCCTGGGGCAGTACCGCCGGCCACAAGAGAGTCCCCCCCCAGCTCAAACTGTGCTCTACAACGTGCAAAATTATCTCGCACAGCTCCAACAATGTTTAGTCTATGCGCTGATATCATTCAATGCCTGGCACTGACAAACAATAACAATTTCTTGACATCTATGATGCTAGTTAAAGTAGTCTGGGTCAGTGTCCTATATTGACACCAGTAAATACTAATTTACTGCCAAATTACTTTGTCATAAACTCTGCAGATGAGCCCACCCCTGTACCTAAGCATGCCACCCTTTTTTTATTTATAGTTGTTTTGCGAGACATTAACATCTATTTATTTTTTGGGAGTACTAACTGTGTCACACACTTCTTGCAATACTCCTCCACTGACCACAATGCTGCCTGGAGTGCCTGCCTGTGTATCCATGTAACCGATTTCAAACTGCCATGACTGCCTAGTCCTACTGTTTGTTATTTTAGGCCTTTGTGAGCCTGTCTGCGGCCCCTACTTGCAATACTCCTCCACTGACCAGTGACCACAATGCTGCCTGGAGTGCCTGCCTGTGTATCCATGTAACCGATTTCAAACTGCCATGACTGCCTACTGTTTGTTATTTTAGGCCTTTGTGAGCCTGTCTGCGGCCACTACTTGCAATACTCCTCCACTGACCAGTGACCACAATGCTGCCTGGAGTGCCTGCCTGTGTATCCATGTAACCAATTTCAAACTGCCATGACTGCCTACTGTTTGTTATTTTAGGCCTTTGTGAGCCTGTCTGCGGCCCTTACTTGCAATACTCCTCCACTGACCAGTGACCACAATGCTGCCTGGAGTGCCTGCCTGTGTATCCATGTAACCGATTTCAAACTGCCATGACTGCCTAGTCCTACTGTTTGTTATTTTAGGCCTTTGTGAGCCTGTCTGCGGCCCCTACTTGCAATACTCCTCCACTGACCAGTGACCACAATGCTGCCTGGAGTGCCTGCCTGTGTATCCATGTAACTGATTTCAAACTGCCATGACTGCCTACTGTTTGTTATTTTAGGCCTTTGTGAGCCTGTCTGCAGCCCCTACTTGCAATACTCCTCCACTGACCAGTGACCACAATGCTGCCTGGAGTGCCTGCCTGTGTATCCATGTAACCGATTTCAAACTGCCATGACTGCCTAGTCCTACTGTTTGTTATTTTAGGCCTTTGTGAGCCTGTCTGCGGCCCCTACTTGCAATACTCCTCCACTGACCAGTGACCACAATGCTGCCTGGAGTGCCTGCCTGTGTATCCATGTAACCGATTTCAAACTGCCATGACTGCCTACTGTTTGTTATTTTAGGCCTTTGTGAGCCTGTCTGCGGCCCCTACTTGCAATACTCCTCCACTGACCAGTGACCACAATGCTGCCTGGAGTGCCTGCCTGTGTATCCATGTAACCGATTTCAAACTGCCATGACTGCCTAGTCCTACTGTTTGTTATTTTAGGCCTTTGTGAGCCTGTCTGCGGCCCCTACTTCCAATACTCCTCCACTGACCAGTGACCACAATGCTGCCTGGAGTGCCTGCCTGTGTATCCATATAACCGATTTCAAACTGCCATGACTGCCTACTGTTTGTTATTTTAGGCCTTTGTGAGCCTGTCTGCGGCCCCTACTTGCAATACTCCTCCACTGACCAGTGACCACAATGCTGCCTGGAGTGCCTGCCTGTGTATCCATGTAACCGATTTCAAACTGCCATGACTGCCTACTGTTTGTTATTTTAGGCCTTTGTGAGCCTGTCTGCGGCCCCTACTTGCAATACTCCTCCACTGACCAGTGACCACAATGCTGCCTGGAGTGCCTGCCTGTGTATCCATGTAACCGATTTCAAACTGCCATGACTGCTTAGTCCTACTGTTTGTTATTTTAGGCCTTTGTGAGCCTGTCTGCGGCCCCTACTTGCAATACTCCTCCACTGACCAGTGACCACAATGCTGCCTGGAGTGCCTGCCTGTGTATCCATATAACCGATTTCAAACTGCCATGACTGCCTACTGTTTGTTATTTTAGGCCTTTGTGAGCCTGTCTGCGGCCCCTACTTGCAATACTCCTCCACTGACCAGTGACCACAATGCTGCCTGGAGTGCCTGCCTGTGTATCCATGTAACCGATTTCAAACTGCCATGACTGCCTAGTCCTACTGTTTGTTATTTTAGGCCTTTGTGAGCCTGTCTGCGGCCCCTACTTGCAATACTCCTCCACTGACCAGTGACCACAATGCTGCCTGGAGTGCCTGCCTGTGTATCCATGTAACCGATTTCAAACTGCCATGACTGCCTACTGTTTGTTATTTTAGGCCTTTGTGAGCCTGTCTGCGACCCCTACTTGCAATACTCCTCCACTGACCAGTGACCACAATGCTGCCTGGAGTGCCTGCCAGTGTATCCATGTAACCGATTTCAAACTGCCATGACTGCCTACTGTTTGTTATTTTAGGCCTTTGTTAGCCTGTCTGCGGCCCCTACTTGCAATACTCCTCCACTGACCAGTGACCACAATGCTGCCTGGAGTGCCTGCCTGTGTATCCATGTAACCGATTTCAAACTGCCATGACTGCCTACTGTTTGTTATTTTAGGCCTTTGTGAGCCTGTCTGCGGCCCCTACTTGCAATACTCCTCCACTGACCAGTGACCACAATGCTGCCTGGAGTGCCTGCCTGTGTATCCATGTAACCGATTTCAAACTGCCATGACTGCCTAGTCCTACTGTTTGTTATTTTAGGCCTTTGTGAGCCTGTCTGCGGCCCCTACTTGCAATACTCCTCCACTGACCAGTGACCACAATGCTGCCTGGAGTGCCTGCCTGTGTATCCATGTAATTGATTTCAAACTGCCATGACTGCCTACTGTTTGTTATTTTAGGCCTTTGTTAGCCTGTCTGCGGCCCCTACTTGCAATACTCCTCCACTGACCAGTGACCACAATGTTGCCTGGAGTGCCTGCCTGTGTATCCATGTAACCGATTTCAAACTGCCATGCCTGCCTATTGTTTGTTATTTTAGGCCTTTGATAGCCTGTCTGCAGCCCCTACTTGCAATACTCCTCCACTGACCACACCAATGCTGCCCGTGTACCCCTGGAACTTATTTAAAAGTTCATAGAGCCTAATTATATATTTTATTTACTATTAATAAGGCCATGATGGACTACGCTGTACCACGCTACAAGCTAACCAGTCGACACTTCTTTTGCGAGAAAAGCCATCCCAACCCTCCACCAGCATGTAAAAGACCGCATTGTCCATGCACTCTGGCAATCTGTGAGTACAAAGGTGCACCTGACAACAGACGCATGGACCTGTAGGCATGGCCACGGAAGATTACGTGTCCATTACGGCGCAATGGGTTAATGTGTTGGATACATGGTCCACAGGGGACAGCCTACTAAGTCTGTCTGCAGTCCCTAATTCAAATTGTCCTCCACTGTCTAAATCGGAGCTTCCACCTTCTGGCTTTTGGCCTATAGTATCAGAAATTAAACTGCATTTGGCCTTCAACTTTGGTTACGGCCTACTAACGGTGTCTGCCCCTCCCTGGTGTTTGCCCTCAACTGAATAAAGCTGAGCTTCCACCTTCTGGCTTTCGGCCTATAGTATCAAAAATTAAACTGCATTTGGCCTTCAACTTTGGTTACGGCCTACTAACGGTGTCTGCCCCTCCCTGGTGTTTGCCCTCAACTGAATAAAGCTGAGCTTCCACCTTCTGGCTTTCGGCCTATAGTATCAGATATTAAACTGCATTTGGCCTTCAACTTTGGTTACGGCCTACTAACGGTGTCTGCCCCTGCCTGGTGTTTTTCCTCAACTGAATAAAGCTGAGCTTCAACCTTCTGGCTCTCATTAAGTGCTGTGTTTTTAAAAATTGGTGGTTAGGGCCTACTAACGGTGTCTGCCCCTCTCTGGTGTTTGCCCTCAACTGAATAAAGCTGAGCTTCCATCTTCTGGCTTTCGGCCTATAGTATCAGATATTAAACTGCATTTGGCCTTCAACTTTGGTTACGGCCTACTAACGGTGTCTGCCCCTCCCTGGTGTTTGCCCTCAACTGAATAAAGCTGAGCTTCCACCTTCTGGCTTTCGGCCTATAGTATCAGATATTTAACTGCATTTGGCCTTCAACTTTGGTTACGGCCTACTAACGGTGTCTGCCCCTGCCTGGTGTTTTTCCTCAACTGAATAAAGCTGAGCTTCAACCTTCTGGCTCTCATTAAGTGCTGTGTTTTTAAAAATTGGTGGTTAGGGCCTACTAACGGTGTCTGCCCCTCCCTGGTGTTTGCCCTCAACTGAATAAAGCTGAGCTTCCACCTTCTGGCTTTCGGCCTATAGTATCAGAAATTAAACTGCATTTGGCCTTCAACTTTGGTTACGGCCTACTAACGGTGTCTGCCCCTGCCTGGTGTTTGTCCTCAACTGAATAAAGCTGAGCTTCATCCTTCTGGCTCTCATTAAGTGCTGTGTATTTAAAAATTGGTGGTTAGGGCCTACTAACGGTGTCTGCCCCTCCCTGGTGTTTGCCCTCAACTGAATAAAGCTGAGCTTCAGTCTTTAGGCTTTTGGCCTAAAGTATCAGATATTAAACTGCATTTGGCCAATTAGTGTGTTTGGGCCCTTAAAACAGTGTCTGCTGCTCCTGGGTTTGCTACTCCACTGAACAAAGCAATGCCGCCTGTTTAGTCCTGTTACCAATTTTGAACTGCATTTAGCCTACTTTATTCTTTGGCCCTATATCTGTTTCCTCCTCATCCTGCCCATTGCCCAGCCACTGCTAGATGAGTCTGCTGGTACATTGACCTAGACCACTACATTCCCTTTGCACTCTACACAGCCAGAATCTGACCCTGCTGAAAGTAAGGTTCCCCTTCCCGCATGTTATACCACCTTACACAGGGACAAAGAGGAAGGTGCAGATGAAAGTGCAGGTTCCTTCATCAGGTGGGGGGGCATACTCGTTGGCGACGTCACTGGCACAGGGCCCCTCAGAGTACGCAAAAGTGTCGCTGCTGGTGGGAGGCGCCCCCGCCGTGCAAACACACCGCTGTACTTTGAGGGGCCCTGTGCCAGTGCCAATGCGAATGAGTGTGCCCCCCTGCTTGCTCAGGATCACAGCACTTGCAACGTTGAAATACTTACCTCTCCCTGCTCCACCGCCGTGACGTAGTCCACGATTCCTGGGCCCACTAAAACCTTGAACCAGCCCTACCCCCCACAACTTTTGCCAAATGACCCCCAAGTTCCATTGAACAACTATTATTATAAAGTTAATTAAGATTGACAAGCTTCAGAAAACAAGAATGGATGTTTTTGGCATTAAAATGGGCACTGTAGGTGTTTTCCTGGCCTCCACTCATTGCCGACTATGCTTCCCCATTGACTTGCATTGGGTTTCGTGTTTCGGTCGATCCCCGACTTTTAGCGATAATCGGCCGACTGCACTCGACTCGACTCTGGACAAAGTCGGGTTTCACAAAACCCGACTCGATTTTTAAAAAATGAAAGTCGCTCAACCCTAGTCTTTGATGCTGAAGCATGCGCAACTCAATAAAGTTTGGAGAACCCTTTCTATTTATAGCTGACTTCTCTGTGTGTGCGAGTATTGTTCTCTGAGGTTGCACCTGCTCCCCAATATAAGGAAGAGACTGCTGTACTACAAATAAGGCTACTCCGACTGTGTTTGGAGGTCCCATTGAGATCCTCAGCTGACTCGCTTAACTGACCAAGTTGGAGACTTCAGAAGACAGGGGAAACAAAAGACCATATGGTATCCTTTTAAGTTTTCTTTTTTTCCTTTCTAATAGAGTTGAGCGACTTTTACTTTTTTTGGATCGAGTCGGGTTTCTCGAAATCGGCCGATTATTACGTAAAGTTGGGGGCCGACTGGAGCACGAAACCCAATGCAAGTCAATGGGAAATCAAAGTCGGCAGAGAGTGGAGCTCAGGAAAACACCTACAGTGCCCATTTTAATGCCGAAACATCAAATCTTATTAATGAAGCTTGTCAATCTTAATTTACTTTATAATAATAGTTAGGCATTGAAAACTGGGGGTCATTTGGCTAAAGTTGCTGGGGGTAGGGCTGGCTCAAGTTTTTCGTAGGCACAGGAAATGCAGAATAAGTCACGGCGGTGGAGCAGGGAGAGGTAAGTATTTCAACTTTGGAAGTGCTGCGTTCCTGAGCAAGCAGTGGGGGCCCATTCGTTGGCATTGGCTGTCATGATTCCCCAATGGCATGGGAACATCAGAAACACAAAAATTACAGACTAGCTCTCGGGTGATGGAAACTCAAGCTGACCGTGACCTAAATCTACCACACAACTAACAGTAGCCAGGGAGCATTCCTACGGCTGCCTAAATGCCACGCGCCAGCCGGAGAACTAACTACGCCTGGAAGAGGAAGGAACAGACCTGGCTTACCTCTAGTGAAATTCCCCAAAGATGATAGTAGCTCCCACATATATTAACGGTGAGTTCAGAGGAAAAGACATACACAGTATGAAGGTAGATTTAGCAAAGCGAGGTCCACTTACTAGATAGAGGAAGGATACAAAAGAGGACTTCACGGTCAGCTGAAAAACCCTTTCAAAAACCCATCCTGAAATTACTTTAAAACTCCTGTGTCAACTCATCACACAGGAGTGGCAATTTCAGTCCACAAGAGCTTCCAGTAACAGGAAATGACAAAATTGTAAACTGGACAAAAATACAAAACAATAAGGACAAGAGTCCACTTAGGCTGGTTTCACACTTGCGTTTTTATCTGCATGCGTTTTTAAAAAAAACGCATGTGTGAAAAACGCATGTAAACGCGGTAAAACGCATGCGTTTTTTAGACGCATGCGTTTTTATAGAAAAACACAAGAAAACACAAGAAAACACAAGAAAACACAAGAAAACCCTAACCCTACCCCTACCCCTAACCCTAACCCTAAACGTGACTGAAATACGTGGCACTGAAATACGTGCAACTGAAATACGTGGTACTTAAATACGTGGCATGTGGCACTTAAATACGTGGCATGTGGCACTTAAATACGTGGCACGTGGCACTTATATACGTGGCACGTGGCACTTAAATATGTGGTACTTAAATACGTGGCACTTAAATACGTGGCACGTGGCACTTAAATACGTGGCACGTGGTACTTAAATACGTGGCATGTGGCACTTAAATACGTGGCACGTGGCACTTAAATATGTGGTACTTAAATACGTGGCACTTAAATACGTGGCACGTGGCACTTTAATACGTGGCACGTGGCACTTAAATATGTGGCACGTGGCACTTAAATACGTGGCACGTGGCATACGTGGCACTGAAATATGTGATACGTGGCACTTAAATACGTGGCACGTGGCACTTAAATATGTGGCACGTGGCACTTAAATACGTGGCACGTGGCACTTATATACGTGGCACGTGGCACTTAAATATGTGGTACTTAAATACGTGGCACTTAAATACGTGGCACATGGCACTTTAATATGTGGCACGTGGCACTTAAATATGTGGCACGTGGCACTTAAATACGTGGCACGTGGCATACGTGGCACTTAAATACGTGATACGTGGCACTTAAATACGTGGCAATATGACTCAGAAAATTTTCATTAAACGGTTAGGGGTGAGGTTAGGGGTAGAGTTAGGGTTAGGGTTTGGATCCCTTTATCACCTTGATGGTGGTGGGTGGCTTTTCAGTGTGTTTTCTGGTTTTTTTCTATAAAAACGCATGCGTTTTTAGCGCAAACAAACGCATGTGCTTAAAAACGCATGCGTTTACATAGACAGCAATGCATTTTTTTTTGCCGCGAAAAAACGCATGCGTTTTTTCGCGGCAAAAAAACGCGCAAGAAAATACTGCAGGTAGCATTTTTGAAAATGAACGCATGCAGACAAAAAACGCATGCGTTTGAAAACGCGACCAAACGCATGTGCAAAAAAACGCATGCGTTTTCAATGTTAAATATAGGAAAAAAACGCATGCGTTTTTTGTGCAAAAAACGCTGCAGACAAAAACGCAAGTGTGAAACCAGCCTTAGCTGATCAGCAGACTAGTAGCAGGAACATGCAACTGAATGACTCAGGTTACAATGATGACCGGCAAGGAAGTGACTGGAGAGCAAGGCTAAATAGGGAACTCCCAAAACTGATGGAAGCAGGTGAGCGAGGCAGAAAAGAACACACAAGTCTCCAGTACCACCAGCCACCACTAGGGGAGCCCAAAAAGCGATCACAACAGTACCCCCCCCTTAAGGAGGGGGCACCGAACCCTCACAAGAACCGCCAGGGCGACCTGGATGAGCCCTATGAAAGGCACGAACCAAATCCGAGGCATGAACATCAGAGGCAGTTACCCAAGAATTATCTTCCTGACCATAGCCCTTCCATTTAACCAGATACTGGAGTCTCCGCCTGGAAATACGGGAGTCCAAGATTTTCTCTATAACGTACTCCAATTCA
Organism: Ranitomeya variabilis; assembly: GCF_051348905.1. Classification (NCBI taxonomy): domain Eukaryota; kingdom Metazoa; phylum Chordata; class Amphibia; order Anura; family Dendrobatidae; genus Ranitomeya; species Ranitomeya variabilis. The sequence continues at coordinate 226,824,107 of NC_135234.1, forward strand.
CCCTCAACCAGCACAGGAGCAGGAGGCTCAGCAGAAGGAACCACCGGCACCTCGTATCTCCGCAACAACGACCGATGGAACACATTATGGATAGCGAAAGATGCCGGGAGGTCCAAACGAAAGGAAACAGGGTTAATAATCTCCAAAATCCTATAGGGACCGATAAACCGAGGCTTAAATTTAGGAGAAGAAACCCTCATTGGGACAAAACGGGAAGACAACCACACCAAGTCCCCAACACGAAGGCGAGGACCAACCCGACGCTGGCGGTTAGCAAACCGCTGAGTCCTCTCCTGGGACAAATTCAAATTGTCCACCACTTGTTCCCAAATCCGATACAACCGATCCACCACAGCATCCACTCCAGGACAATCCGAAGACTCCACCTGACCAGAAGAAAAACGGGGATGAAACCCCGAATTGCAAAAGAAAGGGGAAACCAAAGTGGCTGAACTAGCCCGATTATTAAGAGCAAACTCCGCCAACGGCAAAAAGGCAACCCAATCATCCTGATCCGCAGACACAAAACACCTCAAATACGTCTCCAAAGTCTGATTAGTTCGCTCCGTCTGGCTATTAGTCTGAGGATGGAAGGCAGACGAAAAAGACAAATCAATGCCCAACCTGGCACAGAATGCCCGCCAAAATCTAGAAACGAACTGGGTACCCCTATCAGAAACGATATTTTCAGGAATACCATGCAAGCGAACCACATTTTGAAAAAACAAAGGAACCAACTCAGACGAGGAAGGCAACTTCGGCAATGGCACCAAATGAACCATCTTAGAAAAACGGTCACACACCACCCAGATAACAGACATCCTCTGAGAGACAGGAAGATCAGAAATAAAGTCCATCGAGATGTGCGTCCAAGGCCTCTTCGGAATAGGCAAGGGCAACAACAACCCGCTAGCCCTAGAACAACAAGGCTTGGCCCGAGCACACACATCACAAGACTGCACAAAAACACGCACATCTTGAGACAGAGATGGCCACCAGAAGGATCTAGCCACCAAATCCCTGGCACCAAAAATTCCAAGATGACCCGCCAGCGTAGAAGAATGAACCTCCGAGATGACTCTACTGGTCCAATCATCAGGAACAAACAGTCTACCAGGTGGACAGCGATCAGGTCTATCCGCCTGAAACTCTTGCAAAGCACGTCGCAGATCTGGGGAAATAGCGGATAATATCACCCCATCCTTAAGGATACCTGTAGGTTCCGAATCACCAGGGGAATCAGGCTCAAAACTCCTAGAAAGGGCATCCGCCTTCACATTCTTAGAACCTGGTAGATATGAGACCACAAAATTAAACCGAGAGAAAAACAACGACCAGCGCGCCTGTCTAGGATTCAGGCGCCTGGCAGACTCAAGATAAATCAGATTCTTGTGATCAGTCAAAACCACCACCTGATGTCTAGCACCCTCAAGCCAATGACGCCACTCCTCAAATGCCCACTTCATGGCCAAAAGCTCCCGATTACCGACATCATAATTTCTTTCGGCGGCAGAAAATTTTCGAGAAAAGAACGCACAAGGTCTCATCACTGAGCAATCGGAACTTTTCTGCGACAAAACCACCCCCCGCTCCGATCTCGGAAGCATCGACCTCAACCTGAAAGGGGAGAGAGACATCGGGCTGGCGCAACACAGGGGCAGACGAAAAGCGGCGCTTAAGTTCCCGAAAGGCCTCCACAGCGGCAGAGGACCAATTGGCCACATCAGCACCCTTCTTAGTCAAATCCGTAAGAGGCTTAGCAACACCAGAAAAACCAGTTATAAATCGACGATAAAAATTAGCAAAGCCCAAGAACTTCTGAAGACCCTTTAGAGAAGTAGGCTGCGTCCAGTCACAAATAGCCCGAACCTTGACAGGGTCCATCTCAACAGAAGGGGAAAAAATCTACCCCAAAAAGGAAATCTTTTGAACCCCAAAAACACACTTAGAACCCTTTACACACAGAGAATTCTCCCGCAAGACCTGAAAAACCCTCCTGACCTGCTGAACATGAGACTCCCAGTCCTCAGAAAAAATCAAAATATCGTCCAAATACACAATCATAAATTTATCCAGATATTCACAGAAAATATCATGCATAAAGGACTGAAAAACTGAAGGTGCATTAGAAAGGCCGAAAGGCATTACCAAATACTCAAAGTGGCCCTCAGGCGTATTAAATGCGGTTTTCCACTCATCCCCTTGCTTAATTCGCACCAAATTATACGCCCCACGGAGATCAATCTTGGAGAACCACTTAGCCCCCCTTATGCGAGCAAACAAATCAGTAAGCAGCGGCAACGGATACTGATTGACAGTAATTTTATTCAGGAGTCGATAATCAATACAAGGCCTCAGCGAGCCATCCTTTTTAGAGACAAAGAAAAACCCAGCTCCTAAAGGTGATGAAGAAGGACGAATATGTCCCTTTTCCAGGGACTCCTTAACATACTCTCGCATGGCAGCATGCTCAGGTACAGATAGGTTAAACAAACGACCCTTTGGAAATTTACTGCCTGGAATCAGATCTATGGCGCAATCACACTCTCTGTGGGGAGGGAGAGAACCAATTTTAGGCTCTTCAAAAATATCCCCAAAATCCGACAAAAATGCCGGAATCTCAGAGGGAATAGATGACGAGATAGAACCCAAAGATATGTCCCCATGAGCCCCCCGACATCCCCAGCTTAACACAGACATAGTTTTCCAGTCCAGTACTGGGTTATGAGATTGTAACCATGGTAATCCAAGCACTAACACATCATGTAAATTATGCAACACGAGGAAGCGAATCATCTCCTGATGGTCTGGAGTCATACGCATAGTCACTTGCGTCCAGAACTGTGGTCTATTACAAGCCAGAGGTGTAGAATCAATACCCTTCAGAGGTATAGGAACTTCCAGAGGCTCCAAATCAAACCCACAGCGCCTGGCGAAGGACCAATCCATGAGACTCAGAGCGGCGCCAGAGTCCACATAGGCATCCACGGTAATAACTGATAATGAACAAATCAGAGTTACAGACAGAAGAAATTTAGACTGTAAAGTGCCAATAGAAACAGACTTGTCAACCTTCCTAGTACGTTTAGAGCATGCTGATATAACATGCGCGGAATCACCACATTAGAAGCACAAGCCATTTTTGCGCCTATAATTCTGCCGCTCGCTTCTTGACAGAATTCTGTCACATTGCATTGTCTCTGGCGTCCCTTCAGAAGATACCGCCAAATGGTGCACGGGTTTGCGCTCCCGCAAACACCGATCAATCTGAATCGTCATTGTCATGGACTCATTCAGACCTGTGGGCGTAGGAAACCCCACCATGACATCCTTAACGGCATCAGAAAGGCCCTCTCTAAAAATTGCCGCTAGGGCACACTCATTCCACTGAGTAAGCACAGACCATTTACAAAATTTTTGGCAGTATATCTCGGCTTCATCTTGCCCTTGAGACAGGGCTATTAAAGCTTTTTCAGCTTGAATCTCCAAATTAGGTTTCTCATACAGCAACCCAAAAGCCAGAAAAAACGCATCCACATTGAGCAACGCAGGATCCCCTGGTGTCAATGAAAATGCCCAATTTTGAGGGTCACCTCGCAGCAAAGAAATCACAATCTTAACCTGCTGAACAGGATCTCCAGAGGAGTGAGGTCTGAGAGAAAGGAATAATTTACAATTACATTTGAAATTCAGAAACCGAGATCTATCTCCGGAAAATACCTCTGGTGTAGGAATCTTAGGTTCAGAAATAGGAGTACGTATAACATAATCTTGTAAATTCTGAACCTTCGTAGCAAGGTTATTTAAACCTGCAGCCAAACTCTGAGAGTCCATCCTTAAACCGGAGAGATCAGAGCCATTCAAGGATTAGAAGGAGAGAAAGGCAAGGCTGTAAATAGAGCAGAAATACAACTGAGCCAACTAAGTAGCAAACATGAGAGGAAAAAAAAAAAAAAAAATCTACAGACTTCTTTTACTCTCCTTTCTTCTGCCAATTACTTTAACAGTGGCCGGTCATACTGTCATGATTCCCCAATGGCATGGGAACATCAGAAACACAAAAATTACAGACTAGCTCTCGGGTGATGGAAACTCAAGCTGACCGTGACCTAAATCTACCACACAACTAACAGTAGCCAGGGAGCATTCCTACGGCTGCCTAAATGCCACGCGCCAGCCGGAGAACTAACTACGCCTGGAAGAGGAAGGAACAGACCTGGCTTACCTCTAGTGAAATTCCCCAAAGATGATAGTAGCTCCCACATATATTAACGGTGAGTTCAGAGGAAAAGACATACACAGTATGAAGGTAGATTTAGCAAAGCGAGGTCCACTTACTAGATAGAGGAAGGATACAAAAGAGGACTTCACGGTCAGCTGAAAAACCCTTTCAAAAACCCATCCTGAAATTACTTTAAAACTCCTGTGTCAACTCATCACACAGGAGTGGCAATTTCAGTCCACAAGAGCTTCCAGTAACAGGAAATGACAAAACTGTAAACTGGACAAAAATACAAAACAATAAGGACAAGAGTCCACTTAGCTGATCAGCAGACTAGCAGCAGGATCATGCAACTGAATGACTCAGGTTACAATGATGACCGGCAAGGAAGTGACTGGAGAGCAAGGCTAAATAGGGAACTCCCAAAACTGATGGAAGCAGGTGAGCGAGGCAGAAAAGAACACACAAGTCTCCAGTACCACCAGCCACCACTAGGGGAGCCCAAAAAGCGATCACAACAATTGGCACTGGCACAGGGCCCCTCATAGTACAGGGGTGTGTTTGATGGAGGGTGGCGTCTCCTACCGGCAGAGACACTTTTGTGTACTATGAGGGGCCCTGTGCCAGTGATGTCGCCAACGAGTATGCCCCCCCACCTGATGAAGGAACCTGCACTTTCATCTGCACCTTCCTCTTTGTCCCCGTGTAAGGTAGTATAGTATGCGGGAAGGGGAACCTGACTTTCAGCAGGGTCAGATTCCGGCTGTGTAGAGTGCAAGGGGAATGTAGTGGTCTGGGTCAATGTACCAACAGACTCATCTAGCAGTGGCTAGGTAATGGGCAGGATGAGGAGGAAACACAGATATAGGTCCAAATAATAAAGTAGGCTAAAAGCAATTAAAAATTGGTAACAGAACTAAACTGGTGGCATTGCTTTGTTCAGCGGAGGACAACTGTAATGAGGGGCAGACACAGTTAGTAGGCCTAAATAATTAAGTAGGCTAAAAGCAGTTCAAAATTGGTAACATGACTAACCAGGTGGCGTTGATTTGTTCAGCGGAAGACAATTGTAAGGAGTGGCTGACACAGTGAGTAGGCCCAAATAAGTAAGTAGGCTTAATGCAGTTCAAAATTGGTAACAGGACTAAATTGGCGGCATTGTTTTGTTCAGCGGAGAACAATTGTAAGGAGTGGCTGACACAGTGAGTAGGCCCAAATAAGCAAGTAGGCTAAATGCAGTTCAAAATTGGTAACAGGACTTACCAGGCGGCATTGCTTTGTTCAGCGGAGGACTGTTGTGAACTCTATTTCTGGGCTCCCTCTTTTGGTCACAAGTGGTACTGTGTGAGTGCTGTCTTTGGGCTCCCTCTGGTGGCTCTTTGTGTCTTTCTGCAGGTCTGTGGCTGGGATCAGCTGTCTCGTTATCTGTGAGTTGGTTTCCTATTTAGCTCACCTGGACTCTCAGTTGTTGCCTGCTGTCGATGTATTCAGTGCTATTCTGATTCCTTCTGACTACTTTCGTTATCAGTCTCTCCAAGAGAAGCTAAGTTTCTGTTTGTTCATTTTTTGATCATCAGTGTTCAATATGTTTCTTGGTTTATTTTTGTTCCTTGTCCAGCTTGCTAATATGTGATTTCCTTGCTTGCTGGTAGCTCTAGGGGGCTGAGTTTCTCCCCTCACACCATTAGTTGGTGTGGGGGTTCTTGAATTCTCAGCGTGGATATTTTGTAGGGTTTTCTATTGATCGCACAGTTTCCTATCTGTCTTCTGCTATCTAGTATTAGCGGGCCTCATTTGCTGAATCTGTTTTCATTTCTACGTTTGTATTTTCCCCTTACCTCACCGTTATTATTTGTTGGGGGCTTCCTATATCTTTGGGGTTATTTCTCTGAGGCAAGTGAGGTCTTACTTTCTCTCTAGGGGTAGCTAGTTCCTCAGGCTGCGTCGAGACATCCAGGAATTTAGGCGCGTTCACCGGCTACCTTTAGTGTGTTTGGTTAGGATCAGGTTTGCGGTCAGTCCAGTTACCACCTCCATAGAGCTTGTTCTGTTATGATCCTTAATGGCTGTGGATCACAAATAGACCAGCAAGTGAATAAACTAAGGACGAGCTCTAGGGAGATGGTAACTGGACTGATCGCAAATCTGAACCTATCCAAAACAACTAGAGGTAGCCGGTGAACGTGCCTAAAAAATGCCTAGACGTCTCGAGCCAGCCTGAGGAACTAGCTACCCCTAAAGAGAAAGAAAGACCTTGCTTGCCTCCAGAGAAATAATCCCCAAAGATATAGAAGCCCCCAACAAATATTAATGGTGAAGTAAGAAGAAGGCACATACATAGGGATGAAATCAGATTCAGCAAAAGAGGCCCATTAGTACTAGAAAGCAGAAAATAGAGCAGGGGTCTATGCGATCAATAAAAAACCCTTACAAAATATCCATCCTGAGATTTCAAGAACCCACACACCAACTAACGGTGTGTGGGGAGAAACTCAGCCCACTAGAGCAACCAGCAAGCGAGGGAATTACATTTTAGCAAGCTGGAACAGAAAACATGAAAAACACTGCTGATCAAAAATGAGCAAACAAAACTTAGCTTGTGCTGGATGGACTGGGAGCAAGGTAGTCAGAAGGAATCTGAGTAGCACTGATTACATCGACAGCCGGCAACAAGTGAAAGTAAAACAGAGCTATATAGGAACCTCCCAGAGGATAACGAACCAGCTGATAGCCAGAGACCACCAGGATAACAGACAAAGCCACCAGGGGGAGCCCAAAGCAAAAGTCACACCATACCACCAGTGACCACAAGAGGGAGCCTGAACACAGAGTTCACAACAGTACCCCCCCCTTGAGGAGGGGTCACCGAACCCTCATGAAAACCGCCAGGGCGATCAGGATGAGCCACATGGAAGGCACGAACCAAATCGGCCGCATAAACATCAGAGGCGACGACCCAAGAATTATCCTCCTGACCATAGCCCTTCCATTTAACCAAATACTGGAGCCTCCGTCTAGAAATACGAGAATCCAAGATCTTCTCCACCACGTATTCCAATTCTCCCTCAACCAGCACCGGGGCAGGAGGCTCAACCGGAGGAACCACAGGCACCACATACCTCCGCAACAACGAGCGATGGAACACATTATGAATAGCAAATGATGCTGGGAGGTCCAGACGAAATGACACAGGGCCAAGGACTTCCAGAATCTTATAAGGACCGATAAACTGAGGCTTGAACTTAGGAGAGGAGACCTTCATAGGAACGAAGCGAGAAGACAACCACACCAAGTCCCCAACGCGAAGTCGGGGACCCACACAGCGACGGCGGTTGGCAAAGAGCTGAGCCTTCTCTTGAGACAGCTTCAAATTGTCCACCACATGATTCCAAATCTGATACAACCTATCAACCACAACATCCACTCCAGGACAGTCAGAAGGCTCCACCTGACCCGAGGAAAAACGAGGATGAAACCCCGAATTACAAAAAAAAGGAGAAACCAAAGTAGCAGAACTAGCCCGATTATTAAGGGCAAACTCGGCCAACGGCAAAAAAGTAACCCAGTCGTCCTGATCAGCAGAAACAAAACATCTTAAATAAGTCTCCAAGGTTTGAGTAGTTCGCTCGGTTTGGCCATTCGTCTGAGGATGGAAGGCCGACGAAAAAGACAAATCAATGCCCAATTTAGCACAAAAGGTCCGCCAAAATCTAGACACAAACTGGGATCCTCTGTCAGAAACAATGTTCTCAGGAATCCCATGCAAACGAACCACATTTTGAAAAAACAGTGGAACCAACTTGGAAGAGGAAGGCAACTTAGGCAAGAGCACCAAATGGACCATCTTAGAAAAACGATCACACACCACCCAGATGACAGACATTCTCTGAGAGACAGGGAGATCAGAAATAAAATCCATGGAAATGTGCGTCCAAGGCCTCTTCGGGACAGGGAAAGGTAACAGCAAACCACTGGCTCGAGAACAGCAAGGCTTAGCCCGAGCACAAATTCCACAAGACTGCACAAAGGAACGCACATCCCGTAACAAGGAAGGCCACCAAAAAGACCTGGCCACCAAGTCTCTGGTACCAAATATTCCAGGATGGCCCGCCAACACTGAAGAATGAACCTCGGAGATGACTGTTGGTCCATCTATCCGGGACAAACAGTCTCTCCGGTGGACAGCGATCAGGTCTATCCGCCTGAAACTCTTGCAGCACACGTCGCAAATCTGGGGAGATGGCAGACAAAATCACCCCTTCTCTAAGGATACCAGCCGGCTCTGAATCTCCAGGAGAGTCAGGCACAAAACTCCTAGAAAGAGCATCAGCCTTCACATTCTTCGAACCAGGCAGGTACGAAACCACGAAATCAAAACGAGAGAAAAACAACGACCAACGAGCCTGTCTGGGATTCAGCCGCTTGGCCGACTCGAGGTAAATCAAATTCTTGTGATCAGTCAAGACCACCACACGATGCTTAGCTCCCTCGAGCCAATGTCGCCACTCCTCAAATGCCCACTTCATAGCCAACAACTCCCGATTACCGACATCATAATTCCGCTCGGCAGGCGAAAACTTTCTTGAAAAGAAAGCACATGGCTTCATCACAGAGTCATCGGAGCTTCTCTGCGACAAAACAGCCCCCGCTCCAATCTCGGAAGCATCAACCTCCACCTGGAAGGGAAGTGAGACATCTGGCTGACATAAGACCGGAGCCGAAGAAAACCGGCGCTTCAGCTCCCGAAAGGCCTCCACAGCCGCAGAGGACCAATTAGTCACATCAGAACCTTTCTTGGTCAAATCCGTCAAAGGCTTAACAACACCAGAAAAATTAGCTATGAAGCGACGGTAAAAATTAGCAAAACCCAAGAACTTCTGAAGACTCTTAACAGATGTAGGCTGCGTACAGTCATGAATAGCCTGAACCTTGACTGGGTCCATCTCAATAGTAGAAGGAGAAAAAATGAAACCCAAAAAAGAAATCTTCTGGACTCCAAAAATACATTTTGAGCCCTTCACAAATAAAGCATTGTCTCGCAGGACCTGAAAGACCATCCTGACCTGCTTAACATGAGACTCCCAATCATCCGAAAAAAACAGAATATCATCCAGATACACAATCATAAACTTATCCAGATATTCACGGAAGATGTCGTGCATAAAGGACTTTGGAGAAGGGACATATTCGCCCATCCTCCTCCCCTCTTGGTGCAGGATTCTTTTTTGTGGCCAAGAAGAATGGTTCTCTGAGACCTTGTATAGATTATCGTCTTCTAAATAAAATCACGGTCAAATTTCAGTATCCTTTGCCATTATTGTCCGATCTGTTTGCTTGGATTAAGGGGTCCAGTTGGTTCACCAAGATAGATCTTCGTGGTGCGTATAACCTTGTGCGTATTAAGCAGGGGGATGAATGGAAAACAGCATTTAATACGCCCGAAGGCCATTTTGAGTACTTGGTGATGCCTTTTGGACTCTCTAATGCTCCTTCTTTGTTTCAGTCCTTCATGCATGACATCTTCCGAGAATATCTGGATAAATTTATGATTGTGTATCTGGATGACATTTTGGTCTTTTCTGATGATTGGGAGTCCCATGTGAAGCAGGTCAGGATGGTGTTTCAGGTCCTGCGTGCTAATGCCTTATTTGTGAAGGGCTCAAAATGTCTCTTTGGAGTACAGAAGGTTTCCTTTTTGGGTTTTATTTTTTCTCCTTCTACTATTGAGATGGACCCAGTCAAGGTCCAGGCTATTCATGACTGGACTCAGCCTACATCTGTTAAGAGTCTTCAGAAGTTCTTGGGTTTTGCTAATTTTTACCGTCGCTTCATCGCTAATTTTTCTGGCGTGGTTAAACCCTTGACGGATTTGACCAAGAAGGGTTCTGATGTGACTAATTGGTCTCCTGCGGCCGTGGAAGCCTTTCGGGAGCTGAAGCGCCGGTTTTCTTCAGCTCCAGTCTTATGTCAGCCTGATATCTCTCTTCCTTTTCAGGTCGAGGTTGATGCTTCTGAGATTGGAGCAGGGGCTGTTTTGTCGCAGAGAAGCTCTGATTGCTCTGTGATGAAGCCTTGTGCTTTCTTTTCAAGAAAGTTTTCGCCTGCCGAGCGGAACTATGATGTTGGTAATCGGGAGTTGTTGGCTATGAAGTGGGCATTTGAGGAGTGGCGACATTGGCTCGAGGGAGCTAAGCATCATGTGGTGGTCTTGACTGATCACAAAAATCTGATTTATCTCGAGTCTGCCAAGCGCCTGAATCCTAGACAGGCTCGTTGGTCGTTGTTTTTCTCCCGTTTCGATTTCGTGGTCTCGTACCTGCCTGGTTCGAAGAACGTGAAGGCTGATGCTCTTTCTAGGAGTTTTGTGCCTGACTCCCTGGGAGTTTCAGAGCCGGCTGGTATCCTCAGAGAGGGAGTGATTTTGTCTGCCATTTCGCCAGATTTGCGACGAGTGCTGCAGAAATTTCAGGCGGATAGACCTGACCGTTGCCCACCAGAGAGACTGTTTGTCCCAGATAGATGGACCAGCAGAGTTATTTCCGAGGTTCATTCTTCGGTGTTGGCAGGTCATCCTGGGATTTTTGGTACCAGAGATTTGGTGGCTAGGTCCTTCTGGTGGCATTCCTTGTCGCGGGATGTGCGTTCCTTTGTGCAGTCCTGCGGGATTTGTGCTCGGGCTAAGCCTTGCTGTTCTCATGTTTGCTTTTGCCTTTGCCTGTCCCGAAGAGGCCTTGGACACACATTTCCATGGATTTTATTTCGGATCTTCCAGTATCTCAGAGAATGTCTGTCATCTGGGTGGTGTGTGATCGTTTTTCCAAAATGGTCCATTAGGTGCCCTTGCCTAAGTTGCCTTCCTCCTCCGATTTGGTTCCTTTATTTTTTCAGAATGTGGTTCGCTTGCACGGCATCCCTGAAAATATTGTGTCTGACAGAGGATCCCAGTTTGTGTCCAGATTCTGGCGGATTTTTTGTGCTAAGATGGGCATTGATTTGTCTTTTTCGTCGGCTTTCCATCCTCAGACGAATGGCCAAACCGAGCGAACTAATCAGACCTTGGAAACTTATTTAAGATGTTTTGTTTCTGCCGATCAGGATGATTGGGTGACCTTCTTGCCATTGGCTGAGTTCGCCCTTAATAATCGGGCCAGTTCGGCTACTTTGGTTTCACCTTTTTTCTGCAATTCTGGTTTTCATCCTCGTTTTTACTCGGGTCAGGTTGAGCCTTCTGACTGTCCTGGGGTGGATTCTGTGGTGGATAGGTTGCAGCAGATTTGGAACCATGTGGTGGACAATTTGAAGTTGTCACAGGAGAAGGCTCAGCGCTTTGCCAACCGCCATCACGGTGTGGGTCCCCGACTTCGTGTTGGGGATTTGGTATGGCTGTCTTCTTGGTAAGTTCCTATGAAGGTCTCCTCTCCTAAATTCAAGCCTCGCTTCATCAGTCCTTATAAGATTTTGGAAATCCTTAACCCGGTGTCTTTTCGTTTGGACCTCCCAGCGTCGTTTGCCATTCATAATGTGTTCCATAGGTCTTTGTTGCGGAGGTATGTGGTGCCTGTGGTTCCTTCTGTTGAGCCCCCTGCTCCGGTGCTGGTTGAGGGCGAATTGGAGTACGTGGTGGAGAAGATCATGGATTCTCGTATTTCTAGAGGGAGGCTTCAGTATTTGGTTAAGTGGAAGGGCTATGGTCAGGAGGATAATTCCTGGGTTGTCGCCTCTGATGTTCATGCGGCCGATTTGGTTCATGCCTTCCATGTGGCTCATCCTGATTGCCCTGGGGGTCTTGATGAGGGTTCGGTGACCCCTCCTGAAGGGGGGGTACTGTTGTGAACTCTATTTCTGGGCTCCCTCTTGTGGTCACAAATGGTACTGTGTGAGTGCTGTCTTTGGGCTCCCTCTGGTTGCTCTTTGTGTCTTTCTGCAGGTCTGTGGCTGGGATCAGCTGTCTCGTTATCTGTGAGGTTTCCTATTTAGCTCACCTGGACTCTCAGTTGTTGCCTGCTGTCGATGTATTCAGTGCTATTCTGATTCCTTCTGACTACCTTCGTTATCAGTCTCTCCAAGAGAAGCTAAGTTTCTGTTTGTTCATTTTTTGATCATCAGTGTTCAATATCTTTCTTGGTTTATTTTTGTTCCTTGCTTGCTGGTAGCTCTAGGGGGCTGAGTTTCTCCCCTCACACCGTTAGTTGGTGTGGGGGTTCTTGAAATTCAGCGTGGATATTTTGTAGGGTTTTCTACTGACCGCACAGTTTCCTATCTGTCTTCTGCTATCTAGTATTAGCGGGCCTCATTTGCTGAATCTGTTTTCATTTCTACGTTTGTATTTTCCCCTTACCTCACCGTTATTATTTGTTGGGGGCTTCCTATATATTTGGGGTTATTTCTCTGAGGCAGGTGAGGTCTTACTTTCTCTCTAGGGGTAGCTAGTTCCTCAGGCTGCGTCGAGACGTCCAGGAATTTAGTCGCGTTCACCGGCTACCTTTAGTGTCTTTGGTTAGGATCAGGTTTGCGGTCAGTCCAGTTACCACCTCCCTAGAGCTTGTTCTATGTTCAGTAACTTAGCTAGTCTGATCTGTGATCCTCAGCCACTAAGGATCATAACAGAGGACAATTGTAAGGAGTGGATGACACAGTGAGTAGGCCCAAATAAGTAAGTAGGCTAAAAGCAGTTCAAAATTGCTAACAGGACTAACCAGGCAGCGTTGCTTTGTTCAGCGGAGGACAATTGTAAGGAGTGGCTGACACAATGAGTAGGCCCAAATAAGTAAGTAGGCTAAAAGCAGTTCAAAATTGATAACAGGACTAACCAGGCGGCGTTGCTTTGTTCAGCGGAGGACAATTGTAAGGAGTGGCTGACACAGTGAGTAGGCCCAAATAAGCAAGTAGGCTAAATGCAGTTCGAAATTGGTAACTGGACTAACCAGGCGTCATTGTTTTGTTCAGCGCAGGACAATTGTAAGGAGTGGCTGACACAGTTAGTAGGACCAAATAAGCAAGTAGGCTAAATGCAGTTCAAAATTGGTAACAGGACTAACCAGGCGGCATTGCTTTGTTCAGCGGAGGACAATTGTAAGGAGTGGCTGACACAGTGAGTAGGCCCAAATAAGTAAGTAGGCTAAAAGCAGTTCAAAATTAGTAACAGGACTAACCAGGCGGCGTTGCTTTGTTCAGCGGAGGACAATTGTAAGTAGTGGCTGATACAGTGAGTAGGTCCAAATAAGCAAGTAGGCTAAATGCAGTTCAAAATTGGTAAAAGGACTAAACAGGCGGCATTGCTTTGTTCAGCGGAGGACAATTGTAAGGAGTGGATGACACAGTGAGTAGGACCGAATAAGCAAGTAGGCTAAAAGCAGTTCAAAATTGGTAACAGGAATAACCAGGCGGCGTTGCTTTGTTCAGCGGAGAACAAGTGTAAGGAGTGGCTGACAAAGTGAGTAGGCCCAAATAAGCAAGTAGGCTAAAAGCAGTTCAAAATTGGTAACAGGACTAACCATGCAGCCTTGCTTTGTTCAGCGGAGGACAATTGTAAGGAGTGGCTGACACAGTGAGTAGGTCCAAATAAGCAAGTAGGCTAAATGCAGTTCAAAATTGGTAACAGGACTAACCATGCAGCCTTGCTTTGTTCAGCGGAGGACAATTGTAAGGAGTGGATGACACAGTGAGTAGGTCCAAATAAGCAAGTAGGCTAAAAGCAGTTCAAAATTGGTAACAGGACTAACCAGGCGACGTTGCTTTGTTCAACGGAGGACAATTGTAAGGAGTGGCTGACACAGTGAGTAGGCCCAAATATGCAACTAGGCTAAAAGGAGTTCAAAATTGGTAACAGGACTAACCAGGCAGCGTTGCTTTGTTCAGCGAAGGACATATGTAAGGAGTGGCTGACACAGTGAGTAGGTCCAAATAAGCAAGTAGGCTAAATGCAGTTCAAAATTGGTAACAGGACTTAACAGGCAGCATTGCTTTGTTTAGCGGAGGACAATTGTAAGGAGTGGCTGACACAGTGAGTAGGCCCAAATAAGTAAGTAGGCTAAAAGCAGTTCAAAATTGGTAACAGAACTAAACTGGCGGCGTTGCTTTGTTCAGCGGAGAACAATTGTAAGGAGTGGCTGACACCGTGAGTAGGACCATATGAGCAAGTAGGCCAATATTCTGTTCAAAATTGGTAACAGAACTAAACTGGCGGCGTTGCTTTGTTCAGCGGAGAACAATTGTAAGGAGTGGCTGACACAGTGAGTAGGCCCAAATAAGCAAGTAGGCTAAATGCAGTTCAAAATTGGCAACTGGACTAACCAGGCGGCATTGCTTTGTTCAGGGCAGGACAATTGTAAGGAGTGGCTGACACAGTGAGTAGGACCAAATAAGCAAGTAGGCTAAATGCAGTTCAAAATTGGTAACAGGACTAACCAGGCGGCATTGCTTTGTTCAGCTGAGGATAATTGTAAGGAGTGGCTGACACAGTGAGTAGGCCCAATTAAGTAAGTAGACTAAAAGCAGTTCAAAATTAGTAACAGGACTAAACAGGCGGCGTTGCTTTGTTCAGCGGAGGACAATTGTAAGTAGTGGCTGACACAGTGAGTAGGTCCAAATAAGCAAGTAGGCTAAATGCAGTTCAAAATTGGTAAAAGGACTAACCTTGCAGCCTTGCTTTGTTCAGTGGAGGACAATTGTAAGGAGTGGCTGACACAGTGAGTAGGTCCAAATAAGCAAGTAGGCTAAAAGCAGTTCAAAATTGGTAACAGGACTAACCAGGCGGCATTGCTTTGTTCAGCGCAGGACAATTGTAAGGAGTGGCTGACACAGTGAGTAGGACCAAATAAGCAAGTAGGCTAAATACAGTTCAAAATTGGCAACAGGACTAACCAGGCGGCATTGCTTTATTCAGTGGAGGACAATTGTAAGGAGTGGCTGACACAGTGAGTAGGCCCAAATAAGTAAGTAGGCTAAAAGCAGTTCAAAATTAGTAACAGGACTAACCAGGCAGCGTTGCTTTGTTCAGCCTAGAACAATTGTAAGGAGTGGCTGACACAGTGAGTAGGTCCAAATAAACAAGTAGGCTAAATGCAGTTCAA
Organism: Ranitomeya variabilis; assembly: GCF_051348905.1. Classification (NCBI taxonomy): domain Eukaryota; kingdom Metazoa; phylum Chordata; class Amphibia; order Anura; family Dendrobatidae; genus Ranitomeya; species Ranitomeya variabilis. The sequence goes on from NC_135234.1 coordinate 226,839,401, forward strand.
AATTGGTAACAGGACTTACCAGGCAGCATTGCTTTGTTTAGCAGAAGACAATTGTAAGGAGTGCTGACACAGTGAGTAGGCCCAAATAAGTAAGTAGGCTAAAAGCAGTCCAAAATTGGTAACAGAACTAAACTGGCGGCGTTGCTTTGTTCAGCCTAGGACAATTGTAAGGAGTGGCTGACACAGTGAGTAGGTCCAAATAAACAAGTAGGCTAAATGCAGTTCAAAATTGGTAACAGGACTTACCAGGCAGCATTGCTTTGTTTAGCAGAGGACAATTGTAAGGAGTGGCTGACACAGTGAGTAGGTCCAAATAAGCAAGTAGGCTAAATGCAGTTCAAAATTGATAACTGGACTAACCAGGCGGCATTGCTTTGTTCAGCGCAGGACAATTGTAAGGAGTGGCTGACTGTTGTGAATTCTGTTCTCGGACTCCCTCCTGTGGTCATGAATGGTACTTCGGCGAGTTCTGTCCATGGACTCCCTCTGGTGGCTATGAGTGGAGCTGCTGGTTCTGAGGTTCCTCCCTCAGCTGGCTGCTCTATTTAACTCCACTCAGATCGTTACTTGATGCCAGCTGTCAATGTTCTAGTACTGGTTCAGTTCTCATTTGGATCTCTCTGGTGACCTGTCTACTCCAGCAGAAGCTAAGTTCCTGCTAGTTAATTTGTTGTTCATGGTTTTCTAATCCAACTTGCGTTCATGATTTTGCCTTGCTAGTTGGAAGCTCTGGGATGCAGAGTGGCACCTCTGAGTCGGTGCGGGGGTCTTTTTGCACACTCTGCGTGGTCTTTTTGTAGTTTTTTGTGCTGACCGCAAAGATACCTTTTCTATCCTCAGTCTGTTTAGTAAGTCTGGCCTCCTTTGCTGAAACCTGTTTCATTTCTATGTTTGTGACTTCATCTTAACTCACAGTCAATATTCGTGGGGGGCTGCCTTTTTCTTTGGGGTAAATTTCTCTGAGGCAAGGTAGGCTTTATTTCCTATCTCTAGGGGTAGTTAGCTCTTAGGCTATGAAGAGGCGTCTAGGCAGAGTTAGGTACGCTCCACAGCTATTTCTAGTTGGTGTGTGATAGGATTAGGGATTGCGGTCAGCAGAGCTCCCCCTTCCCAGAGCTTGTCCTGTGTCAGTTTGACCATCAGGTCATTCCGGGTGCTCCTAACCAGCAGGTCATCATAACAGTAGAGCTGGCCTAAAAAGTGTTAATGCATCTCAATAGAGGGATAAGAGAAGTTCTGAGACCATTTTTTTTTCTCTGCAGTGTGTTTTGTCTTTCTTTTTACCTTAACCTCTGGGTGGTTCAGGACACAGGTGTAGATATGGACATTCAAGGTCTGTCCTCTTGTGTGGATCATCTCACTGCAAGGGTACAAAGCATTCAAGATTTTGTAGTTCAGAATCCGATGTTAGAGCCTAGAATTCAAATTCCTGATTTGTTTTCTGGGGATAGATCTAAATTCCTGAAGTTCAAAAATAATTGTACACTGTTTCTTGCTTTGAAACCACGCTCCTCTGGTGACCCCATTCAGCAAGTAAAAATCATTATTTCTTTGTTGCGTGGCGACCCTCAAGACTGGGCATTTTCCCTTGCGCCAGGAGATCCTGCATTGCGTAATGTAGATGCGTTTTTTCTGGCGCTTGGATTGCTTTATGATGAACCTAATTCAGTGGATCAGGCAGAGAAGATCTTGCTGGCTTTGTGTCAGGGTCAGGATGAAGCGGAGGTATATTGCCAGAAGTTCAGAAAGTGGTCTGTGCTTACTCAGTGGAATGAGTGTGCCCTGGCGGCAATTTTCAGAAAGGGTCTTTCTGAAGTCCTTAAGGATGTTATGGTGGGATTTCCCACGCCTGCTGGTCTGAATGAGTCTATGTCCTTGGCCATTCAGATCGATCAGCGCTTGCTTGAGCGCAAAGCTGTGCACCATTTGGCGGTATTCTCTGAGCAGAGGCCTGAGCCTATGCAATGTGATAGGATTTTGACCTATCAACGGCAAGAACACAGACGTCAGAAAGGGCTGTGTTTTTACTGTGGTGACTCCACTCATGCTATCTCTGATTGTCCTAAGCGCACTAAGCGGTTCGCTAGGTCTGCCACCATTGGTACGGTACAGCTTAAATTTCTTTTGTCCGTTACTCTGATTTGTTCTTTGTCGTCCTATTCTGTTATGGCATTTGTGGATTCAGGCGCTGCCCTGAATTTGATGGATTTAGAGTTTGCCAGGCACTGTGGTTTTTTCTTGGAGCCCTTGCAGTATCCTATTCCATTGAAAGGAATTGATGCTACGCCTTTGGCCAAGAATAAGCCCCAGTACTGGACTCAATTGACCATGTGAATGGCTCCTGCACATCAGGAGGATATTTGCTTTTTGGTGCTGCATAATCTGCATGATGTGGTCGTTTTGGGGTTGCCATGGCTACAGGTCCATAATCCAGTATTGGATTGGAAATCAATGTCTGTGTCCAGCTGGGGTTGTCAAGGGGTACATGGTGATGTTCCATTGCTGTCAATTTCGTCTTCCACTCCTTCTGAAGTCCCTGAGTTTTTGTCGGATTACCGGGATGTATTTGATGAGCCTAAATCCAGTGCCCTACCTCCTCATACGGATTGCGATTGTGCTATTAATTTGATTCCTGGTAGTAAGTTTCCTAAGGGCCGACTGTTCAATTTATCTGTGCCAGAACACGCCGCTATGCGGAGTTATACAGTTAGGTCCATATATATTTGGACAGAGACAACATTTTTCTAATTTTGGTTATAGACATTACCACGATGAATTTTAAACAAAACAATTCAGATGCAGTTGAAGTTCAGACTTTCAGCTTTCATTTGAGGGAATCCACATTAAAATTGGATGAAGGGTTTAGGAGTTTCAGCTCCTTAACATGTGCCACCCTGTTTTTAAAGGGACCAAAAGTAATTGGACAGATTCAATAATTTTAAATATAATGTTCATTTTCAGTACTTGGTTAAAAACCCTTTGTTGGCAATGACTGCCTGAAGTCTTGAACTCATGAACATCACCAGACGCTGTGTTTCCTCCTTTTTGATTCTCTGCCAGGCCTTCACTGCAGTGGTTTTCAGTTGCTGTTTGTTTGTGGGCCTTTCTGTCTGAAGTTTAGACTTTAACAAGTGAAATGCATGCTCAATTGGGTTGAGATCAGGTGACTGACTTGGCCATTCGAGAATATTCCACTTCATTGCTTTAATAAACTCCTGGGTTGCTTTGGCTTTTTGTTTTGGGTCATTGTCCATCTGTAGTATGAAACGATAACCAATCAGTTTGGCTGCATTTGGCTGGATCTGAGCACACAGTATGTCTCTGAATACCTCAGAATTAATTTGGCTGCTTCTGTCCTGTGTCACATCATCAATAAACACTAGTGACCCAGTGCTACTGGCAGCCATGCATGCCCAAGCCATCACAGTGCTTCCGCCGTGTTTTACAGATGATGTGGTATGCTTTGGATCATGAGCTGTACCACGCCTTCGCCATACTTTTCTCTTTCCATCATTCTGGTAGAGGTTGATCTTGGTTACATCTGTCCAAAGAATGTTCTTCCAGAACTGTGCTGGCTTTTTTAGATGTTTTTTAGCAAAGTCCAGTCTAGCCTTTTTATTCTTGATGCTTATGAGTGGCTTGCACCATGGAGTGAACCCTCTGCATTTATTTTGATGTAGTCTTCTCTTTATGGTAGATTTGGATATTGATACGCCTACCTCCTGGAGAGTGTTGTTCACTTGGTTGGCTGTTGTAAAGGGGTTTCTCTTCACTATGGAGATTATTCTGCGATCATCCACTAATGTTGTCTTCCTTGTGCTCCCAGGTCTTTTTGCATTGATGAGTTCACCAGTGCTTTCTTTCTTTCTCAGGATGTACCAAACTGTAGATTTTGCCACTCCTAATATTGTAGCAATTTCTCGGATGTTTTTTTTCTGTTTTCGCAGCTTAAGGATGGCTTGTTTCACCTGCATGGAGAGCTCCTTTGACCGCATGTTTACTTCACAGCAAAATCTTCCAAATGCAAGCACCACACTTCAAATCAACTCCTGGCCTTTTATCTGCTTAATTGAGAATGACATAACAAAGGGATTGCCCACACCTCTCCATGAAAGAGCCTTGGAGTCAATTGTCCAATTACTTTTGGTCCCTTTAAAAACAGGGTGGCACATGTTAAGGAGCTGAAACTCCTAAACCCTTCATCCAATTTTAATGTGGATACCATCACATGAAAGCTGAAAGTCTGAACTTCAACTGCATCTGAATTGTTTTGTTCAAAATTCATTGTGGTAAAGTCTATAACCAAAATTAGAAAAATGTTGTCTCTGTCCAAATATATATGGACCTAACTGTATAAAGGAGTCCTTGGAGAAAGGGCATATTCGCCCGTCGTCGTCACCTTTGGGAGCAGGGTTCTTTTTTGTGGCCAAGAAGGATGGTTCTCTGAGACCTTGTATTGATTAATGCCTTCTCAATAAGATCACGGTCAAATTTCAGTACCCTTTGCCGCTACTGTCTGATTTGTTTGCTCGGATTAAGGGGGCTAGTTGGTTCACCAAGATAGGTCTTCGAGGGGCGTATAATCTTGTGCGTATTAAACAGGGTGATGAGTGGAAAACAGCATTTAATACGCCCGAGGGCCATTTTGAGTACTTGGTGATGCCATTCGGGCTTTCTAATGCTCCATCTGTGTTTCCGTCCTTTATGCATGACATTTTCCGAAAGTACCTGGATAGATTCATGATTGTGTATTTGGATGATATTTTGGTCTTTTCGGATGATTGGGAGTCTCATGTGAAGCAGGTCAGAATGGTGTTTCAGGTCCTTCGTGCGAATTCCTTGTTTGTGAAGGGGTCTAAATGTCTCTTTGGAGTTCAGAAGGTTTCATTTTTGGGCTTCATTTTTTCTCCTTCTACTATCGAGATGGACCCTGTTAAAGTTCAGGCTATTTATGATTGGACTCAGCCTACATCTGTGAAGAGCCTGCAGAAGTTCCTGGGCTTTGCTAATTTTTACCGTCGCTTCATCGCTAATTTTTCTAGTGTTATTAAACCGTTGACCGATTTGACCAAGAAAGGTGCTGATGTGGTCAATTGATCCTCTGCGGCCGTTGAGGCTTTTCAGGAGTTGAAGCGTCGTTTTTCTTCTGCCCCTGTGTTGTGTCAGCCAGATGTTTCGCTGCCGTTTCAGGTCGAGGTGGATGCTTCTGAGATTGGAGCAGGGGCTGTTTTATCTCAAAGAAGTTCTGATGGCTCGGTGATGAAACCATGTGCTTTCTTTTCTAGAAAGTTCTCGCCGGCTGAGCGCAATTATGATGTTGGCAATCGAGAGTTGCTGGCTATGAAGTGGGCATTTGAGGAGTGGCGACATTGGCTTGAAGGAGCCAAGCATCGCGTGGTGGTCTTAACTGATCACAAGAATCTGACTTATCTCGAGTCTGCCAAACGGTTGAATCCTAGACAGGCTCGATGGTCGCTGTTTTTCTCCCGTTTCGATTTTGTGGTTTCATACCTCCCGGGCTCTAAGAATGTGAAGGCTGATGCCCTTTCAAAGAGTTTTGTGCCTGATTCTCCGGGTGTTCCTGAACCGGCTGGTATTCTCAAAGAGGGGGTAATCTTGTCTGCCATCTCCCCTGATTTGTGGCGGGTGCTGCAGAAGTTTCAGGCTGATAGACCTGACCATTGTCCAGCGGAGAAATTGTTTGTCCCTGATAGATGGACTAGTAGAGTTATCTCTGAGGTTCATTGTTCGGTGTTGGCTGGTCATCCTGGAATCTTTGGTACCAGAAATCTGGTGGCTAGATCCTTTTGGTGGCCTTCTTTGTCACGGGATGTGCGTTCTTTTGTGCAGTCCTGTGGGACTTGTGCTTGGGCTAAGCCCTGCTGTTCTAGTGCCAGTGGGTTGCTTTTGCCCTTGCCGGTCCCGAAGAGGCCCTGGACGCACATTTCCATGGATTTTATTTCAGATCTCCCTGTCTCTCAAAGGAGATCGGTCATCTGGGTGGTTTGTGATCGCTTTTCTAAGATGGTCCATTTGGTACCCTTGTCTAAGTTGCCTTCCTCCTCTGATTTGGTTCCATTATTTTTCCAGCATGTGGTTCGTTTGCATGGCATTCCGGAGAACATCGTCTCGGACAGAGGTTCCCAGTTTGTTTCGAGGTTTTGGCGGTCCTTTTGTGCTAAGATGGGCATTGATTTGTCTTTTTCTTCGGCTTTCCATCCTCAGACAAATGGCCAAACTGAAGGAACCAATCAGACTTTGGAAACATATCTGAGATGCTTTGTTTCTGCTAATCAGGATGATTGGGTGTCCTTCTTACCTTTGGCTGAGTTCGCCCTTAATAATCGGGCCAGCTCGGCTACTTTTGTTTCCCTTTTTTTCTGTAATTCTGGTTTCCATCCTCGTTTTTCTTCAGGGCATGTTGAGCCTTCGGACTGTCCTGGTGTGGATTCGGTGGTGGACAGGTTGCAGCAAATTTGGACTCACGTAGTGGACAATTTGACATTGTCCCAGGAGAAGGCTCAACGTTTCGCTAACCGCCATCGCTGTGTTGGTCCCCGACTTCGTGTTGGGGATTTAGTTTGGTTGTCGTCTCATTATGTTCCTATGAAGGTTTCCTCTCCTAAGTTTAAGCCTCGTTTCATTGATCCTTATAAGATTTCTGAAGTTCTCAATCCTGTGTCATTTCGTTTGGCCCTTCCAGCTTCTTTTGCCATCCATAATGTGTTCCATAGGTCGTTATTGCGGACATATGTGGCGCCTATGGTTCCCTCAGTTGACCCTCCTGCCCCGCTGTTGGTTGAGGGGGAGTTGGAGTATGTGGTGGAGAAGATTTTGGATTCTCGTATTTCGAGACGGAAACTTCAGTACCTGGTCAAGTGGAAAGGTTATGGTCAGGAGGATAATTCCTGGGTTGTTGCCTCTGATGTTCATGCTGCCGATCTAGTTCGTGCCTTTCATTTGGCTCGTCCTGATCGGCCTGGGGGCTCTGGTGAGGGTTCGGTGACCCCTCCTCAAGGGGGGGGTACTGTTGTGAATTCTGTTCTCGGACTCCCTCCTGTGGTCATGAATGGTACTTCGGCGAGTTCTGTCCATGGACTCCCTCTGGTGGCTGTGAGTGGAGCTGCTGGTTCTGAGGTTCCTCCCTCAGCTGGCCGCTCTATTTAACTCCACTCAGATCGTTACTTGATGCCAGCTGTCAATGTTCTAGTACTGGTTCAGTTCTCATTTGGATCTCTCTGGTGACCTGTCTACTCCAGCAGAAGCTAAGTTCATGCTAGTTAATTTGTTGTTCATGGTTTTCTTGCTTTCATGATTTTGCCTTGCTAGTTGGAAGCTCTGGGATGCAGAGTGGCACCTCCGCACCGTGAGTCGGTGCGGGGGTCTTTTTGCACACTCTGCGTGGTCTTTTTGTAGTTTTTTGTGCTGACCGCAAAGATACCTTTTCTATCCTCAGTCTGTTTAGTAAGTCTGGCCTCCTTTGCTGAGACCTGTTTCATTTCTATGTTTGTGACTTCATCTTAACTCACAGTCAATATTCGTGGGGGGCTGCCTTTTCCTTTGCGGTAAATTTCTCTGAGGCAAGGTAGGCTTTATTTCCTATCTCTAGGGGTAGTTAGCTCTTAGGCTGTGAAGAGGCATCTAGGCAGAGTTAGGTACGCTCCACAGCTATTTCTAGTTGGTGTGTGATAGGATTAGGGATTGCGGTCAGCAGAGCTCCCACTTCCCAGAGCTTGTCCTGTGTCAGTTTGACCATCAGGTCATTCCGGGTGCTCCTAACCACCAGGTCATCATAACAGCTGACACAGTGAGTAGGACCAAATAAGCAAGAAGGCTAAATGCAGTTCAAAATTGGTAACAGGACTAACCAGGCGGCATTGCTTTGTTCAGCGGAGGACAATTGTAAGGGGTGGCTGACACAGTGAGTAGGTCCAAATAAACAAGTAGGCTAAGTGCAGTTCAAAATTGGTAACAGGACTTACCAGGCAGCGTTGCTTTGTTCAGCGGAGGACAATTGTAAGGAGGAGTGCCTGACACAGTGAGCAGGCCCAAATAAGCACGTAGGCTAAAAGCAGTTCAAAATTGGTAACAGGACTATCTAGGCAGCGTTGCTTTTTTCATTGAAGGACAATTGTAAGTAGTGGCTGACACAATGAGTAGGTCCAAATAAGCAAGTAGGCTAAATGCAGTTCAAAATTGGTAACAGGACTAAACAGGCGGCGTTGCTTTGTTCAGCGGAGGACAATTGTAAGGAGTGGCTGACACAGTGAGTAGGTCCAAATAAGCAAGTAGGCTAAATGCAGTTCAAAATTGGTAACAGGACTAAACAGGTGGCTTACCTTTGTTCAGCGGAGGACAATTGTAAGGAGTGGATGACACAGTGAGTAGGCCCAAATAAGCAAGTAGGCTAAAAGCAGTTCAAAATTGGTAACAGGACTAACCAGGCGGCGTTGCTTTGTTCAGCGGAGGACAATTGTAAGGAGTGGCTGACACAGTGAGTAGGCCCAAATAAGCAAGTAGGGTAAAAGCAGTTCAAAATTGGTAACAGGACTAACCATGCAGCGTTGCTTTGTTCAGCGGAAGACAATTGTAAGGAGTGGCTGACACAGTGAGTAGGTCCAAATAAGCAAGTAGGCTAAATGCAGTTCAAAATTGGTAACAGGACTAACCAGGCGGCGTTGCTTTGTTCAGCGGAAGACAATTGTAAGGAGTGGCTGACACAGTGAGTAGGTCCAAATAAGCAAGTAGGCTAAATGCAGTTCAAAATTGGTAACAGGACTTACCAGGCGGCATTGCTTTGTTCAGCGGAGGACAATTTTATGGAGTGGCTGACACAGTGAGTAGGCCCAAATAAGCAAGTAGGCTAAAAGCAGTTCAAAATTGGTAACAGGACTAACCAGGCAGCATTGCTTTGTTAAGCGAAGGACAATTGTGAGGAGTGGCTGACACAGTGATTAGGTCCAAATAAGCAAGTAGGCTAAATGCAGTTCAAAATTGGTAACAGGACTTACCAGGCGGCATTGCTTTGTTTAGCGGAGGTAACAACTTCATGGAAACAAAAACCCAACAATTCCAAATATAAGAATTTTTTGTCAAAACATGACTATATATGGGCTATATCAAAACTCATATTGAGGGTAATCGCACAATCAATAATGAGCAAAACACTGAAAAAATATACGATCAAAAAAATACCCAAGATACCATATTTAGAAATATAAATATATTTTTATTAATTTAAATATACCAGGATAATTTGGCAAAAGGCCAACAAGACACGGAGGGATACAAGTCACAAGGTGCACGTAGGAAACGCAGGGGTGCACTAATGAGGGTACAAAACATCAGAGGCGATGCCTATATATACATCAAATGATAATTTCCAGCAAATATGATAATAGTCAGACAGACACAATATGTACATCATATTCAGCCCTATCATAAATGGATGCCAGAATCAATAATATCATAATTAACAAAGAATAAGGGCAGAGCAGAATGTAGGAGATATTTTTACCTGAATGAAGCTGGAAGGAACACGTACCCGCAAAGTGCACCCACCCCGACGCGCTTTTCGGCGTAATCGCCTTTTTCAAGGGGTGCTAGAAGGAAGGAAGGTATGTGTATAAAAAGAGTCCAGCCACCAATCACATCTAATAATGTATCCACGTAACTTAATACTAATCCTATAGCAGGTCGCCGTTCATTCACAATACCAGCGTCATATAACCAAGACACATTCACGTGACTGATCAGGTCACATGACCATGTCGCAGCAAGTACGTCATTGATGACGCATGAATCACCACGGCAGCCCAATATGCAAGACGGGACCAGCGTCAAGTGCGAGGCGGAAGGGGAAATCCCAATCACCATCACAACAGTGGACGCCGAGAGCCGGCCGGCAGGTCGGGGGCCGTAGCGCGCATGCGTACTGACGGTGAATAATAACTTAGTTAGATGTATATAACTAATATTGTAATATCAATCAACAATACATAACAGCAACCGGAGCCAAAGCAAACCAGAATATGCCGGTGCTATTAGGGGATCAAGGCATGCGGATGTTGAAGGCTGCATATCACGCAATATATAAATAAGCAAGATAATTACCATCGGCTACACCATCTATATATAGTTACTTATGGACTTATTGTTAATATAAATGCATTCTAGTGGTGTTATATGCTTTTATCTATAATGTTACAATATTGTGACATTGATGGGTAAACTTGTTTACTGCTTGTAAGCTCCTTATTTATATATTGTGTGATATGCAGCCTTCAACATCCGCATGCCTTGATCCCCTAGGATAGTAGACGTGAGGAGCTGCATCCTTCTGGTGCGCGTTCCGGTAGCCAGGATACTGAGGGAGTAAAGTGCTCTATGCCATTGCTTCATAGACTGGTAGGACAGTCATTTCCAAGTTGGCTGCCCGACCTAAAATACCTAAGAAGGCAGGTGGCAACTTGTGGGGGTCGGGGCGTCTCTAGGGTCCCTATAAACAAGCCTCAGGCCATCAGTCATACGGGTTTTGTTCCATCCGAGCACGGGGAACAGAGAGAGAAGAGTAATAACAGTGAGGATCTCATTAGAGCTTAAGCAAGTGAGGACCAACTGTGTTACTGTGCGCATAGGAAGGCTATTGCGTTCCACCTGGATAAGGAGACTCTGGATTTGCCTTCAGACCGGCTGGACTCTGCCTACCCTGTGATCTGGCGCCCAGGACTGTGGACACTGAAGCCTTCAGTAAAAGGTAAAGAGACTGCAACCTTGTGTCCTCGTTATTCACCGCGCCTTACACCATCACCATCTACACTCTGGGAAGCCCTGGGGATACACTTCACCTGTGGGAAGGTATACCATCAAGCTGCCATAACATCACCCCAGCGGACCCCTAAGCAGCGTCGGTCACCCTGACCGAATACAACTGGTGGCGTCACGAACATTATACAAACTCTTTTCTTTATTGGACGTCCCTCAAAGGGCCACGGACCGGGTTGAGCCACCGTGACATCCCCAGAACTGAGAAGGACATGGTACCGAGTTCCCCATTGCCCTTAACGTGGGGGCGCTCCACAATGATGTATATACAATGATGGTCTAGCCATCTTGAGGGATAGATGGAGCTGGTGAATGGGCTACACATGCACACTTACACATAAAATGACTTTGATAAGTGAATGTGATAGGCCGCGCTGAACAAATGCGTTTTGAGGGAGCGCCTAAAACTATACAAATTGTGGATAGTCCTAATTTCTTGGGGTACAGCATTTCAGAGGATTGGAGCAGCGCAGGAAAAGTCTTGGAGTCGGGACTGGGAGGTACGGATTAGTGCCGAGGTTATCTGAAAGTAATTTGCAGAACACAGCGATTGGTTAGGCCGATAGACAAAAATGAGGGAGGAGATGTAGGGGGGTACCACACTGTGGAGAGCTCTGTGGGTGAGAACAAGTACCTGAGTATTCAATGTGCTCATCGCACATCTAGATCAGTTTCCTGAATGGTCTAGCTTCCAAAATTGGGTCACTTGTGGGGGATTTCAACTGTTCAGGGACTCTCTAAATGGGACATGACATCCTCCAGGAAATGTTATATGCAAAAAGTCAAATTACACTTCTTCCTTTCTGATTTGTACCGTGCACCCAAACAGTGGTCATCTCCTTCAAATGGGGAATCGGAACGCACAGGAGAAATTGCACAACAAATTAAGGGGTCCAATTTTTCCTGTTACCCTTATCAAAAGTTAAAAATAATTGGATCTGAAGTAATTTTTTTGTGAAAAAAGTTAAAAATTAGTTTTTTTCCATATTCCAAACATTTCTGTGAAGCACCAAAAGGTTTATAATCTTCTTGAATGTTGTTTAGAGCACCTAAAAGGGTGCAGTTTTTAGAAAGGTGTCACTTTTTAGTATTTTTTATCATATGGACCCCTCAAAGTCGCTTAAAAAGTGAGGTAGTCCCTGGTTTTGAAAAATTTTGTTGCAAAAAGGAGAAATCGCTGGTCAACTTTTGACCCTTATAACTTTCTAACAAAAAAAAGTGTTTAAAAAATTGTGCTGATGTAAAGTAGACATATGGGAAATGTTATTTATTAACTATTTTGTGTGTCACTTCTCTGATTTATGGGCATAAGACTTCAAAGTTTGAAAATTGCTAAATTTTCCAAATTTTTGCCAAATTTCAGTTTTTTATTTCACAAGTTAACGCAAGTTATATTGAAGAAATTTTACTACTACCATGAAGTACAATATATGTCACAAAAAAAATATCAGATTCAGTTGGATCCGTTGAAGCGTTCCAGAGTTATTACCTCTGGCCATTGTAAAATTGCAACCTAAATTACATAGACTCAAAAAAAGAAAACAGAAAAACAGCCCCACCAACACCAGGTCAGATCACAAATGCACAAACAGAATGCAGTAGATCCAAATTATAAAGGCAGGGGCAGCACAGATGCAAACTAATGATGAAAGCAGCCACTCACAAGCCTAGCTAAAAGCACAAAAAGAGGATTCAGAGATCCTCCAAAAATGAGAAAAAACAGCAAAACATGGCAGAGATGCTTACCTGCCTAGGCCTCCAAACAAATGCACTATCAGGATGCAGTGGACCCATGTGGTTAAGATGGAAAAAACACAGGTGCAGCATAACTGATGAGGCAGCCACTCACAGCCTACCAAACTAATGGAGGGGGTAGCTGCTTGGCACATTGCTGCACAAAAAAGACTTGTATGTGGCGCTGTTCACACAATGGAGATGCACAGCATCCAGGCAGGCCTAGTAGTGACACCCTTCTATTAGATCAGGCGGGCCTGCCCAGCGCTATCCAAATGCACCCCATGTGAACAGACACCACAGTTTACATTGTGCAGCAATGTGCCAAGCAGCTACCCCCTCCATTAGTTTGGTAGGCTGTGAGTGGCTGCCTCATCGGTTATGCTGCACCTGTGTTTTTTCCATCTTAACCACATGGGTCCACTGCATCCTGATAGTGCATTTGTTTGGAGGCCTAGGCAGGTAAGCATCTCTGCCATGTTTTGCTGTTTTTTCTCTTTTTTGGAGGATCTCTGAATCCTCTTTTTGTGCTTTTAGCTATTTTAGAGTTAGGACTCATGAGCGTGGGGACCCTTGACGTGGGTCATGAGCTTCTTTATTTTGGCCAAAATACCAACTAATACCTCACATAAAAATTATTTTTTTTGTGTGTTTTTTGCACTTTTTCCGGGGTGCAGTTGGGCCCATTTTTCTCTTGTAAACTGTGGTGTCTGTTCACATGGGGTGCATTTGGATAGCGCTGGGCAGGCCCGCCTGATCTAATAGAAGGGTGTCACTACTAGGCCTGCCTGGATGCTGTGCATCTCCATTGTGTGAACAGCGCCACATACAAGTCTTTTTTGTGCAGCAATGTGCCAAGCAGCTACCCCCTCCATTAGTTTGGTAGGCTGTGAGTGGCTGCCTCATCGGTTATGCTGCACCTGTGTTTTTTCCATCTTAACCACATGGGTCCACTGCATCCTGATAGTGCATTTGTTTGGAGGCCTAGGCAGGTAAGCATCTCTGCCATGTTTTGCACTCACAAGCCTACCAATTTATCGAGGGGGAGGCTGCTTAGTAAAAAATGAATGCAAATGAAGCTTGAATGGAACGCCAGTCACACATGTATGTGTGATGCACAGTGTCTGGCTGTTGGTTGGGTTAACTGGGACATCTGTCCTTGTGCGGTGCAATCATATAGTGCTGGGCAGCCCGCCTGACATAATATTATGGGCATCATTAATAGGCTGTAACTTATCTCACATAAAACCAGCCCACACTCAGGTCCATCGTCTGTCACTAAAAATATAGGGGGTTCCCATGTTATTGGTAGAACAACAATTGTGGAAAATGGAACATGACTCCCACCTCCTCAAATAAAATTGAGTGAAATCTGAGCTCCCAAATTCAAATGCCCCCTTTTACTGAGCTCCATTGTGCCTAAATCACAAGTGGTTTCATGTTCGACATTATTATAGCCTGGAGAACCCAAGTAACAATTTACGAGGTACATTTCTCCAGAAGCAAAAGAAGGGCAAAATCTATGGGGGTGCCAAAATATAAGGGGGCACTACACTGTATGGGTACTAAACTGGAATATTTGCAATTCTCCAGACAAAAGTGCAGCGCCCCAGGGTCCTGGTCGTTGCAGTAATATCAGTCTCCTCTAGAGGGGAGTGATGTAACGTTTGAAGGCAATAAAGGAGATCTCTTTACCAGGTATCACAAACCATGCAACACATTTCACACTCCAGCCTACCAGGGGGAGCTATGCTCCTATTTATTAGGGCACTCCTCACAATTAGGTAAAACTGGTGGCCTGGATAGGAAGTTAGTCAGTTCCTGTCAGGCAGACAGAGAGGAAGGAGGAACATCAAGTCATTGCTAACAGAATAGGTCCCTGACAGGGGTGGGATCCTGTCAGAGGCCTAGGCAGAAGGCCACGGAGCTGCGCCTGCCCCACGTGCAGCAGCATCCTAAGAAAGAGACACAAACAGCGAATTGTATTGTAGAGGGTGAGAAACGAAGTCATAGCAAAAGGAGAGGAAACCAGAAGGAGTTCTGCCCTGATACAGGCTGTCTCCTTCTGAGTTGCAGGATCCGGTAGCCGGAACACCGAGGAAGCAACCGTCTCCATGCCTTGTCCAGAGACCGTCAGGATAGCTAATTCCAAGTTACTGATCCGCCCTATACCCAGGAGGCACAGTAGCAACTTGTGGGGGCCGGGGCATGCTAGAGTCCCTGTAAAAAGCCTCAGGCCATCAGTCATACAGGTTTGTTTCTATCCATCTGGGGTACAGAGAGAGAGACATAACATGTATAACATCTACAACAGTTGTGAGGACCTAACGAGAAACTCAGCAGGAAGGTACTACAACACCCAGGTGCTAGAGGAAGGATACTGATTTCCACCTGGATAAGGGGACTCTGGATTTGCCTTCAGACCGGCCGGACTCTGCCTGCCCCGTGATCTGGTGCTCTGGACTGTGGACATTGAAGCCATCAGTAAAGCTAAAGAGACTGCAACCTTGTGTCCTCGTTCTTCACTGCGTCTCACACCATCCATCATCTACACACTGGGAAGTCCTGGGGACATACTTCACCTGTGGGAAGGTACACTATCTAGCTGCCATAACATCACCCCAGCGGACCCCTAAGCAGCGTCGGTCACCCTGACCGAATACCACAGGTGGTGTCACGAACATTTCCCCTTTAAAGATCTTTCCCTTTTACACGGACATCCCTAGGGCCATGGACCGGGTCAGCCACCATGACATCCCCCTTGAGAACTGAAGGACCCGGTACCGAGTACCCCACTGCCCTTAGGGTGGCGATCCAATAGCATGGTGTAGATGTTACAAAATAGTCACTGCAACAATTAATTGAGAACTGGGGTCACTTTAGGGATTTTTCTGCTGTTCTGGCATATGGGGCATCATTACTTTTGGTAAAAATAATTGTGCAACAAATTCTGAGATAAAGTTTCACCTATTACCACTGTGTAACTGACAAATTTGCAACAAATAAAAAAATTACATTGTTACGACTAAAATGTTATATTTAACCACTTTCTGACCTCGGACAGGATAGTATGTCCGAGGTCAGAACCAGCGCTGTGATGCGGGCTCCGGCGGTGAGCCCGCATCAAAGCTGGGATATGTCAGCTGTTTTGAACAGCTGACATGTGCCTGCAATAGTGGAGGGTGGAATCGCGATTCACCCACCGCTATTAACTAGTTAAATGCCGGTTTCAAACACTGACCACGGCATTTAACTAGCGCTTCCAGGCCATCGGGCCAGAAATGAGCGCATCGCTGACCCCTGTCATGTGATAGGGGGTCAGCGATGCATCTGCATGACAACCAGAGGTCTATTGAAGACCTCTATGGTTGTTGATGCCGGCTTGCTGTGAGCACCATCCTGTGGTCGGCGCTCATAGCAATGCAATAAATCTACTACATAGGAGCGATCTGAGCTTCGCTCCTATGTAGCAAAGCCAATCGAGTTGTGCCACCTTCTAGACTCCCATGGAGGCTATTGAAGTATGGCAAAAGTAAAAAAAAGTTTTAAAAAATATAAAAAAACATAAAAAAATATAAAAGTTTAAATCACTCCCCATTCACCCCATTCAAAATAAAACAATAAAAAATACACATATTTAGTATTGCTGAGTTCAGAATCGCCTGATCTATCAACAAAAGGAAGCATTAACCTGATCACTAAACGGCGTTGCGAGAAAAAAATTTGAAGCACCAGGATTACGTTTTTTTTTTGTCGCTGCGATATTGCATTAAAATGCAATAACGGATGATCAAAAGAACATATCTGCACCAAAATGGTATCATTAAAAACATTAGTTCAACATGCAAAAAATAAGCCCTCACTCAACCCCAGATCATGAAAAATGGAGACTCTACGGGTAATAGAAAATTGCGCAATTTTTTTTGTATTATTATTTTTTTTTAGCAAAGTTTGGAATTTTTTTTACCACTTAGATAAAAAAAGAACCTAGACATGCTTGGTGTCTTGAACTCGTAATGACCTGGAGAAATATAATGGTGGGTCAGTTTAGCATTTAGTGAACCTAGCAAAAAAGCCAAACAAAAAACAAGTGTGGGATTGCACTTATTTTGCAATTTCACCGCACTTGCAATTTTTTTCCTGTTTTCTAGTACATGACATGCTAAAACCAATGATCCAATGATGTTGTTCAAAAGTAAAACTTGCCCACAAAAAATAAGCCTTCAAATGGTCATATTTATAGAAACATAAAAAAGTTATGGCTCTGGGAAGGAGGGGAGCGAAAAATGAAAACGCAAAACTGAAAAAAGCTAAGGTCATAAAAGGGGTTAAGCATCCCAGTGTTATAAAGTTCTATGAGATATCTGTGGGTTCAAAATACTCACTAAACTGTTATGATCTGGTGGTTTAGGAGCAACATGGGACGTGCTCTGGAGGAGGTGGTACCTTTACTGACCGCAGACCCTGAACTTAACCAAACACTAGAAGTAGCCGTGGGATGTTCCTGTCACTCCCTAGACACCTCGTCACAGCCGGAGGACTAAATACCCCTAAAGATAGAATCAGGAAAGCTATCTTGCCTCAGAGAAAATCCCCAAAGGATAGACAGCCCCCCACAAATATTGACTGTGAGTGGAGAGGGAAATGACATACACTGTTGTGAAATTGGATTTTGGGCTCCCCCGGTGGCCACTGGTGGAATTGAACTTGTGTGCATCATCCCCTCTGTTCACCTGTTCCCATCAGGATGTGGGAGTCGCTATTTAACCTTGCTCCTCTGTCACTTCCATGCCGGTCAACATTGTAATCAGAAGCCTTTCTGTGCATGTTCCTGCTACCAGACAACTTCCAGCTAAGTCGGACTTTTGTCCTTGTTTGTTTTTTGCATTTTGTTCCAGTTCACAGCTGCAGTTTCGTTTCTGTGTCTGGAAAGCTCTTGTGATCTGAAATTGCCACTCTGATGTTATGAGTTAATACTAGAGTCTTAAAGTAATTTCAGGATGGAGTTTTGATAGGGTTTTCAGCTGACCATGAAAGTACCCTTTCTGTCTTCCTGCTATCTAGTAAGCGGACCTCGATTTTGCTAAACCTATTTTCATACTACGTTTGTCATTTTCATCTAAAATCACCGCCAATATATGTGGGGGCCTCTGTCTGCCTTTCGGGGAAATTTCTCTAGAGGTGAGCCAGGACTGTATTTTCCTCTGCCAGGATTAGTTAGTCCTCCGGCTGGCGCTGAGCGTCTAGGGATAAAACGCAGGCACGCTACCCGGCTACTGTTAGTTGTGCGGCAGGTTTAGTTCATGGTCAGTTTAAGTTTCCATCCTTCCAAGAGCTAGTTCTTATGTATGCTGGGCTATGTTCTCTTGCCATTGAGAACCATAACAGTTTGACCGGCCCACAAAGGGTTAAATTAATTGGCAGAGAAAGGAGAGAAAAAAGAAGTCTGCTGAAAATTTTTTTTTTTTTTTTTTTTTTCCTTCAGTTCTGAGTGTGCTTTCAATTGAATCACTTGCAAGTCTGCCTATATTGCAGCCTTCCTCTCTCTCTCTCCTTCTAATCCTGGAATGGCTCTGTGTTCACCTGTTTAAAATGGATATTCAGAGTTTAGCTGCAGGTTTGAATAATCTCACCACGAAAGTTCAAAATTTACAAGATTTTGTTGTTCATGTTCCTATATCTGAACCTAGAATTCCTTTGCCTGAATTTTTCTCGGGGAATAGATCTTGCTTTCAAAATTTCAAAAATAATTGCAAGTTGTTTTTGTCCCTGAAATCTCGCTCTGCTGGAGATCCTGCACAGCAGGTCAGGATTGTGATTTCCTTGCTCCGGGGCGACCCTCAAGATTGGGCTTTTGCATTGGCTCCAGGGCATCCTGCGTTGCTCAATGTGGATGCGTTTTTTCTGGCCTTGGGGTTGCTTTATGAGGAACCTCATTTAGAGCTTCAGGCGGAAAAAGCCTTGATGTCCCTATCTCAGGGGCAAGATGAAGTTGAAATATACTGCCAAAAATTCCGTAAATGGTCTGTGCTTACTCAGTGGAATGAGTGCGCCCTGGCGGCGAATTTCAGAGAGGGTCTCTCTGATGCCATTAAGGATGTTATGGTGGGGTTCCCTGTGCCTGCGGGTCTGAATGAGTCCATGACAATGGCTATCCAGATCGATAGACGTCTGCGGGAGCGCAAACCTGTGCACCATTTGGCGGTGTCTACTGAGAAGACGCCAGAGAATATGCAATGTGATAGAATTCTGTCCAGAAGCGAACGGCAGAATTTTAGACGAAAAAATGGGTTGTGCTTTTATTGTGGTGATTCAACTCATGTTATATCAGCATGCTCTAAGCGTACTAAGAAGCTTGATAAGTCAGTTTCAATTGGCACCTTTCAGTCTAAATTTATTCTATCTGTGACCCTGATTTGTTCTTTATCATCTATTACCGCGGATGCCTATGTCGACTCTGGCGCCGCTTTGAGTCTTATGGATTGGTCCTTTGCCAAAAGCTGTGGGTATGATTTAGAGCCTCTTGAAACTCCTATACCTCTGAAGGGGATTGACTCCACCCCATTGGCTAGTAATAAACCACAATACTGGACACAAGTAACTATGCGAATTAATCCGGATCATCAGGAGATTATTCGCTTTCTTGTGCTGTATAATCTACATGATGTGTTGGTGCTTGGATTGCCATGGCTGCAATCTCATAACCCAGTCCTCGACTGGAAAGCTATGTCTGTGTTAAGCTGGGGATGTAAGGGGATGCATGGGGACGTACCTTTGGTTTCCATTTCGTCATCTATTCCCTCTGAGATTCCTGAATTCTTGTCTGACTATCGTGACGTTTTTGAAGAACCTAAGCTTGGTTCATTACCTCCGCACCGGGAGTGCGATTGTGCCATAGATTTGATTCCGGGTAGTAAATACCCTAAGGGTCGTTTATTTAATCTGTCTGTGCCTGAACATGCTGCTATGCGAGAATATATAAAGGAGTCCTTGGAAAAGGGACATATTCGTCCTTCGTCATCTCCCTTAGGAGCCGGTTTTTTCTTTGTGTCTAAGAAAGATGGCTCTTTGAGGCCGTGTATTGATTATCGGCTTTTGAATAAAATCACGGTTAAATATCAATATCCGTTGCCACTGCTGACTGATTTGTTTGCTCGCATAAAGGGGGCCAAGTGGTTCTCTAAGATAGATCTCCGTGGGGCGTATAATTTGGTGCGAATTAAGCAGGGGGATGAGTGGAAAACCGCATTTAATACGCCCGAGGGCCACTTTGAGTATTTGGTGATGCCTTTTGGCCTTTCAAATGCCCCTTCAGTCTTTCAGTCCTTTATGCATGACATTTTCCGTGATTATTTGGATAAATTTATGATCGTGTATCTGGATGATATTCTGATTTTTTTCGGATGACTGGGACTCTCATGTCCAGCAGGTCAGGAGGGTTTTTCAGGTTTTGCGGTCTAATTCCTTGTGTGTGAAGGGTTCTAAGTGCGTTTTTGGGGTTCAAAAGATTTCCTTCTTGGGATACATTTTTTCCCCCTCTTCCATCGAGATGGATCCTGTCAAGGTTCAGGCTATTTGTGATTGGACGCAACCCTCTTCTCTTAAGAGTCTTCAGAAATTTTTGGGCTTTGCTAACTTTTATCGTTGATTTATTGCTGGTTTTTCTGATGTTGTTAAACCATTGACTGATTTGACTAAGAAGGGTGCTGATGTTGCTGATTGGTCCCCTGCTGCTGTGGAGGCCTTTCGGGAGCTTAAGCGCCGCTTTTCTTCCGCCCCTGTGTTGCGTCAGCCTGATGTTGCTCTTCCTTTTCAGGTTGAGGTCGACGCTTCTGAAATCGGAGCTGGGGCGGTTTTGTCGCAAAGAAGTTCCGACTGCTCCGTGATGAAACCTTGTGCTTTTTTTTCTCGTAAGTTTTCGCCCGCCGAGCGGAATTATGATATTGGGAATCGGGAGCTTTTGGCCATGAAGTGGGCTTTTGAGGAGTGGCGTCATTGGCTTGAGGGGGCTAGACATCAGGTGGTGGTATTGACCAACCACAAAAATTTAATTTATCTTGAGTCCGCCAGACGCCTGAATCCTAGACAGGCGCGCTGGTCGTTGTTTTTCTCTCGGTTTAATTTTGTGGTGTCATACCTACCGGGTTCTAAGAATGTTAAGGCGGATGCCCTTTCTAGGAGTTTTGAGCCTGACTCCCCTGGTAATTCTGAACCTACAGGTATCCTTAAGGATGGAGTGATATTGTCTGCCGTTTCTCCAGACCTGCGGCGGGCCTTGCAGGAGTTTCAGGCGGATAGACCTGATCGTTGCCCACCTGGTAGACTGTTTGTTCCTGATGATTGGACCAGTAAAGTCATTTCTGAGGTTCATTCTTCTGCGTTGGCAGGTCATCCTGGAATCTTTGGTACCAGGGATTTGGTGGCAAGGTCCTTCTGGTGGCCTTCCCTGTCACGAGATGTACGAGGCTTTGTGCAGTCTTGTGACGTTTGTGCTCGGGCCAAGCCTTGTTGTTCTCGGGCTAGTGGATTGTTGTTGCCCTTGCCTATCCCGAAGAGGCCTTGGACGCACATCTCGATGGATTTTATTTCGGATCTTCCTGTTTCTCAGAAGATGTCTGTCATCTGGGTGGTGTGTGACCGTTTCTCTAAGATGGTCCATTTGGTTCCCCTGCCTAAGTTGCCTTCTTCTTCCGAGTTGGTTCCTCTGTTTTTTCAAAATGTGGTTCGTTTGCATGGTATTCCGGAGAATATCGTTTCTGACAGAGGAACCCAATTCGTGTCTAGATTTTGGCGGGCATTCTGTGCTAGGATGGGCATAGATTTGTCTTTCTCGTCTGCTTTCCATCCTCAGACTAATGGCCAGACCGAGCGGACGAATCAGACTTTGGAGACATATTTGAGGTGTTTTGTGTCTGCAGATCAGGATGATTGGGTTGCTTTTTTGCCTTTAGCGGAGTTTGCCCTCAATAATCGGGCCAGCTCTGCCACCTTGGTGTCTCCTTTTTTCTGTAATTCGGGGTTTCATCCTCGATTTTCCTCCGGTCAGGTGGAATCTTCGGATTGTCCTGGAGTGGATGCTGTGGTGGAGAGGTTGCATCAGATTTGGGGGCAGGTGGTGGACAATTTGAAGTTGTCCCAGGAGAAGACTCAGCTTTTTGCCAACCGCCGGCGTCGGGTTGGTCCTCGGCTTTGTGTCGGGGACTTGGTGTGGTTGTCTTCTCGTTTTGTCCCTATGAGGGTTTCTTCTCCTAAGTTTAAGCCTCGGTTCATCGGCCCGTACAAGATATTGGAGATTCTTAACCCTGTGTCCTTCCGTTTGGACCTCCCTGCATCTTTTTCTATTCATAATGTTTTTCATCGGTCATTGTTGCGCAGGTATAAGGTACCGGTTGTGCCTTCCGTTGAGCCTCCTGCTCCGGTGTTGGTTGAGGGCGAGTTGGAGTACGTTGTGGAAAAAATCTTGGACTCCCGTGTTTCCAGACGGAAACTCCAGTATCTGGTCAAATGGAAGGGATACGGTCAGGAGGATAATTCTTGGGTGACTGCCTCTGATGTTCATGCCTCCGATCTGGTCCGTGCCTTTCATAGGGCTCATCCTGATCGCCCTGGTGGTTCTGGTGAGGGTTCGGTGCCCCCTCCTTGAGGGGGGGGTACTGTTGTGAAATTGGATTTTGGGCTCCCCCGGTGGCCACTGGTGGAATTGAACTTGTGTGCATCATCCCCTCTGTTCACCTGTTCCCATCAGGATGTGGGAGTCGCTATTTAACCTTGCTCCTCTGTCACTTCCATGCCGGTCAACATTGTAATCAGAAGCCTTTCTGTGCATGTTCCTGCTACCAGACAACTTCCAGCTAAGTCGGACTTTTGTCCTTGTTTGTTTTTTGCATTTTGTTCCAGTTCACAGCTGCAGTTTCGTTTCTGTGTCTGGAAAGCTCTTGTGATCTGAAATTGCCACTCTGATGTTATGAGTTAATACTAGAGTCTTAAAGTAATTTCAGGATGGAGTTTTGATAGGGTTTTCAGCTGACCATGAAAGTACCCTTTCTGTCTTCCTGCTATCTAGTAAGCGGACCTCGATTTTGCTAAACCTATTTTCATACTACGTTTGTCATTTTCATCTAAAATCACCGCCAATATATGTGGGGGCCTCTGTCTGCCTTTCGGGGAAATTTCTCTAGAGGTGAGCCAGGACTGTATTTTCCTCTGCCAGGATTAGTTAGTCCTCCGGCTGGCGCTGAGCGTCTAGGGATAAAACGCAGGCACGCTACCCGGCTACTGTTAGTTGTGCGGCAGGTTTAGTTCATGGTCAGTTTAAGTTTCCATCCTTCCAAGAGCTAGTTCTTATGTATGCTGGGCTATGTTCTCTTGCCATTGAGAACCATAACAATACACAGAATGAAACCAGGATATAGCAAAGGAGGCCAATCTAGCTAGATAGATAGATAGGACAGGACAGAATACTGTGCGGTCAGTATTAAAATACTAGAAAAAATCCACCACAGAGATTACAAAAATATCCACCACCTGACTAAAGGTGTGGAGGATAAATCTGCTTCTCCAGAGCTTCCAGCTTAACTGAATAAATCCATACTGACAAGCTGGACTAGAAAAAACATAGAATGAACTATTAAGTCCACAACATATGAACTTCAAAGAACCAAGCCAGGACTTATCTTTGATGATCTGGTCAGAATAGCAGAGAAATCCAAGCAGAGATGTGAATCCAACCAGGAACATTGGCAACTGGCACTAACTGA
Organism: Ranitomeya variabilis; assembly: GCF_051348905.1. Classification (NCBI taxonomy): domain Eukaryota; kingdom Metazoa; phylum Chordata; class Amphibia; order Anura; family Dendrobatidae; genus Ranitomeya; species Ranitomeya variabilis. Next base: position 226,862,716 of record NC_135234.1, read on the forward strand.
AGGATAGAGCCAGGCTAAATAGCCGAGCCCGAATAGACAATCAGTGGAAGCAGCTGCAGACAGCTAAATCCAAGGAACAGCTGTACCACTTATAACCACCGGAGGGAGCCCAAGAACAGAACTCATAATAGTGCCACTTACAGCCACCGGAGGGAGCCCAATAGCGGAATTCACAACACTAAACCCTGTAGCATAGAGACTGGTCATGTGAATGATGGATGGTATGTATTGGAGAGATGGGTGGGTTCAGTCACCTACAAACCCAGCCAAAAAGGCATGTCTGAACACGTAAGATGGTTTTGTGTGTAAGGACCTGTGGTGATGTCACGCTCACCTGACTAGCCATGTGACAGGTACCTGGGTGTGGTTACACCTATGTAAAGGAGGTGTGTGTAGCACATGGTAAGAGAGATTGAGTGAGTGTCTGTCAGGGTGGACACACTTCCGTGTGTCCTGGCAGGACACTGCAGAATGGCCTGTGTGTAGGACGGTTCCAAGTGGGGACATCCTGGAAGCACACACAGACCATTACAGGCTGGAGAGCCTGCGTGCTGGACATAGCACGGATGGTTGGTGTTTGAGACTCCGGGGAGTGGAGTCGTCCTGGAAGCACCTGGAGACCGTAGATCTGGACGGTCTGTGTTGAGGACCTGGGACTGTCCTGAAGTCAGTGTGAGGAGTGGAAACTTAGAGGTAACCCCGGACAACGGGATCACAATATACAGCAGAGAAGCCTATCTGCTACGTGAACTGTCTAATGTTTCATGGCTGTAATGAAATGGACTGTACCCTGTCTGGTTTATGCGGAGTTTGAATAAACCATATGGACTGATATGTGTGAGATATCGTGCCTGAAGTGTTTATCCTGCTGCCAAGCGAGAATCCCCAAGACCCATAGAGGGTGAAACGCTACAACCCCTAGATGACATCCTTAAATATTGAACTTTCCAATATGTATTCACTTGGAGAGAGGGTCTTTTGATCTGGCACCTCAGGGGCTCAACTAATGGAGCCCATAATCTATTCAAATGGAATATGCATTCTGAAAGTCAAGCAGCTCTCATTTCCATCTGATTTCTACCATGTTCTCAAATAGTAGTGTACAACCACATATGGGTTATGGAAACATTTAGTAAATATATCATTAGCATAACACATTATGGGGTCCATTTTCTCCTATTACCCCTCGTGCAAACTATAAATTTGGTGCTAGAACTGTCTTTTAGTGGTAACATTTTTTTTTTAATATCTAAATATTATAAAGCTCTGTGAATAACCTCTAGGTTAGGTTAGAAATGCTCAGTACACAGTTCCAAAGTCGGGTCACTTGTGGGGGGTTTCTGCTGTTTTGGCACCGCTGGGGTTCAGATAATGGAGCCCACAATGTGTTCAAACAGAATATGTGTTCTAAAAGTCAAGTAGAATCATATAATCATAGAAAATTAGAGTTGGAAGGGACCTCAAGGGTCATCGTGTCCAGCCCCCTGATCAGTGCAGTGCAGGATACACTAAACCATCTAAGACAGAAGTCTGTCCAGCATCTGTTTGAAGACTTTCATTGAAGAAGAACTAACCACTAGGGTTGAGCGAAACGGATCGGTCATTTTCATAAGTCGCCGACTTTTGGCAAAGTCGGCGTCTCATGAAACCCGACCCGATCCCTGTGTGGGGTCGGCCATGCGGTACGCAACTTTCACGCCAAAGTCGCGTTTCAATTACGCTAAAAGCGCCATTTCTCAGCCAATGAAGGTGGACGCAGAGTGTGGGCAGCGTGATAACATAGATCTCAGTCCCCACCATCTTAGAGAAGGGCATTGCAGTGATTGGCTTGCTTTCTGCAGCATCACAGGGGCTTTAAAGGGGCGTTCCCGCCGACCGCCATCTTACTGCTGCTGATCTGAGCGTAGGGAGAGGTGCCGCTTCGTCAGAAGCAGGGATAGTGTTTTTTTCAGGGTACATTCACCCCCAAACCGTTTGTGCTGTAGCGATTTCCACTGTCCAACACCACCTTTTGTTTGCAGGGACAGTGGAAGCTACATTTTTTTTCCTCAGCGCTGTAGCTCATTGGGCTGCCTTAGAAGGCTCCCTGATAGCTGCGTTGCTGTGTGTGTACGCCGCTGTGCAAACCAACTGCTTTTTTCAAAGCACAAATCCTGTTGTTCCTTCCTTTCTGCACAGCTATCTTGTTTGTTTGTCCACACTCTTGTGTGCAGCAATCCTTTTTATAGCTGCCTGCCATACTTTTCTGAGATTACTGCAGGGAGATAAAGATTGGCAAGTCTGCCTCTGTGCCATTGCTGTGTGTGGCATCTGTCTCTCATTGTGTGCCACCGAAAACCAGTGTGTAATACTGGGCCATTTTTTTTTTTTTGTAAATTCTCCCTGTAAAAAAAAAAATTAATAGTGGGAGTCTGGGAGATAAAGATTGGCTAGTCTGCCTCTGTGCCAGTCCTGTGTGTGGCATCTGTCTCTCATTGTGTGCCACCGAAAACCAGTGTGTAATACTGGGCCATTTTTTTTGGGGGGGGGCAAATTCTCCCTGTAAAAAAAAAATTAATAGTGGGAGTCTGGGAGATAAAGATTGGCAAGTCTGCCTCTGTGCCAGTCCTGTGTGTGGCATCTGTCTCTCATTGTGTGCCACCGAAAACCAGTGTGTAATACTGGGCCATTTTTTTTTGGGGGGGGTAAATTCTCCCTGTAAAAAGAAAATTAATAGTGGGCACTAGGAGATAAAGATTGGCAAGTCTGCCTCTGTGCCAGTCCTGTGTGTGGCATCTGTCTCTCATTGTGTGCCACCGAAAACCAGTGTGTAATACTGGGCCATTTTTTTTTTGGTAAATTCTCCCTGTAAAAAAAAAAAATAATAGTGGGACTCTGGGAGATAAAGATTGGCAAGTCTGCCTCTGTGCCAGTGCTGTGTGTGGCATCTGTCTCTCATTGTGTGCCACCGAAAACCAATGTGTAATACTGGGCCATTTTTTTGGGGGGGGCAAATTCTCCCTGTAAAAAAAAAATTAATAGTGGGAGTCTGGGAGATAAAGATTGGCAAGTCTGCCTCTGTGCCAGTCCTGTGTGTGGCATCTGTCTCTCATTGTGTGCCACTGAAAACCAGTGTGTAATACTGGGCCATTTTTTTGGGGGGGTAAATTCTCCCTGTAAAAAAAAAATTAATAGTGGGAGTCTGGGAGATAAGGATTGGCAAGTCTGCCTCTGTGCCAGTCCTGTGTGTGGCATCTGTCTCTCATTGTGTGCCACCGAAAACCAATGTGTAATACTGGGCCATTTTTTTGGGGGGGGCAAATTCTCCCTGTAAAAAAAAAATTAATAGTGGGAGTCTGGGAGATAAAGATTGGCAAGTCTGCCTCTGTGCCAGTCCTGTGTGTGGCATCTGTCTCTCATTGTGTGCCACCGAAACCAGTGTGTAATACTGGGCCATTTTTTTGGGGGTAAATTCTCCCTGTAAAAAAAAAATAATAGTGGGAGTCTGGGAGATAAAGATTGGCAAGTCTGCCTCTGTGCCAGTCCTGTGTGTGGCATCTGTCTCTCATTGTGTGCCACCGAAAACCAGTGTGTAATACTGGGCCATTTTTTTTTTGGTAAATTCTCCCTGTAAAAAAAAAAAATAATAGTGGGAGATAAAGATTGGCAAGTCTGCCTCTGTGCCAGTCCTGTGTGTGGCATCTGTCTCTCATTGTGTGCCACCGAAAACCAGTGTGTAATACTGGGCCATTTTTTGGGGGGGGTAAATTCTCCCTGTAAAAAAAAAAAATAATAGTGGGAGTCTGCGAGATAAAGATTGGCAAGTCTGCCTCTGTGCCAGTGCTGTGTGTGGCATCTGTCTCTCATTGTGTGCCACTGAAAACCTAGTGTGTAATATTGTTATTTTTTTGTTTGTTTTTTTTAAATTCTTCCTAAAAAAAAAAAAAAAATAGTGGGAGATAAAGATTGGCAAGTCTGCCTCTGTGCCAGTGCTGTGTGTGGCATCTGTCTCTCATTGTGTGCCACCGAAAACCTAGTGTGTAATATTGTTTTTTTTTTTGTTTTTTGTTTTTTTATTCTCCCTGAAAAAAAATAAATAAATAGTGGGAGATAAAGATTGGCAAGTCTGCCTCTGTGCCATTGCTGTGTGTGGCATCTGTCTCTCATTGTGTGCCACAGAAAACCTAGTGTGTAATATTGTTTTTTTTTGTTTGTTTGTTTGTTTTTTTTAAATTTTCCCTGAAAAAAAAAATAGTGGGAGATTAAGATTGGCATTTCTGCTTGAGTGCCGGTCCTGTGTGTGCCATCTGTCTCAAATTATTGGGGCACAGAAAACCTAGTGTGTAAGGCCGGCGTCACACTCGGCGTAAGACAATACGGTCCGTATTTTACGGCCGTAATACGGCCATAATACGGAGAAATGTTCCCAAAATAGTGATCCGTAGTAAGGGTGTGTCAGCGTATTTTGCGCATGGCATCCTCCGTATGTAATCCTTATGGCATCCGTACTGCGAGATTTTCTCGCAGGCTTGCAAAACCGACATCTAATGGATTTATGTGCTCAAATGTTTGGGAAAACATATATACAGTATATATATATATATATATATATATATATATATATATATATATATGTCAATGAGACACATATATATATATATACTGTATTTATATTTAATTCAGCGCGATATCTGTGAAAAGCCGGTAATTCAATTGCCGGCTTTTCATTTCTCCTGCACAAACCCGACAGGATATGACTGAGACATGGTTTACATACAGTAAACCATCTCATATCCCATTTTTTTTGCATATTCCACACTACTAATGTTAGTAGTGTGTATGTGCAAAATTTGGGCGCTGTAGCTGCTAAAATAAAGGGTTAAATGGCGGAAAAAATTGGCATGGGCTCCCGCGCAATTTTCTCCGCCAGAGTGGTAAAGCCAGTGACTGACGGCAGATATTAATAGCCAGGAGAGGGTCCATGGTTATTGGCCCCCCGTGGCTAAAAACATCTGCCCCCAGCCACCCCAGAAAAGGCACATCTGGAAGATGCGCCTATTCTGGTACTTGGCCACACTCTTCCCACTCCGTGTAGCGGTGGGATATGGGGTAATGAAGGGTTAATGCCACCTTGCTATTGTAAGGTGACATTAAGCCAGATTAATAATGGAGAGGCGTCAATTATGTCACCTATCCATTATTAATCCAATTGTTTGAAAGGCTTAAAAAACACACACACATGATTTAAAAGTATTTTAATGAAAGAAACACAGCGGTTGTTTTAATATTTTATTGTTCTCTCAATCCATTTGCAGACCCTCGCTTGGCAAAACAATAAACGCACAATATACATACCTTCTGCTGACCCGTCACGTCCCACGAGGTAATCCATCTGAAGGGGTTAAAATAATTTACAAGCAGGAGCCCTGCAAATGCAGCTGTGCTCGTGCTTGTAATTCCCCGGCGAATGAAGGAAATGTAGGTCATTGACCTACATTTCCTTCATTTGCGGTGATGCGCCCCCTAGTGGATGTCCTCATATGACCTGGAGCATGGGAAAAAGTTCCCAGGCTGCAGTTCATGAGAACATCCAGCAGGGGCGCATCACCGCGACTCAATGTAAGTATAGATCACTGCTTTCCTTTCAGCACCCGGGGATTACAAGCATGAGCGAGTGGTTTATCTCAGCTTCTGCCTGTAATATTAGTTAACCCCTTCAGATGGATTACCTCGTGGGACGTGATAGGACATCAGAAGGTATGTATATTGTGTGTTTATTGTTTTGCCAAGCGAGGGTCTGCAAATGTATTGAGAGAGCAATAAAATATTAAAACAACCACTGTGTTTCTTTCATTAAAATACTTTTAAATCATGTGTGTGTGTTTTTTAACCCTTTCAAACAAATGGATTAATAATGGATAGGTGACATAATTGACGCCTCATAGCAAATAGAAAATGGCTGCACTCAAGTTTATTGTGCTAAAGCAAGGAAATGTGCAATACATGAAATGTGAACAGCATAATGGCTTGTGAAATTTATGAAAAAACACATGAGATTTTTAGCACAAGATTTGGCCAAAAGTTGTGAGCCCATTCACCAAACGTCAAGGTAATCTCAGATCGAATGGGTAACTAACCTGTCTGCCTAGTGTGAACACTTACCTATGGCTAATAAAATGGTAAAGCCTGCATTTATAGAGGAGGTTAGAACCAACTGTGTTTGCATGTAATTAAAATCACAGTATGGTGAAGGGCGGGGCGTTCAAGTCAGAAAAAGCAATACATAGTAAATATAGAAAAACTGACTGAACAGCCATCTAGTCTGAACTGGTGCATAACCAAAAAGTCTTACATAGCAAATAGAAAATGGCTGCACTCAAGTTTATTGTGCTAAAGCAAGGAAATGTGCAATACATGAAATGTGAATAGCATAATGGCTTGTGAAATTTATGAAAAAACACATGAGATTTTTAGCACAAGATTTGGTCAAAAGTTGTGAGCCCATTCACCAAACGTCAAGGTAATCTCAGATCGAATGGGTAACTAACCTGTCTGCCTAGTGTGAACACTTACCTATGGCTAATAAAATGGCTATTCAGTCAGTCTTTCTATATTTGCTATGTATTGCTTTTTCTGACTTGAACGCCCCGCCCTTCACCATACTGTGATTTTAATTACATCCAAACACAGTTGGTTCTAACCTCCTCTATAAATGCAGGCTTTACCATTTTATTAGCCATAGGTAAGTGTTCACACTAGGCAGACAGGTTAGTTACCCATTCGATCTGAGATTACCTTGAAGTTTGGTGAATGGGCTCACAACTTTTGGCCAAATCTTGTGCTAAAAATCTCATGTGTTTTTTCATAAATTTCACAAGCCATTATGCTGTTCACATTTTCTTTGTATTGCACATTTCCTTGCTTTAGCACAATAAACTTGAGTGCAGCCATTTTCTATTTGCTATAATTGACGCCTCTCCATTATTAATCTGGCTTAATGTCACCTTACAATAGCAAGGTGGCATTAACCCTTCATTACCCCATATCCCACCGCTACAGGGAGTGGGAAGAGAGTGGCCAAGTGCCAGAATAGGCGCATCTTCCAGATGTGCCTTTTCTGGGGTGGCTGGGGGCAGATGTTTTTAGCCACAGTGGGGCCAATAACCATGGACCCTCTCCTGGCTATTAATATCTGCTGTCAGTCACTGGCTTTACCACTCTGGCGGAGAAAATTGCGCGGGAGCCCATGCCAATTTTTTCCGCCATTTAACCCTTTATTTTAGCAGCTGCAGCGCTGCAATTTTGCACATACACACTACTAACATTAGTAGTGTGGAATATGCAAAAAAAAGGGGATATGAGATGGTTTACTGTATGTAAACCATGTCTCATATCCTGTCGGGTTTAGGCAGGAGAAATGAAAAGCCGGCAATTAAATTACCGACTTTTCACTAACACCGCTGCGTATTTCTCGCAAGTCACACTGCTGGTCCGTGTGGAGTCCGTATTTTTCTCGCCCCCATAGACTTTCATTGGCGATTTTTTTGCGCAATACGCTGACAAACGCAGCATGCTGCGATTTTGTACGGCCGTAGAAAGCCGTATATTACGGATCCGTAATATACGGCTGATAGGACTAGACCCATTGAGAATCATTGTGCCGTATGTTATGCGAGTTTTACGCACGTAGTTTCTGCGCTCTTACGTCCGTAAAACTCGCATGTGTGATGGCGGCCTAACATTGGGCCTGATTTTCCTTTCAGTGTCAGGCACCTATAAAGGTATATGTAAATCCTACAGAAGTTTGAGTTTACCTTATAAGTTGTTTTACAGTAACAAATACCGTTACTTTGGTTACGTTTTGCAAACCATGAGGAAGTCTAGTGGAAGAGGTCATGGCCGTGGGCGGTCATTGTCAGCTGGTAATGATGATAGTGGTGGTGGAGCATCAGGTGGTCGTGGTAAAAGCAGTACAGCACCTAAGTCTCGAGTTGTTGAGCCAGGTTCGTCGTCTGGCTACACAAGGCCTCGAACGCTCTCTTTTCTGGGAGTAGGAAAACCACTTTTGAAGCCGGAGCAGGAGGAACAAGTATTGGCTTTCATTGCTGACTCTGCCTCTAGCTCTTTTGCCTCCTCCTCGGAAAGTGCCAAATGTCAGAGCAGTGCATCGTCAGTGGATGCTCCCATCAGGAACAAGTCGCTTCCTTGTGTCCTTCACCCAGAACAACAGTGAAGGATGCGTCAGTCGACACAACAGGTTACTCCATGGAGCCCTTTACACATACCGTTCCTGGGTTAGACAGTGAAACAGTTAACAGGCCATGCCCATTAGAAGTTGAATCGGACATGGAGTGCACAGATGCACAGCCACAGCCAGATTACTATGCTGTTCCTTTGACTCAGACCAGAACATTGCCCTCGCAGTGTACTGAGGCAGAATCAAACCCAGCGGAGACTATGGTGCCCCGTCACGAACGCTATACCACCGGCTTACACGGTGACACAGACGAAGTTGCACACGACATAGAAGAGGAGGTCATAGATGACCCAGTTGTTGACCCCGATTGGCAGCCATTGGGGGAACAGGGTGCAGGCGGCAGTAGTCCTGAAGCGGAGGAGGAGGAGCCACAGCAGACATCAACATCACAACAGGTTCCATCTGCCGGGCCCGTATCTGGCCAAAAATGCTTGGCAAAACCAAAACCAGTTGGAGGACAGCGTGGCCATCTGGTTAAAGAAGCTTAGTCTGCAATGCCTGAAAAGGTATCCGATAGTTGAAAGAGTGCAGTCTGGCATTTTTTTAAACAACATCCAAATGATCAGCGCAAAGTCATCTGTCAAAAATGTTCAACTACCTTAAGCAGAGGTCAGAATCTTAAAAGTGTAAATACAAGTTGCATGCATAGACATTTATCTGCCATGCATTTGCAAGCCTGGACTAACTACCAAACGTCCCTAAAGGTTGCAGCACCCTCGGCCAATGAAGATAGTCAGCAACGCTACATCCCTTCCCTCACTGTAAACTCACCATTTCCCGCACCACCTGCAGTATCTGTGCAGCTTTTGTCGCCAGGCCAAAGCAGTCAGGGAATCACCAGGCTTGCAGTAGGAAACACTGCATGTAGGGCACCGGCAAGAATACCATCTCCAACCCTCTCTCACTCACCCATGTCCACCGGCACCACCGCTAGTTCCACGATCTCCAGCTCTCCAGTCCAGCTCACCCTACATGAGACTCTTGTTAGGAAAAGGAAGTACTCATCCTCGCATCCGCGTACACAGGGTTTGAACGCCCACATTGCTAGACTAATCTCATTAGAGATGATGCCCTACCGGTTAGCTGAAAGCGAAGCTTTCAAAGCGCTGATGGACTACGCTGTACCACGCTACGAGCTACCCAGTCGACACTTCTTTTCTAGAAAAGCCATCCCAGCCCTCCAACAGCATGTTAAAGACTGCATCATCCATGCACTCAAGCAGTCTGTGACTACAAAGGTGCACCTGACAACAGATGAATGGACCAGTAGGCATGGCCAGGGACGTTACATGTCCATCACGGCACACTGGGTGAATGTGGTGGATGCAGGGTCCACAGGGGACAGCAATATTGGGACAGTTCTGCCTAGCCCACGGTCAAGGAAAGAGTTGGCTGTGGGCGTTCGCCCCCCCCTCCTCCTCTTCCTCCTCCTCCTGCAGAAGCGAGAGCTCGTCCACAGACCGCAGTCGCACATCCACTCCATCTGCAACTGCCACTGTTGCACACCAGGTGTGCCATTATGGGACAGCTAGTGGCAAGCGTCAGCAGGCTGTATTGGCAATTAAGTGTTTGGGCGACAACAGACACACCGCGGAGGTTCTGTCCGAGTTCTTGCAGAAAGAAACTCAGTCATGGCTGGGCACTGTACATCTTGAGTCAGGCAAGGTAGTGAGTGATAACGGAAGGAATTTCATGGCTGCCATAGCCCTTTCCCAACTGAAACACATTCCTTGCCTGGCTCACACCTTAAACCTGGTGGTGCAGTGCTTCCTGAAAAGTTATCCGGGGTTACCCAACCTGCTCCTCAAAGTGCGCAGACTTTGCTCGCATATCCGCCGTTCGCCCGTACACTCCAGCCATATGCAGAACTATCAGCGGTCTTTGAACCTTCCCCAGCATCGCCTAATTATCGACGTTGCAACAAGGTGGAACTCCACACTGCACATGCTTCAGAGACTGTGCGAACAGAGGCGTGCTGTTATGTTTTTGTGGGAGGATACACATACACGGGCAGGCAGTTGGATGGCAGAAATGGAGTTGTCAGGTGTGCAGTGGTCGAAGCTACAAGACCTGTGTCAAGTCCTTCAGTGTTTTGAGGAATGCACACGGCTGGTTAGTGCAGACAATGCCATAATAAGCATGAGCATCCCCCTAATGCGTCTGCTGATGCAAAGTTTGACAGACATAAAGGAGCAGGCGTCTGCAGCCAAGGAAGAGGAAAGCCTTGATGACAGTCAGCCATTGTCTGGTCAGGGCCGTGTAGAGGACGTGGTAGCGGGCGAAGAGGAGGACGAAGAGGATGATGGGTATGAGTTCTTTTTTAATGAGGAAGCTTCTCCTGGGCCAACCGAAATTAGTGGCATTGCAAGGCCGGGTTCTGTTTTTATTAAGGGAGACAAGTGACGCAGATTTGCCTGTAACTGCCCCTCAAACCAGCACAACCGCAGATTTGACAACTGGAACTTTGGCCCACATGGCGGATTATGCCTTACGTATCCTCAAAAGGGACCCACGCATTATTAAAATGATGAGCGATGACGATTACTGGTTGGCCTGCATCCTTGACCCTCGCTATAAAGGCAAATTGCAAAATATTATGCCACATGAGAACCTCGAACAAATATTAGCAACCAAACAAGCTACTCTTGTAGACCGTTTGATTCAGGCATTCCCAGCACACAGCGCCGGTGATGGTTCTCACACAAGCTGCAGGGGGCTACAGGGCAGAGGTGTTAGAGGTGCACAAATCAGAAGTGGCGTTGGACAGAGGGGTTTTCTGACCAGGTTGTGGAGTGATTTCGCAATGACCGCAGACAGGAGAGGTACTGCAGCATCTATTCAAAGTGACAGGAGACAACATTTGTCCAGTATGGTTACTAACTATTTTTCATCCCTTATCGATGTTCTCCCTCAACCGTCATTCCCATTTGATTACTGGGCATCCAAATTAGACACCTGGCCTGAATTGGCAGAATATGCATTGCAGGAGCTTGCTTGCCCAGCAGCTAGTGTGCTATCAGAAAGAGTATTCAGTGCTGCTGGTTCAATATTAACCGAAAAAAGGACTCGTCTGGCTACCCAAAATGTGGATGATCTAACCTTCATTAAAATGAACCACTCCTGGATTTCTAATTATTTTGCCCCACCTTTCCCGGCTGACACCTAGCTTTCCTATAAAAAGGTCTTGCTTGTGGACTGGTCTTACTGAGTGTTCCAATCTCTTAATTTGCAGCAGCTGTTTGTCCAGCATACGACATGTTTACACCTCCCTCAATGGGAAAACTCCCCCCACTGGGCCGTGGTCTCTCCACTTGGCGCAAGCACCCGTTAGAGTGCCGTTTGTCTGAAGAGGTGGGTGTGCCCGCTTTTGGTCGACGGCACTGCCACTGGGTCCCTCATAGTACAATAAAGTGTCTCTGGCGGTGGTGGCGCGCACCCAACGTCAGACACACCGTTGTAACATGAGGGGCCCTGGGATGGTACCGCCGGCCACAAGAGAGTTCACCACCCCCCCAGCTCAAACTGTGCTCTACCACGTGCAAAATTATCTCGCACAGCTCCACCAATGTTTAGTCTATGCGCTGACATCATTCAATGCCTGGCACTGACAATACCAATTTGTTGACATCTATGATGCTAGTTAAAGTAGTCTGGGTCAGTGTCCTATATTGACACCAGTAAATACTTACTGCCAAATTACTTTGTCAGAAACTCAGCAGATGAGCCCACCCCTGTACCTAAGTATGCCACACTTTTTTTTTTTTTTTTTTGCGAGACATTAACATCTATTTATTTTTTGTGAGTACTAACTGTGTCAGACACTCCTTGCAATCGTCCTCCGCTGACCACACCACTGCTGCCTGTGTATCCCTGTGAGATAACTCTAAGTGCATAGAGCCTATTTTTATTTATTTTAGGCCTAGTAAGCCTATCTGCGGTCCCTCCTTGCAATCCTCCTCCACTGACCACAACAATGCTGCCTGTGTACCCATGTAACCTATTTAAAACTGCCTTGAGCCTATTTTTAGTTATTTTAGGCCTAGTAAGCCTGTCTGCGGTCCCTCCTTGCAATCCTCCGCTGACCACAATGCTGCCTGTGTATCCATGTAACCGATTTAAAACTGCCTTGAGCCTATTTTTAGTTATTTTAGGCCTAGTAAGCCTGTCTGCGGTCCCTCCTTGCAATCCTCCTCCCCTGCTGACCACAATGCTGCCTGTGTATTCATGTAACCGATTTAAAACTGCCGTGAGCCTATTTTTAGTTATTTTAGGCCTAGTAAGCCTGTCTGCGGTCCCTCCTTGCAATCCTCCTCCTCCGCTGACCACAATGCTGCCTGTGTATCCATGTAACCGATTTAAAACTGCCTTGAGCCTATTTTTAGTTATTTTAGGCCTAGTAAGCCTGTCTGCGGTCCCTCCTTGCAATCCTCCTCCTCTGCTGACCACAATGCTGCCTGTGTATCCATGTAACCGATTTAAAACTGCCTTGAGCCTATTTTTAGTTATTTTAGGCCTAGTAAGCCTGTCTGCGGTCCCTACTTGCAATCCTCCTCCTCCGCTGACCACAATGCTGCCTATGTGTATCCATGTAACCTATTTAAAACTGCCTTGAGCCTATTTTTAGTTATTTTAGGCCTAGTAAGCCTGTCTGCGGTCCCTCCTTGCAATCCTCCTCCTCCGCTGACCACACCAATGCTGCCCATGTACCCCTGGAACCTATTTTAAAGTGCATAGAGCCTATTTCTTTATTTTATGTAATATTAAAAAAGCCATGATGGACTATGCTGTCCCACACTACCGCTACCCAGTCGACACTTCTTTTGCAAGAAAAGCCATCCCAGCCCTCCACCAGCACCACCTCCATTGTCCATGCACTATGGCAATCTGTGAGTACAAAGGTGCACCTGACAACAGACGCATGGACCTGTAGGCATGGCCACGGAAGGTTACGTGTCCATTACGGCGCAATGGGTTAATGTGGTGGATGCATGGTCCACAGGGGACAGCCTACTAAGTCTGTCTGCAGTCCCTAATTCAAATTGTCCTCCACTGTCTAAATCTGAGCTTCAACCTTCTGGCTCTCATTAAGTGTTTTTTTAACCAAAAATTGGTGGTTGGGGCCTAATAACTCTGTTTGCCGCTCCCTGGTGTTGTCCTCAACTGAATAAATCTGAGCTTCAACCTTCTGGCTCTCATTAAGTGTTTTTTAACCAAAAAATGGTTGTTGGGGCCTAATATTTCTGTTTGCCACTCCCTAGTGTTGTCCTCATCTGAATAAATCTGAGCTTCAACCTTCTGGCTCTCATTAAGTGCTTTTTTAAAAAAAATTGGTGGTTGGGGCCTAATAACTCTGTTTGCCACTCCCTGGTGTTGTCCTCAACTGAATAAATCTGAGCTTCAACCTTCTGGCTCTCATTAAGTGCTTTTTTAACAAAAAAATTGGTGGTTGGGGCCTAATAACTCTGTTTGCCGCTCCCTGGTGTTGTCCTCAACTGAATAAATCTGAGCTTCAACCTTCTGGCTCTCATTAAGTGCTTTTTTTTTTTAAAAAATGGTGGTTACGGCCTACTAACGGTGTCTGCCGCTCCCTGGTGTTGTCCTCAACTGTATAAAGCTGAGCTTCAGTCTTTAGGCTTTCGGCCTATAGTATCAGATATTAAACTGCATTTGGCCTTCAACTTTGGTTAGGGCCTACTAACGGTGTCTGCCGCTCCCTGGTGTTGTCCTCAACTATATAAAGCTGAGCTTCAGTCTTTAGGCTTTCGGCCTATAGTATCAGATATTAAACTGCATTTGGCCTTCAACTTTGGTTACGGCCTACTTATGGTGTCTGCCGCTCCCTGGTGTTGTCCTCGACTGTATAAAACTGAGCTTCAACCTTCTGGCTCTCATTAAGTGCTGTTTTTAAAAAAATTGGTGGTTAGGGCCTACTAGCGGTGTCTGCCGCTCCCTGGTGTTGTCCTCAACTGTATAAATCTGAGCTTCAACCTTCTGGCTCTCATTAAGTGTTTTTGTTTTTTTTTAAATGGTGGTTAGGGCCTACTAACGATGTCTGCCGCTCCCTGGTGTTGTCCTCGACTGTATAAAGCTGAGCTTCAACCTTCTGGCTCTCATTAAGTGCTGTTTTTTAAAAAATTGGTGGTTAGGGCCTACTAACGGTGTCTGCCGCTCCCTGGTGTTGTCCTCAACTGTATAAAGCTGAGCTTCAGTCTTTAGGCTTTCGGCCTATAGTATCAGATATTAAACTGCATTTGGCCTTCAACTTTGGTTAGGGCCTACTAACGGTGTCCGCCGCTCCCTGGTGTTGTCCTCAACTATATAAAGCTGAGCTTCAGTCTTTAGGCTTTCGGCCTATAGTATCAGATATTAAACTGCATTTGGCCTTCAACTTTGGTTACGGCCTACTTATGGTGTCTGCCGCTCCCTGGTGTTGTCCTCGACTGTATAAAACTGAGCTTCAACCTTCTGGCTCTCATTAAGTGCTGTTTTTAAAAAAATTGGTGGTTAGGGCCTACTAGCGGTGTCTGCCGCTCCCTGGTGTTGTCCTCAACTGTATAAATCTGAGCTTCAACCTTCTGGCTCTCATTAAGTGTTTTTGTTTTTTTTTAAATGGTGGTTAGGGCCTACTAACGATGTCTGCCGCTCCCTGGTGTTGTCCTCGACTGTATAAAGCTGAGCTTCAACCTTCTGGCTCTCATTAAGTGCTGTTTTTTAAAAAATTGGTGGTTAGGGCCTACTAACGGTGTCTGCCGCTCCCTGGTGTTGTCCTCAACTGTATAAAGCTGAGCTTCAGTCTTTAGGCTTTCGGCCTATAGTATCAGATATTAAACTGCATTTGGCCTTCAACTTTAGTTACGGCCTACTAACGGTGTCTGCCGCTCCCTGGTGTTGTCCTCAACTGTATAAAGCTGAGCTTCAACCTTCTGGCTGTCATTAAGTGCTTTTTTAACAAAAAATTGGTGGTTAGGGCCTACTAACGGTGTCTGCCGCTCCCTGGTGTTGTCCTCAACTGTATAAATCTGAGCTTCAACCTTCTGGCTCTCATTAAGTTCTTTTTAAAAAAAAATTGGTGGTTAAGGCCTACTAACGGTGTCTGCCGCTCCCTGGTGTTGTCCTCCTCCTGAGTGTTCTCCTCCTCCTTGGTGTTCTCCTCCAGGTTGCCTTGTCTGAGCTTCAACCTTCTGGCTCTCATTAAGTGCTTTTTAAAAAAAAATTGGTGGTTGGGGCCTAATAACTCTGTTTGCCGCTCCCTGGTGTTGTCCTCAACTGAATAAATCTGAGCTTCAACCTTCTGGCTCTCATTAAGTGCTTTTTTAACAAAAAAATTGGTGGTTGGGGCCTAATAACTCTGTTTGCCGCTCCCTGGTGTTGTCCTCAACTGAATAAATCTGAGCTTCAACCTTCTGGCTCTCATTAAGTGCTTTTTTTTAAAAAAAATGGTGGTTACGGCCTACTAACGGTGTCTGCCGCTCCCTGGTGTTGTCCTCAACTGTATAAAGCTGAGCTTCAGTCTTTAGGCTTTCGGCCTATAGTATCAGATATTAAACTGCATTTGGCCTTCAACTTTGGTTAGGGCCTACTAACGGTGTCTGCCGCTCCCTGGTGTTGTCCTCAACTATATAAAGCTGAGCTTCAGTCTTTAGGCTTTCGGCCTATAGTATCAGATATTAAACTGCATTTGGCCTTCAACTTTGGTTACGGCCTACTTATGGTGTCTGCCGCTCCCTGGTGTTGTCCTCGACTGTATAAAACTGAGCTTCAACCTTCTGGCTCTCATTAAGTGCTGTTTTTAAAAAAATTGGTGGTTAGGGCCTACTAGCGGTGTCTGCCGCTCCCTGGTGTTGTCCTCAACTGTATAAATCTGAGCTTCAACCTTCTGGCTCTCATTAAGTGTTTTTGGTTTTTTTTAAATGGTGGTTAGGGCCTACTAACGATGTCTGCCGCTCCCTGGTGTTGTCCTCGACTGTATAAAGCTGAGCTTCAACCTTCTGGCTCTCATTAAGTGCTGTTTTTTAAAAAATTGGTGGTTAGGGCCTACTAACGGTGTCTGCCGCTCCCTGGTGTTGTCCTCAACTGTATAAAGCTGAGCTTCAGTCTTTAGGCTTTCGGCCTATAGTATCAGATATTAAACTGCATTTGGCCTTCAACTTTGGTTAGGGCCTACTAACGGTGTCTGCCGCTCCCTGGTGTTGTCCTCAACTATATAAAGCTGAGCTTCAGTCTTTAGGCTTTCGGCCTATAGTATCAGATATTAAACTGCATTTGGCCTTCAACTTTGGTTACGGCCTACTTATGGTGTCTGCCGCTCCCTGGTGTTGTCCTCGACTGTATAAAACTGAGCTTCAACCTTCTGGCTCTCATTAAGTGCTGTTTTTAAAAAAATTGGTGGTTAGGGCCTACTAGCGGTGTCTGCCGCTCCCTGGTGTTGTCCTCAACTGTATAAATCTGAGCTTCAACCTTCTGGCTCTCATTAAGTGTTTTTGTTTTTTTTTAAATGGTGGTTAGGGCCTACTAACGATGTCTGCCGCTCCCTGGTGTTGTCCTCGACTGTATAAAGCTGAGCTTCAACCTTCTGGCTCTCATTAAGTGCTGTTTTTTAAAAAATTGGTGGTTAGGGCCTACTAACGGTGTCTGCCGCTCCCTGGTGTTGTCCTCAACTGTATAAAGCTGAGCTTCAGTCTTTAGGCTTTCGGCCTATAGTATCAGATATTAAACTGCATTTGGCCTTCAACTTTAGTTACGGCCTACTAACGGTGTCTGCCGCTCCCTGGTGTTGTCCTCAACTGTATAAAGCTGAGCTTCAACCTTCTGGCTGTCATTAAGTGCTTTTTTAACAAAAAATTGGTGGTTAGGGCCTACTAACGGTGTCTGCCGCTCCCTGGTGTTGTCCTCAACTGTATAAATCTGAGCTTCAACCTTCTGGCTCTCATTAAGTTCTTTTTAAAAAAAAATTGGTGGTTAAGGCCTACTAACGGTGTCTGCCGCTCCCTGGTGTTGTCCTCCTCCTGAGTGTTCTCCTCCTCCTTGGTGTTCTCCTCCAGGTTGCCTTGTCTGAGCTTCAACCTTCTGGCTCTCATTAAGTGCTTTTTTAAAAAAAATTGGTTGTTGGGGCCTAATAACTCTGTTTGCCGCTCCCTGGTGTTGTCCTCAACTGAATAAATCTGAGCTTCAACCTTCTGGCTCTCATTAAGTGCTTTTTTAACAAAAAAATTGGTGGTTAAGGCATACTAACGGTGTCTGCTGCTCCATGGTGTTGTCCTCCACTGTATAAAGCTGAGCTTCAGTCTTTAGGCTTTTGGCCTATAGTAGCAGATATTAAACTGCATTTGGCCTACTAGTGTGGTTGGGCCCTTAAAACAGTGTCTGCTGCTCCTGGGTTTGATACTCCACTGAACAAAGCAATGCCGCCTGTTTAGTCCTGTTACCAATTTTGAACTGCATTTAGCCAACTTTATTCTTTGGCCCTATATCTGTGTTTCCTCCTCATCCTGCCCATTGCCCAGCCACTGCTAGATGAGTCTGCTGGTACATTTACCTAGACCACTACATTCCCCTTGCACTCTACACAGCCAGAATCTGACCCTGCTGAAAGTAAGGTTCCCCTTCCCGCATGTTATACCACCTTACACAGGGACAAAGAGGAAGGTGCAGATGAAAGTGCAGGTTCCTTCATCAGGTGGGGGGGCATACTCGTTGGCGACGTCACTGGCACAGGGCCCCTCAGAGTACGCAAAAGTGTCGCTGCCGGTGGGAGGCGCCCCCGCCGTGCAAACACACCGCTGTACTTTGAGGGGCCCTGTGCCAGTGCCAATGCCAATGAGTGGGCCCCCCCTGCTTGCTTAGGATCACAGCACTTGCAAACTTGACATACTTACCTCTCACTGCTCCACCGCCGTGACGTAGTCCACGTTTCCTGGGCCCACTAAAACCTTGAACCAGCCCTACCCCCCACAACTTTTGCCAAATGACCCCCAATTTCCAATGCCCAACTATTATTATAAAGTTAATTAAGATTGACAAGCTTCAGAAACAAGAATGGATGTTTTTGGCATTAAAATGGGCACTGTAGGTGTTTTCCTGGCCTCCACTCACTGCCGACTATGCTTCCCCAATGACTTGCATTGGGTTTCGACTTTTAGCGATAATCGGCCGACTGCACTCGACTCGACTTTGGACAAAGTCGGGTTTCGCAAAACCCGACTCGATCTTAAAAAAATGAAAGTCACTCAACCCTACTAACCACCTCACGTGGCAGCCTATTCCACTCACTGTCAAAAAGTTTTTTCTAATATCTAATCTGTATCTTCTTCCTTTCAGTTTCTTTCCATTGCTTTTCATGTTTCCATGTGCAAATGAGGGTAAACATGATCCCTCTACACTGTGACATCCCTTCAGATATTTGTAGACCACTATTAAGTCTCCTCGTAAGGTACCATTACACTAAACGACTTACCAACGATCACGACCAGCGATGCGATCATTGGTAAGTCGTTGTGTGGTCGCTGGGGAGCTGTCACACAGACAGCTCTCTCCAGCGACCAACGATCAGGGGAACGACTTCGGCATCGTTGAAACTGTCTTCAATGATGCCGAAGTCCCCCTGCAGCACCCGGGTAACCAGAGTAAATGGAGTGCCCCCAGACTCAGGGCCGCGGGGTACTCGGTACCGGGCTTCTCTGTCTCAGTTCTGGGGTTGTCACGGTGGCTAGACCCGGTCCGTGACCCTGCTAATGGGCGTCCAATGAAAGTTGTAAGTGGTGGTGTGTGGTGCAGGTCGCGATGAATAACGAGGACACAGGGTTGCAGTCTCTTTACCTCTTTACTGAAGGCTTCAAGGTCCTCAATCCAGAGTACGGTTAACAGGGCTGTCTGAGACCTGACGGTCCGATGGCACCTCCAGAGTTCCCTTTGCAGGTGGAAATCTGTGCCTACCTTCTAGCGCCTGTGTGTTGTAGTACTTCCCTGCTGAGCACCATGGGATAGTCCTCACAACTGTTGTGTCTGTTTCTGATGTTCTTTCCCACAACTTATGTCTGTTCTGATGTTCTTCTCCGTCCCCCAGATGATATGGATAGGACGCACCCGTATGATGGGAAGGCCTGGAGTTCTTCTGGGACCCTAGTGACGCCCCTCTCCCACAGTTGCCCCCTATGTCTGCTTAGGTGATTTAGGTGAGACAGCCAACCTATAATTAACTGCCCTGCCGTTGGTTTGAAGTAATGCTTGGAGCCCAATACTTCCTCGGCGTTC
Organism: Ranitomeya variabilis; assembly: GCF_051348905.1. Lineage (NCBI taxonomy): Eukaryota > Metazoa > Chordata > Amphibia > Anura > Dendrobatidae > Ranitomeya > Ranitomeya variabilis. The sequence goes on from NC_135234.1 coordinate 226,882,202, forward strand.
CGGCCACTGGCTACGCGCCTCAATAGGATGTTGCCTCGATCTTACAGCACGACTCTTACTGGTGTTATCTCCTTTTTGCTTTGATCTCGTTTCTTACTCTCCACAATAAACCTCGCTTCTTGTCCGTTCTTGAGATACCGCCGCGAAGTAGTGCAGGCTCGGTTCCTTAACGTTCTTTCCTGTTTGCTAGGCCTCTGTCAGGATCCCACCCCTGACAGGGACCCCCATGAATCTTCCCCTGCAACACCTTCTGCCACAGGATGTTGCCTGGTTCCAACCCAGTCAGCTTCTGTTCTAACTTTCTATCTAACCCCAGTTTTACCAGATTGTGAGGAGTGGCCTAATACATAGCGCCCTTTGCTCCCACTGGAGGCCAGACTTTGAAGTGTATTTATGTCTGTGATACCTGGTCAGATGAACTCCTTCAGTGCCATCAGACGTTTCATCACTCCCCTTAGCGGCGGAGCATCAGTACTGCAACGACCAGGACTCCCCCTGTTGTGATTTTGCTTTTTGCTCCCTCTAGTGGTCATTAGTGATTTGACTCTGGAGCGTCTGTCTTTTCCTATATCCTCACCTGGGCCGTTAGTTCAGGGGCGTTGCTATATAAGCTCCCTGGACCTTCAGTTCAATGCCTGGCATCGTTGAAATCAGAGCTAATCTGTTGTGCTCTTGTCCTCTGATCCTGGTTCCTGTTTTTCAAGCTAAGTCTGCTTCTTTGCTTTTTGCTTTTGTTTTGTTTGGTATTTTTGTCCAGCTTGTTCCTATCTGTATCCTGACCTTTGCTGGAAGCTCTAGGGGGCTGGTGTTCTCCCCCCGGACCGTTAGACGGTTCGGGGGTTCTTGAATCTCCAGCGTGGATTTTTATAGGGTTTTTGTTGACCAGATAAGTTATCTTGCTATATTCTGCTATTAGTAAGCTGGCCTCTCTTTGCTGAAACCTGGTTCATTTCTGTGTTTGTCATTTCCTCTTACCTCACCGTTATTATTTGTGGGGGGCTTGTATCTTGCTTTGGGGTCCCTTTCTCTGGAGGCAAGAGAGGTCTTTGTTTTCTTCTCCTAGGGGTAGTTAGATTCTCCGGCTGGCGCGAGTCATCTAGCGATCTCCGTAGGCATGATCCCCGGCTACTTCTAGTGTTGGCGTTAGGATTAGCTATTTGGTCAACCCAGTTACCACAGCCCTATGAGCTGGATTTTTGTATCTTGCAGACTTACACGTTCCTCTGAGACCCTGTCCACTGGGGTCATAACAGTATGCCAGGCCAGTATTAAATGTTTAATGCATTGCAGAAGTGGGATTATAAGACAGAAAATTTTGAGTTTTTTTTTTTTCCTCTCTCATTTTTTTTTTCTTTTCCCCTTTACCTCAGAGTGGCTTAAGCTTGCTGCAGACATGAATGTCCAGACCTTGATTACAAGTGTGGACCAGCTTGCCGCTCGTGTGCAGGGTATACAAGATTATGTTACCAGAAATCCTAGGTCTGAACCCAAGATTCCGATTCCTGAACTGTTTTCAGGAGACCGATTTAAGTTTAGGAATTTCAGGAATAATTGTAAATTATTTTTGTCCCTGAAACCTTGTTCGTCTGGAGACTCTGCTCAACAAGTAAAAATTGTTATTTCATTCTTACGGGGTGACCCTCAGGATTGGGCTTTTTCGTTGGCGCCAGGAGATCCGGCATTGGCTGATATTGATGCGTTTTTTCTGGCGCTCGGTTTACTTTATGAGGAACCCAATCTTGAGATTCAGGCAGAGAAAGCCTTGCTGGCTATGTCTCAGGGCCAGGACGAGGCTGAGGTGTATTGCCAAAAATTTCGGAAATGGTCCGTGCTGACACATTGGAACGAGTGTGCACTGGCCGCTAATTTTAGAAATGGCCTTTCTGAGGCCATTAAGAATGTTATGGTGGGTTTTCCCATTCCCACAGGTCTGAATGATACCATGTCCCTGGCTATTCAAATTGACCGGCGGTTGCGGGAGCGCAAAACCGCAAATTCCCTCATGTTGTTGTCTGAACAGACACCTGATGTGATGCAATGTGATAGAAAAACCGCAAATTCCCTCATGGTGTTGTCTGAACGGACACCTGATTTGATGCAATGTGATAGAATCCTGACTAGAAATGAGAGGAAAATTCATAGACGCCGGAATGGCTTGTGCTACTACTGTGGTGATTCTACACATGTTATCTCAGCATGCTCTAAACGTATATCTAAGGTTGTTAGTCCTGTCACCGTTGGTAATTTGCATCCTAAGTTTATTCTGTCTGTAACTTTGATTTGCTCACTGTCATCTTATCCTGTCATGGCGTTTGTAGATTCAGGTGCTGCCCTGAGTCTTATGGATCTCTCATTTGCTAAGCGCTGTGGTTTTATTCTTGAACCATTAGAAAATCCTATCCCTCTTAGGGGTATTGATGCTACGCCATTGGCAGAAAATAAGCCGCAGTATTGGACACAGGTTACCATGTGCATGACTCCTGAACACCGCGAGGTGATACGTTTTCTCGTTCTACATAAAATGCATGATTTGGTTGTTTTGGGGCTGCCATGGTTACAGACCCATAATCCAGTCCTTGACTGGAAGGCTATGTCAGTGTCTAGTTGGGGCTGTCGTGGTATTCATGAGGATTCCCTGCCTGTGTCTATTGCTTCTTCTACGCCTTCGGAAGTTCCGGAGTACTTGTCTGATTATCAGGATGTCTTTAGCGAGTCCAGGTCCAGTGCATTGCCTCCTCATAGGGAATGTGACTGTGCAATAGATTTGATTCCAGGCAGTAAATTTCCTAAGGGAAGACTATTTAATCTGTCGATACCTGAACATACCGCTATGCGTTCATATATCAAGGAGTCTCTGGAGAAAGGACACATCCGTCCGTCTTCTTCCCCTCTTGGTGCGGGATTCTTTTTTGTGGCTAAAAAGGACGGATCTTTGAGGCCTTGTATTGACTATCGGCTTTTAAATAAGATCACTGTCAAATTTCAGTATCCTTTGCCGCTGTTGTCTGACTTGTTTGCCCGGATTAAAGGTGCCAAGTGGTTTACCAAGATAGACCTTCGTGGTGCGTACAACCTTGTGCGCATTAAGCAAGGGGATAAATGGAAAACCGCATTCAATACGCCCGAAGGTCATTTTGAGTACTTGGTGATGCCTTTTGGGCTCTCTAATGCCCCTTCAGTTTTTCAGTCCTTTATGCATGACATTTTCCGGAACTATCTGGATAAATTTCTGATCGTTTATCTGGATGATATTCTGATTTTTTCTGATAATTGGGACTCGCATGTGGAGCAGGTCAGGATGGTCTTTAAAATTTTGCGTGAAAATTCTTTGTTTGTCAAGGGCTCAAAGTGTCTCTTTGGTGTACAGAAGGTTCCCTTTTTGGGGTTCATTTTTTCCCCTTCTGCTGTGGAGATGGACCCAGTCAAGGTCCGAGCTATTCTTGATTGGACTCAGCCCTCGTCAGTTAAGAGTCTTCAGAAGTTCTTGGGTTTCGCTAACTTCTACCGTCGTTTTATCGCTAACTTTTCTAGCATTGTGAAACCTTTGACGGATATGACCAAGAAGGGCTCCGATGTGGTTAATTGGGCTCCTGCTGCCGTGGAGGCTTTCCAGGAGTTGAAACGTCGGTTTACTTCGGCGCCTGTTTTGTGCCAACCTGATGTCTCGCTTCCCTTTCAAGTTGAGGTGGATGCTTCAGAGATTGGAGCAGGGGCCGTTTTGTCGCAGAGAGGCCCTGGTTGCTCTGTTATGAGACCTTGCGCCTTTTTCTCTAGGAAGTTTTCGCCTGCGGAGCGAAATTATGATGTGGGCAATCGGGAGTTGTTGGCCATGAAATGGGCATTTGAGGAGTGGCGTCATTGGCTCGAGGGTGCTAAGCATCGTGTGGTGGTCTTGACTGCCCTGGGGTGGATTCTGTGGTGGATAGGTTGCAGCGGATCTGGAATCTTGTGGTGGACAACTTGAAGTTGTCACAGGAGAGGGCTCAGCGCTTTGCCAACCGCCGCCGCGGTGTGGGTCCCCGACTACGTGTTGGGGATTTGGTGTGGCTTTCTTCCCGCTTTGTTCCTATGAAGGTTTCCTCTCCCAAGTTTAAACCTCGTTTTATTGGTCCTTACAAGATATTGGAAATTCTTAATCCTGTATCCTTTCGCCTGGATCTTCCTGTGTCGTTTGCTATCCACAACGTGTTTCATAGGTCCTTGTTGCGGCGGTACGTTGTGCCTGTGGTTCCTTCTGCTGAGCCTCCTGCTCCGGTGTTGGTTGAGGGCGAGTTGGAGTACGTGGTGGAGAAGATCTTGGATTCTCGTCTCTCCAGGCGGAGGCTTCAGTACCTGGTCAAGTGGAAGGGCTATGGTCAGGAAGATAATTCCTGGGTGGTCGCCTCTGATGTTCATGCGGCCGATTTAGTTTGTGCCTTTCACGCCGCTCATCCTGATCGCCCTGGTGGTCGTGGTGAGGGTTCGGTGACCCCTCACTAAGGGGGGGGTACTGTTGTGATTTTGCTTTTTGCTCCCTCTAGTGGTCATTAGTGATTTGACTCTGGAGCGTCTGTCTTTTCCTATATCCTCACCTGGGCCGTTAGTTCAGGGGCGTTGCTATATAAGCTCCCTGGACCTTCAGTTCAATGCCTGGCATCGTTGAAATCAGAGCTAATCTGTTGTGCTCTTGTCCTCTGATCCTGGTTCCTGTTTTTCAAGCTAAGTCTGCTTCTTTGCTTTTTGCTTTTGTTTTGTTTGGTATTTTTGTCCAGCTTGTTCCTATCTGTATCCTGACCTTTGCTGGAAGCTCTAGGGGGCCGGTGTTCTCCCCCCGGACCGTTAGACGGTTCGGGGGTTCTTGAATCTCCAGCGTGGATTTTTATAGGGTTTTTGTTGACCAGATAAGTTATCTTGCTATATTCTGCTATTAGTAAGCTGGCCTCTCTTTGCTGAAACCTGGTTCATTTCTGTGTTTGTCATTTCCTCTTACCTCACCGTTATTATTTGTGGGGGGCTTGTATCTTGCTTTGGGGTCCCTTTCTCTGGAGGCAAGAGAGGTCTTTGTTTTCTTCTCCTAGGGGTAGTTAGATTCTCCGGCTGGCGCGAGTCATCTAGCGATCTCCGTAGGCATGATCCCCGGCTACTTCTAGTGTTGGCGTTAGGATTAGCTATTTGGTCAACCCAGTTGCCACAGCCCTATGAGCTGGATTTTTGTATCTTGCAGACTTACACGTTCCTCTGAGACCCTGTCCACTGGGGTCATAACATCCCCCCCAGTTAAATCCAGTACTCCCGGACTGGGAAGAAAACAACAATACATTTCAGCAAAAGACATACAAATTTTGAAATGCAATAAACAAGTAGTAAGTGGAAATAACAGTGCTTCCCTTTATGGGAGGTGAGGACTCTTGAACGTTACAAACATGGTTAAATATCTTAAATAACACACTATAAATAACTTCTATTACCCAACCGGGTATTCTACTGAGTGCAAATGCTGAACAATAATTTAACTTTGCCTCTAAGGACGTGTAAGCTGAATCCACTAAAGGCCTATGATAAAACTCCTAATATATAAATTAACTTTTCTTCATTTTTCTCTTCTAAGTGCAATATTTTCTTTTTATTCTCTGATTTGTCTTATGCAGGACCGCCTGTCTATCTGCCCAGGGCTACTGCCTCTTTCTTAGTACAGGATCACTGAGCCATCTCTTTATGGCTCCTAGGAGGACTCACCCACTAACCCCTATGGGTCCACTTTCCTGTCCTCATTCTCTAGCACATTATTAAACATTTTCTATAATTAACTAACTGGCTACATATAACTTTTCTATGTAAAACATTATTTCTATTTACTCTCCTTTAAGGCAACATTATACAGTATATTGAATGCAACTGGTGAACATTCCCTTTAAGTGGGAACTAAGTCTCTTTGAGGTAGTGCAACTACTCATGTTGCAAGTCCGTGTAAGGCAGGAACTCCGATGCTGTTTCCAGGAACAGTTGCTTCGCAAAGAGTTCTCTTTCTTGTAAAACCAGTAGGGGGCACCCTTAAGAGGGTGCAAACTATTTACAGAGCAGTTTGTGAACCATTCACCGTCCATAATTCGGAAGTCTTTAAAACAGTGGTAACCATAACAAAAAGGCAAAATAGGGATCCCGGGTCAACTAAGGGATCCCTTTAAGAGATAACCCTGGTCGGGTTATAGCAGCAGAAAAACACAAAAAGACGAACAGTTAACTATTTACATACTCGTGGTTCCGAGGTTTATCCTCACAGAAGGTTACACTGCATCAATTGGTGACGGACACTCGCCTTGCCGGGAAGACTGCGGTCCTCTGTCCTCAGCGGATGCAGAATCAGTATGATTGGTTGATCTCCCAGACGCGGTCAGATCACCCGGCATCTGGATTCGGATGTCAGCTGTGGTTGCAAGTTCATTAGCGGCGATGATGCACACCGTGGCGACAGTAGTGGCATTGGTCAAATCTGGGTTAGTCGCAGTTGGGACAGCAGGTGGCGCTACGGCCGGCTCGCATCGTTGAACGTCTCGGGCGCACCACCCCTGCGCACTCCGGTGGCGAGTGTAGGTCACCCGGTCCCCTTTACATGGTAGCTGATTGTCATATCAATTGCAGGACGGGGTTTTCACATTGTAGCTGGTAAAGAAGATTTCAGTCGGCAGTCCCGGTTCTTGTATAGAGCCCCAACCCCGCTTCGGGTGGAAGGCTAGTACAGTCCCCTGCTTGACCGAGTTCCTCCTATTGTGTTCAGTCTTTGGTCTCTGTACTCTCGGTGGGTCATTTGGTTCCGTCTCTGTTTGGTTTTGCCATTGTCGAATTAAGCATTGCTTATACTGTTCCCAGGTGAGCGCAGCAATGCTGAGGCCCTCCTGCCTGGCCCCATCTGGCCCAATCCGTGGGGTGTCCCACTGGAAGGTCACCCCCTCTGAGCTCACATCTAGTGGTTTCCCCATCGTTGTTGGTAACGGAGGCACCAGCTTCTCCATGGTGCCTGGGGTCAGTATTACTAGCTCGGTGGTGAAAACTCGGTTATTGTCGGGCTGGGGAGCGGTCACGGGAGCCGGGTCGGTCGGGAAAGCAGGATTGGTCGGGGGAGCAGGAGCGCTTTCCATACCTGCGTCTGATGTGATTCCACAGATGTCGATCTGTTCCGTTGACAAGGACACTGGAATCGGCTGCAGCCCGGACCGTGGTTCTTCCAGGGCGCTCTCCTGACACAGCTCCGACCTCGATTGCTTCGCATCGGCTGGCTCCACATTCTTGATAGGCTGGCTCGGCTCTGCCGCCTGTGGCTCCAAGAGGTCCGGGTCCTCCAGCTGTGGTGGGTCCAGGTCCGTCTCCGGTAGTTGAGGACAGGGCAGGATCACTTCGCCGTCGCTCTGGGACTCGCTGGTCTCCATCCCTGTTCCGGGATCTTCGGTGGCACATGCACGTTGCCCCTCCATTTTCTGAGGGTGTAGCTTCTCCTTCCTCTTGTTCCCGTCGTTGCAAATCAGGGGGCAGTTCTCCTCTGCTTCTTGGCAGGTCGTCATCTCGCAGCAAGAGTCGGAGAGGGCGGTCGCCACTTTTGGCACCGCTTTGATAGTCTCCTCCCATGGCACGCCCTTCTTCTTCTTCTGCGCTCCCCGTGGCGCTGCAATGGCGGCGGTTTTGGTGGGAACTTCTGGCGCAAGCAGCAATACACAGTCTTTGCAATGAGTCACAGTCCAAGCACAATAAATCACAGTTCCAAGGCACACATGACCTGATTCTTCAGGCTTAAGTAGATCCTGTTCGTGACGCCAAGTTTGGAGTGCCCCCAGACGCAGGGCCGCAGGGTACTCAGTACCGGGCTTCTCTGTCTCAGTTCTGGGGTTGTCACGGTGGCTAGACCCGGTCCGTGACCCTGCTAAGGGGCGTCCAATGAAAGTTGTAAGTGGTGGTGCGTGGTGCAGGTCGTGATGAATAATGAGGACACAGGGTTGCAGTCTCTTTACCTCTTTACTGAAGGCTTCAAGGTCCTCAATCCAGAGTACGGTTAACAGGGCTGTCTGAGACCGGCTGGTCCGATGGCACCTCCAGAGTTCCCTTTGCAGGTGGAAATCTGTGCCTACCTTCTAGCGCCTGTGTGTTGTAGTACTTCCCTGCTGAGCACCACAGGATAGTCCTCACAACTGTTGTGTCTGTTTCTGATGTTCTTTCCCACAACTTATGTCTGTTCTGATGTTCTTCCCCGTCCCCCAGATGATATAGATAGGACGCACCCGTATGATGGGAAGGCCTGGAGTTCTTCCAGGACCCTAGTGACGCCCCTCTCCCACAGTTGTCCCCTATGTCTGCTTAGGTGATTTAGGTGAGACAGCCAACCTATAATTAACTGTCCTGCCGTTGGTTTGAAGTAATGCTTGGAGCCCAATACTTGGCGTTCTGGCCACCGGCTACGCGCCTCAATAGGATGTTGCCTCGATCTTACAGCACGACTCCTACTGGTGTTATCTCCTTTTTGCTTTGTTCTCGTTTCTCACTCTCCACAATAAACCTCGCTTCTTGTCCTTTCTTGTGATACCGCCGCGATGTAGTGCAGGCGCGGTTCCTTAATGTTCTTTCCTGTTCGCTAGGCCTCTGTCAGGATCCCACCCCTGGCAGGGACCCCCATGAATCTTCCCCTGCAACACCCTCTGCCACAGGATGTTGCCTGGTTCCAACCCAGTCAGCTTCTGTTCTAACTTTCTATCTAACCCCCAGTTTTACCAGATTGTGAGGAGTGGCCTAATACATAGCGCCCTTTGCTCCCCCTGGAGGCCAGACTATGAAGTGTATTGGTGTCTGTGATACCTGGTCAGACGAACTCCTTCAGTGCCATCAGACGTACCATCACTCCCCTTAGTGGCAGAGCATCAGTACTGCAACGACCAGGACTCTGGGGCGCTGCATAAACATCGGGTTACTAAGTGCAGGGCCGCGCTTAGTAACCCGATATTTACCCTGGTTACCATTGTAAAAGTAAAAAAAAAACACTACATACTCACCTTCTGATGTCTGTCACGTCCCCCGCCGGCGGCTTCCCTGCACTGGATGTGTCAGCGCCGGCTGGCCGTAAAGCAGAGCACAGTGGTGACGTCACTGCTGTGCTCTGCTTTACGGCCGGCCGGCGCTGACACATTCAGTGCAGGTTAGCCGCCGGCGGGGAACGTGACAGACATCAGAAGGTGAGTATGTAGTGTTTTTTTTTTACTTTTACAATGGTAACCAGGGTAAATATCGGGTTACTAAGCGCGGCCCTGCGCTTAGTAACCCGATATTTACCCTGGTTACAAGTGAACACATCGCTGGATCGGTGTCACACACACCGATCCAGCGATGACAGCGGGTGATCAGCGAATAAATAAAGTTCTGGACTTCTAGCTCTGACCAACGAAATCACAGCGGGATCCAGATCGCTGCTGCGTGTCAAACACAATGAGATCGCTATCTAGGACGCTGCAACGTCACGGATCGTCGTCGTTCTCGCTGCAAAGTCGCTTAGTGTGAAGGTACCTTAAGCCTTCTGTTTTGCAATCTAAACATTCAGATTCTTTAATAGTTCCTCCTACTTTGCAGTCCGCTCACCATCTTGGTAGCTCTACCCTGAACTTGCTCCAATTTTTCAATGTCTTTTTTAAATTGAGGTGCCCAGAACTGGATACAGTATTCCAGATACGACCTGACTAAGGAGGAGTAGAGGGGGATAATTACTTCACATTATCTATACTCTATACATCTCTTAATATATCCTCGAACTGTGTTTGCCTTTTTTTGCTACTGCATCACCCTGTTGACTCATGTGCAGTCTGTGATCTATTAGTATACCTAAAGGCTGAGTCACACATAACGATATCGTTAACAATATCGTTGCAACGTCACGCTTTTGGTGACGTAGCAACGATCCCGCTAACGATCTCGTTATGTGTGACAGTGACCAACAATCAGGCCCCTGCTGGGAGATCGTTGGTCATTGGGGAATGATCAGGACCATTTTTTGGTCACTGATCACCTGCTGTCATCCCTGGATCGGCGTGTGTGACGCCGATCCAGCGATGTGTTCACTTGTAACCAGGGTAAATATCGGGTTACTAAGCGCAGGGCCGCGCTTAGTAACCCGATATTTACCCTGGTTACCATTGTAAAAGTAAAAAAAAAAACAGTACATACTCACATTCTGATGTCTGTCACGTCCCCCGCCAGCGTCCACAGGGTTAAAACTGCTTTCGGCAAGAGCGCTGCTAATGCACTCGCTGCTGCCGAGAGCTTCTCTGCACTGACTGTGTCAGCGCCGGCTGTAAAGCAGAGCACAGTGGTGACGTCACCGCTGTTACTGCCGGCGCTGACACATTCAGTGCAGGGAAGCTCTTGGCAGCAGCTCGTGCATTAGCAGCGCTCTTGCCGAAAGCAGTTTTAACCCTGTGGACACCGGCGGGTGACGTGACAGACATCAGAATGTGAGTATGTAGTGTTTTTTTTTTTACTTTTACAATGGTAAACAGGGTAAATATCGGGTTACTAAGCGCGGCCCTGCACTTAGTAACCCAATGTTTACCCTGGTTACCCGGGTGCTGCAGGGGGACTTCGGCATCGTTGAAGACAGTTTCAATGATGCCGAAGTCGTTCCCCTGATCGTTGGTCGCTAGAGAGAGCTGTCTGTGTGACAGCTCCCCAGCGACCACACAACGACTTACCAACGATCACGGCCAGGTCGTATCGCTGGTCGTGATCATTGGTAAGTCGTTTAGTGTGACACCAGCTTAAGTCTTTTTCACAAGTGCTGTTGCTTAGTTATATTCCTCCCATTCTGTAGATGTAATTTTTGTGTTTCTTGCCCATATATAGTATCTTGCATTTCTTCTTATTAAATACTATTTGTTTAGTCGCTTCCCATTGTTGAACCTTATCTTGATCCTTCTGAATTATTTCTGTCTTCCCTAGTGTTAGCTGTCCCTCCTAGCTTTCCATTGTCTGCAAATTTGATCAGTTTAGCTTCAGTTTCATTATCTAGGTCATTTAGAAAAATGATGAAGAGCACTGGCGTCAGGACAGAGCCTTGTGGTACCCACTTGAAAGACTCTTCCAATTGCATGTACAATCTTTTATTTTTTTATTCTTTGAGTGCGATCACTGAGCCAGTTATGAGTCTACCTAAACATAGCCTTGTCAATCACATACGTGGTAATTTTTTCAATAAGGATAGCATGAGATACTTTATCAAATGCTTTGCTGATGTCAAGATATACTATCCACCCAGTCAGTGATTCCATCATAGAAGGAAATTAGATTAATCTGGCATGACTTGTTTGCTACAAACCAATGCTGGCTCTGGTTACTCTATTTTCATCCAAGTACTTACATACATGCTGTTCAATGTTAAAAACTGACCAAAATTGATGGACATCAGATGAAAAACTATGATGATAGTTGGACTATTTTTTGCTTACAGGAAAAAAGCAGTGGTGTTTGAATAAGGCCTAACACCACCAAATTGTGATATTAAAGAATAGAAAATGGAGTGGGGAGGCAAGACCATGTCACTGTTACCAGGAGTACCGTACGTAGTTTTCTTTTTCATTAATACAAAAATGTACCCAATGTTATATTTAGCATGCAAAAAAAAATATATATAAAACCCACAACAGGGCTAAATCTTTTTATTCATTTTGTTTTGCATAATGGTGGCTGTCTTATTAGAATATATGCTCCAAAACATACACTACTAACACTAAAAACTAATTTAATGATTATATTAGTTTTTCTAGTCTTGTTATATTTTTCAAAGTTCTCAGGACTAAAGCACTGATGATGAAAATATCTGTAGCAATTTCCCCTGATAAATACAAAATTGTTTAAGAGATTGTGTTATGCAGATGAGTGACCAAATTAATTAATGTAGTTACTGTAGGTAATCCCAAGTGAGAGTGATATGATGAAGTCAGTAATGTATATATTGCGCTCTAGTAAATATCGTACATGTATGGTTGCAGCTGGGTGAACAGGTAGGTTACAAAATTATAAGAAATAATCTAGTTTATTGTATCAGGTTCTTATGGTTTTCTGAAAAACAGTATTGTGTACTTTTCTATGAAAGCGTAAACATTAGCAGTTAATAAGGTGTCCACTTTATGTGTAGCAAGACACATGGTTGGTACTTTATAGGAAATTTTAAATGAGAAAACTGATGCTGGAGTCATGTTCTGTGTAGGTAAAAATACAGTTACAAGCATCATATAGAGTATTATTAAAAGGTAATAAGTAGGCTGCAAGTCGTGAATTGGTTAAAATAGATACAACTCCAGCACTGTTTTGTGAGTTTTGATTGTATGAAGTTTATCATGCAGTAAAGGTGACCATTGACACCAAACTTGATTAAATCTTTTTATCTAAATGTTGAAAAAAAAATAGAATTTTGCACCAAAAAATTGTTTTTTGATTTGTCTTGCCAAATTCTGAGACCTATTACATTTTAATTATTTCATTGATGATGCTGAATGAGGGTTGCTTGTTTGCATAATGAACTGATATGTTTATTGATAAGAATTCTGGGGAACATACAATGTATTGATCGCTTTCTATTGTTTTTCTAGGGAGTAGTGGTGACTATGATACATTTTTTTCTATGTGTAGTATTTACCATATGGGTTATTAAATGTATATATAACAATTATCAGACTTTATATGATAATACAATACCATTTATATTGACCATTTATACTTTTTAATTTTCTTTTTAATGGGGAAAAGAAGTTATTTATTTGTTTTACTTTTTTTTACATTTTAAAAACATTTTTTTTAAAACTCAATAACTAACTATTGCAGCTGAGTGGATCCTTCTAAAGGCTCCCATAGCAGCCATTTTGGTGCTCATGTAAAGCTCTGTCATCGGTTAAGCTCCAGAGGAGTCCACGATTTTTCCAATATAATGCAATACTATACAATTAATCACAGATTCTAGCAAGATTCTCCTACCAACTGCAACAGTAATCCATTGATACCCTGTAATTACATTAAGCACAGGGCCATGTAAGCACGCACTGTCATCTGCTCCATTTAAATACAAATTTCAGAAGAACTTACATTAGCATCTAGAGGGTTAACAGCTGTCATCTATGTAATACAGATGACAAGATGGCATCTACTTTGTGTGAAGGGAGCTCAGCTCTGGAGCCTCTTCCCACTTGTGGACTGCTGCCTAGAACACTTATTGACATGTTAAGCCATGGCAACAGCAGTATTACAGTATAGATTACCGAATACCCTCTATAATATTATTATTATTATTTTATAATTATTATTTATTGTTATAGCGCCATTTATTCCATGGCGCTTTACATATAAGGAGGGGTATACTGTTGTGAATTTGCTTTTTGCTCCCTCTAGTGGTTACTAGTTTTTTGACTCTGGTTTTTCTGTCATTCCTTTTATCCGCACCTGGGTCGTTAGTTAGGGGTGTTGCTATATAAGCTCCCTGGACCTTCAGTTCAATGCCTGGCAACGTAGTTATCAGAGCTAGTCTGCTGTGCTCTTGTCTACTGATCCTGGTTCCAGTTATATCAGCTAAGTCTGCCTTTTGCTTTTTGCTATTTGTTTTGGTTTTGTATTTTTGTCCAGCTTGTTCCAAATCTATATCCTGACCTTTGCTGGAAGCTCTAGGGGGCTGGTGTTCTCCCCCCGGACCGTTAGACGGTTCGGGGGTTCTTGAATTTCCAGTGTGGATTTTGATAGGGTTTTTGTTGACCATATAAGTTACCTTTCTTTATTCTGCTATCAGTAAGCGGGCCTCTCTGTGCTAAACCTGGTTCATTTCTGTGTTTGTCATTTCCTCTTACCTCACCGTCATTATTTGTGGGGGGCTTCTATCCAGCTTTGGGGTCCCCTTCTCTGGAGGCAAGAAAGGTCTTTTTTTTTCTCTACTAGGGGTAGCTAGATTCTCCGGCTGGCGCGTGTCATCTAGAATCAACGTAGGAATGATCCCCGGCTACTTCTAGTGTTGGCGTTAGGAGTAGATATATGGTCAACCCAGTTACCACTACCCTATGAGCTGGATTTTTTGTATTCTGCAGACTTCCACGTTCCTCTGAGACCCTCGCCATTGGGGTCATAACAGTATACATAATAAAAACAAGTACAATAATCTTGAACAATACAAGTCATAACTGGTACAGGAGGAGAGAGGAACCTGCCCGCGAAGGCTCACAATCTACAAGGGATGGGTGAGAATACAGTAGGCGAGGGTAGAGCTGGTCATGCAGCGGTTTGGTCGATCGGTGGTTACTGCAGGTTATAGGCTTGTCGGAAGAGGTGGGTCTTCAGGCTCTTTTTGAAGGTTTCGATGGTAGGCGAGAGTCTGATGTGTTGTGGTAGAGGTTTCCAGAGTAGGGGTGATACGCGAGAGAAATCTTGTATACGATTGTGGGAAGAGGAGATAAGAGGGGAGTAGAGAAGGAGATCTTGTGAGGATCGGAGGTTGCGTGTAGGTAAGTACCGGGAGACGAGGTAACAGATGTATGGAGGAGACAGGTTGTGGATGGCTTTGTACGTCATGGTTAGGGTTTTGTACAGGAGTCTCAGGGCAATGGGGAGCCAGTGAAGGGATTGAGAGAGGGGAGAAGCCGGGGAATTGCGGGGGGACAGGTGGATTAGTCGGGCAGCAGAGTTTAGAATAGATTGGAGTGGTGCGAGCGTGTTAGAGGGGAGGCCACAGAGCAGGAGGTTACAGTAGTCGAGGCGGGAGACGATGAGGGCATGGACTAGGGTTTTTGCAGATTCTTGGTTGAGGAATGAACGGATTCGTGAAATATTTTTGAGTTGAAGTCGGCAGGAAATGGAAAGGGCATGGATATGTGGTTTGAAGGAGAGATCAGCGTCAAGCATTACCCCGAGGCAGTGAGCTTGTGGGACTGAGGAGAGTGGGCAGCCATTTACTGTAATGGATAGGTTCATTGGGGGGTCACGTGAGATGGGGGAAAGATGATGAATTCTGTTTTGTCCATGTTAAGTTTCAGAAATCTAGCGGAGAAGAAGGATGAAATAGTGGACAGACATTGAAGGATTCTGGTTAGTAGGGAGGTGATATCTGGTCCAGAGATGTAGATCTGTGTGTCGTCAGCATAGAGATGATACTGAAAGCTATGAGATTCTATGAGCTGTCCCAGGCCAAAGGTGTAAATGGAGAAGAGCAGGGGCCCTAGGACTGAACCCTGTGGGACACCGACAGATAGGGGGCGAGGTGAGGAGGTGGTGTGTGACATAGGACATGATAATATGTCCAACGATATTGTCTGTTGCAGAACAGTGTAGAAGAAAGACAATAGACAGTCAAGCAAGCAGACAGATAGTCTGGTCCAATTTGTTGACCCTGAAGTCCATGGGATCGGGGCCCAGGGTATCTGCCTAAGAAAGGACATAGTCTATGTATGAATGATCCTGGATGTTCAACCGGTGCATCTTTGTTTGCTGAAGTATACCAGGATAAAACATCTTGTCCATCATGTCAAATATGCTGCTGCTGCTGCCTTAACTAATTTTAAAGCCTTAAGACAGAGGTGAGGGAACGTTGTATCTGCATGGATCATAGAGGAGTGGCCATTCTTTCTCATTTGGATAGACAGGTTCTTGGTGTTTTATAGCTTTAGATTCTCCTACGTAAGAGGGTGACACAGAGGTACTTGGTACTGTAGGTTTCTAGGCATATTTTGGGCTGGTTGGTGATCGCACAGCTTCATGTGTCATGTAAGGCTGATTGTTGCCAAATTCATTTAAAACAAATTGAGTAGGAGATGAAGACTCTTCTCTTATATATACAGAACAAGATTATCTGATAAACTGCTGCATTCTCTGGACCGTTAGTTCTAGTGTATGCTTACTAGTGATGAGCGAGTATATTCGTTACTCGGGTTTTCAAGAGCACGCTCAGGTGGTCTCAGAGTATTTGTGACTGCTTGGAGATTTAGTTTTTGTTGACACAGCTGCATGATTTACAACTACTAGCCAGCCCGCGTACATGTGGGGGTTGCCTGGTTGCTAGGGAATCCCCACATGTAATCAAGCTGTCTAGTAGTCGCAAATAATGCAGCTGCGGCATGGAAAACTAAATCTCCGAGCACTCACAAATACTAGAAGACCACCCTAGCATGCTCGGGAAAACCCGAGCAACAAGTATACTCGCTTATCACTAATGCTTACCTTCATCCCAGTTCTTTTCACATGGAGGATTCTGCCAGTTAGGGATGGACTCTGCTTTCAGCATTACTGCATCATAAGGGATAGGTGCCAGAGGACATTTACTCATGCTTGGGCATCCTATGACGAGCATTAAATGAACAGAAAGCCAGCATATTTGCTATGGCTTTGTTATTCTCTCTGCAATTCACAAAATGATATGGAAATCTGTTTGGTCAAATCATATGATTCTTATCATATGGGCATTAGAGAAGAGTTTCCGAAGCCATTATAACTAGAAGGAAGAACAGTGAACTCATACAAACAGTTTCTAAAGAGGTTTATCTAGGTTTTCTGGCACCCGAGGCAAGAATTCAGTTTGGCACTCCCGCCAAACCATATACAGTATGTGATTTGCACACTTAGTCATATACCAACGAGCTGCTCTCCCTAATGTTCTCAATGTTTAGTGAAAAACTGAGAGAAGCAGGAAGAGAAGCTCATTGTCCCAGTAACAAAAGTATGAAAATCGCATATGAGTGAAGTGTCCATGTGATGACTACTGGAAACTGTAGAACTGAATCCTAACAGAGAGCTGAATTCTGACATTGCAGGCTTCTGCACTCTGACAACGAATGCACTACACATTTTAGGATTCTCCCTTGTCGGTGGCAAGAGTGGACGGACATGTCAGCACAAGCATGCAATTTGTATACTTCTATCCACATTCCGACTAGATGTGTCTGGCCTCGCTCAGTTCATTTTCATTGAGTGGGGCCACACATGTCTAGTAAGCACGTGACCTACATGTATGTAAACCGCAGGCACAAGAGAATACTAACAGCGTGCAGTGACCACAGTGAGAATTCAGAAGTCTGCAGACATAAAGGATGACTGCAGACCCATCACAAACATGGACAACCTCTTTAATGCTCCTAACATAAATAAAAACATGAGAATTAGTCAGTATCACAAATAACATTTACATCCAGGTACATTATAGATTACGTCGTATCTGAAGTCGCTCTCCTTCTTTTCTTCATTTTGACCAGAACCCCATGATGAGTTTTTCATCCACAGCCCGTCTCTGCAGACTTCCATCTTCTCCGGTCTTCTGCAGCAAATCTCCACATGATGCTCTTAAGATAGCAGTGCCATTATAATTCTATTGACTAAAAATATCTGCCCTACGCTGAGTCCCTGAGTAAATAATTGCCCCTCACTATATTGTCTGCACAAAATATGACCCTCACACTGTCCCTCTTAAGGTGCATGCTCTTCAAACTGACCTATCATTTCCATACTGGGACCCCTCTTCACACTCTCCTCTCACACTGTGTCCTCCCTATAGGGCCCAGTCTCTATACTGTACCCTCTCATCACACTCCCCCTTGTTGGTATACTGTCCCCACTTGGCTGTACCCCTACACTTTCCCCCCATGCTACACCCCCACTACTCAGTCTCTATTCTGTTCCCACTCATTTTTCTTCCTCCATACTGCCTCCTCTCACATTCCCCTGTTCACCATACCATCTCCTCATGTTTTTACCCCCTCCTGCCTGCTCGCACATACCACCAATTCCACATACTGTCTGCACACATCCCATCATCCTCACTCCCCATACTGTGTCCAGATACATTTTTCCCATCACTACTCATGCTGTGTCCGCATACATTCCCCTGTCCACTCCCCATACTGTCTGCATCCATCCGCCACTCACCAAACTGTGTCTGCACCTATCCCCATACTGTTTTCTCATACATGCCCCCATTCCCCCATACTGTTTCCTCATCCATGCCCCCATTCTCCTGTCCTTTCTCCTCACGCATGCCCCACATACTGTTTCCTCACACTTTCCCCCATTCCCCTATACTGTTTCCTCATCCATGCCCTTATTTTCCTTTCCTTTCTCCTCATACATGCACCACATACTGTTTCCTCATACATGCCCTGCATATTCCCTTTTGCTCCTCATTTTGTGATCCTCAAATCCCCACACACATTAAATCTACCCATCCCAACTCCAAATCTCTGCAAACACATTAAATCAACCCCCCTTTGTTTAGTGCCTTCATCTCCACTGGAGCATTTACCACCAATGTACACCTCTGCAGCGCGGGTGAGTGACGTCAGCAGCATGATCACATGACCTGATCACACTACTGGCATCACCCTGACCCGCTCTGTAAGATGTGAGTATAATTGATCACTGGGAGCCGGCGAGCTGCAGCTTCTCTGTGCCAGCTCTCAGCTTGACATCCGGCACAGAGAATGTCCGACTCCCAGTCTGGGGGGTGGCAGAATGCAGCCGCTGAAGAAGACACTGTGGATCACTGCATTAGGCCGCCAGACTGCGCCCCCCAGATGGCTACTCCTTGGTACATGCCCGGCTGCCCCCCTAGATACGCCTCTGAGTGATTATTCACTATTTTTTATTTACTAATTACTTTGTTATGCAGATTTGTTACTATTATTATAGGTTTCAGGCATTTTATTTTGTTATCCACATCATATTAAATTACGGGGTATCTACTTTATATAAACTCGAGGAAAAAAAGAGTATGATTTAAAATAGTACAAAAATTCTTTATTAAATAACAAGTATTAACATGTCAAAAAGACATATAAAAACCACAAACACTGTGAAAACTAACAAACAGTGTGGACAGATGTGTTAAATAGACACCAAAATAGAGCATGCTACAAAACTGTCACATAATATCACAACCATATATATAATAAGTGATGAGGAGCACGTATTTTCTCACAATAGCAAAAAATCTTCCTTTAACCTTTATCATAGGCGCCATGCAAGTCATTACACCCAGCCCACTGAAGGCTTATGTGCAAGTGGACCATAAACCATCACATTATGTCCAGTGGGCACCGCAAAGGAGAAATAGGGGAAACACAAAAGAGTATAAAAGTGAAAAGTTGATCCTCACCACATGTAGCTCTGCTCATTAAATGCCCTCGATGCGCGTTTCGCTGCTTCTCAGCCCTGCTTTATCAAGGGGAAGTGTAGCCTGGCTCCCTTTGAGGGGTATCTACTTTGTATTACCATTGGGTGTCATCTGTTTTCCTACCAATATGGTGACACCTCTTTTCATGCGCGTCACTTTCTGTCATGTGCGCATGTTGTATCACATGACCGGATGTTAACCTGAAGTGCGTCATTAATTAACCCAGCATGAGTTTCTACTTAAACCGGATGTGATGCACATTATTCAGCATGTTCCCCAGCACGATTGTGCTTGTATCTGAAATGCGGTGTGTCTCATTTTCATTGTGGGCTTCACTGGTGAGTGTTCCTTTTGCTGACTCTTTCTGCTGATTCACTAGTAGGTTGCAGTTATCTCTCCGTCCATTGACATTGTGCCAGGTCCCTATTTTATTGAGTCCTATTGGTATCAGATGATTTATAGTAGCAATTAGTTTACGTACCCTGTTTTTTTAATTTTCTTCCAGCTTTTACAGCATTTTTCCAATCTCTATTATACTTACCTCTGTGGAATTCACTTGATTGGATGATCTAGAGCAGTGTTCCCCAACTCCGGTCCTCAAGAGCCACCAACAGGTCATATTTTCAAGATTTCCTTAGTATGGCCAAGGTGAAAATTGCATCACCTTCACAGGCAATAATTTCATCACCTTTGAAATACTAAGGAAATCCTGAAAACAGGACCTGTACCTTTCCCTCAGTTCCCCCAACAAATAATGGTGACCCATCACAGTACGATTCTCCAACTGTAATCCCCACACAGCCCTCCATACAGTATAACGGGCACATAAAGTCCTCCATACAGTACAATGGCACCACATAGATCTCCATAAAGTATAACGGCTCTACATAGTCCTCCATACAGTGTAATCGTCCCCACATAGTGCTCCTTGCAGTATAATGGCCCCACACAATGCTCCATACTATACAATGGCCCCAAATAGTATGCCATACTGTATAATGGCTTCACATAGTGCTCCATACTGTATAATGGCCCCCACAATGCTCCATACAGTATAATGGCCTCACACAATGTTCCATATTGTATAATGGCTCCACACGATGCTCCATACTGTATAATGGCCCCACGTGATGCTCCATACTGTATAATGGCACCACCTGACACTTCATACTGTATAATGTCCCCACATAGTGTTTAATACTGTATAATGTGCCCACATTGTGCTCCATACAGTATAATGGCCTCACAGTAAAAATAAATAAATAAATACGATAACTACTGACTAGGGTTGAGCGAAACGGGTCGGCCATTTTCAGAAGTCGCCGACTTTTGGCAAAGTCGGGTTTCATGAAACCCGACCCGACCCCTGTGTGGGGTCGGCCATGAGGTCGGCGACCTTCTGAATATGTTATCGGAATTCCGATACCGAGTTCCGATATGTTTGCGATATCGGAACTCGGTATCGGAATCCACATTTAAGTGTAAAATAAAGAATTAAAATAAAAAATATTGATATACTCACCTCTACGACGCAGCCTGGACATCGCCGCTGGTAACCGGCATCTTCCGTTCCTAAGAATGGCACTTGAAAGACCTTTCGAATGCTTCACGGCTTGTGATTGGTCGCGGCGGCCCACGTGACCGCTGAGCGACCAATCACAACAAGCCGTGACGTAATTCTCAGGTCCTAAATTCCTCATTCTAGGAATTTAGGCCATGAGAATTACGTCACGGCTTGTGATTGGTCGCTGAGCGGTCACGTGGGCCACCGCGACCAATCACAAAGCAGTGACGTCATCTAAGGCCCTTCACACGCTAATTCTTAAGAAGGAAGGCTGCCGGAAAGAAGCAGGGTGCGTCCGAGGGTGAGTATATACCTAATAGGAATATACTCACCCTCGGCTTCTTTCCTTTTGCTACTCCATTGTGATGTATTGAGTATTTTTTTCTCAGATACTTAGTTTTTCTTTATAATTTATATGAGATGCTTTTTATTTTTGTATTATGGACTGATGTATAATGAATTATACATGTATGTTAAAATGTATGCCAAAATGTCAAAAATTGTTTTATGTGGATCACTCCTGTTTCTGTATGTGCAATAAAAATATAATTTCAGCATTGAATATTGGAGTGCCAAGTGTTAGGAGTCGAGTTCCCGCTGTTGCACAGGGGGAATCTCGAGCCGTGTCTGCTGTGGTCTCCCATTCTGCATCGGCTGCAGTGGAGCCTGCTCAGCGGAGACGTCGGTCCCAGCATCTCACTGAGTCTGACACTGTGCAAAGGGTTACTGCTGTCTCTCCAGGCTCTACTATTGTACCCCGCACTGATCTGCGGTGAGCAGGCTTTTCTCGGACTAAGTCCTGCTTTGCACACACTGAGCATGCCCAGGGTAAGATCTCTCAGTGGAGATCAAGGGTCACATGCTCAGGTAAGGGTCACATGCTCAGGTACTGCAGCAACTTCCATTGGTCCTCCAGGAAGATCCTTTACCTGATCAAGTTCTGTGGCAGCCTTCCATTGGTCCTTCTTGGAAGGTCCTGTAGGTGCTGCAGCTATATAAGGTTCTCATGACCGCACGGCCATGCGCTAGTGTCAAATATGTACGAGCTCAGTGCCAGTGTGGTCGTGTGTGTGGTCAGGGACCCGGCTGAAATAAGCCCCTAGAATGCTGGCACCTCCGGTGAGGAGTTTTGTGCATGCTGTCAGGGACCCGGCTGAAATAAGCCCCTAGAATGTTGGCACCTCCGGCGAGGAGTTAATGTGTGAATTCAGGGCTGGCTAATAGCCGATAGAATTCCGGCTCCACCAGAAAGGAGCTGCGTGTTGGTTGGACTGCATGACCACTGTCGGCTCTACACAATAGCTATGTCCCCTGTGAGCTAAACAGGGCACAGCGTTCTCTTTACTACGGGCTCTGTGAAGTAACAGAGTTCGTTTATTCTAATTTGCTTCACCGCCTTACTTAGCAGCAGGTTCTTTCCTGCACGGTGGATCCCGGGTTGCGAATGCACCTATCCCATCTAATAAATATATTTGGTGCGTTCCGCCAACCCTAACACCAAGTTCTACTTTTTCTTGTATATGGGGCGTAACCCTACTTAAGCACCCTATAAGAGTGCCACATAGCCTTCTTTAGTTTAAATAATATCCCTGGTAGTGGTTAGATGAATCATACCATTAGTGGCTCTTACTCATATCCATATCTGTGGTATCACACGAGTCCCAACGCAAGTTTCGCGTCGGCTTTCCCTGAGAGGAATTAGTTGCACTGTCACTTTACTCAATTATTTATTTGAATTATAGGCTCGTTCTCATTGTCTGTGTCTGTGGCATTACACCTTATTTTGCTGCACCTAAGATCTAAGTTAAATAGCTCTGTCATTGATAAGTTTTTCTGTGTTATGTAATGCCTTGTATACTGTGAACTATTTATTAAAAAGTATACTTTTTGTAATTTTTTTTTTTTTTACTGTTTAAATGCTATAAGGAGCTCCAATGGCTATTGCCTGTAGCAGTCCTAATAGTTAGTTTTTTGGGACTGTTTCTCAGTAATATGGTTTCTGTTTCTGATATCTTGCATTAAAATCTGCAATCATGTAGAGACCAAAGACAAGATACAGATTCCCCAGAAATAGCTGGACTATAAGTTTTCCGGGACAGTCACATCTTCTTCTTCCAATGTGATGTACTTACTTTTGTGCACTATATGTCCTATTGGGGGACTCTATATGGGACAAACAGGACTCCTGTGACCTCAGGACCGTGGGGGAATGCAAGTGATCAGGTCAAGGAAGTTCAAGCTCTGTCACAGTGACCTTATCACTTGCATTCTCCCATGGTCCTGAGTAGGGTTGAGCGACTTTTACTTTTTTGGGGTTGAGTCGGGTTTTGCGAAACCCGACTTTGTCAAAAGTCGAGTGGAGTGAAGTCGGCCGATTATCGCGAAAAGTCGGGGATCGACCGAAACATGAAACCTAATGCAAGACAATGGGGAAGCATAGTCGGCAGTGAGTGGAGGCCAGGAAAATACCTACAGTGCCCATTTTAATGGCAAAAACATCCATTCTTGTTACTGAAGCTTGTCAATCTTAATTTACTTTATAATAATAGATAGGCATTGGAAATTGGGGGTCATTTGGCAAAAGTTGTGGGGGGTAGGGCTGGTTCAAGTTTTTAGTGGGCCCAGGAAACGTGGACTATGTCACGGCGGTGGAGCAGTGAGAGGTAAGTATGTCAAGTTTGCAAGTGCTGTGATCCTGAGCAAGAAGGGGGGCCCACTAATTGGCATTGGCACTGGCACAGGGCCCCTCAAAGTAGAGCGTTGTGTTTGCACGGCGGGGGCGCCTCTCACGGGCAGCGACACTTTTGCGTACTCTGAGGGGCCCTGTGCCAGTGACGTCGCCAACGAGTATGCCCCCTCACCTGATGAAGGAACCTGCACTTTCATCTGCACCTTCCTCTTTGTCCCTGTGTAAGTTGGTATAGCATAGGGGAAGGGGAACCTTACTTTCAGCAGGGTCAGATTCTGGCTGTGTAGAGTGCAAGGGGAATGTAGTGGTCTGGGTCAATGTACCAGCAGACTCATCTAGCAGTGGCTGGGCAATGGGCAGGATGAGGATGAAACAGATATAGGGCCAAAGAATAAAGTAGGCTAAATGAAGTTCAAATTTGGTAACAGGAGTAAACAGGCGGCACTGCTTTGTTCAGCGGGGGAGAACACCAACGAGAGGCAGACACCGTTACTAGGCCCCAACCAAAGTAGTAGGGCAACTGCAGTGTGACATTAAAAAATACTTAATGAGAGCCTGAAGGTTGAAGCTCAGACAAGGAAACCTGGAGGAGAACACCAAGGAGCGGCAGACACCGTTGCTAGGCCATAACCAAAGTAGTAGGGCAACTGCAGTGTGACATTAAAAAATACTTAATGAGAGCCTGAAGGTTGAAGCTCAGACAAGGAAACCTGGAGGAGAACACCAAGGAGGAGGAGAACACCAAGGAGCGGCACACACCGTTACTAGGCCCCAACCAAAGTAGTAGGGCAACTGCAGTGTGACATTAAAAAATATTTAATGAGAGCCTGAAGGTTGAAGCTCAGACAAGGAAACCTGAAGGAGAACACCAAGGAGGAGGAGAACACTAAGGAGCGGCAGACACCGTTACTAGGCCCTAACTAAAGCAGTAGGGCAACTGCAGTGTGACATTAAAAAATACTTAATGAGAGCCTGAAGGTTGAAGCTCAGACAAGGAAACCTGGAGGAGAACACCAAGGAGGAGGAGAACACCAAAGAGCGGCAGACACCGTTACTAGGCCCCAACCAAAGTAGTAGGGCAACTGCAGTGTGACATTAAAAAATACTTAATGAGAGCCTGAAGGTTGAAGCTCAGACAAGGAAACCTGGAGAACACCAAGGAGCGGCAGACACCGTTACTAGGCCCCAACCAAAGTAGTAGGGCAACTGCAGTGTGACATTAAAAAATACTCAATGAGAGCCTGAAGGTTGAAGCTCAGACAAGGAAACCTGGAGGAGAACACCAAGGAGCGGCAGACACCGTTGCTAGGCCATAACCAAAGTAGTAGGGCAACTGCAGTGTGACATTAAAAAATACTCAATGAGAGCCTGAAGGTTGAAGCTCAGACAAGGAAACCTGGAGGAGAACACCAAGGAGCGGCAGACACCGTTGCTAGGCCATAACCAAAGTAGTAGGGCAACTGCAGTGTGACATTAAAAAATACTTAATGAGAGCCTGAAGGTTGAAGCTCAGACAAGGAAACCTGGAGGAGAACACCAAGGAGGAGGAGAACACCAAGGAGCGGCACACACCGTTACTAGGCCCCAACCAAAGTAGTAGGGCAACTGCAGTGTGACATTAAAAAATATTTAATGAGAGCCTGAAGGTTGAAGCTCAGACAAGGAAACCTGAAGGAGAACACCAAGGAGGAGGAGAACACTAAGGAGCGGCAGACACCGTTACTAGGCCCTAACTAAAGCAGTAGGGCAACTGCAGTGTGACATTAAAAAATACTTAATGAGAGCCTGAAGGTTGAAGCTCAGACAAGGAAACCTGGAGGAGAACACCAAGGAGGAGGACACCAAAGAGTGACAGACACCGTTACTAGGCCCCAACCAAAGTAGTAGGGCAACTGCAGTGTGACATTAAAAAATACTTAATGAGAGCCTGAAGGTTGAAGCTCAGACAAGGAAACCTGGAGGAGAACACCAAGGAGCGGCAGACACCGTTACTAGGCCCCAACCAAAGTAGTGGGGCAACTGCAGTGTGACATTAAAAAGTACTTAATGAGAGCCTGAAGGTTGAAGCTCAGACAAGGAAACCTGGAGGAGAACACCCAAGGAGCGGCAGACACCATTACTAGGCCCCAACCAAAGTAGTAGGGCAACTGCAGTGTGACATTAAAAAATACTCAATGAGAGCCTGAAGGTTGAAGCTCAGACAAGGAAACCTGGAGGAGAACACCAAGGAGCGGCAGACACCGTTGCTAGGCCATAACCAAAGTAGTAGGGCAACTGCAGTGTGACATTAAAAAATACTTAATGAGAGCCTGAAGGTTGAAGCTCAGACAAGGAAACCTGGAGGAGAACACCAAGGAGGGGGAGAACACCAAGGAGCAGCAGACACCGTTACTAGGCCCCAACCAATGTAGTAGGGCAACTGCAGTGTGACATTAAAAAATACTTAATGAGAGCCTGAAGGTTGAGGCTCAGACAAGGAAACCTGGAGGAGAACACAAAGGAGGAGGAGAACACCAAGGAGTGGCAGACACCGTTACTAGGCCTAAAACCAAAGTAGTAGGGCAACTGTTGTCTTATATAAACAACTACTTAATGAGAGCCTGAAGGTTGAAGTTCAGCTTTTTCAGTGGAGGACAGCGTGATTGAGTGGCGCCGCAGACAGACAAAGGTAGTATGTGTTAACTAAAAAAGTTGGCTCTATGCATTTTTAAATTGGTTACAGGGGTACACAGGCAGCATTGGTGTGGTCAGTGGAGGACAATTGGAAGGAGGGACCGCAGACAGACTTTCTAGGCCTAAAATATTAAATTAGGCTCTATGCAGCTTCCATTAGGAGGCAGGTGTACACAGGCAGCATTGGTGTGGTCAGTGGAGGACAATTGGAAGGAGGGACCGCAGACAGACTTCCTAGGCCTAAAATAATTAAATAGGCTCTATGCAGCTTCAATTAGGTGGCAGGAGTACACAGGCAGCATTGGTGTGGTCAGTGGAGGACAATTTGAAGGAGGGACCGCAGACAGACTTCCTAGGCCTAAAATAATAAAATAGGCTCTATGCAGCTTCCATTAGGTGGCAGAGGTACACAGACAGCATTGGTGTGTTCAGCGGAGGACAATTGGAAGAAGGGACCGCAGACAGACTTCCTATGCCCAAAATAAGAAAATAGGCCCTATGCAGCTTCCATTAGGTGGCAGGGGTACACAGGCAGCATTGGTGTGGTCAGCGGAGGACAATTGAAAGAAGGGACCGCAGACAGACTTCCTAGGCCCAAAATACTAACATAGGCTCTATGCAGCTTCCATTAGGTGGCAGGGGTACTCTGGCAGCATTGGTGTGGTCAGCGGAGGATAATTGGAAGGAGGGTCCGCAGACAGACTTCCTAGGCCTAAAATAAGAAAATAGGCTCTATGCAGCTTCCATTAGGTGGCAGGGGTACACAGGCAGCATTGGTGTGGTCAGCGGAGGACAATTGGAAGGAGTGTCTGACACAGTAAGTACTCCGAGTCCCAAAACCTAAATTGATGTTAATGTATCCCCAAAAAAAAAAAAAAAAAAGGTGGCATACTTAGGTACAAGGGTGTGCTTCTATGCTGACTTTCAGACATTGTAATTGGGCTCAAAGTATTTACTGGTGTAAATGTAGGACAGGGCCCCTGACTATTTAAACTAGCATCATACATGTCAACAAATTGTTATTGTCTGTGCCAGGCATTGAAGGATTTCAGCGCATAGACTAAACAGTGGTGGAGCAGCGACAGATAATTTTGACAGTGGTAGAGCACTGTTTGACCTTAGGGGGGGACACTCTCTCCTGGCCGGCGGTACAAGCCCAGGGCCCCTCATGTTACAACGGTGTGTCTGACGTTGAGTGCGCGCCACCACCGCCAGAGACACTTCATTGTACTATGAGGGACCCAGTGCCAATGCCGTCGACCAAAAGTGGGCACACCCACCTCTTCAGACAAACGGCACTCTGACGGGTACTTGCGACAAATGGCGAGACCACGGCCCCGTGGGGGGAGTTAGGCCATTTAGGGAGGTGTAAACATGTCGTATGCTGGACAAACAGCAGCTGCAAATTAAGAGATTGGAACAGTCAGTAACACCAGTCCCAAAGCAAGACCTTTTTACATGAAAGCTAGGTGTCAGCCGGGAAAGGTGGGGCAAAATAATTTGAAATCCATGAGTGGTTCATTTTAATGAAGGTTAGATCATCAACATTTTGGGTAGCCAGACGAGTCCTTTTATTGGTCAGGATTGAACCAGCAGCACTGAATACTCTTTCTGATAGCACACTAGCTGCTGGGCAAGCAAGCTCCTGCAATGCATATTCGGCCAATTCAGGCCAGGTGTCTATTTTGGATGCCCAGTAATCAAAGGGGAATGACGGTTGAGGGAGAACATCGGTAATGGAGGAAAAATAGTTAGTAACCATACTGGACAAATGTTGTCTCCTGTCACTTTGAATGGATGCTGCTATACCTGTTGTGTCTGCGGTCATTGCGAAATCACTCCACAACCTGGTCAGAAAACCCCTCTGTCCTATGCCACTTCTGATTTGTGCACCTCTAACACCTCTGCCCTGTTGCCCCCTGCATCTCGTGTGAGAACCATCACCGGCGCTGTGTGCTGGGAATGCCTGAATCAAATGGTCTACAAGAGTAGCTTGTTTGGTTGCCAATATCTGTTCGAGGTTCTCATGTGGCATGATATTTTGCAATTTGCCTTTATAGCGAGGATCAAGGAGGCAGGCCAACCAGTAATCGTCATCGGTCATCATTTTTATAATGCGTGGGTCCCTTTTGAGAATACGCAAGGCATAATCCGCCATGTGGGCCAATGTTCCAGTTGTCAACTCAGTGCATATGCTGGGTTGAGGAGCACTTTCTGGCAAATCAACGTCACTTGTCTCCCTCAAAAACCCTGAACCCGGCCTTGCACCGCCAGCAGTTTCTATTGCCCCCTGAGAAGCTTCCTCATCCCAAAAATACTCATCCCCATCATCCTCCTCGTCCTCCTTCTCTTTGCCCGCCACCTCGTCCTGTAGACTTCCCTGAGCAGACAATGGCTGACTGTCATCAAGGATTCCCTCGTCCTCGGCTGCAGACGCCTGTTCCTTTATGTGCGTCAAACTTTGCATCAGCAGACGCATTAGGGGGATGCTCATGCTTATTACGGCGTTGTCTGCACTAACCAGCCATGTGCTTTCCTCAAAAAACTGAAGGACTTGACACAGGTCTTGGAGCTTCGACCACTGCACAGCTGACAACTCCGTCTGCCATCCAACTGCCTGCCCGTGTATGTGTATCCTCCCACAAATACATAACAGCACACCTCTATTCGCACAGTCTATGAAGCATGTGCAGTGTGGAGTTCCACCTTGTTGCAACGTCGATGATTAGGCGATGCTGGGGAAGGTTCAAAGACCGCTGATAGTTCTGCATACGGCTGGAGTGTACGGGCGATCGGCGGATGTGAGAGCAAAGTCTGTGCACTTTCAGCAGCAGGTCGG